>NC_054486.1:86071113-86679446 GCF_017639515.1 Carcharodon carcharias
TTTCTGTCTCTTTTATCTCTATAGTCTGCTTTCTGTACATGATTTGGCAATGAATTAAATATTGTAACTTCAACCTCCTGGTTTAGACTCTTAGTGGCCCAGTAAAGGCTTGTCAGTCTAATTGGTTAAGGAGATGTACAAGTGCTTGCATTATTCATGTAGTTCTCGGGTGCTCTGCAGAGGGCACTGCATGGTTCTGGATTGCTAATTACTGCAATTGGAGGTGCAGATTCCCACAAGTACCATTCATTTACCGCAAAATCTGGGCCAATAAGACATTGGTGTAAAGAGGTTACTAATGGGCTATATTTACCTCTGTGGCTAATGTTTAGTTAAAAATAGGTGTGAATAAACTAACGAGCAAGACAAATGGAAAGTGGTAGCAAAGTTTTATTCTGTTATTTTCTCTATTCAGGACATTCTTCCCATGCAAAAAATGTGAATGCCGTTTATTAAGTGAAAAAAATAACAATTTGTTCTTAACACTATTCAGTAAAAGACCAATAGCAGAATCGCTTGCCTCTTTACTTAGGATGGGACAACTAACAAAGGTAAACATTGTCAGACATATCAATTAGTTTTTTTGACAAAAGTACAAGATGTCAAAGGTTAAATTAAGCAGTCACATGAGCAAGAGTCAGTTTAAGCAGAATGCAGTCACGTTCCTCCTAATTCATCGCATGTAAGCTGTGATTTCCCAATTTTTACAGGCATAAACTAAAAATAAACTTATAGGGCAGAATATTACTGTCAGCATGAGGGGACGGGCCTGACATGCCAAAACGTAAAATGATGTGTGATGTCGTCGGACGTGCGTCCCAATGTCATCGTGTGTCATTTTCATATTTCGCTCGGCAGCTGCACACCCGCCGAACTGTCACGGCCCATTTAGGCCATTAACAAAGCAATTAAACTTGTTAACAATGCTGCCCGTCCAGCCTTAAGGTTGGCAGGGGGCAGGCAATGAGCCCAAGAATCCTTTGCATTTTTCAGGAAACTTCATCCATGGGCGGGATGAGGTTTCCTGAAGGGTTTATAAAATAATTAAATAAATTTTCAAAGCTCCACAAACACGTCCCAGCTCATGTGACACTGTCACATACAGGGACATGTTTAAATAAATTTTTACTTTCTTTATTAAAAACTTTTATAATCCATTCAATCTCCCTGAGGCAGCTCCATGCCTCAGGGAGATTTCTGTGCTCTTTTGCGTGTATAACGCTGAGTGCTACCGGCCCCACGTTACACTGGACAGGCCTTAATTGGCACGGACGGCGATCAGCTCTGTGCCCACTTGCGCCTGCTCCCGAACAGCCCGCCCACCATAGGAGAAATTCACCCCATGGAGAACAAGTCCACCACATTTATTATGAAGCAAATTAATAAATATGGAGGATCAATTTATAGATATCAGTATTTTAAAGATACAAATAAAGTAAACAAACTACAGTTTCAAATGAATGCATAAAAAATGATCAGTTTTTGTGGTTTCGTGCTAATTTCGGTGGTTGAAACAGCTTTTATTACAAGTGGATCTTGAATGACTTTCATTCCTTTTTGTTAACTGATTCAGATTGCACTGAAACTTTGGAAGCCAATTTGATTGCATTTGCCATCTTGAGATGTTCTTTTAGATTCTCTGAAATATGAGTAATTAATCTCTAATTTCCAGAAAGGAACAAAGTGCAGCCATAATTGAAATTCTGGTGGTGGTCCAGGTTGCAGGGTATCAGAGTTAAATTAAAGGATGTCAACACAAATGTCTGGAGGACAGTAGACTGATTGATACAGTTTGTCCTTTCACCTAAAAGCCTAAGAGTATCCAGACTTATGGATATTATAGTAAAAACTCTCCTCCGTTATGCTATTTGAGCATGTTGCATATTTTGTGAGATGATTTTATATTTGTCTCACTCTATCTATATGTTCAGTCAGCAAATAAATTGATCCTTTCAATAAGTCAATTATTTAATTGAGAAGCATTATAATCACACAGTCAAATATTAGGCAAAGAGTTTACTGTGTTTATAGTGCTGGTATGGGCATCAAGGCATGAACAGTTGTGACTGAATGACCCCTTCTCTCTGAAATGTTGTTAATGTGTTCTTCTCCAGGTTGTAGCAGGTTCAAACCAAGATTCCTTTAAAATGTTTCCCTGCTTCATGACATCTGTTAAGCATAGTCCGAACCGCTCTTAGTGCTTCTCTCTCTCTTCTCACAACTGTTAAAGAGATCTCTTCTCCCACCAGCATTCATTAATGCAAATGGGTAACTTCATTATAGGTTATGGTACTTGATTAGATTCTGAGGGAGATCATTAACTTTTAAAAAGAAATTTGAACTCCCAATATTTTACAGAAAGAACCACGCCATAACATTTCACGTTTTAAACAAAAATCTTTACTGCACACAAATTAAGCAAAGAAAATGCTAATAACTTAACGCTATAGTTCATAAACCCTTATTATTAAAACCCAAAAATCTCAATAGGACACTCCTATTCCCACCCAACAGTTCCCCTATTTATTTCAGGAACTTGAGAGTTCCTTCTCGGTCCAAACCAAGGTGTGCCACAGCTCTTAGGAATTCAATTTAATTCTCCTCAGTTTCCCAGTCTCACACTTATACTTCCAGAGCTCTCACTCTCTGCTAGGCTATCACTTCTGGGCTCTTCCACTAGTTTTTTGAGGCAGATCTGACAATTTTAATTTCTCAGGCATCTGGGCTTTTCATACTGAGCATGGGTCCCACTTGCAATCCCTGCTTGGTGACTGCAAATCAGGAACACCCCTGATTTCTCTATGCTCCTTGTTCTGGCTACTGACAGATACACAACTGCCATCTCACAGCTCTCCAAGATGACTGCCTATTTCTGTGAGAAGAACATACAGATAAAACTCATACAAAAGGGTAGTATACAACCTGCAACCTATCTCCATGGCAATGTCACACTGGGATGTTGCAGATAGAGGTTTAAACTACTTATCCTTTACCTTCAAAACAATCCTTTGATTCTGGAAGCAAATGAATAATTTATATCTCTAATTGAGATAACAGCACTCTAACTGGTTCCATCAAGAAACCCAGTGATGACAAGTTGCTTTTAGCTTCTTAGATTTGGGGAAACTACATGAGTAATTGAAACTTGCCTGGTTTGCACTCCCAGCTTCATAGCATTTTTTGAGATGGCTCCTCTAGATAGGTCCAAAAAAGCCATTATAATCCCAGCTATGAATGTCTTTTACCACATCCCAGCAACACAAAACTTCCCCTTTGAACTGTAATTGCCCCAGATCTATTTGAATTGCTGTTATTTCAGGGTTGTTTACCAGTTTCTCAATCAGGTGTTTCCATTCATCTACATTTAAAATTCAATTCATAACACTAAAATTATAACTCAAAAACACATGAAGTACGAATTTAGATATTTGCAACATATAATTTAAAGTCTGAATTTTTCTTCACTTTACTGTTCCAAATTGAGTCGTAGAGTGGAGGGGATGGATTGGGTGGTGAAATTGCTGGATGGGAGGGGGAAGCTAATCTGCCAAACCATCTAAGACTAAATGTTTCTCCTTTAACCAGGAAATGTTGGTCAATAGCTGCACTTCATTGTCCCAATCTTCGCACTGAGAATACCATCCATCCTGTTCTATGACACTACCACAGTGCTAAATTGGATAGACTCAAAATAGATCTAGCAGCTCAAAACTGTGGCCCAGCAGCAGCAGCAGATTTGTGTTCAACCACAATCTACAACCTCATGGCCTGACATATCCTCACTCCACCAGTCATCAAGCCAAGGGGCCAATCCTGGTTCAATGAAGAGTTCATTTAGGGCCCCTGTGCAGTCAACCTCCATTGCTGGAGCCTCAATACAAACACCTTCTGTACTTGTGGAAAGACACAAGCAAGGCTACATATTACTGATGAGTGACCCCTCTACTGACTAATTGGCAGACTATTCATCTTAAACTCAGCAAATAAGAAGGCTATCATTGGTCTTCGGGGGTTTGCATTCGCTAAATAAAATAAAAATGGAGAGGGCAAAAGAGCATGTCAGGAGCAGCACCAGGCATACCTAAAAATTAGGTGTCAATCTGGTGAAGCTACAACACAGGGCTACTTGCATGCCAAACAGCAGAAGCAGCATGCTGTAGAAAACATTAAGCAATCTCATAACCAATGGATCAGGTCAAAGTCCTGCTAGATCCAGTTGTGAATGGTGGTGGACAATTAAACAACTAACAGGAGAAGGAGGCTTCAACAATATCCCCACCCTCAAAGAAGGGGGGTCCAGCACATTAGTGCAAAAGACAAGGCTGAAGCATTTGCAACTATCTGCAGCCAGAAGTGCCAAGTGGATGATCTATCTCAACCTCCTCCTGAGGACCCTATCATCACAGATGCCAATCTGATTCACTCCATGTGATATCAAGAAATGCTGAAGGCAGTTGGTACTGCAAAGGCTATGGGCCCTGAAAATATCACGGCAATAGTACTAAAGACTTGTGCTCCAAAACTAACCATGCCCCTAGCCAAGCTGTTCCTGTACAGGTATAACACTGGCATGTACCTAACAATGTGGAAAATTGCCCAGGTATGTCATCGCACAGAAAGCAGAGCAAATCCAATCCAGCCAATTACCACCCCATCAGTCTACTATCAATTATCAGCAAAGTGATGGGAGGTGACTGACAGTACTGTCAAGCAGCAATAACCTACTTACTGCTGCTCATTTTGGGTTCTCCAGGGCCATTCAGCTCCTGACACCATTACAGCCTCAGTCCAAACATGGAAAAAAGAGCAGAGGTGAAGTTACAGTGACTATCCTTGACATCGAGGTAGCAATTGACTGAGTGTGGCATCAAGAAGCCCAGGAAAATTGAAGTCTATGGGAATCAGGGGGAAAACTCTCCACTGGTCGGAGTCATACCTAGCATAAAGGGTGATGCCTGTGGTTGTTGGAGGTCAATCAGCTCAGTCCCAGGACATTAATGGAGTTCCTCAGAGTAGTGTCCTAGGCACAACCATCTTCAGCTCCTTCATCAGAAATTGAACTGGAGCAGCACGTCAGAGGCTGGGAATTCTGAAGTGAGTAACTCACCTCCTGACTCTCCAAAGCTTGTCCACCATCTACAAGACACAAGTCAGGAGTGTGATAGAATACTCTCCACTTGCCTGGATGAGTACAACTCCAATAACATCGAAGCAGCCCGCTTGATTGGCACCCCATCCACCAACTAAACATTCACTTCCTCCACTCCCTCAAGCACAGTGGCAGCAATGTGTACCATCAACAAGATGCGTTGCAACAACTCACCAAGGCTCCTTGAATAGCACCTTCCAATCCAGTGACTATACTGCCAAGAAGTACAAGGGCAGCAGATGCATGGGAACACCACCACCTGCAAGTTCCCCAGCAAATCACACACTATCCTGACTTGGAACTACTTCACCATTCCTTCACTGTTACATCATCAAGAACCAGGAACTCTCTTCCTAACAACACTGTGGGTGTATCTACACTACATGGACCTCAGTGGTTTGAGCTGGCAGCTGACCACTTCCTTCTAAAGGGTAATTCTGCATGGGCAACAAATGCTGGCCTAGCCACCAATTTCCACCTCACAAGAAAGGATAAAAAACGCTCAAGAATGTTATCTGTCCAGCTGTTATTTATTGCTCCTGAGGATGGATCTGCAAATTCCTCAAATTGTTTTCTCTCCTAGTTCTGTTCTTATGCGAAAAATGAGTCAATCTTACACTTGCAACCAAGGACAAGAGTATATATTTTTTTTCCCACCGCTATGCTCACCTCCAAAAAAAACTATTGTGGCATCATGCTTGATATGGAGACTAGACCTAATGTTAATCTAAAACCCTGGCACGATCTAGACCAAATTAACAAATCTATGGTTAGCATCTTAACTTCACAACCATATATATTGAAAAGTTAGCAAATTACTGAAAGCTCCCCAATATGACTGAAAATAACAAATATAAGAGCTGCCTTTTGGAGAGGCTCTGAAGAGCCCTCAGGATCCAAATCTGATGCAGCAACTGATCCTCCTAAATAGTAGATCTGTCACTTCAGTAAAGCTTCTTCTTGTTCAGATCATACAAACTATATTCACTTCTGCTGTCCTAGTTGCATCAAAGCCGCGGCTTTCTCTGTCTAGGTCCCATGTAGCTTCCCTCGTTCTTCAAATCTAGACTTACTGAAGTAACTGCCTACATTTTGATTCTTTCAAAGGGTTGTTTTTATTTACCAATCCCTACTGCGGGCTTCTATTATCCTTGGATCCCTGCAGTAATTTCTCTTCAGGTTTTTGGATGCCTACCAAATTCCCTCAGATTCTTGCAGTCACATCTCTTCATTGTCCTTGAATTGTTACAGCAAATCCTCCTTGGATTCCTGCAGATGCTGCTACCCTTACAGCAGGCCCTCCCTCCAACCTAAACGTCAGCAGGGTGACAGCCCAACTGATTCAACCTGTAGAAGTATACGTGAATTTGACCACGTGATTGAAATTCAGCGGACTGGATACTGCTCTGCCATCTGCCACAGTAAGAAACAAATGTAAGAAGAAATATAAAAGATAATAAAATGACCAAAAAAAAAATTTGGAAGCATGATAAAATTAGAATTCATCCAGGGATTCACCCAACACAAAAAATAATAGCACTTCAGTTACTGCACTATAGGCTTCATTTCTTCTTAGTTTTGAAAGCTGCTCACTTCTGAATATTTATAAGTCCTAAGGGAATATCTTCTATATTTTATGAAGGTTTAATGCTGAAAAATTGGCCAATCCAGTGAATTAGGAAAGTATTGGTTTTGTGGTGTGATATGATAATCAACAAACCTTAAGGTGTCCTGCAATGGCTTCTCATATTACTCCCGTACCATTACTCTGGAATCACTCAAGGATCTATCAATGGCCCCCCACTTCTATTTCTCATCTGTCTACTAGCCCTCAACAATGCCTTCTGAAAGCGCCTCAGGTACCACATGTATACTGATGATACTCACCTCTACCTTGCCAGCACCTCTCTGGGTCCTTCTAATTTGTCAAACTGCTTGTCCAACTTCTAAAACTGGATGAGCAAAAATTTCCTCCAACTAAATATTGGGACAACTGAAGCCATTGTCTTTGATCCCTGCCACAAATTCCATTCTCTGGCCACCATTTCTATCCCTTGTAACTGTTTGAAGCTAAGCCAGACTCTTCCCAACCTTAATAAAAACAAAAAATCTGCGGATGCTGGAAATTCAAAACAAAAACAGAAATACCTGGAAAAACTCAGCAGGTCTGGCAGCATTGGAAACCTTCCCAACCTTAGGTGTGGTACTTGACCCTGAGATCAGCTTCCAGCAATACTCCATCACCAAAACTGCCTACCTTTCACCCGTAAACCACGTGCTCATCGACCTACGCTCGCTCCTGATTTTCAATGCCTCAATTTTAAAATCCTCATCCTTGTTTTCAAATCCCTCCATGGCCTCACCCTCGGCCCCTCCCCCATCTCTATAATCTCCTCTAGCCCCACAAATTTCCATGAAATTTTTGCTTCTCCTAATCTGGCCTCTTATGCATCCCCAATGGTAATTGCACCACTCTTGGCTGCATATCCTTTGCCTGTCTTAGCCCAAAAGACTGGAATTCTCCCCCTAAGCCTCTCTACCTTGCTCTCCTCCTGTGAATTAATCCTTTAAACCTCTGCGACCAAGCTTTCAGTCATCTGACCTGATATTTCCTTCTGTGGCTCCGTGTCAAAAATGCCTTGATTGAAATCACTCTTGTTAACCATCTTGAGACGTTTTGCTATGCGAAAGGTGCTATAAAAGTACAAGCTGTTGTTGTTGCCCAAAATCGATTTTGGTTGCTTTTTTTTAATCCCAATAAGCTTGCAACTTCTGGTAGCACAGGACATCATTAGGCATCTAATGCTTGTTTCCACAGACTTAACCAGTTTCCTACATTGCAACAGTGAATACCTTTCAAAATTGCTTCATTGGTTTGGGGCATTCTGATGTAGGTGCTACATAAGTGAAAGTCTTTCTTTCGTTAATTTACCATGTTATTTATGCACTACAAACCACTAATTTAAAGCAAGTTAAAGTTATTTTATTAACGACATAATATATTTTAATTTGTCTTTTACATTGATTTGGATTTTGTGGTCAGTATCGAAGAGACGGCACTTCACTAACAATTCCCCACAGAATTTTCACAGGCTTCTCAGCTCAGCGTAGGTTCCCTTTAATCCTACATTTTTTCCATGGGTGCAGCCTCTATAGGGATCACTGATGTCTTTGAGCAGTGCCAGAAACATGAAGGCGCTTCAACAAATAAGCTTGAAGAATCCCCACTGTGACACACAGAGTGGAATTTAATGGGAACGGCAGTGGGTCCGTCCACGGATGGAAAACACCACCACAGCATTTTCCAGGAGCCCTGTTGGGATTAAGTCTCAATTAGGCAGTCTGTTGACTGCCATCAGGGTCCCTAAATCCACAGGGGGTAATTTTCCACCACACCTCCTGATGTGAGGTGTATCTTCCACCTCAGAGACTGGCAGCTCGCCAGTATTGGGAGCCATGGCCACTGGAGGTACCGCACTGGGGCCTACTGGAAGGCCGCAGACCAAGAAGAGTGGGGCAGGATCATCAGGGCCAGTCAGGGAGGCCCCGGTGAGTTGGGGGGAGGTGGTGGGCGGTGTTGTTTTCAAAGGCTCGGGGAGGGGATGGTGGTATCCTGAGGGACCCTTCATTTCCGGCCGTGGGTCATTCTTTTGGGCACAGGATGACCAGAAAGAGGGAGCCCCCCCCGCCCCACCACCCTGCCAGGCTGCAGGCAAACATTTGTGCACATGGTGTGGCCCCACATACTGCTGGTTGAATACCAGTCATTGTTGGATCAGGCCCTCAGATGGCCACTTAAGGGCCTCATTTGGCCTCTGGGTAGAAGGCAATCCTGCCCTGAAATAAATCAGGGGCTTGGAAGGATGGACAGAGTTGGGAAAGTGACAGGGTCTCCAAGCTGCACATTCCTGGCCCATTATACATTCACCCTGCCTCCCAGCTTGCCACTGGAAGAGCATTAAATCACAGAGTCCAAACCAGAAAGTATAACGTGGAAAATGTAAATTAGTTTGAAATGGCAGACAGAGAGCAAATTAAGATTGAGAAATATAGATGGGCTTAAGGGAGAGAGATAAAAAAAGGCAGGCAGGAAACATAAAAAAATGTTTTTTTTAATCTTTAACACTAATTTTCTCAGAGGCAATGAGCCTCCACACCCGTAAAATTAATTTTTCAGGGTCAGCGACATTGTTCAGCAACAATAATTACTTGTAACACTGTTAAAATCTGATTTAATCCTGAATGCAGCAGTACTAATTTTTTCAGCTGTTTTTGTTGTGGAACTAATGGGAAAGTACAGCAAGTCCCCATCATTGTCAAGTCTATCAACAAAGACTAGAACAGTGCATCCTGTGGAGGTGCAAGGTATCCCAAACTCAACATCTGGATTTCTGTACAGGGATGGGCACCATAAGTTCCTGTCTGATTTACCCCACGATAATGATGAGCACTAATAGCCTTGCTGTTATTATTAACATATATTCCAGGCCACTAAATGACTGACCAACAAACTTCACTTTCTGCCTCCCATGTTGGCTGATATTCTCACTGATTCTCTCTCTGCAGGCATTGTACCTCTCTCTTTCAAGTCTGCCATCATCATTCCCTCACCTCAAAAAACCAACCCATGATCCCACTGATCTTTTAAACCCCTGTACACCTCCAAACTCCCTTTCCTCTCCTTGAACGTGCTGTTGCCTCCCAAATCCATATCCATACTCCATGTCTGAATCCCTCCAATCAGACTTCCACCACTGCCACAGTACCAAAACTGCTCTTATCAAAGTCACAAATAACATCTTATGTGATGGTGACAAAGGCAAACTATCCCTCCGCGTCCTTCTCAAACTGTTTGCAGCCTTTGATACAGTTGAGCACAGTATCCTCCTCCAAAGCCTCTCCACTGCTGGCCAACTAGTTGGGACAGCATTCACCTGGTTACATTATTACCTGTCTAATCATCACCAGAGAATCATCTGCAATGACTTCTCTTCTCCCATCTGCGCCGTAAACTCTAGTAGGCCCCCAAAGGGTTGCTGTTTTGGCCCTGCCTTTTCCCTGTGTCAGCTCTGCCTCTGTTGGTAACACTCTTGCCTTGGAGTTAGAAGGCTGTCACTTTCTGTCGCACCCCAAGCATTGGTCACAACAATCTAAGCTGACACTCCAGTGCAGTCCTGAGGGAATGCAGCACTATCAGAGGTGCTGGCTTTCAGATAAGATGTTAAACTGAGGCCATGTTTGCCCTATGAGATGGATGTAAAAGATCTCATGGCACTATTTCAAAGAAGAGCAGTGGAGTTATCCCTGGTGTTCTGGCTAATATTTATCCCTCAATAAAGATCACAAAAACAGATTATCTAGTCATTATCACATTCTTGCTTGTGCAAGTTTGGTATGCACAAGTTAGTTGCCATGTTTTGTACATTACAACAGTGACTGCACTTCAAAAATACTTCATTAGTTGTAAAGTGCTTTAGGATATCGAGTCATCATGAAAGGTGCCATAAAAATTGAACCTTACTTTCTTATCTAAATGCTGCCCCTCCAAAAACACAGCATCAGTTTTCACATGTATGCTGATGACATCCATCTCTACCTCAGCACTTTCTTTCTCAACTCCTCCACTGTCACTAAATTATCTGACTGCTTGTCTAACACTCAGCACTGAATGAGTTGAAATTTCCTCCAATTAAACATTTGGAAGACCGAAGCCATTTTCTTCAGTCCCCATCACAAATTCTGCTCCCTCATCACCAGCTCCATCCCTCTCTCTGGCAACTGTCAGAGGCTAAACCAGACTATTTGCAACATCGGTGTCATTCTTAACTCCAAGATGAACTTCTGACCACATACATTCACTAGGCCAACTATTCCCATCTCTGTAACATCACCTGATTCTGGCCCTGCCTCAGCTCATCTGCTGCTGTAACTTTCACCTGTGCTTTTTTAGCTTTAGACTTGACAATTCCAACACATTCCTGGCTGGCCTATCACACTCCAACCTCCATAAACTTGAGGTCCTTACTTGCTTCAAG
Organism: Carcharodon carcharias; assembly: GCF_017639515.1. Classification (NCBI taxonomy): domain Eukaryota; kingdom Metazoa; phylum Chordata; class Chondrichthyes; order Lamniformes; family Lamnidae; genus Carcharodon; species Carcharodon carcharias. Next base: position 86,082,298 of record NC_054486.1, read on the forward strand.
CCCCTTTCACCATCACCCCTCTGCTCACTGACCTACAGTGATTCCTGGTTAACCAAAGTTTTGATTTAGAAATTCTTATCCCTGTTTTCAGCTCCTTCCATGACCTTACCCTTCCCTATCTCTGTAACCCTCTCGGATATATGTGCACCTTTAATTCTAACCACTTGAACGTCCACAAAATTATTTGCTTCACCATTAGTTCTGCTTCAGCTGTCTTAAATTCAATACTTAAAACCTCTCTGCCTCTCTTTCTTCCTTTAAAATGCTCCTTAGCAAACCTCTTTGAACACAATAACACAAGGATTAGGAGCAGGAGTAGGCCATTTGGCCCCTCAAGACTGCACTGCCATTTGATAAGATCATGGCTGATCTGGTTGTGGCCTCAACTCCACTTTCCTGTCTGGTATTACTGGTATTACCTCCTTCATAATAGATTCTAGCATTTTTCCAATGACAGGTGTTAGGCTAACTGGTCTATAGTTTTCTGCTTTCTGTCTCTTTCCTATCTTCAGCAGCAGTGTTACATTAGCAATTTTCAAATCTGCTGGGACTTATCCATAATCTAGGGAACTTTGGAAGATCACAATCAATGCATCTATTATCTCTGCAGCCACTTCTTCTAAGACCCTGGGGTGAAAGCCATTAGATAAAGGGGGTTTGTCAACCTTTAGTTCTAATAGTTTCCCCGTATCTTTCCCTAGAAATTGTGATTGTTTTAAGTTCCTCCATCCCTTTTACCTCTTGATTTTACAGTATTCTTGGGATTTTTTGTTTTCTGCAGTGAAGACAGACAGAAAATATCTTTTCCACCATTTCTTTGTTTCCCTTATTAATTCCCCATTCTCCCTCTCTATGGGACCAACACTCACATTATTTACTCTTTTCCTTTTTGAATAGTTGTAGAAATTCTTGCTATCATTTTTTAAAATATCTCTAGCTAGTTTTCTCTCATACTCTAATTTCTCCCTCATTGTTTTTTAGTAATTCTTTGTTGATTTCTAAGATCTATCCAATCTGTCCAATGAAAGAAAAGCATATAATGCTGTGAAGGTTAGTCCACTAATCTTCAGAGTATTGTATGCTTTTCTTTCAGTTTAATACTATCCTTGACTTCCTTAGTTAGTCATGGATAGTGTATCCTTCTCATAGAGTATTTCTTTCTCATTAAAATATATCTTTCCTGAGAGTTATGAAACATCTGCTATTGTTTCTCTATTGTCCTACCTTTTAACCTATTTTCCCAGTTCAGTTTAGTCATCTCTCTCCTCATACTCTTTTAATTGCCTTTATTTGAGTTTAAAACTAGTATTAGACCCACACTTCTCATCCTCAAACTGAATGTGAAATTATATCATTTTATGATCACTGTTGCCTTGAGGCTCTTTTACTATGACATCATTAATTAATCCTGTCCCATTGCACATTACCAGGTCTAAAATAGACTGCTCCCTGATTGCCACTGGAACATACTGCTCTAAGACATTATTCCAAATACACTCTATGAACTCATCTTCAAGGCTATCTTTGTCAATTTGATTCATCGAATCTATATGAAGATTAAAATCGCCCATGGTTATTGCAATACCCTTCTTATAAGCCTCCATTATTTCTTTCTGTATACTCTGTCCTATAGTGTAGCTACTGTTAAGGGGCCTGTAAACTACTCTCACAAGTGACTTCTTACGTTTTCTATTACTTATCTCTATCCAAACAGATCCTACATCTTGATCTTCTGAACTAAGGTCATCTCTCAGCACTGTACCAATGCCACCCTTAATTAACAGAGCTACCCCACTACCTTTTCCTAGCTTCCTGTCCTTCCAAAATATCAAATACCCTTAAATAATTTGGTCCCAGCCTTGGGGCAGAACCCTCGGGTCAGCGAGCGGTGGCGGGCCATGCTTGCTGACATGTAAAATGATGCAGTGACGTTGGGTGTGTGTCCCTACGTTACCGCATGTCATTCTGATACTCAGTTCAGCAGGCATGCAGCAGAGTCGGCTGCACACCCACTGAACTGTCAAAGGCCTATTAAGGCCATTTAAAAGCTAATTAATTAACTGAACTGCCCATCCAACCTTAAGGTTGGCGGGCAGGCGAAGAGCCCAGGCGGCCTTCGCATTTATCATCAAACCTCATTCACGGGCGGGATGAGATTTCATGAAGGGCTTAAAAATTAAATAAAATTTTTCATTAAAGTTCATTGACAAGTCCCAGCTCATGTAACACTGTCACATGAGGAGACATGTCTTAAATTTTTTTTCTTTATTAAAATTTTTGGAACTTAAACTAATCTCCGAGGCAGCTCTGTGACTCAGGGAGATTTCTGCACTCTTTCGCACGCGTGCCCGGACTCAGGCAACCACCCTCAACATACCCCCTCCGACCCCCCCATCCACACAGGGAGCGCTCAGCACTTCCGGGTGCACGTCATGCTGGGCGGGCCTTAATTGGACCCCCCACGTAAAATGGTGGCGCACAGCCAATCACAGGCAGCGACTGGCTGCGTGTAAGCCCATGCCCACTCCCGCTCAACCCCCCCGACGGGGAGAAAATTCTCCCCTTGGTTTGTAACTATGGCCAGAAGGCAATGGAAGTCTGAATGGCTCACCACATTCATAAGGAAACCCGCCACAGCAGAGCTGGAAAATACCAGCTAATGTCTCTGAAAAGCCCATCGGTTCATGCATATTTATTTCTACTTGTGCTATCAACTTATCTGTTTTGTTATGAATGTCACATGCATTCAGATACAGGGCTTTTAACTCCGTATATTTACCATTCTTGCAAACTCTTGCCCTATCAACTGGTGCACTCTTATGTTTATATGTTCTGCCCCTTCATACCACAGTGACCCTCCCTGCCACACTAAGTTTGACTAAGTTTCTAGTCATCTAGCCTAATATTTCCTGATGTGGCTCGGTATAAAACGTGGTATAATGCTTCTGTGGTGCAGCTTGGGATGTTTTTTTTTGGTAAAGGTACTATATAAATACAAATTGTTGCTGCACTGTTGGAGAAATTATGGGCAGAATCATCCTACAATTACACTAAGTGCGGTAGCAGGCATGAATAAAGACATTTTACCCACCGGCCACAATGGTACATTTTTGCAGCATATCATCCCCTTCCCAGCCTCTTAAATAATGCTTTCAGGGGAAACACGCTGGATCGCTGGCAGGCAGGCTCGGCCATGCTGTGACCTCAGTGCTTCCTCGCTCTGGGCACCATATTTAAAGCACAACAGAACACAGCCTACTTCATGTCTTCAGACCAGGGCTGCTCCAGGCGAAAGCAAAGGTGGCAGCATCCCCCAAATTTGGTGATGCTTCTTGGGGCCGCCGCGATATCCTCTACCCCTGCTCTGGCCACAGGAGGTGCACCAGAATCACCAATCTGGCCTGGGAGGCGGTGGCAGCGGCATCAGCGCCACTGGAGCACAGAGGAGGTCAGCCATCCAGTGCAGGAGGAGGGTAAATGCTCTCATCCATTCCCCCAGGGTAAGTCAACCACCTCATCGCTCTCAACTCACACACTCACAAACCCATCACACATCCACAGGGATCTCACACCTCATGGGACAACATGACTAACTCACACACCCACCCTCACATCTCCATCAGGCTCATATCCTCCGGAGCTCACATCCTCATCCCTTCCACAGCTCCGCTCACCACATAAACATTCCATGCACTGCCATGTGTCCTGCTCACACTCGCTCCATCTGTTTCCATACAGGAGAAGCCTGCTCACACAGCGGGGAGAGGTATCAGACTGAGGGTGGAGTGACCCACATTAGGCCTCTCACTCACTTTGAGGAGCGTGCCATCATGTTAATTGTGAGGATGTGGACCGTGCCTGTGGCGATGGCGAGGTCAATGGCAAGCACTCACCTGAGGATCCTGCACCAGATCATCCCTCTCTCAGCACAACTGTGAGTGCTCTCTCTCCTGCTTTTGACTTTGCTGCCTTGCATTAATTATCTCTACTTTTGAGTCATCCACTCAGGAATCTCAGAGGCTGTCCTCTCCCTCTGAGTCCCCTTTGCTGTGACCCCCTCAAATTTGTCCTTTGTCACTGCAGAGGGAGCGGCTGGCCCACAGGAGGACAGCTAAAGCAAGCCAGGTCCCTCAAGGCCTCGGCTCTCTAAAGGACACATGCCAAAGTCAACAGGGGCAACAGGGCCAACTATTACACAGACTGTCTCCACCCCTGCAGCAGATGTCAGGGAAGTGTCGAGAAAAAGTGGTAGCCCTAGAAAAGTTAAGAAATTCTGATCACAAGTGGTTGCATGGGTGAACATATTTTGTCACTTTATAACTTGAAAATATATTCACTTTCACTGAATAATGTGCAATGTTGTCTTTCAGCTTCATTGCCAGGCTTTGCGAGTCCTCCCACATGAGCAGTTCAGCTGTGCGCAGCTGACCATGAGTGATTCTGGAGGGAGAAGTTTGTGTGTGCATGCGTGTGTGACAGGGCCTTTCAGAGCCTCGTGCAAGCACTCTCCCACACACACGGAACCCTTATCCATCACAACAACATAAACAGAAAATACTGGAAAAACTCAGCAGGTCTGACAGCCAACTCCCTCCTCCTCCCAGACACCTACCCACTCCAAATCTCTCCTCCCCCAGACTCCTTCACCCCTCCAAACTCCCTCCTTCCCCCAGATGCCTTACCCCTCCAAACTCCCTCCCTTACAACTTCCTACCCCCTTACGCCTACTTCCTCACTTGCAGCATTCTCCCCCGTTACACCGTACTCCCCTTTACTCCTACCCCCGCCCCCAAACACTATTCTTCCCCATCCCAACCTCACCACTGACACTACATCCACCCCTCCCAACCTCAGCCCCCCCAACACCTTTGTTGCATCCCTCTCAATCTCACCTCCCCGACACATTCGTTCCCCCCACTTCTAAACTCAACCCACCCTCCCGCCCGCCCCTCCCAGCCACCCGGTGCACCTTCCTCTCCTCCTGGTACCTAAAACTCCCTTTCCACCCCCCCTTCACTAATCATCTGTACCAATCCATGGCAAAGTCCATGAAACTTCGAAGCCTCAGCGAAGTCGAAGCTGCTGCATAGAGACCTCCCACCTTCCGAGAGCTGCTTCACGGTGGAACCATGTGCATGAGGATCCACCCAGCATCGACGCACATGTTCCTCCAGGGTCTGGTAGCTGTAGGGCTCCAGAGTCTTCTTCTCCTCGGCTGTCTGAGATCTGAGCAAGGCCCTAACCGTGAGTCCCGACTTCTGTGCATCATGCTTGTCCAGACGTATTCTGGGCCGGCGCGTTTTCCTGCCTGCGCAACAGTGTATTGGGCACGGGGATACAATTCCGGTCGGGCCTTACTTTTGGGATGCGAATCGGGTTCACGCCTCCAGTGGGATTCGCGATCCGCCATGGTGAAAACCATCGGATGATCCCGCTGTGATTTCACACCGGCGTCAAACCGATTTTTGGCTTTCTCATCATATTGTCCACTCCTGCCCGCCAGGAAGCCCTTTGCCAATGAGAGCGGATGATTTTGACCTCTGATTTTTTTCAGACATTTAGAAATGCGACCTAATGATGTCTCCATTGCCTTTTCTGTCCAGCTGAACAGTACAGTCCACCTAGCTGTGGTCATCTTGCTGCTCTTCAATTATTTCAGAGAAGTTGTTTGTTTACCAGTAATGCATAGTTGTTGGAAAAGGAATTGGAGTTCAATTCTTTTTTGTATTCCTTTTATCACAAGTACTTTAATTCAGGTTGAAATTATGCACCCAGTTTTAACTCATTCAAGGCTCATCCACTTGCCCAGATTTAAAAGCAGGTCCATGTTTCTAACCAATCCAGTCTAAGTCTTCAAAGTTCAGTCTCAGCGTTACATATGATGGGGCAGATGTTCTGCTCAGGATGCAGTACTCAATCTTGGCCCAAATTACACCCACAATTGCACCCATTTTGAGAAGTAATTTTCTTGAGCACCCACTCACTCATTTGCAAATTGCTGAACCAAAAATCTGCCATGAACCAGTGCATTTGGGCAGCATTTAAAATATTTTTTTTAAACTTGTTTTATGAAATATTCCTTTGTGTATTTAAGAGAGATATCTTGGCGCACTTTGAATAATGCAACTTAAAATGAGTTTCTCACAAAAAATTCTTAACCAGAATGTCATCCACCATCTGTGAATAACCAGATTTTAATTGACTGAAAATGAAGTTAAAAGAAAATATATTTCTGGTTATATTGGGCAGCAGTAGTCAGTTTCTTAGTAAATTTAAAAAAAAAGTCCTGTATGAAAACCTTTTTAAATAAGTGCCCTTGTGCGTAGAAGAATCAATTTAATTTTTCGGGCCTTTTCAAAGGCCTGCAAACAGGCACAATTTGCAGAATTCACCCTGAAGGTATAGCTAGCTCCTAACTTGATGTTTTTTAAAACAACTGCAACAGATTGCGGGACACTCAATTTGCTCTGCACGTCATTTACACTTAAAATTTTACAATCTTTTGCGTGGGTTAGGCCATTCTCAGGTGAATCGTGACTAGCAAACCAGCACAACCAGGTGGAAACTCCTCCCCTGATATTTCTATCTTTTGAACTGCATAGAATATTTACATAAATAACAAACCAGGATGCCATCAAAGTGCTGTTTGAGCGATGGGATTGAATAGCTCTCACACTAATTAACCCTGATACATTAATTTGATTCAACATTATTCTTTATTGACAAACTGTTCACTGTATTTATTAAGCCAAGATATGACTGTAATTGACTATGAAAGCAGGACTCCTGTCAATAATTGTGCTTCCTCATGTATCACCTTAGTTTATCCGTTATGCTTTTAAATAATTAAATTGTTGAGTGAGTACAGAATGCTAAAGATTATTTCTCCTTGGCACAGCAACAGTTCAAAATATAAGGAAATCCATACAAAGCACATCCTTAAAATGATATTGAGGGTGGGATATTCCGGATCGTCCGGTCCCGCTGAAAATCAATGGGCCTTTGGGCGGGCTGTCGGATCTCCCATGCTGCCAGACTGGGCTGGAAAATCCCAGCCTGAGTATTAGATGAGTGTGGGAGTTCGGGTTTGAGTTACACTCCCTAATACAGGAGAAAATTAAACTTTCCATACCTGCATTGACTTTTCACTATAATGTTGCAAATAAGGTTAAAATCAATGATAACTGATCACAACTATGCATTTGGCGTTTTAAAAACGCAGTTAAAAGCACATGCAGTCATCATGCAAGGAATACAGGATGTCCCATTGTTTACTTCAACCTTTGCCCAATTTGTATTTTTTTTTTAACGTGGCTTCTCTTGCATTCAGGATCACTATAGTCCTGGATTGGTGGCAACAAGGGTGTGGATTTTACCAGCCCTTTGGAGACAGGCTGGAAGGTGGGGGGGAACTGGTCGACATCTTCCTGCTGCCATGGCATTTTACCAAATGGCGGGAAGCTCTTAACTGGCTGCTGTTAGTAAACTGCCATCCCAAGGATCCCCCACCCCAGCCCAGTGTCGTGTTGGCTCTCGTTTTTGGTCCTGGTGGCGGGACTTCATCCCTGCTTGAAAAACTCAGCCCAAGATGTAAATTAACATCGGCAAATGTCTGTCTTTTGATAACCTAACAAAATTGCTACAGAATTGGTTATAAAGCAGGAAATCAATCTGTTTATTGTATTTCTCAAGTCAAGACACAACTGCAGTGGGCTATGAAGGCAGAACTCCTGAAAATAATTGTGCTTCCTCATGCCTGGCCTTAATGCATCTGTAATGCTTTTAGATGATTAAATTGTTAAGTGATAAAGATTGCATTTCTCCTTACACAAACGGTATTTTTTAGTTAAAGGCAGTAAACAATTGCTTCAGAGAACTGTGGTCTGGTCACTTTCAGCCATCTAAGTTTAAAATGAGGTTGTTTTTAAGTAACATCACAGTTTCTTAATCCTCCGAGGTGGCAAAAAATCTGATTTGAAACCTATAAACTGTCACAGTTACTTCAGCTGTCATCTCTCCCCTCCAAAAAAACCTATATTCTGCAAAAATGGAAAACTTTTTATATATAACCTCAAACGTTACTCAACTTTGAAGGCTGTGAAGGCATTTCTACACAGACAGCGTGTTATAATGTATTGAGGCACTGTGCTAAATTAAGAATGTCAGTAGTTTTGTACATTTTACTGAACTGATTCCAACAAATATAGAACAAGGCATTTGCAGCAAATTATTTTGTAAAGATTACCTGTTTAAAACCTACAACCATTATTTAAAAGGTTAAGGGAAAAAAAATTGTCTATTCAAACTAAAAATAGATTATATTCCCACCATGGCTCAAAATGCCCTAAAGATTAATTATTTTCCAATATGAATTTCACAAGTTAGTGCACTGCCTACTTCATAATTAGATTTAAATTTGATTCTACCCAGATGTGCGCATGCAATTGTAAGTGATTAAATGAACACTGTTCCTGGAGGTCTTAGGACATTTTACCTCATATGCTCGTACCTTCTCCGTGTCGATCCCTTTAGACATAGACCATGTTGACACAATGTAATCCATAACTCGTTCGCTGAGCCCTTTGGGAACTTGGTAAAGTTTGAGAAAATCACGCACGTTGTTTACCATTTCATGGTAGCGATTGGTGTTAGCGTACATTTGCTGGAAGATTGTGGTGACGTTTCCAAAAATAGTTGCATAAAGAAGAGCTGTAATTTAAAGAACCAATGAGCTTTTAAGTCCTCTTACTCTCCACAATACCACTTAATAAGAATTTAGTATTTTTTTGAATCTTGTTGGAAAAGCGTCTAAAAAACATTCACAATAACCAGATGGGTCTGAGCTGAATACCTCAGCATCAAATACTGATGACTTCACCCAAGTGGAACACTTATTTACAATCCCTGTTAGAAAGTTTAAGTCTCTTAAAGCTTTAATCACTTTTTCCTTTTTTTAAAAATAGATTCTTTTCCCTGCATTTTTTTTTTACTCTTTCATGTTTTCGCTTTGGAGCAACCCTCTGCACACAATTCCTCTTCTTTTGGAACCAACTTTGTAGGGTATAAAGTAACAAATTTCTTGGGCACTGCAAACTCAACCAAAGCACAGTGCCTTGTTGTTCCCCAATACTATGGAGTCTTACCCTGAATTTAACCTACCGCCGGAAGGAGTTCATCGCTGATTTAAAGGTGGTGGAGGGAAATTGGTATTGTGAAATTGGTATACTTCAGCCATGGCTTGTCGGCTGTCTTGCACAGCAGATGTGAAATGAATGGGCAAGATGTTTCTGACTTTAACTTTAAAATTCAACAAAATCACAAGCTGCAACTATATCGAAGGACGTTATAGTGGCCCCCACCGACTGAATCAAAGGAAGAGGCCATTTGGCCCATTGTGCTGGTGTCAGCTCTTTGAGCACCTTCTGTGTGGTAGCCATCCTTCCATTCTATTTTTCAAGGCTACAGGGGAACGGCAGGACTGTGGTCATAGCTGCGTTTCTCTTGCAGAGAGCCAGCACAGATGTGACTGGCCAATTGGCCTCCTTCTGTGCGGTAACCGTTCTCTGATTCTATAAAATGGGTGCCATTTGGAAGGCTAAAACTAAAATGGTGAAACTGCGCATAGAAAGATTTAAATAAAAGCGTGACAATGAGCAGACATCTGAGAGAGCTGTTGACAGGAACTCATGACTGAGATTGTCTACTTAGTGTTTAATATAACTGAAGTATGTGAAGATTAGTTCTGTGGATTCACACTTTGAACTGGTTGAGAATATCCAAAATCAATTGTTAGGGAGATTTTCCTTCCATCATAGCCATATAAATACTGTGGCTACAAGAACTGGTCAGAAGCTAGGAATCTTGCAGTGAGTAACTCACCCCTGACTCCCCAAAGCCTGTTCACTATCTACAAGGCACAAGTCAGGAGTGCGATGGAACACTCCGCGCTTGCCTGGATGAATGCAGCTCTTACAACGCACAAGAAGCTTGACACCATCCAAGACAAGTAGCCCGCTTGATTGGCACCTACATCCACAAAACATTCACTCCCTCCACCACCGAGGCACAATGGCAGCAGTGTGTACCATCTACAAGATGCACTACAGGAACTCAGCAAGCCCCCTTAGGCAGCACCTTCCAAACCCACGACCACTACTGTCTAGAAGGACAAGGATAGCATATAGATGGGAACACCACCACCTGGATGTTCCCATCCAAGCTACTCACCATCTTGACTTGGAAATATATCGCCGTTCCTTCACTGTCGCTGGGTCAAAAACCTGGAACTCTCTCCTTAACAGCACTGTGGATTCCTACACCTCATGGACTGCAGCAGTTCAAGAAGGCAGCTCACCACCACCTTCTCAAGGGCAATTAGTGATGGGCTATGAATGCTGGTCTAACCAGCGGAGTCCGCATCCCATGAATGATTTTTAAAAATCAGTCTGATTTGGACTTGAGCACCAGGAAGGAAATGTTTTAATCTATTGCTGTATCCAGTCCTTCAGCATAAAATGATACTGAATATACGAACCTTAATATTATTTTCTTCTTCTGGCACTTAGCATTCCTGTTTCGCCTTTGAGGATAAAGATGATAGTGGTATAAATACTCAGAAAGCTGTGGTATTGCATTTAAGAATTGCATTCATCAGAATTTTAAGCCATGCCGGCAAAGGCCTTGGGAGAAACAACAAGTCACTTATAGTACCAAAATTTAATAATGTAATCAAGACCCATGCTTATTCCCAGTTGTCATCGAAGGAACTTGTTTAAATCCATTCTTTCCTAACAAGCACAATTTAAAATGTACAACTTCAGAAATCCTGGATTTCTTTGCATACTTTTCCATCAGTATGACCGTTTAGGTGATCCTGAGTTCAAAAGAGGCAATGAAACTTGGGAAGCAAGTCTCAATCTATCTTCCAAGTGTAACGAGGCTGAAAGATATGAGATCCACACAAGACGGCATCAGCACAGAATTTGGCTCTGAGCAGGGGTTGGCATAACATCACCTGGGGAAGAAGGCATGTTTCAAAAGTACCCAGGCACTCTATTGGACTTTATGGGTATTTTACAATTTAGTATTAGCCTAGATTTGAAGTTGTAATGATAAGCAAAACTGTCAGCGTTCGCAGTTAGATGTGGAAATCCAGAAATTGCTGCCAGTGATTCTACACTTCTCCAGAGGGTGCACTGTTGAGGTTCCCTTTGAATACAATCAATTAGAAATCGTTGAACTGATGAGGACCTCTAAACTTACATTCTTAAGAGTGAAATTTAATGCCTGCTCCTGAGGTGAGTTAGAAAGTGAGGGAGGGGCACTTAATCAGGCAGGAGGATGCAGAATGGGTGCCTGCTGCCTCCCTACCTCCACCTGATTAAATCTGGGAGGGAAGGCTTGTGGATGGCCTCCCTGGACACCAATTGAGGACCTTAAGTGGGCAATTAATGCCTATTTAAGGGCCTGACCACATTGGTGTTCAACCAATGGTGGGCGTAGAACTCGCCATGCAGGGAGACCAACAAGCAAACCTTGTGCCTGATCAAAAGCCCTGACATCAGGAACTGGAGGGGGGAGCCTTCTGAAAGCCACCACTGCCCTTTCTTCTGACTCCTCCACCCCCCCCTCACCCAGCCAGTGACCGTCTCCCCATGACCCTCATCCCGCCCTCGCTCACTGTGCCTGGGCGCCTCGGCAATCCTAGGCCCCTCCCTGGATGCTTCACCAGCAGCAGCCACCACTCCAAGTGGTGCTGACAGGCAGTGGAGAGCTGCCGGCCTCTGACTGGCTGACAGCTCCCACCAGATGGGATTTCTTCCCCCTGGAATCCTGAATCCTAGGGAAGACCCAACACTCGCCAATTAGGCGCCAGATTGTCTCAATTAAGTCCCTTAGTCACACTGTACTAAGCATTGAAATAGTTACACCTTGTTTGACAATTTACAAACTTCATAATTACTGCTAAAAAATGTCACTGGCCCTGAAAGAGTAATTTGACACTTGAGGAATCCCAAATTTTAACACTGTGGTAAGGAGTTCCATATATTTTTTAAATAATAAACAAGCTTTAAAAATGTATTTTAACATCTACCTGAATCCTCTGTGTATGGCTTAGTCATTTATTTCAATATCTGTAAAATTTAAAATTAAATGTAAAATGATTCAATGATTTTCACTTCCAGTTTGCTGTCATTGAGAATATTTCAATGTCATTGGCTGCTTACCCTACGTGATGACATTACTGTTGCTGGACACTTGGGTCTGAACTTTACATTCCGAGCTTGGGCGCACACCGGACCCGAAGGCACGTGAAATGATGCACGGTGACGTCAGGCATGTGCCCCTACCTCATTGCGCACTTGAGCAATATTGAGGTCGTGGGAGTCAAAGCCATGCTGCCAACAGTTAAAAGGCCAATTAAGGCCATTAAAGAGCCAACTGCGCTCGATTTTATGTTGCCCGTGCAATTTTGCGCTTGCCACGTGGGCAAAATGGGCAGGCGGGCAGCCTGTTTTTAATTAATTGTGATCCAAATGCGGGATAAAAAGAGTCTAGGGCATTGCCATTGTGAGGAGTGAGGAGTATAGGAGATAGTTTGCTGCTGGCTGCTGAGTGAAACTTGACAGTTTCATTTCTGTTATGAGCTTCAGTCTTTGCATTGTTAGCCTTCATTTCAAGACTCTCTGGTGTCTCCAAGCCCCCTAGAGTAATTATACCATGTAGACCCTTCAAGTCACCAGACAGCCTTCAGTTTTTCTGGTAATGGGGATTGAGTACTCCACTGGTGGCAGCTCCTCTGAGGAGGAAGAGAGGAGCAGAGGGGAGAGGAGCCAGATGTCCAAAGGCAGCATCTAAGGGAGCGACCTTTGGGAGAAGAGGCACAGGCACAGAGGGCCCAGGACCAGCAGGGAGTCCAAGGCAGTGGGGGCCACAGGAGGCGCCACTATCCTGCTGCCAGAGTGTACAAGCAGCGATGCAGCTAACTCAACATGTCAGAGGTGCAGTGTCAAAGGAGGCTCGGTCTCTCCAAGGAGACTGTGACCTCCATATATCAGCTGGCTAGGCCGGAGATCATGCCCAACTGTGTGGGTGGCCACCCCATGCCAGTGGCTCTAAAGGTCACAGTGGCGCTCAACTTCTATGCTTCCGGCTCTTTCCAGGAGTCAGTGGGTGGAGTGTCCCAATCAGCTGTCCACAGTTGCGTTAAGTTGGTGACTGATGCTTTGTTCAGGTCGATCATGATATTTATTCATTTCCGGACGGACGAAGCCAGTCAGGCTGTGTGAGCAAGAGGCTTCACATTGATTGCTGGGTTCCCCTGCATCCAGGGTGCAATCGACTGCACACGTGTGGCCATCAAGGAGCCAGTGCATGAGCCGGGTGCCTTCGTCAACAGAAATTGGTTCCACTCGATGAGCATCCAGTTAGCGTATGGCCACAAGTCGCAGATTCTGCAAGACTGTGCAAGGTACCCTAGCAGCTCCCATGGTGCATAAATCCTCCAACACTCACAGGCACCATGGATACTCATGGCTCCAGCTCAAATGGCTGGATGGCTGCTGGGTGAAAAGGTCTATCCATTGAAAAGGTGGCTTATGACCTCTCTCCAGCTTCCAAGAACAGAACCAGGGCAGAGATATAATAGGAGTCATGCCTCCACAAGGGCAGAAATTCAGAGGACCATCAGTCTGATGAAGATGAGATTCAGGTGCCTGGACCATTCAGGGGAAGCACTACAATACCCCCCAGAGCGGGTATCACTAATAGTGTTTGCATGCTGCACTCTCCACAATCTGGCACTGGCAAGGTGGGACTTGATTCAACGCTCCTTCAGCTAGGCTGCCCAGGCACTGCTTCCACCTTATGCCGGGGCACTGCCTCCTTACCGAATATTTGAAATGACCTGTTCCATTGAACCCAAAGTCCACTCAGTGCCTGCGCAACAAAGTTTAGAGCCACTCACGTCCAACATGACATACTGGCGTGCCCTGCGCCTACAAAACAAGTGAAGCATACTCAGGCCATTAACACAAAAGCAAAATTTATATCATATTGGCACTCACATCAAATGAACATAACTATATCTGGTGTTAATGGTCACACCAGTAAACAAATTAACAAAACATTGCTGAACAGAAGATCGCCCGTGAACAGTCCCTCTTGTGCTCACAGTGCCTTAAACTTACGTTTGCAAATGCTGCATCTTGGTGACCCCCACCCCAACCCTCCTTGCTGGCAGCGACATTGGAAGCAGCTGCTGACTCTGCTGTCCTGTTGGCCTTGATGACCTTGGCGGTCGTCCTCTAGCCAATGAAGCCTGTGTTGGCCCTGCATGGGAGGGAGCAGCCAGTGCCACGGCTGGCCTCTCCCCAGTCATCGCAGCCTCATCAGATGCCACGGTCACTGGCAAGGGGTGGAGGAGCTGCTGCCAACATCTAGAACGCCCTGAGAGGAGTCCGCAGAGACAACAAGCAGCTCATGTGCCAACGTGAGGTCAGTCTGGACCTCCCTGCTCGCCATTGATGGACGGGCACCTAGCAGAGATACCAGGTACCTCATCCATCTCTCACATTGGCAGAGACCTTCTGAGATCATTGCCTTTGTGAGGGCTTGCAGGTCCAAGCGCAACCCCAGGAACCGCTGATTCTGTTCCTGGAGCTGCCTCTCCATGAGAATCGCTACTCTTTCAATGGAGGCAGCAATGCACTCGGTCTTGAGGCTCACCACAGTGTTTATGCTCTACATGGACTCCTCCATGACATAGACCAGGGAAGCAAACCCTCAGGAATCTCCGCCGGATCCTCCCACACATCCCACTGGACATCCAGCATCTGCTGCCTAATGGACAAGTCCAGAGGCTCATCATCTGCCCTCAGACTCAGCATGGTCCTGGTCTCCAGCAGTCCTCCCACTGCCAGCACCCTGGGCACTCCCTGCCTCTGCCTGCTCCCCATGCTAGTGTGCCGTGCCCTCACTGCTGTGCACCGACATTGTAGCCAATGATCTAGTGCCCAGCAAGGTGCTGGTATCTGCACCGGTGCCTGTTGCAGAGAGGAGGTGTGATGCAGGTGCATCTGACAGCCACTGGTCCTCCGGCATCAAGGGTGGCTTATCGGGGTCCTGCGCTCGTTTGCTGGATGGCGATTCTAGGGGAGAACAATGACATGTCAGTAGTATTAGTCATCACACTGTCACTGTGCATGCTAGGCAGGCTGGTGAGACAATGGAGATCTGCATCCTGGTCCCATCATCTTTCAATTAACAATGAGGACTCCAGGTTTGAGGTTTCCATTACAGATGAGATAGCACAACAACGTTTACACACACTAACACTCTCGCATCTGTGCACTGCACCCTTACCTTTGTCAGAGACCCTTGCCTCTCCACAAGTGGTGGACTGAGCTGGGTGCCGGCACTCCATCTCTAAGGCATCCATCTTGTACTTTGTCAATATGAGCAGGTTTGGGGTGCCTCTGCCCGCCCTTGACCTCTCAATGTTGTTATGGCTTCCCTTCTCCTGAAAGGATAGGGGAACATTGATTAGTCCACCCTCTACTTGCAGCGCCATTACAGCCTGACCAACCCCGCCAGGGCACAACCAAGTTGTGGCCCTCAACCCGCAAAGCATTCAGGCCAAGCATCCAGAGCTCACCGCCATGGCTGGCCCGATGTCATTGACAGTTGGCACTCAGACTTATACACCCCTGCACACCACGGTGGAATGGCCATTAACATTTCCCCACACAGATCCATGCCAACTTGGTATTCACCCTTGCCGAGTGCAGATCGTTGAACTTTTGTGCAGCACTGCACCCATGTGCACCGCACAACATCATGGCCGCTGACCTCAGCTGCCACCTATGCCCAAGCTCTCTTGGGTCAGGTGTGGTGCTCTTCTCTTGCCATCGCTGGGGGTGATGATGCCCTGCCTGGCACTGGCCTCCTCCATGAGGATTGGTGGGGGGGGGGGGGAGGGGGGGGTGGGGGGGGTAGGTGGCGAGTGCCCACCGGACTTGATCTCCCACCTGGTGTGCCCGGCAGATGCAGATGCCATTGCAGCTCAAAAAAAATGTTTTGTCAAACTCCAAAGCTACAAAGTGCCCCTGGCAGCCTTCAGGGAGCTGCCCCCACTGCTTTTCAAGCCCCCACCTGGTTGCCATTGGACCCGGTGCCTGACAGGCTCCCACCCTTGCCCGGCCCTTCCAACCATTAAGCAGACGTACTTCCCGCTAGGCAGCCCTTAATTGGCTGATCTCTCCCGGGAGCAGATTATACATCCACTTCCTGGCCCGTCCACTTGGCTCACACGCCAAGCATGAAATTCAGGCCCTGGAGATCCCCTTGGCTTGGCGCCAGGCTCAAAATGGCATCCAAAGAAGGGAAATCTGCAACACAGAAAGGAAGCTAAATCTTTGTGGGCAGCTTCCTTTGCGGCCAGTGGAGTGCCGTCACTTTGCCACTGACTGTAAAACCCAGCCCATTGAGTCATCTTGATGTTATGAGTAAAATAGGCTCCTGCCTGCTGAGAAGCAATAGCTGCTTGGGGACAGAGCTGGGCACATGCACACTTCAGTGCATAACTACACAGATTTTGGTAAAACAGCAACTTTTGTCTATCAGTATAAAAATGGCAGCACATTCACAAGCTATAAAATAGATCTGGGTTCTGTGCTAGCTTAACCTATTTTCCAATTTCTTCCATTACTCATTTGTTTATCTATGATTCAGACAGAACAAGCATCATAATTGATTACGAAGGGTTCTGTGCTTCTAAGTCATGACACTGTAGATCATGGGCAGTAGGCCCATTTCATCCATCAAGCACTTTTCCACCTACACATGTCCTTAAAGCCTTCAAGAATGAAGTACTGATAGTAAATATGACACGCTGCTTCGTTGTTAGGCTGGGAGAATGATAGAAGCTGAAATGTTCAAATCACCTGAAGCCTGACCCAGATGTTTGGATACAATTAAGTAAATAGTCCATTTCTTTTTAGTATATGCCAAATATGAACCATTGGAAACAGATACATAAAGCAGAATAAAAGCACTGAATTGCATTTTTCAAATGGAAAGATACTCTTCTTTTAAAACTATGCAAATGCCTGTAGATTCAATTTCAACTCTTGCAAGGTAGAACATGGAGAAATCTATGTTTTCGAATTTTAAGCTAATTTAATGGACATCTCACATATATTTGGCCACCTGCCCTGTGAACAACGATCGCCTTTAAACAAGGTCACCTCCATTCGTTAACTAAACTGTGGCCTTCAAAGAAAATGGGTTGCTGAAAATCCAATGAAATGTGGGTGGGAGGGTGTAAAATAGATGCAGGCTCAGATGTGTTGAGTCCTAGCCTGACACGGAGGGAATTTGTAAGGGGTGAAGTTTTCATCTGCCTATTATAAGGTCATCAGCATCAGAAGGGGAAGGGAATCTGAACGCCAGCGTGTGGATCCTCCTCTTTGAGTCGGTAATCATGGGTTGGCCCATTTCCCAACCTTGCATTCCCACCTTGTATATAAACCTGCACGCACATGTTATTTTCTCCCCAGTGAGTTGGAATCGTGGTGGGGTCAGGGCCACCACCTCCTACAATAGGCCTGAGGTGGGAACAGAGATGGGCAGATGTTAGGGTGGGCAAATTAGAAGGTCTGCCTCTGGTCACGGGAACATTGGCCTGTTACATTGACTGTTAGGCCCCCTAGCCCTCATTCCTCACAATCCCCTCAACCCTCATGACCCCATCACTCTTCCATGCTCCTTCATTTCTCCCATGCCCCCTCCATATTCCCCATGCATCCTCCATGCCCACTCACCCAGTATCCATTGTGGACAGTACCTATGAGTCCTATAACACCGGGAAATCTTTGAAATGCTCATGAAATCATCAAAAAAACAATCATCCATTCAAACTCCACTTGGAAAAAAAATGTTCCTCTTAGGGGCTCATAAAACTGTCATTCATAAAACTGTCATTTGTTCAAACTCCATTTGAAAAAAAAACCTCTGTAAAAATAAACAAACAGTCATTCAAAAACCACTTCACAGAAACATAATCCTATTAAATAGTCATAAAACTATCAATAAAACTAAGTTCATAGTCTCCTTGACAGGTGTGTAAACAACCCCTGCCAAGCTGAATCCGTTAGTGGGGTTTGGAACTCAGCCAAACATTCATAATGAAATTGCATTGCGCAGCTGTATAAACAAACTTCCCAAAGCTGAATGCAATAGGGCCTTTGAAGTTGACTGAACAGATGTCTAGCCATCTGGCCAGTTTTTTTTTTCAAAGCCTCAATCAAATGAGCTTTCAGTCAAAAAGGTCAGGCATATTTTCTGTGTTTTCAAAGGCTCAACAAATATCTGGACTTTAAATCAATGTAAAAATCAAAGCTCAGTGTACAGAGAACACATTCATATCTGATTTTCAATAGTGTTGAATGCATGAGTTGTTTTTATCCACTGGAAAAAGTACTCGAATGCATTTGAACACTTATATAATGTTGGTGAATTTAATGGTCACTTACTTATTAAGAACAGAGCCTTATGACCAATCAAAAACATAATTAGTTTATCATACATTTTATAAATATCACGTTTGAAATCGGCAACACCTTTTAAATTTACCAGTCAAAAGGTTCGTGACTCTACCTCAGGCTTCCCTCAAGGTTCACAAACTAGCTGGCCTGACATGCTTCGCACAGCCTTCAGGAATGTACCCGCCACACTGAAGATTTCAAACTCAGGGAAATTCAGGCAGACATTTAAAAGTCTGAACCCGCCATCAAGTTGAGACTGTGTTAGGTCGCAAGCTTCCACGTTTCCTATGCCGGTCAAAATGGTGGCCAGTAGGAATACACACAAAATTTAAATTTACAGTCCCCCACCTCCAATTTTGGCCACCCGACGCAGGTTTGTCCAGCATCAGGCAAGCACAATCTGGCCCCAAGAGCTCACACATTGCCCGGCCTTTTGGTCAGCACAGCCAGTGACGGTCTAGTGACAGTCTATATGCTCAGTGTAAAGGGACAGAGTGGCTGCATGAGTAGTGGAAGCACCCCCCAACCCCGGCATCCAAACCTGGGATGCAAGCTGGGCTCCTGAAGACCTTGAGAGCATTAACTTCTTTCCAGATGATGGGTAATCTTCTGGAATGTCTCTGGGACAAGGAGAGAGGTTACTAAACCTTACAACCCTTGAAGTATACACTCAGTAGATACAATTTGGGACCTCACCATTGCGATGGGAGCTTGAAATGCAACCTTTGTGGCATGGCACTCACTGTCAATATTTAAATTGATCTCCCTCTGATCCTGTAAATCCCTTATGGATAAGTTTCAGAAATCACCTAGCAATGCATCCCTTCATTTATGCGATCAATGGTCAATGGGTTTTCAGCCCCAGCTTTTTTAAAATAGAGAGAATTTAATAACGTAATAACTCAACATTCCAAAAAAAAAGTGATGTTCAAACTTCTTTTTAATGCATAAACTAATATTTTAGCATAAAGTGTTTTTATGCTGGTCTCATGATTACCAAAGAAATCCTGCTCTTTCTGTGTAATGTTACAACAGTGAACTGTTAAAAAATGCCTTCAGGCACAAGCTGCTTAGTTCTGCTTGTAATGTATATTGCTGAAGTGATGGGCGACAATGTTAGTAATAAATCTGCTAAGCTGCAACTCTGCAATTTTCTACTGTCCAATTCCTTATTCAACTACAGAATCACGTTTATCAATCTCCAACTGAATTAACGCCTCTGGGTGGCTGAACTGTCGTCACAGCAGCAGATTGTGTGTGCACAGTAATAATTATTTAAGTATGTAACGGCTATTTAAATAACTTGGCAAATGCAAGTTAGAGTCGCTGTCAATACCTTTCTTCAGTTTAATAATGGCAGATGAATAACTTATGAAAGTAAAACACTTTGTCCTAGAAATAGGTTGAATTATTTCAAGTAGCTTATTTTTCATAAGAATTACATTTATTTGAGAGGCAATATTTCATTGAGGGCAAAGACCATGAATGAATATTTAAACTGCCCAAATTGGGGAATCATTCCACAATGTTCACTGAAATTTCATTGCTTCAAAAGTTATCTATGTGTGATGATTTATGAATGCATGATAAATCATACATGTTCATTTCATTTCAGAGGAAGTTAGTAACCCTGTTGTAGATTTTTAAATGGGAATGGTGTCTGAATGTAATTTTTAAGCAGTCAGTTGAATGAAATACAAATTCAATTGTGGCAATGATACAAAACTGACCAATCATGTTGCATCTTGAATAATAACTTCTCCATAGCTCATAATCCATCAGTGATCCAGTTAACTAATATAACTGACCAATCATAATGTATCTCTAGTACTAATTGCTCCACATCTCATACAGTGATCTAGTTAACTAGTATAACTGCTAAAAAGTTCAACAACTAGGCTTTGGAGCTTGCAGGTCTTGTACGAAGTGGCTCCACAGTGTAGCAGTGAAACGTTGAATTCAAATTTTTTGCATTGCTTGTTTATTTCCTGTTTGTGGTAATTGAATTTCTTTATTTATCTGAGGGAGAAAACACAAGGACAGCACAGAAAAGGTTAACTTAAAAGGGGAGAAATCCAGTAAAGAGGATCATAATTTGAGGAGGGAGGAGGATGTGTGTAATGAGCCCTGTATTTAGCTATAGCATATGAAGACGAGCTCTTTAAGCAACAACATGAGACATTCGATGAAGAAGGAAAGGTGAAAATTAGTTTAATGTTATCTTAAGTTTGGTCATTGATTCTCAGTATAAAAATTAGCCTCCAGGTTGATGGACAGTCTGATTGTTTGATATTTTTTCATTAAGTCTAGATTTTTTCTCTGAAAAGTATATTATAATTTGGATCAGTTTTGTTCAGAACATTGTCTGAGTGCTTAGCTCTGAAGAATTCATACAGACTTGAAACGTCAACTCTGTTTCCCTCTCTCCTCAAATGCTGCCAGACCTGCTGAGTTTTCCCAGAATTTTCTGTTTTTATTGTCTAAGTGTTTCTGCTTTGGGAACAATCAGCAATCCAAAATGCAAAGGGCGCTTAAAATTGCACTAGTCTTCAGAATGTAATCTTTTGCTCAAGTTCCTGCTCAAACATATTTGCATATCACCAAATGTAAAATTATCCATGAGCCAGCACAACTACACAGCATTTTAGCACTTTTTAAAAATTACATTGAAAATATTCTATGATATATTTAAGAGTGATAACCTTGTGCAGTTTTATTAACACACCTTAAACTAGGTTTCTCATAAAAAAATAATCATTTTTAGTCAGTGCCTCATCCACCATCTGTGAGTAAAAAATTGAAAATAACTTTTAAAAAAACTACACACAGAGGCACTAGATAGTTTCATCGGTAATTAGCTTCTTAGTAAATTAAATAACTTTTTTAATATTTAAAAACTGTATTGTCACTGGACACCACTATAGTTAGGTTATATCAATACAGTAAAACATAAAAGTGAACTGATGCAATTCACACATTTAGCTTTATCTCTCTGTGGTCCATAATTAAGTCCATTATGAGAAATTAGCCATTGCAAAAGTGTTTATGGATAGAAGGTAAATGTCTTGGATACATTGGGTCAAAGTTCTACATCTAAGAAAATTTAGCCTATTCCACTTTTGGTATTAGCATTTGACTTTATATCGATAGAAAATGGTAACCAATGGCACTGGAGACCAAGTCATAAATCAGGCTGCAGAAGAGTTGCTGAACTGAAGCAAACTTTGGAAAACTCCAACAAATCTGTTGCCATTCTATATTTTCAGACCATTTTCAAAACAGATTTCACTTGCAACTCACAATTAGATCAAATGGCATGCATCTGAATTTCAATATCATAGGATAGTCAGATGTTTAAAAGAGGAATTGGACATCATGTACTCTTAATTACAAAAGGTCATCATGTCCATTAACTATAATAACTATAATAAAAACTATAATAAAAACCATCCCTATCCTTGCTGAAGGCTGAAAAATAAAATAAGGACAGTATTTGGCAGGGTGCTGCACAATAATTGGCAGAAATGAATTGTTTCCCACAATTTAGGGGAGGCAGTGGCGTAGTGGTATTGTCACCAAACTAGTACTCCAGATGCCCAGGGTAATTCCCTGGGGACCTGGTTTCGAATGGCAGATGGTGAAATTTGAATTCAATGAAAAATCTGGAATTAAAAGTCTAATGATGACCATGAAATCATTGTCAATTGTTGCAAAAAACCCATCTGATTCGCTAATGTCTTTAGGGAAGAAAATTTGCCATCGTTACCTGGTCTGCCCTACATATGACTCTAGACCCACAGCAATGTGATTGACTCTTAAATGCCCTCTGAAAGTTCTCAAGGGAAATTAGGGATGGGTAATAAATGCTGGCCCAGCCAGCAATGCCCACATCCCACGAACGAATAATAAAAAAACAATCAGGTGAGAGAATCTTTTGAGTTGGAAGAGCGTGCCAGATTAGGATAATCATTTAGGATTGAATTATAATTGTCGGCCACTCTGATGTGTTCATATAGGAAGAAGCATGCAGTATGCAATAACAGCAACTGAAGAACTTGTTTGGAAATTGGACTCTTTAGCACGCTATTTAATTAAGTATGTCTTTTAATTGTGCCTTTCTAATTCCTATGTCATATTGTGAGCGTGTAAAATTTTTTTGACAGCTTGAATTCAGTGTACAACTGCCATTTACCTTTTACATCGAAATTTGTCATTTAATGGTCAGCCTTAACCATCATAGTCTTCTTTTGATTGTCACTAATTCAGTCCCATGCAGCACAACAATATGTTATTGATGTATCAGCACCTTGTATTCCAGTGAACTTGTCAGCACTAATCATCTGATCAAAATGGATGACCTGTGTCTTTCTTTATATATGGATGATAAAATTATTGTCAAGATGTTTTACATCTGTACTGTCAACCAATATTATAGGATATTTTGACTGTGAATGAGAATCTGGACTGCTTTTGCAACATGTATTAATGATACATAAAGGATATTAAAGCACCATTGAAAGCACAGAAAGATTTACAAATATTTCATCAGAATTGAGGGGATGCAATTATCAGGAAACATTGAACTGGCTGGGACCCATTTCCCTGGAAAAGACAAGACGGAGAGGAGACCAGCTAGAGATAGTTACAACTTTGAAGGGGTTCGATAGGGTGGATGTGGAGAAAGTGTTGTCACTTGTGTGTAAGTCCAGCACAAGTGGGCATAAGTAATAAGTCAGACACTAATAGATAAAATAAAAAATTTAGCCGGAATTTCTTTACAGATAGTGAGAATGTGGAACCCATAGTCACATAAAGCAGATAACATTGATGGATTTAAGAGGGGACTTGATGCATACATGAACAAAAAGGAATGGAGGCATATTGGGGCAGGGTAGGAAGAGGTAATTGTAGTGGAAAAGGATTATGTGGAGTTGAATGGTCTCTTTCTATGCTGTAGGTTCTATGTAAGTCTATGTAATATGCTTCAAACAGTCTAAAATATTTTCTAATCTGACTAATTTTAAAATTAAAAAGATAAATTCTGCCTTACAATACTTAGGGCAGAATTTTGCCCTTGGTGGGCGTGTGGGCCCCATCAGCTCAGTGGCGGGCGGACAGCCGAATCCGCTGCTGAAACGGGGCCCGCCACCATTTTGAAGGCCCAGCGGCCTTCCCAACAAGAAGTGCTATGCAACAATGTCATACGAGATGGGACAGTTAATAAAAATGACATAAACTTTATTAAACTTTTTAAAAACGGACATGAAACCTCATCCCACCAGTGGACGAAGTTTCATGTATTATCAGGAGCCCGCCGGAGCTCCTGGTCTGCTCGCCAGCCTTAAGGTTGGACGGGCAGGCCTTTAATGATCTTAATTATCCTGTTAATGGCCTCAATTGGCTATTGATAAACCGGCGGGCGGACAGCTGATTTCACTGTCCGCCCGGCTTCCTAAAAATTTAAAGGGACCAGGATGACGTTAGGGGTTCCTCCCGATGTTATTCTGCGTCATTTTCCCCTCAGTGAGCAGGCTCCGCCCCTAAATCACCGACAGGAAAATTCTGGCCTTAATCTTACTGTTATAATCTATCTCCCCAGATTATATTTGCTGTATCAGCCCAAGGATCCCAAGAAATCACATTATTTAAAAGCAGACATTGAGCACATGTGCTTTACTGATTTGTTAGATGTTCTTTGATTGGCAGAAAGTTAAACTGACTTAGCTGATATATTTTAAATAGTTAAGAGAGGAAGCATGTGTGGAATTGTTTTTCGCCATTCAATGAAAGTGCACGTTGCTAATAAACTTCATTAAATGATGACCTTTTTATTGTTGAACTTTGTTACTAGTAAAGTTTTGACGAACCTATTAAAGATTTCAAGCTACTGCAATGGCAGTTTGCCTGTTGCTAGTTATACATTCCAGTAGACTGATTAATGGCTAAAACTGGATTAACAGAGTTTGTGGATATAATCTCTTTCCCTTTATTTTTGGGAAGCCATTATGCGCACTCAGAGTGGAATTTTATGGCCCCATCATGGTGGGGGCAGGGCCATAAAATGCGGCGAACCATTCAAAAGTCCATTGACTTCAACGGGATCATAAAACCTGACTGGCGTAGAATTACACAAGCTCTGGACTTGCTTTGCTGTTTTCCTTCATCCATTACAAATAGTTATGTGGAACGTTAGCTTGTTGAGAGTTATAGAAAGGGCGTTCATAGAAGTTCATTATGATTGTTCTTCTGTCCCTGCCACAGGGTTTTGGGTTTGGGTCGGGCCCCTATCGCCAGTGTCAAATGCGGGTCACAACCCTGCACAGTATCGGGAGCAGTCACCAACGGCAATTTGGATTGGCCAATCAGTGGCCAAATGGCACACTTGCTGTTCAATGAAGGATGGCAGGTGGGCTTTCGAAGCTGGAGTGCCAAAAGAAGGCCTCTCAACACTTTTAAATTATTTGAAGGAAAAAATGCCCACAACTGCCAGGCTACCTTCGTGGCGAGTGAAACCGCTTTACAGGGTGGTCTGTGACCACAACTGTAGCCGGGTAGGCAGGTAGGGGGCCCAAAGTCTCTCTGGAGCATTGGTCCATCCATTCTGGCCCCAGGAGGCCTCCTCCAGGCATGTGCCCAAGGATTCCAGTTAGTCTCTGATCAATAGCCTTAACTGGCCTTTTAATTATCTCCTTCGGCTTGCAGGCATAGAGCTGCTCTGCCCCGCTCTACTTCTGGGAAAATGGCTTGGGGGTGGGATGAAGCACCAAGCTGGCAAGCCAGCTGGCAACACAAAATTACATGCCCGCCTACCTCAGTTTGACCATGTGAAAGAATTGCTTGATTGCTGTTTTGAATGGAGTTTGTAGAAAAAAAATAAGTTGTTACATAGGTCACTATTTTTTGCTGAAGGGGAAAGTATCTACATTTGTTTTTAAAAGGTGAAGCAAAATAAATCACACACGGATTTGGAACGAAATGCTTGGCCGAGCTTATGCCGTAGAAACAACAGTGAGTACCACACATGCATAGTTAGCTGTTCACGTCGTGCTGCGGTCCAAAGGTTTGCCTCTAAGTATGTCGTTCTGAAAGACTTAGCATTCTCATTCATGAACAGGCATGAATTTGTGGAACTTAAGTTATATACACCCATTAAATTCGCTAAGAAAAGTTAAGGCTTGTCCATTCCAGTGTTAGTAAATTTTTAACAGTGTGATAAGCTTTACTACTGTCAAACAACACCTCCAGCATGGAAAGTTAACTTTTACAAATGTGAAATCTCATTCCCTCAGATTTTAATTATTGTTGGAGAATTAAAGAATTTAAAAAAAATTCTTTCAGTCTCTTATCTCTCTCATTTAATCCCATCATTTTCCCCCTATTATCATATCATTTTCAGTACATGAGCTTCCATCAAAATAAATATTCTGGGGTAGAGTTTCCACTTTGTCTGAAATTGGTGAAATAGGTAGAAATAGTGCCCAAAATTGTACCCCTTTCCCTTCAAACTGATTTGCATATCATCAAATATCAAGTCTGCCACGAACCAGAGCAATCTGGAAGTGTTTTAAACCATAATATAAAAAAATATTTTGCCTTACAAAATATTCCCTAATATATTTAAGAGTGATAGGTTGGTGAAGTTTGATTAACACTGCTGAAAATTAGATTATCACAAATAATAAGCATTTTTACTCAGTGTCAATCCATCACCTGTGAGTAAGCTGATTTAAAATTACTGTAAACAATTTCTAAAAATATACAGAACTAATCCATGTTATATTGGGGCACAATAGTCAGTTTCTTAATAAATTGAAAAATAAACTTTCAAAAACGTTTCCATTTGTGCCCTTGTGCCAAAAGAAGCAATTCTATTTTTAGAGTCTCTAAGGTCTTCACAAAGGCTGAATGGGCCAAATTTCTCAATGGCAATGAATCCCATCTGAGGGCCTTGCCAGTTTTATGGGCAGCGTTACCTTCCAGCACAATGTTTCTTGAATAAGTGCTAATGGTCGTAAAAACTTGCATTAAGCTAAATGTAATTTACTCATAGAATTCCATGATACTTTGAGCCAATTTCGGGCGCATTGTGCCAAAAAAAAAATCACAGCCATGTGGAATCTCAAGGTCTCTACCTTAACTTCCTGGTGCAAAGGCTCTCCGTTGTGGCGAAAATCCCAGAAATGGCTGAAAATCCTGAGCCTCACCCCCTGCCCCACATTTCCCATCTTTGCAGGGGCAGGACTGGAGTCAGGCTGGGGTTCACACATGCACCATTTGCAGAGGCAGCTTGAATTTAAATCGCCAGCTGCCTCCGCTGAAGTGGGATTTTGGAAGAGCAGGAGTGTAAAATCCAGAGTGTGCAGATTAGAACAGTTAAGATGAGGTCTGAGCTTCATGCATTCTTATGGTTAGCCAGGGGTATCCCTAAGGAGAACTAAGGTACCACTCTGGATTGAGTCCCGGGACAGCTTTTGGAGGGGTAAGGCATCCTTTAGGAGAGGTAATGCAGACTTTTGGAGAGGTAAAACACCCTTTGGGAGAAGAAAGTCACCCTTCGAGATTGCTAAAAGTGAATATAATTATGCACTTTTTATGCACAAGCTCATTGGAACTGTCAAGCTGTAAAAGAGCTGTGCAGCTGTCATGGAACTGTCCAGCTGTCAAGGAAATGTTAAGGAGCTGTCCAGCTGACAAACCTGTCAAAGGTATCCTGGATGGCTTTTTGGAGCAGCTTGTGGTGGAGCCCACTAGGGAACAGGCAATTCTAGATTTAGTGATGTGTAATGAGACAGATTTGATAAGGGAGATAAAGTTGAAGGAACCCTTAGGAGGAAGTTACCATAATATGATAGAATTTACCCTGCATTTTGAGAGGAAAAAGCTGGAATCAGATGTAACGGTATTACAATTGAATTAAGGCAACTTCAGAGGCATGAGGGAGGAGCTGGCAGAATTGACTGGGAGATGAGCCTAGCAGGAAAGACAGTGGAACAGCAATGGCAGGAGTTTCTGGGAGTAATTTGGGAGACACAGCAAAAATTCATCCCTAGGAAGAAGAAGAATACTAAAGGGACGACGAGGCAACCATGGCTGACAAGGGAAGTCAGGGACAGCATAAAAGCTAAAGAGAAAGCATACAATGCGGCGAAGAGCAGTGGGAAACCAGGGGATTGGGAAGCCTAAAAAGACCAACAGAGGACAACTAAAAAAGAAATAAGGAGGGAGAAGATTAAATATGAGGGTAAACTAACCAATAATATAAAAGAAGATTGCAAGAATTTTTTTAGATACATAAAGGGAAAGAGAGAGGCAAAAGTGGACATTGGGCCACTGGAAAATGACGCTGAAGAAGTAGTAGTGGGAAACAAAAAAATGGCAGAGGAACTGAATAAGTACTTTGTGTCAGTCTTCACAGTGGAAGACACGAGTGACATCCCCAAAGTTCAAGAGAGTCAGGGGGCAAAGGTGAGAATGGTGGCCATTACCAAGGAGAAGGTGCTAGGAAAACTGAAAGGTCTGAAGGTGGATAAATCACCTGGACCAGATGGATTACACCCCAGAGCTCTGAAGGAGATAGCTGAAGAGATAGTGGAGGCATAAGTGGTGATCTATCAGGAATCACTCGAGTCAGGGAGGGTCTCAGAGGACTGGAAAATCGCTAAAGTAACCCCCCTGTTTAAGAAGGGAGTGAGTGAGGCAAAAGATGGGAAATTACAGGCCGATTAGCCTGACCTCGGTCGTTGGTAAGATTTTAGAGTCCATTATTAAGGATGAGATTTCAGAATACTTGGAAGGGCATAGTAAAATTGGGCAAAGTCAGCATGGTTTCATCAAGGGGAGGTCATGCCTGAAAAATCTGTTAGAATTCTTTGAGGTGGTAACGAGTAGGTTAGATAAAGGAGAGCCAAGGGATGTTATCTACTTGGACTTCCAGAAGGACTTTGACAAGGTGCCGCACAGGAGGCTGCTCAGTAAGATAAGAGCCCATGGTGTTAGAGGCAAGGTACTAGCATGGATAGAAGATTGGCTGTCTGGCAGGAGGCAGGAGGATAAGGGGGTCCTTCTCAGGATGGGGGCCGGTGTCTAGTGGAGTTCTGCAGGGGTCAGTGTTGGGACCACAACTTTTCACTTTATACATTAATGATCTAGATGAAGGAACTGAGGGCATCCTGGCTAAGTTTGCAGATGATACAAAGATAGGTGGAGGGACAGGTAGTATTGAGGAGGCAGGAAGGCTGCAGAAGGATTTGGACCGGTTAGGAAAATGGGCAAAGAAGTGGCAGATGGAATACAACGTGGGGAAGTGTGAGGTCATGCACTCTGGTAGGAAGAATAGAGGCATAGACTATTTTCTAAATGGGGAGAGAATTCAGAAATCTGGAGTGCAAAGGGACTTGGGAGTCCTAGTCCAGGAATCTCTTAAGGTTAACTTGCAGGTTGAGTCGGTAGTTAGAAAGGCAAATGCAATGTTGGCATTTATTTCGAGAGGACTAGAATATAAAAGCAGGGATGTGCTGCTGAGGCTTTATAAGGCTCTGGTCAGATCACATTTAGAATATTTTGAGCAATTTTGGGCCCCATATCTCAAAAAGGATGTGCTGGGCCTGGAGAGGGTCCAGAGGAGGTTCACAAGAATGATCCCAGGAATGAAAGGCTTAACATATGAGGAACGTTTGAGGACTCTGGAGTTTAGAAGGATGAGGGGGGATCTGATTGAAACTTGCAGAATATTGAAAGGCCTGGATAGAGTGGACGTGGGGAAGATGTTTCCATTAGTAGGAGAGACTAGGACCCGAGGGCACAGCCTCAGAGTAAAGGGAAGACCTTTTAGAACAGAGATGAGGAGAAATTTCTTTAGCCAGAGAGTGGTGAATCTATGGAATTCATTGCCACAGAAGGCTGTGGAGGCCAGGTCATTGAGTGTACTTACGACCAAGATAGATAGGTTCTTGATTGGTAAAGGGATCAAAGGTTACGGGGAGAAGGCGGGAGAATGGGGTTGAGAAACTTATCAGCCATGATTGAATGGCGGAGCAGACTTGATGGGCTGAATGGTCTACTTTCTGCTTCTATGTCTTATGGTCTTATGGTCTTATGGAAGTGTCAAAGCTATTACATCTGTCAAAGCTATCCAGAAATGGCAAGGATGTCACATTTGTCAAAGCTATCTATCAAGTTGGAAAGCTGTCAAGGAAATGCCCAAGGGTGTTAGGTGAGTTGGCATGGAGGGGGTAAGGGCATGGTGGGTGAGGGACATAGGGAGATATTAGGTTAGATGATCAAATACTTAGTCAAAGAGGTGTTACGAATATACGAACATACGAAATAGGAGCAGAAGTAGACCATTCAGCCCCTCGAGCCTGCTCCATCATTCAATAAGATCATGGCTGATCTGTTTGTGTTTCGAGTTCCACATTCCCATCTACCCACCTGATAATCTTTGATTCCCTTGCCTAACAAGGATCTATCTACCTCTGCCTTAAAAATATTCAGTGACTCCACCTCCACCACCTTCTGAGGCAGAGAGTACCAAGGTCGCAAAACCCTCTGGAAGAAAAGAATTCTCCTCAT
Source organism: Carcharodon carcharias (assembly GCF_017639515.1). NCBI lineage: Eukaryota > Metazoa > Chordata > Chondrichthyes > Lamniformes > Lamnidae > Carcharodon > Carcharodon carcharias. The sequence continues at coordinate 86,112,414 of NC_054486.1, forward strand.
CTCTGTCCTATAAGGACAACACCTAATTTTAAAACAGTGCCCCCTAGTTCTGGACTCATCCACAAGAGGAAAATCCTTTCCATGTCCACCTTGTCAAAACTATTTAGGATTTTACATACTTCGATCAAGTCACCCCTCTAAACTCCAGTGGGAAGAAACCCAGCTTGTCCAACCTATTCTTATATGACAACCCACTTATTCCGGGTATCAATCTAGTGAACCTCCTCTGAACTGTCTCCAATATACCGACATCCTTCCTTGAATATGGAGGCCAAACTGTACACAGTATACGAAATGTGATCTCACCAATATCCTGTATAACTGAAGCATAACATCCAGCACAGATCCCTGCAGGGCTCTACTCATCACATCCTACCAATCAGAAAAAGACCCATTTATGCATACTCTCTGTTTTCTGCCAGCCAGCTAATCTTCTGTCCAGGCTAATCTGTTACCCCCTACACCATGAGCTTTTATTTTCTGCAATAACCATTGATGTGGTACCTTATCGAATGCTTTCTGGATATCTAAGTACAGTACATCTACAGGCTCGCCTCTATCCACCGCACCTGTTACTCCTTCGAAGAGCTCTAATAAATTGGTTAAACATGATTTCCCTTTCACAAAACCATGCTGACTCTTCCCAATTACCTTGAACCTTTCTAAGTGCCCAGCTATAACTCTTTAATGATCAACTCTAACACATTCCTCACGACAGACGTCAAGCTAATTGGCCTATAGTTTACTGTTTTCTGTCTCCCTCCCTTCTTGAATAGAGGGGTTATATTTGCTACATTCCAATCTGATGGAACCTTTCTAGAATGTAGCGAATTTGGGAAAATTAACACCATTGAATCTACTACTGCATTAGCCACATCTTTTAAGACCCTTGAAGTCCATCTGGACCCAGAGACTTGTTAGCCCGCAGCTTCATCAGTTTGCTCAGTATCACAAGCCACCAATATTTCTTCTTGTATACTTTGCCCAACATTGTGGCTACTGTTAGGGACCCTGTAGACCACTCCCACTAGCGACTTCCTTCCCCTACTATTCCTCATCTCCACCCAAACTGATTCTAATTCCTGACCCCCCTAAACCAAGGTCAATTCTAACTATTGCACCAATGCCATCCTTGATTAACAGTGCTACCCCTCCACCTTTACCTAGTATCCTATTCTTCTTGAAGGTTATATACCCCTCAATATTCAGGACACAATCCTTGTCATCTTGCAGCCAGGTCTCCATAATGGCTATCAGATCATATTTAGTTACTTCAATGTGCACTATCAATTTGTTTACTTTGTTATGAATGCTACATGCATTCAGATACAGAGCCTTTAGTTTAGTCTTTTTGATATCTTTGTGACATCTAGTCTTGATTCTTTGAGCATTCTTAGGTTTTTACTTTCGGTCCCTTCTTGCTATTCTCTGACCCTCATTTCCCATATTACTATTTTCCTCTCTTACCTTGTCTCTTACCACATCTTTCCACATTTTATCCCTTGCCCCCACTATTTAGTTTAAAACTCTCTCCACTTCTCTAGTTATGGGGTTCACAAGAAAACTGGGTCCTAGCTTGGTTCAAGTATAAACTGTCCCAATGGTACAGCCCCCGCTTTCCCCAGTATTAGTGCCAGTGCCCCACAAATCAGAACCCACTTCTCCCATACCAGTCTTTGAGCTGCGTATTCGCCTCTCTAGTTTTATGCGCCCTATGCCAATTTGCATGCAGCTCAGGTAATAATCCAGGAATTATAACCTTTGAGGTTCTGCTTTTCAATTTAGTGTCTAGCTCCTCATACTCTCTACGCATTTTAAATATCTACTTAATTTTATGAATCACTTATTTATATTGCTTTTTAATATATTTTATTAACTTTACTACCAATTTGTGTACTATTTTAAACCTTAGGGATAAAATAGAACTTACTCACTTACCAGATACTCACCAAACAGCTAGCTCCTTTAAGGGGTGTCTTAAAAAGGAAAGCAAGATGGAGTAGTGGAAAAGTGTAGGGAGGGTATTCCAGAGCCTGGGATCAAAGCAAGTAAATGTACGGCCACCAATGGCGTAGCAATTAAAATTGGGAATGCACAAGAGGCCAGAATTAGTGGAACACAGATATCTCAGAGAATTGTGGGGCTGGAGGAAATTATAGAGATAGGGAGGGGCTATGCCATAGAGGGATTTGGAAAGAAGGATGAGAATTTTAAAATCAAGATGCTGCTTGATCAGGGACCAATGTAGGCCAGTGATAGAGGATAGGAGAATGGGACACACTGCAATTTAAGACAAGGGCGGCAGAGTTTTAGATGACTTCAAACTTACAGAGGGTAGAATGTGGGAGACCAGCCAGGAATGCATTGGAATAGTTAAGACTAGAAGTAACAAAGGCATGAAGGAAATCATTTAAAGCAATCCCTCAATGGCACTTGTGATAACCAGGCAATAACTTGTGGCTCAATTAATGGTTGTAGACAGTGCTAGGAATTCAACCTTTACAGAAAATATTGATCCTTGGACTATTGTTTTGGCAGTTTGCAGTGTGACAGTCTGAACAAACTCCTCCAGACCTCAGGGTGGACCATCTAAATATCACAGCCATGAACAGCAATTTAAAAGAGTCACTGAGTCAAGAGTGGAATGGATTACAAAATTGGAAGGCAACACATTTAATGATTTCAAGTAAGAGATATGAGCATCTGTATTTGGTCAGTAATTTGTATGAGAGAAAGGACTTGCATAGAATACTTGATTGTTATATTGCCTGGATTTTAAAAACAAAAAATCTATAGTCTTGCAACACATACTGTTACCTTGTTCTGTCAAGGACACATATATTAATATTGTCAGTCAAAGGAGAATCTATAGTTATAGGTCAACTAATGACTTTAAGAATACCCTCAACTTATTTACATATCACATATCACAGAATCATAGTATCTTTACAATGCAGAAGGAGGCCATTCAGCCCATCAAGCAGCACTGGCTCTCTAAAAGAGCATTCCACCTAGTCCCACTCCCCTGCCTTATCATTGTAACCTTGCGCTTGTTCTCTCTTTTCAGGGAGCAATCCTATCCCCTTTTGAATACCTTGATCAAACCTGCCTCCACTACCCTCTGACTGAAAAATATTTTCCTCACATCACATTTACTCCTCTTGCCAACTATTTTGAATCGGTGCCCTCTAGTTCTTGATGTTCTTTTGAGTGGGAACAGTTTCCCACTATTTACCATGTTCATATCTCTCAGCATCTTGAATATGTCTATTAAGTCTCAGCCTTCCCAATCTATCCTCATAGCTACAGATGTTCATCCCAGGAATCATTCTTGTGAATCTCCTCTGTACTCTCTCCAATGCCTTCACATCCTTCCTCAAGTATGGCACCCAGAATTGGACGCAGTACTCCAGATGAGGTCTAACTAGTGTCTTATACAAGTTCAAAATGATCTCCTTACTCTTGCACTCAATGTCCCTATTAATAAATCCTAAGATACTATATGCTTTATTAACTGCTCTCGCAACATACCCTGCCATCTTCAATGACCTGGCAGGGAATGTTTGCTTTCTTGTATCACACAAGACTACATTGATGTAAATAATTTTCTTCCAGCATTATTCCCCATTCCCTTCATGCCTTTTCCCTACAGCTGATGGGCAGGATAGCTGGAGTCACAGAAACTCAAAGCAATTGTTTCTAATGTCACTCAATAGGGCAGTCATACCATGAGCAAGACAAGTTTACCTAATTATTTCTCTTAGTTAAAAATGGATAACCATCCCTCAGCCATGCTGGAGTACTGTTCAGAAACAGATCAATGCAACTGCGATTGCTCAAGCAGTTGGAGAAAAGAGGACAAAAAAATACAAATTTCTTTCTAGCAGCTCATCACGATTTAGCCACACCAACATTCCAAGCTTTACCAGGGGCAGTCATCATATCTCTGCTCCAAAAACACTAGCTCAATACCATCACGCAATCACTTGATTATTCTTATCTGTTGAGCACCAGCAATTGTGACTCCTGCAGTAAACATACAGATTTATCACCAATGATAATGCATTATTATATGCCCAGAGGAAATTCTGTCAACTGTGACAGTGTGCTTTCAGTGGCAAAGCAACAGGGAAGTAAATAACTTTTAAGACAATGTAATATTCCAATAACAATGCAATAACTGTATGGCAATAAGGCCACACCATAAGAAATTGTATATACTTATGCATCATTACTTTGATCTTTTTGGCATCAAATATCTGGTTCATAATAAATGGAGATGTAAGACAGCATAATGGACTGACATGAACAAATTAATCTTTTTGACACAGCATATGAAAACTGCCTCTACGTCTGCAGTCTACTCCAGTTTCAACTCTTGTCTCCAAAGACATACATTAGATAACAGGGCACGTATTCTGACTACCTAGGCCTTCCTTCATTGGTTGGCTCATCAACTCTTGCCCATAGGATGAATTTTACAGCACTATAACTGATACTAGGAATTATGGGATTAAATTGAAGGATTCAGTTTTTTCCCCTTTTGAACTTATATGAACTAGGTTATAGCTGATGCCTGTAATCTGTTTTTGTGAGTTGAGTAAAGGTGGAGGAGAATGTGGTTTTATCTAATTAAATCTGCTTGTTCTCCTTCTCCTTTCAATTCTCCAAATTTGCAGGAAGATAGTGGCCCAGATTTTGCAATTGTAATGTGGGTAACACTGTCAGCTGTTGTCATCATTTCAACTGTAAAACTGACAGCATCCAGCCCACACATGCACACTGAGGGCAGGATTTTTCAGAGGGTGGTGTTTCCCACCCCATCAGCCAGAGAATCAGTGGGGAACGCATCCCCGCTAATCATAACTACCCCACAGCCATGGCTCAAACCAGACTTCCACCACTCACTCGGGCAGAAGTCCTACCTCAGAGAGCTGCTGGCCAATCTGATTGGCCCCAGCTCTGTCGTCTCAGCAGCGCCAGTGGCAGCAGTGGCCAGGACTGGTATTATAAGCAGTCCCCAGATTCTAAATCCTGGAGTCCAGGGCCAGTTAAATGGGCGGACTCATGGCAGGGAAAGGAAATGAGGCCAGGGGTTAGAAAGGGTGTGTGGGAGGCTTGATGAAGAGGCTGGGGGAGGGGGAGGGTGCACCCACTGGAGGCAATCAACTGGATGGTGCCCTTGAGGTGGGTTCCCCTCCCCCTTGCCGCCGAGGTCTGAGCAGATTGCTCAAAATTGATGGCCACTGGGCCTCAATTGGGGTGCAGGAGGGCAAACCGCCCTCGGCTTCGCCTACCCCACATATAATTGCAGACAGCTCAGGGGCAGGGGCAGGCAGGAGAGCAGCAGGAAGGCCACCAAGGGAATTTTAAGGGCACCTCCACCTGTAGACCCGCTAGCAGGGATCTGTAAAATTCTGCCCTTCAACACAGAAATCCAAAAGTTGCTGTCAGTGATTCTTTGCTCCTCCATGGGCTGGGCTGCTGAAGTGAAAATCTTCAGAAATCACTTCAATCAATGTGAATTTCCACTTTTACACTATTCAGCTCGGATGAAAACCCTTGAAAAAGTTATCCCTTGTTGAATGAAACTCAATTGAGTTTTTAATGGGGTACTATAATTACTGCTGAACAACATTTCTGGTCCTGCAAGCTAATTTTATTTTTCTGGAATGTCGAATTTCTCGGTGAGAAAAATTTTCATAGGTTTTTAAAACAATCATTTTTTTTAAGTTTATTTATGATACTACAGCTTGTACCTAAATCCAACGGGTGTCCCAATCTTTGTTTCACTGTCTATAAATTGATTAAAAAGTGAGGGATAATCAATGTTTTTTTTTATTTCCTGGTTTGCTGTCTGTAAGAAGTCTTCAATATGGTTGGTTGCTTAACCTGCTTGATGACATCGCTGGCACTAGATGCTTCAGAGATCCCCTTGAGCTGACACCGGAATGAAAGTAATGGTCGAGAAAGGTAAACCCATGCCACCGAGATCACTAGATCCTTGAGGACAGCCATCTTCATCTATATCTGGCTGATAAAATGCCAAACATGGATGGATAACAAAATTCTTCACAAATGGGCAGGTGACCACAACTTTCACGTTGCAATTAACTGATACTTAGAAACCTTCTCATTAGTGCCTTAAGTGCCATGCATCATGGGGATTGTGGATTTTACAAATAAAAAATCACTTGATATTAATTTGCTAATTGAACTGGCAACACAAGGAAAGATTGGAAGAAGTAAGGGTGACACCTGTGCAGAGGCGGGTACTTTGCCATTCTGAGGAAAGATTCCAAACCAATGGGCAAACAGAATTAACTTAAACAGAACTGAAGTCAAATACTACGAGGGAATCTATGTTAAGCAAGGATGGAAATGATGTTTGAAACAGAAGGTGAAGCTGTGAAATAATAAGTCATATAAAAAACTGAATGAAGTCACATATAAAAATTAAACCACTATATAAGAAGCTAACAGCAGAAAGTGAGGGTCAAAATTCCTCTCTTTGAAAGTGTGTGACTAATCTACTGCTCACCAAAGTACAGCATATTTTGTATTTACAGCAGTAAACAAGTCCGCAGCTAGCAGATTTAGTTGCACAATCAAGCTGTAGATTGGTTTGAAAATAATAAGAAAAAAGCCATTTGAGCCCTGTTATCAAATCCACAAAGTTAATGTGGACATTGAGGTATCGCAAATGTGGTGGAAGAGGACAAAGAAAGTAACGAAAGTACCTTCCTAGCATTGCCTGTTGTCGCCACTGAAACTCTCATCCAGGCCTCCCTTCTCCCAGGTTTTGTAAAATTCAAACTATCCAGACACCACTGCCTGTACCCTATCTTGCATTGTCCTGTTCATAACTCCTACTTTTGCTGACTTACATTGTACTTGGTCCTCCAATGCTTTCAATTTAAAATACTCATCTTAATGTTTACATCCGTTCACATCCCACCCTCCCTTAGCTTTGGAACCTCCTGCAACCCTACAATCCTAGTACTTTTCAGATTAGAAACAAGCACCCAGCAGTTGAAAATTGCACCCCCCCCAACCCCCACCTACCCCCCAACCCCCCCTCACCCCCTGCACATTATTCTCAAGGTATGAAAGTATAAATAGCAAGGTGAACTGAGATGAATATTAAAACAAGGAATAGCAGGCTAAGAAATTCTTCAGGAAAGCTAAGACACAGAGCAAGGATAGGATAGCATGGCACTTTAAAAGTAATGTTATTAATTTCTGTACATATATTCACAGCAAACAGGTAAAAAAAATTAACTGATAGAGCCATTGAAGATCAAAAAGGTGAAATGATATTAAGTAATCAAACAGTAGCAAAAATATTAATTGAATCCTTCTTATCTGTCAGCGCCAAAAATATATATGAACTGCATGCAAACTCGTGTCTGATAGCTGGCAGCTTCACATGTCCTGATGTCTTTATATTCTGCTGATGATCCATCCTCAGTCCCTAACCTGACAATCAAGTTGGAAGCTGCTGTCTTGGGAACAAGAACGACCACCTGCATATGTGAAGCTGATGACTGAGAAATCCACAAATCACTGGTGCAAATGCAATTGATCCAGATCAATGGGCCCACGACAGCAGTCTCTAAGGCTGCTGGAGCAAAGATTTCATTGTCTTTACAGTGGTTCTGCGCTACAGTACAGCCCAAAAGAGTGCCCTGCATCTTGGTGATTGTTGTATACTGGATAACTTCATACTCGCGGAGGCCTTGTGGCACAGTAATAGCATTCCCTACCTCAGAGTCAGAAGCTCCAGGTTCAAGTCCCACTTTGGACTTGATGGCCATGGAAAGTGCATTCATAATAGTACCAAACAAGTTGATTATCAACCTGTAAATTCTTCTGATGTGCCAATGGCAGGTGGTAAGGGCAAGAGAGTCTCCTGGTCAGCCAGAACTGTATGGTAGCTGCAGCATAACAGCCTCCCCAATTTAGAGGACTGTGCACACAGATTCTTGCCTCAGGTTGTACTAGTCGGCAAGTGTCTTCCTTGCCTCAAGGGAGTGCTAGAAAGAAAGAGAGAGAAAAATTCCAGGTGCCACCAATAGAAGAACATGATGAGGACAATAGCTCTGGGGACATTGAAGAAGATGAGGATGTGGGAGAGTTTTAAAACATGCCTACAGCCAGAGCACTTCACCAGCAGCACAATGAAGAGTGCTTCACCTGAACAATCCCTGCTCCCTTGCAAAGAAAACCTACATTTATTGAGCATCTTTCATGACCATAGAACATCCGAAAGCATTTTACAGCCAATGAAGTACTTTTGAGATGTGGTCACTGTTGTAAAGTAGGAAATGCAACAGCCAATTTGTGCACAGCAAACTGCCACAAACAAAAATGAGATCATGACCAGATAATCTCTTTTTAGATATTTTCATTGAGAAATAAATATTGGCCAGGACACCGGAAATAACTCCCCTGCTCTTCTTCAAAATTGTACCTTGGGATCTTTTACATCCACCTGAGAGTCACAGGTTGACACCTCTTCCAAAAGGTGCAGCACTCCCTCAGTACTGCACTGGAGTATCAGCTTAGATTTTGGATCTCTGGAGTGGGAGTTGAACGCACAGCCTTCTGACTCAGAGACAAGACCCACTGTTAAGACACACTAACAATAGTCATGGCCAGCATCTCTCCCAGTTTTTCCATTTTGCAATGAAATGTATTTGATCAAAGGCCCACATTGCTATAACTGCCATCAAACATTGCAGGATCACCAGGTATTTCCAGGGCCAGCCAAACAAGCATTTTGGTATCCATATCTCCCTAACATGTCATAATACTACATGTTCCTAATGGTCACTTTCCTGAAATCTCTTTGTACCTGTCTTATGTGCTCTCTCGAATGTCCTAGTGCTTCTACAAAGTGCTCTCCCAGTGGCTGCAGCATGGGAGATAGGTGGCCACAGTGACTCGAGGGTCCTTCAGATGGTCATGGTCAGTGAGGGCTAGTTGCAAACTGCAGCATTTCAATGGTTACTGGGGCTGCCTGATTCAAACACCCTGTTATGTACGTCTCTAGCTTCATCTTCTGGCACACTGTGTGCCCTCCCTCTGTTGATGATATCAGTAGTGTTACCTAGTATTGGTTTGAGCACTTGCACTGATGCTGGTTCTGCTTCAAACATTGGCAGCTCCCTCCTGCTTTGCACTAGCTTGCCCCAGTTAGTGTGCAGTCTGTGGTGGGGTTCCGATGATGTGTGAGGCTGCTTACCACAGAGTACAAACAGGGAGGAAGGAGCAGCAGGCATGGGCAAGAGGAGGTAGTCAGTGCAAGCAGAAATAGTTGCAGTAAACACCCTGCTGTGACTGGAGGGAGGGCACAGGAAGTGGGGAAGTGTTGGCAGTGCTGGAGCTAAAGTAAAGTAGTGGAGCGCTGTGCAGAGAATACAGCTGCAAAATCTGGCTCCATTGCTGCCAAAGTTTTGGTGCTATGACTGGTGTTTTTGTGCCAAAATGGCATTTGCATTACCATTACCCTGGCGCATTGTCTTCGGTATAGCTTTGCCTGGCCTAGTGCTCCCATGCACTGTTACCCCAGTTGTTGCAGCATAGGAAGGCTGCTGACTTTCAGTGGAGGAGGCTGCAGATGACCTTGCAGGATGCCCTCGCACAGCTGTAGCTTTAAAAGATCTGGTTTTGGACTGCACCATCTCGACATGGATGATAGCAGTCAGCGCTTGCTGGCTGACAGGCAACAGCAAAGGCAGGGAGCGGCAGCATTGGGAGCATGCATGCTGTCACCCTGAGAGAGGACAGCAGGTTCATGCTCCACCAACCATTGACATTGCCCCAGGTCAGCTAGCGCCTCAGCAATCCTGGTAACCTGTTGGAGGACTGCTGTGATACACAGAAAAATAGCAGCTTTAAATACAAAGCAAAGGGGGATGAGCAGATTATGCACTAGTGTTCCATTTGAGCATTGATATCTGCAGCCATGACAGCAGCAGTCAGAGTCTAAATGGCAGAGAGCTGAGATTGCATAATCTCAGTCTGAGCTTCCGCTGTAGTGAGCAGCTTCTGCTTGTGCGCCAACGGAAACTAAGATACTGACCACCAGATGCTGCATCATGGTAAGTGAGTGAGGGGTGCACTGTTGCTTCGAGCAGTGTGTGAGGCTAGTATTTTGTCTGTAATGATATGGAAATACTGGCCATGGTGGAATTTGAATTCAATAAAAAAAATGTGATATTAAAAGTCTAATGATGACCAAGAAACTACTGTTGATTGTTGTAAAAACCTATCTGATTCTCTAATGTCCTTTAGGGAAGCAAATCTGCCATCCTTACCTGGTCTGGCCTACATGTGACTCCAGACCCACAGCAATGTGGTTGACTCTTAAAATGCCCTCTGAACGATGGCAATTAGGGATGGGCAATAAATGCTGGCCTAGCCAGCGACGCCCACATCCCATGAACGAATCAAGAAAAAAATATGGCATTTGAAGATGCATTCACTGACCTTGACTATTCATGTGAGGTCATTAAACTTCTTCTTGCACTGCATCGAGATCCTCAGAGCTAGAATGCTTACATTGACAGCAATAGCTATCTGCTCACCCTGTCTCCTCAATGGCACCTGTGGGATATGAATTCGCTCCTCCTATCTGCCTCCTGCAACAAGGCTTCCAGTACTGCATCAGAGAACCTTGGAGCACATCCTGTAGTGCGATCTTCACTCTTCTTCCTGCACTGAATGTCTTCTGTAGCTAGTTCCAGAACCTGCTGCAGCCAGAATGCATCTTACTTCTAGAGGTGCAGGCCAGTTTTCAGTGTGCAAGCCAGCTTTAAGTGGTTCTAGCCTCACACAAACTTGGACGCCCTGCAGAGAACTGTATCTGCCCAGCAGCATGCTTAGCGCTGGGCTGCAGGCTATTATTATTTAAATTAGCAGGAAGCACAAAACTAGCATGCTTCCTGAATCAGAATGAACAGCCACAGGTTTATGGTGCAGAAATCCCCATTCCCATTTTTGGGTCTTATCTATTTTTTCCCCATAGGAGAAATGTACCTTAACAGCTCTGGTGAGGTCATCAAATTCTTTCCAGCCCTGCTGTCAGCTCCTAGAGACGATGGTGCTTGCCCTCATATGATTAGCCACCTTTTTCCACTGTTGCTGTGCACTGGGGAAGAGTATCTACTCTTCCTGCTGTTGAATCTGCTCAACAAGCACAATCCACAAACCTAGGGGCCCTTGACTACAATCACTTTCTCCTCAGAGTTTGAAGAGCCAGTTTCATTGTCTTCCATTAAAAAAAAAGCTCCTTTTTCAGAGGTGCAAGTTGAGTTTAAATTGCAACAGTTCTGCCACAATTTCTGCCCTTTCGAAAGGCAAGCGGCAGTGAATTTGTGGCAAGCTACTATACTGAGGTCTGGCCATGAACATGATTTTGAGCTGATCTTTCCAGCTTCCTAGGAGAGCTCACCACAAAAAAAAAGGCAGAATACATCCCTTAAGCAATTTTCCACCTATCAGCCTGAATTATTTCAAAGCATTGGTGAAGGACAGGCAGAAAATGTAAGCTAATTTAGCTAGGCCCTGAAGTTACACTGCAGGATACAAACACTTAATCCAGTCATCTAAAATTCCACCCTCTTCTATTTCACTAAAGGCATTAATTCACTTAAAATAAGTGTTAAGTTCATGCACTCAGTCTATGACATAATTTAAGAGCCCTAATGTTGGTTATCATCTTTATCATAAAAAACCTATTACAACAGCACTGAAGCACTGAATTCCATAGTTTTAAAAAATTATTTTCTGTCTTGTCTGATTTATCCGATTTTCAAAGAGAATAAACAAAATTAAACAGTCGTGGGTCAATATTAGAAAATACTTTCAGACAGTGAACCATTTTATGTTCATGCCTTTTTAAGAACAGCACTAGCCTTTCCACTTGCAACCAACATACAGTCCTCAAGCTATTTTTAGACGTGTATTTGTAACTGAATTAATGTCACACCATAATAACTGTCATTTGGACAAAAATTGAAGCTTTGAGAGTCAAGAACAAAGTACAAAGTACTGCGGATGCTGGAAATATGTAATAAAATCAGAAAATACTGGAAATACTCAGCAGGCCTGGCAGGCATCTGTGGAGAGAGAAACAGAGTTAATGGGCTGAATTTTGCCATCAGCGAGCAGGGGGCAGGGCCCACTTGCCGACGTGGGATGACATAGGGAGGAACCCCCGACGTCATCCCGCCCCATTTAAATCTTCAGGAAGGCTGGTCCGCAGCAAAATCAGCTGTGTGCCCGCCGACCTGTCAATGGCCAATTGAGGCCATTGACAGGATCATTAAAACAATTAAAGGACCTGCCCGTCCAACCTTAAAGTTGGCGGGCAGGCCAGGCGTCCCAGCAGGGAAGAGAAGAAACATGAAACCTCATCCAGCGGCGGGATGAGGATTCATGTAGGGATTTAAAAAGTTTAATAAAGTTTTAGTGAAATTTATGAACATGTCCCATCTCATGTGACATTGCCACATGAGGGGGACATGTTAAGGATTTTTTTTTACTATTTTTAATGTTTTCACAACTGTCAGCGATCTCGCTGAGGCAGGACTTAACTTCAGGGAGATGTGCGTTCTTTCATGCACGTGCGCGAAAGAGTGCACTCTTGCATTTGGGGAGTCACACTGGGCGGGCCTTAATTGGCCCATCCACTTAAAATGGCGGCAGGGCCCACTTCTCTGGCAGGGATCAGCTCCCTGCCCGCTGGAGATTGGGTTGGGCCCGCCCACCCAGTAAGCAGAAAATTCTGCCCAATGTATCAGGTCAGTGGTTCTTCATCAAAACTGGAAGAAGGGTCACCAGCCGGAAACATTAACTGTCCCTGAACCCATCGGAGACACTTCTCTATAGGTCATCCCCAGCTTTAACCCTCTCCCCAGTCTCTTAACCTACTCCCCACTCCACAGCCTTCTCTCCCCTCGCTGTGACTCCCAATCATGGACTTACTTGGGATCCTCTGTGTGATGGGACTGTCTGCAGTTCCAGCAGTGGTTACCGCTCATGGATGGTGCTGCTGGGACCACTGAGTTATTAGCCATCTGACTGGCCGGCAGCTCTCTAATGTGGGACCTCCTCTCGAGAAAAGGGCGGAAGTTCTTAAAGCAATTAATGTTGCTCCCAGGGTTAAATTGCTGCGGGTCAGCTGTCAGGATAGTGGGCTGGCTACCCCCTAGAATTCTTAGCGGATACTGCAGCGCCATAAATTTTAGCCCAATGTTTTACTATAGTCCAATACCCATTAGCAACTGGATTGAGACTGCCCAAACTAATTTCACATAAAACTGTACAGACAGCAGATTAGAAGACATTTATCTCATCAGGTTGGGATTAATCCAGATCCCTTTGGGTTTCCCACTCATAAATCTTTAGGCACCAAAAAAACCCTTTGCAGACAGCTTGCCATACAATCCATATCTGTACTGTGCTTCTTTGCTTCCATATTATGCAGGTGTACCTTTATATTTTTGCGCAAGTTGAATCTCTTTCTCATCTCATCAGCACTTCAAGGGTTCTTTATCTGTAAATTCTTGTCTTGTTATTATTAACTTCTGCAACACCAAAGAAGAGTCCCTCTCTTCTGCAGGACTGCCTCTACAAGTTTGGACAGAAACATGACTACGAAGCAAGCTTTTCTTGTGCGGCTGAGATATGGTGGCCCTAGAATTGTATTCCGTGCAGATTGCTTAACATCAATGTATGTGCATATAGCAGGTACAGCAGTTTAAGTGGCTGTTAAGTCACTTCAGAAGTGAGAAGTTGCATGTTGGTGAGTAGGTAATGGCGAGGCTTATGCTATTAATTTTCTCAAACCAGTGCAAAGTTCTCAGCAAATAATGAGAATATTTTACATGGAAAAGGATTTTAGTTTTCTGACGACCAAAGTGGAGGACGTACTTGCTGCACCAGCCTCAGATATGTGCGGGTAGACTTGTCAATAAGCCAAATGCATGAAATGTAGTGAGGAGTAGTTAGGATTTTGGGGATGCTTTAGACCTTGGAAAGTTCAGGGTGTCATAAACTCTTCCTATGTTCTGTTTCAATAGATCAGTAAATACTTGGTAAGCTTTTTTGTCTAGAAATGAGTTGTGAAAGTCAGCAATCATTGGATTACAGAGCAACATCTCTCAGTAATAGCGATGCTCCTGCCTTCTCTGGGGAAAGAAGAGCTTCTCTTTTACTGAGCAAAAGTTTCATGGGGAGAGGGATAGAAATAAATAAATGGCTCCATCCCCAGTACAAATGAGCCCTTAAACATATTCAGCTTTCTGACAGTGGTGACCTACAGCATGAATACAAACCCAGTAACAAACTCAAGGTAACATGAGTAATCAATAACTACTGCCATTTCCAGTCACTATCTCAGGAGTGAAAAGGACAACTATCAGAACAGAATCAGTATCTGAGTAGAAATTCTGATTGCTGACCTGGCCACCATATTTCCTCCACCTAATATATAACCTGTACCCATAAATACTATTGAGTAGATCTCTTCAGAATAAGTTATTGTCTGTAATAGCTGTAGATGACTAGCTACCTTTGTCCAAGACATGAAGTACAATGTGGCAATAAACAGAGTAACATTTCAGATTAGAGATCACTGTGTAATTTAAAGCTAAGGTTAATTTATTTTCAATTCTTTTAGCAACTACTTTCTCTGGTAAAGCTCATTATTTCTGTGCCGGATGTCTTGGCAACTTTCTCAAAACTAATTGGTTTTGATCTGAATAAACGATCAATACACACTTCAATAGAACTCATATACACCAAGTGTTACACTGACCACAATGATTAATTAAATCTCCAGCTATCCCTTTCAGCAATGCTTGTTAAGATTGCAAAAACAACCTCTCAGATCAAACATAATCCATGTGCTCTAATTGCCTATGTTCAATTTATCTATTTGTAATATTATGCAGGTAATAGACTGCTTCATTATAAGGTAGTGAAAACCATTTTAGTTACTGGAAATAAATTTGAATGTGTGTGCTTTGGACCAAAACCTACAATAGCATTTAATAAATCACTTGAATTACAGCCAATTGCAATTGTGGCCAATAATACACTGCATGTTAAAATTGCAAGCCGATTCAGAGAGATGAGAGCAATTCACCCAAAGTAAAGCTGGAAGAAGAGGAAAATGTTTAATTCCCAAGGGCAGACATCCTTCACAGATGTTAATAAAATTCAGATCACAGAATCAGAATTCAATGATCTTGAAATGACTTTTGGAAAAATAGCCCAAGAAAAGATTCCTAACACAACAAACAAGGCAAATGTATTGTTCTTTCTTTCTCTTGTTCATTATGGTCAGGGTCGCTGGAATTATGTGGCCTTTCAAGCCACTTGTGACAGCAGTCCCAAACACATCTCGCAACAAGAAATGATGGTTTGCACTGAAGGTCTGTTCAGTTTCTGCAGCACTTTGTTAAGTTTCTAGGTTATTTCTACATCAAAAAAAGGAACAGTAATTTTTATTTGTAAAAGTGTGAAACAAATGTCAACTCTATTTACAATCAAATCTTAACTAAATATTCAATTAAAAAGTACTGGTTTAATAATTAGCTATTTCAATTTCAAACTCAGCCATATTTATTAGAAAGACAAAATAGGTTTAAATACATATTCCCTTATTATTTGATATAAATTCTCATCAAACTTAGGTACTAAATGTTTAAACATTTAAAATACCAAATAATGGAGAGGTCTGACAAGGGCAGTGCAGTTGGTGTGTAAATGGACTATCAAGGCGATTGAAAAGTGCTACATAATGGAACTAGAAAAATAAAGATTCATGGAATTAAAGGCAGCAGCAAAATTGGCTGAGGGGCAGAAAGCAGAGAGAACATTGTTGTTTGTTTTTCAGCTCAAGGGAGCTATACAGTGGCATTCCCATTGGTATTAGGAACACTTGCTCTTTTTGATTCTATATTAATGAGCTGGACTTGGCTATACAGGGCATATATTCAAGATAGGCAGATGCTATGAAGCTTGGAAAATTAGTAAACCATGGCCGGGATTTTCAATTCTGGGTCGGGAACCCAGCCGTCGGTTCAGTTCCGGGGCCCAACTCCATGCAGCATGTTGTAAACACGCCCAATAAGATTTTTAAAGAGCCGGGCCAATTAATGGCAGGAAGCAGACTCACTGTCCAACTAAGAATGGCAGGTGCGCTCCTGAGGCTGGAAGGCCAATGGGAAGCCCACTAGCACTGACATATCAGCAACCTCAATGGTCGAGGTGAGAGCTGCAAATTTGTGATGGAGAAAGAGAGGGCACCTCCACCCTATGAAGAAGAGGTCAGTTTTTTTATTTAAAATGGCCACAGCTGCCTGGTCATGATAGTGGAGAGACAATCCCCGCCATGGGATGGCCAACAGCCGCAGCTTTGGCCTGGCAGCCCTCATGAATGAGGGATCCCTCATGTGGCCCATTGCCCCACCCCTCGCTTCCTGCCCTGAGCCCACTACATTAGCCTGGACGTGGGCATCGCCGACTGAAAATCCCAGTCAGTGCGGGAGAAGGGCTTATTAAGGTAGTTATCTATAGTTGACCTGAATTGGCTGCCTGTTGGGAAGCGGCAGGGAACTGAACCGACCCCTAGCCGCCCTCACTTAAAATGGCTCGGGGTTGCGGTCGTGGGGCCAAACCAGCACAGAGGCCGGAGCACAAATTTGCTCATCTGCTCACCTCCAATCTGGACCCCACACTAATTTATAAATCCCGCCTAATGGAGCAGATAGTAAACAGACTTCAGGAAGAGACAGGCAGGCTGGTGAAACAAAAGACACACGGCACATGAAGTTTAATACAGAGAAATGTGAAGTGATATTTTTCGGCTGGAGGAAAGAGGAGAGACGCCATGAACTAAGTGGTACAATCTTAAAGGAGGTACAGGAACAGAGAGATTTGGGGATAATGTATGTACATAAAGTTTTGAGGTAGCAGGGCAAATTGAAAAGGCTGTTTAAAAAAGCTCATGGGTTCCTTGGTTTTATTAATAGAGGAATAGAATACAAAAGCAAGGAAGGTATGCTAAACGTTTATAGAACGATAGCACAGAAGGAGGCCATTCAGCCCATCAAATCCATACCAGCTCTCTGCAAGAGTAATGTAGGTAGTCTCACTCCCCAGCTCTTTCCTCATAGCCCTGCAATTTTTTCCCCCTCAGGTGTTTATTCAAATCCCTTTTGAAAGCCATGATTGAATCTGCCCCCATATTTAATTTCTGCTCATCCAATACTGAATGGTGGATGAGCAACCTGATGAGACAGTGGAGGAGTCAAGAGAAGTGGTGGTGAGGTATAAATGAGTGTCATCGGTGTACATGTGAAAATTGAATGCTGTGATTTTGGATGACGTTGCTGAGGCAGGCCAAGGATAGACATTACAGGCAATACCGAATATAATATTATTTTCAAGAACCAACAGCAAATATTCCTGTATTGAAAGGGGCATTGCGTGTAAAGATTGCTTCCTTTACATAAATTAGCTTTGTATTTGGATGTACTGGATTTGCAGACACTTCACAGAGCAGGAGGTTTAAGTTTGCAAATATGGCGACTAATTTAATGGGGCTAAATTATTAGAAGGATTCATGATTGTCAGAATGCTCCATTTCATCTGTTACTGCCTTAACTGCTAAAAAAAATCTGGTGATATATTTAAAGCTGAAACAGTAGAAAATAGACTGTAAAAAAAATAGCATGTTTATAGCATGTAACCAGACCTCTGAGGGTGTCCCAAAGTACTGCACATCCAGTGAGTTCCTTTGGAAGTGAAACACTATTATGCAGATAAATGTACATGGGAGCCATTTTTGTGCATAACAAGATCCTACAAACAGCAAAGAAATGAATGACCAGTTAATCTGTTATTGGTGGTATTGGTGGGAAGACTGTCAGTGTGGGCACTGGGGGAGCTTATTGCTCTTCTTCACACAGTGCATGGAATCATTCTCAGCCACTGTACTATTAGAACAGGAAGGCAGCTTTGATGGCTGCTGAACATCTCTATAACTCCACCCTAGATTATGAGCTCATGTTCTAGAATGCAGGTTGAGTCCACTGACTCTGTAGTGAGAGTCCTACTAACGGGCATGATTCACAATGGCATTAATAGTCAAAATGGTACTGTAAAAGAGTAAATTGCTTCAAGGGACAGGTGTAACAGAAAGCTTAATATAGTACAATCTGCAAACATCAGGTAATTTTCAATTTAAAAAAACCATAGAAGTCAATGGGCGGAATTTTATGGCCCTGTCGCAGCGGGGGCAGTGAGCCATTCAAAAGTCCAATGACTTTGGTGGGACCATAAAATCCCGCCGGCGTAAAATTCCACTCAATGAGTTGAATGGGTCTCTCCAATCTAATCAGCGGTCATTCAAACTATAATCCTAATTCCAGGTACTCAGTCAGAAGAGCCTACCTTGTCTGACAGAATTATTCTAAATAGGAGAAATACTTTTGCAAGGTTAACTTCACCTTGAGGCTATGGCTGAACTGCAAAGCTTGGTGTTGAACGACTGAACAGCAAGGTAGATGAGGCCTGGCAGTGGACATAATTTGATGAATGCGTATCTGGTGTGTGTCAGGAATGCAGAACTGAAAATTTGCTCTAAGTAAATTTCTCAGGGGATGAAAGGTGGAAGCTCTCAGCCGAATACCTCACACAGATACACACATTGACCCTGTGAACTAGATAAAGAAAAACAATGGTGAAAGCTTGTCGTAACTATTCTGAGCCTGAGCTGCTTGTGAGCGCAGAATTGTCATTCATGTCAGATTACAAAAAAGAAAGAAGCTATTTAGATTTATATAGTGCTTTCCCACATCCACAAGATGCCTAAGGGAGATTCACATCCAATGAAACAATTGTAGTCATTGTTAATATTATATAGGCACAAATAGCAGCCAGTTTATGCACTGTGAGGGAGGTGAGTAACCAGTTAATTAATTTTTTAGTGTTTTTAGTTGAGAGAAGAATGTTGGCAGACATATTAGAAGAACTCCATTGTTTTATTTAAATAGTACATCCAACTGAAAAGCCAAATGTGGTTTTAATTTAATGTCTCCTCTGAAAGCAACACTCCCTCAGTACTTCATTGAAGTGTGGTCCTAGGCTTTGGCTCGAGCCTGGGAGTGGAGCTTCAATGCCTAACTTTCTGACACAGAGGCAAAAATATTACCAACTGAGTCAAGCTGATATTCATGGACTCTGTAGTTACTTTGCAGGTAGCTGATTCAAGAAATTCTCACATTTCCACAACAAAGCCAAACTGTGGCAATAGATGAATCTTGTTGGACACCTGTGCATGTAGTTAAAGGCTTGATCACTTGCAAATAGGCTACAGTGAGGTTGCAAGGACATTTAGCTTTTCAGAGACTCAGAAATAATGGTAAATGCTTTGGCCTGGTGCAGTACAGATAAGCAACAGCTTGGTGTTCAATATTAATCAATTCTATTATTTATGCAGGTTTTACATTTTATAACACTTATTAGGCAATACAAAGGTTGATCATGAGCGACCATATGTGGCTTAAGAATTTATCATGTCAATTTTGACTAGATATGGGGGCATGGCAAAGTCACAATGTAAAGATGGGACATCCTCTTTGATTATGAATGTGTGCTTCAGATAGGCAGGTAGAGACCAAATTTCATTCTGACCTTCACATCCAGACAAAAGAATTCTTAATAAGTACAATAGCAGGCATAGCTTCCATTTTAAAATACTAATGATTAGGTTTGGCTGCAACTTCAGATAAAAATGTACGATCTAGAAAGTCTTATAGCTTGAAAACAGATCTCCTGATACCTCGACATTTAGGACAGCCACCCACCATACTGAATTACTGTACAAATGTAATTTCCTGTAAATCTCAGGCTGACAATGCACACCATGGCAACACGGGGGGGGGAATTGTACAATTATTCTCTTGTCTAAAAATCATATGCAAATTTTATAATATTGTTTACAGCCAGACCATTAACTGCTAAATGTTTGCCAGTTTTCTAATTTCAGCAGAAAGTTTATTTGTTTGCAATGTTTAGTTTGTTGGTTAAATAGCATGGGAGATAAATGATCATTGTTGTATTTGGAGAGATTTCCAGGAAAAGTGTCAATGACAATTTTGCAAATTAAAACTTGAGATTATTTTGCTTCACAACATTGCTTCATAACACTCCTGTGAATGCATTGGGATGTTTTATTATGTTAAAGGTGCTCTATAAATACAGGTTGTTGGCATGAGAAGAGACTTGTGAGTTCAAGTCGTATCCATGCGAGTAAAGATATTTTGTCAGTGGAAAATGCTTCAAGATGAAATAGCATATCTATTTTTAATCAATCTCAACTCCATTTAACCCACTTCTTGTCATATCCCTCATTCTCTTTCCTTTCCAGGAATTGTGACAAAAGTATCATAATTTTCATAATATTTTTCTGGTTTATTGTGAAGTAGGTTTAACAGGAGTGTGTGACGCAGCCTTCAAGAAGCCTTGCGACCACTTGTGCATAAGTCTGCTATGTAAAGTAACTGAAGGTGGGGAAGCCATTTGGAATCTCACTGTCAAGTGGGTACTGTGTTAACTTCCTGATTTTGTTTTAAATCTAAAATCTATTTTGGACTATTGCCTTAAAGGAATGTGTAACTGAGAGGTTAATTAGGAATCTTAGGGGGAAAGTACAGGAGCAGACGCAGGCAGGCACATATCCAATTGGCGCCCCCGGTCAGGGGTGTGCCGTCATTTTACGTGGGCGAGCCAATTAAGGCCCGCCCAGCGTGACATCCGCCAGGAAGTGTTAAATGCTCCCTGTGCAGGCGGGGGAGGGGATTCCCTCAGCCGAGGGTACACTCTTTTGCGCATGCGCGTGAAAAAGCGCACTCATCTTCCTGAGGCTAAGTGCTGCCTCAGGGAGATCGGTGCCAAATTTAAAAATGGTAAGCAAATGATAACAGCATTTCCCTGACATGTCCCCTCATGTGACACTGTCACATGATTTGGGAACACGTCCATCACTGAAACCTTTATTAAATATTTTAAAACCCTCATGAAACCTCATCCCATTAGTGGAAGAGGTTTCATGCTTTTTCTTAAGCCCACCAAGGCTCCCAGCCTGCCCACCAACCCTCAGGTTGGATGGGCAGGTCCAGCAATGAGGTTAGTTACTTTGTAAATGGCCTCAAAAGGCCATTGACAGGTCGGCGGGTGCACAGCTGATTCGGCTGCATCCCCGCTGACCTGAAAATGGAAATGACATGGGGTGACATCGGGAGTTCTGCCTGACATTATCCCGTGTCATTTTACATGTTGGCAAGCAGGCCTTGCCCCCACTCGCCGACTGGAAGATCCTTCCCTCGGAGTTGTTATAGTAGTAAATAACTGTAGTCTTGTGGGCAGAAATTTTTGCTCAGCGGGCACCTGACCCGCTTGACCGTCAATCGGCAGGCATGTGCCGGAGTCGGTAGTGCATCCGCTGACAATTAAAAGGCCTGTTAAGACCATTAACTAATCAACTAACTTAAATTTTTCATTGCCCGTCCAACCTAATGGTTGGCAGGCAGGCAAAGAGGCCATGTGGCCTTTGCATTTGTTTGGAAACCTCATCCGCGGACAGGATGAGGTTTCCAAAAGTAAACAAAAATAAAATAAAAGGTTTAAAATTGAATTAATAACATGTCCATGCTCATGTCAGAGTCACATGAGGGAACACGTTTTATTACATTTTTATTTTCTTTATTTTCTTTTTTTAACAAAGCTTCATCTCCCCGAGGCAGCTCTGTGCCTCAGGGAGATTATGAAGCGCTCACTCGCATGCACACGCTCGCCCCAAGTGCCCTCACCACCCCTCCCCCAGCACAGGCAGCACTGAGCGCTGCCACTCGCATTTCACATTTGGCAGGTCTTAATTGGCCCACCAGCGTGAAATCGCGGTTCAGTCCCCATCGCAGGTTGGCTTCCTGAGCGCCCCTGCCAAGCCTGCCCGCCAAAGGCAAAATTCTGCCCTATCTATGTGCTTGAAATCTTTTATTTTGTTCATAAATATTTTAATTTAATTTTTAAAATCCCTAAAGGTCTTGGTGGGCTTATTAATGGTGTACACATCTTCTCGTAATAAATAGAAATTGCAAAACCATTGTGATAGTGCAACCAAGTTTCGCTTGTGGATTTGGTCTGTCTGGCACACATCATCTACCATGTCATAACAGAATATAACTGGTTGCTTCTTGATTCATTTATATTATTCATTCTATAACTTGTCTCACAAGTTGATTATCGTTTGCCTGATAACTTGTCTCACAAATTGAAAATGCTTTGAGTGCTAGAAGTTCTGCATGGCTTCCATCTTCATCTCCCCAACTTGCCTTGAGTCTCCTGACATTTGAACCTTTCATCAATGTCAATAAGTTTTGTCTACCCGTTTATGCTCCTGACAATTCCCATTGGAACTTCTTAGTTCAATACATATTTTTAACATGCCGCTAATCCTGCCTTCCACCTTATTTGGGTTTGTTGCTCCATTATAGCACAAGAAATATGGTTTCCTGATTAAGAAATGACATGACCCAGGGCAGAATTTCACAATTCAGCGAACGGGGGCGGGGCCCACTCGCCAACGTGTAAACTGACGCACGGTGATGTCAGGGGGAACTCTCAACGTCACTGCGCCCCATTTAAATTTTCAGGAAGGCAGGAGTGCGGCAAAACTACATTTAGCCTCAGGGAGATGAGTGCACTCTTTCGTGCGCATGCGCAAAAGAGCGTACTCTCAATTTTGGGATTCCCCCCACCCGCACAGGGAGTGCATAGCACTTCTATGTGGACACCATGCTGAGCAGGCCTTAATTGCCCCGCCCACATAATATGGCGCCACACCTCCGATTGGGGGCGCCGATCAGAAGTGCGCCCATATGTGCCCGCCCATCAACTTCCCTTCCAACGGGGGGAAAATTCAGCCCTCAGAGTTTCAAATCGGTGAACAGCCAGTAGAAAGTGGAAGAAAGAAAAGTGGAACGAAAGTTTGGGATGATGACATTCTGTCCAAAAATCACTTCTCGTTCGGCCTTAAAAATGCAAACATGAGGGTATTTTATACTTGATATTTTGGTTTTATAGCTTATTTGTTGCCTTATGGAAACCAATATTTTGCATTTGCACTCCTGAATACTGTATTTAGTTTTCACTCCCACTGTGCAATGTCACAGCTGATCAACTGTTATGTTATGCTCTTATATTTAGGGTAGGGTACTCTCGGTGACAGAGGTGGGGGCAGCGGAGTGGTGCTGGGGGAAGCATTGGGTTATGATTATTGATTATGATTAGGTTATGATTTTTTTTAAGAGAAAGAAAGGAAAAGAGGAGTAGGAGGGAGAAGAAGAAAACAGAATGAGAAAAAACCCTCCCCAACCCCCCGAAGAATAGATAAGAAAATCCACAAAATGATAGGTCAGATATAGTTTCAGCTGATATAATACGTACAGCATAATTAGGCTCAGTTATATGAAAGTAGAGAGCTGTTGTTCCTCAAAGTATTCTAAGAAAGGTTGCCAAGGTACATAAAATCCATCAGTGGAGTCCCTTATAATTTACTTTATTTTCTCAAGTTTAAGATTCTGAATAAGATCACGTATACAATTAGTAAAATAAGGTGGGCCAGACTGTTTCCAATTTAATAGAATAATACCTCTAGCCAATAGTGTTGAAAAGGCGAGTGTATCAGTCTGAATCTTTGTAAGAGAGATGCCATTTGGTTCCACTCCAAAGAGTGCTGTCATGGAGAAGGTTCAATGTTGCTACTGAAAATACATGAGAGTGATCTAAAAATATTTTTCCAAAACAAAGCCAACTTAGGACATGATCATTAAATGTGAATTAGAGTGGCTGGGGCAGTATGACATTTATCACAGGTTGGATTATAATTTTTATCAATCTTAGATAATTTCACCTTGGATAGGTTGATACGATGTAAGATTTTAAATTGTAGCAACCCATGTCTTGCACGTACAGGTGAGGAATGTGCACATGGGAGAATAGATTTCCAGTTATCTTCTGATAAGCCTGAGTCAAAATCTTGCTCCCATGTTATTCTTTCCCTCAAATCATTTTGATATTGGCCAAAGTGGCTTTGGAGGATTGGCTCCATTGCACTCCCAGGAATCTCTGTCATCCATCACCAGCCTCCAGGGTCGGTCTGCAAATCTGTGTGGTTCGCAGTTCTGGTTTCAGACAAGCTAATGCCTGCATTCTCCAGTTCCCAGCTCAGTCCTCTGACTGCTAAGTTACAAGGTCAACATTTCATTGTATATTAATTATGTTTAATTGTATGGAGGTAGTGGGTATCAACTAGGGTTTCACCTGAGCCCTTTAAATAGACACAGGCTAAAACTGTGGTTGTTGGGGGTTAAGAGATGTATACTTGTAGTGTGCAATCCCGTAAATAAATTTAAAAGTTTCTAAAGATAGGCTCCAATTCTATCCTTCACCTACTGGCTTTCTGGAATAGTGCAAGCCCCCTCGGTTGTCCAACCTAACTCTGTCACTATATGTTCTGCAGCCTGCCTGACTCAACCACCTTTATGATCACATATCAGCACCATCACTGAGACTGCTTATTTCTACCTCTGTAACATTATATAAATCTATCTCTACATCAGTTCATTTGCTGCTGCAACCTGCAGTCATGACTAGGTTGCCTTCAGACTTGACTATTCTAATGTATACCTGTCCAGCCTCCCAATTGCATTCTGCCTAAGCTTGAAGTCATTCAAACTCTGGTACCCATATCCTAACTTGCACTAAATCCCATTCACCCATCACCCTTGTTCTCTCTGACCTTTAATGGCTCCCACAATGCCTCGATGTTAAAACTTTTATTCTTGGTTTCAAATACCTCCATGGTCTCCCTCCTCTCCCTATATCATTAATTGCCTCCAACCCCACAATCCTCCAAGATACCTACAATCATTCTGGACTCTTCTGACCTGAGTTTAATCGCTCCACCATTGGTGGCTGTGTCACAGTTACCAAAGGGCCAAAGCTCTGGAATTCCCTCCTTGAACGTCTCCACTTTTCTACCCCTCTTTCCTACTTTAAGATGCTCCTTAAAGCTGCTACCTCTTTGACCAAGCTTTTGGTTATCTGCCCTAATATCTCCTCATGTGGCTCAGTGTCAAATTCTGCTTTATAATGCACCTATGATGTGCCTTAACTGGAACATTATATTATGTCAAAGTTGTTGTATAAAATAAGTTGTTGTTTGGGTCAAGTGCTATGACAGTAGCAATAGTGACCTGTTCTACTAGACAGTGCAATATAAGTTGGGATACAACTGCATGTGATGTACCAGCATAGTTCCTTCAACCCATCAGAATCCTTCAGTCCATTAAAATGAGTGGCTCTCATGCAGCCTTTCCCTTTATTTCTCCCTCTCCCCCTCCCCCACAACCGCCCTGGAAAGCAAATAAAAGACTTGACTTGAAGAGAAAGACTCAAATTTATATAACTGCTTCCACAAGCTGACAACAGGCCAATGTGCTTGACAACCAATTAACCATTGAAGTGTAGTAATTGTTGTAATGGAAGACTTCAATTGTTCTAAAACATAAATGGTTTGTCTGACAGATTGCTGTATTAACTGTTCCTCAATGAACAATTCAGCCAAAGGCAAGCCATTTCTTTAAAATAGTTATTTCCAAAAGCATTTTACCATGGTCACTGAATCCCACCTATGGCATTCACAAAGGAGATCGAGAAATGATGATCATTGAATCATAACAAGCTGGGGCATATGTCACAGAGAGACAAATAAGTAGATCATTGTTATATTGAGCACAAACTATTTTAACACTGCAAATTCAAAAACGTCTTAAATGTCATCTATTCAGGAGATAATAGCATGGTGTGGGGAGGAGCTGTTTTGTCATTTTTGTCCAATGGTAACACTCTAACCTCTGAGTCGGAAAGTTTTGGCTTCAAGCCTCATTTCAGGAAATTGAGTGTATAATCTAGACTGAGACATCCTTGCAGCACTATAGGTGCTGTTTTTCAAACAAGAAATTGTGCTGGATTCTGTTTCCCAAAATGGAGGCAGGAATAGGGTCGGCAAAGTAAAACATTTCAGAATTTTGCTTGTAATTTCCAAATTTGTGTGGCCTTTTTGCAGGTCGGGAAGGCCTTGAGTGCGAACGCCGATGCACCTTTTCTCAGGTTGGGGTGGGAATTGTGAGGACCGTGAGAAATTTAAATTCTCTTCCCCATACTATTTTCTTGTGCTGCTGTAGGTTTTGGGAGCCCTAAAAAAATGTCAGGTTTGAGAATTTGTGACCACCAAGGGAAGCCTGCTGAGGAGTCTGGAACATTCTTAAAGGTAAGTGTTAAATGTTTTGACACCTTTCAATGTAAATATTAGATGCCATATTGTAATGTGGAAGTGTTTTAATGCTATTTTTGATAGCTAGGATTATTATGAACATTTGGCTGAGTTTCAAAAGTTCAAGAACCACTTATCCCAGTAGCGGGGCTGTGTTCACATTCTGATTTACAGTTTTAAGGGATTATTAAAGGGGCATTACGAGTGCTTGGCTGACTTCCAGGAATGGATATTGGATTCTGCCCTGTAGACAATGTTGAAACAGCTTGCAGGGCTGTGCCAGCTTTGTTTGATTGACATCTTTATAACCTTATTATAAGCTGATGGTTCTTTGAAAGAGTTTTTTTCAATGCCTGTGTGTTTATTTACAAGCATTAAGAGATGTGAAGTGGATTAAAGCTTTTTTCATGGATACTATGAATGGCTGCAATTGATTGACATTTTTACGAGATGTGGGGCAATGTAATTCAAAGGGAATTTTGAATGGCTTTTTTCTTGGGTTCCCAACTCAGAACTAGAGTTCCACCATGGTTCAGAACTCCTCTGAGGTGCTGAGAACCACGTCTACTAACAAAATGGGCCCAGCTCCAATAAAATTGCAGGGGTTTGAAATACCCAGCCCCGCAATGGAGTCAGCAAGGGTGGGAGTGCCGTGTGAGGACTCACTACCCCCCCCCCCCCCCCCCCCAACCCCCCGTCCACCCCCCCACCCCCCACTTATCCTGCATTGACCAGAAACAGGAATGGAAATCCCAGAATTAGGTCCTGCCTGCCATTTTTAACAGCCTCCCAACTCAGCTGACTCCACAAAAATATGCGCTATAGTGCCCTTCATGATCCCAGGACATCCTAAAGCTAGTTTTTAATCAATTTGATTGACTCTACATGATATCAAGAAATGGCTTTTTAAATTATTTTTCTTTCATGGGATGTGGATGTCTATCCCTAATTGCCCTTGAACTGAGTGGCTCACTTGGCCATTTCAGAGGGTAGTTAAGAGTCAACCACACTGTTATGAATCTGGAGTCACATGTAGGCCAGACCAGGGTAAGGATGGCAGATTTCCTTCCCCAAAGGATATTAGTCAACTAGATGGGTTTTTACAACAATTGATGATAATTTCATGGTAATCATTACTGTGACTAGCTTTATATTCCAGAATTATTAATTGAATTTAAATTCTACTAGCTGCCATGGTGCTATTTGAACCTATGTTCCCAGAGCATTAGCTCGGGGTCTTTGGATTACTGGTTCAATGATATTACCACTATGCCACCATCTCCCCATAAATAGCTGAGTGCACTGAATACAGCAAAGGTTATAGAACTTCCTTGCAGCAGAGCTGAAGACTTGAGCAGAGCTAGCCACGCCTCTAGTCTAGCTATTCCAGTATAGTTACATTGCTGGCCTGATAAATGGCACATAACACTCGTGCCACACAAGTATCAGGCAATGACCATTTCCAATGAGAGAACATCTAACCACCTCTCTTGACGTTCAACATTAACCTCGCTGAATCCCCCACCATCAACGTCTTGGTGGTCATTGACCAGAAACATAAATACTGTGGCTATAAATAAAGGTCAAAGACTGTGCATTATGTGACAAGCGACTCACCTCCTGACTCCCAAAGTCTTTTACGCCATTTACAAGGTCTAAGTGTAATAGAATATCCTCCACTTGCCTGGATGAGTACAGCTCCAACAACAGTTAAGAAACTTGGCACCATCCAGGACAATCCACTTGATTGACATCACATCCACTAACTTAAACATTCATTCCCTCCACCATCAGTGCACAATGCAGCAATGTGCACCATTTATAAGATGCGCTGTGGCAACCCATTAAGGCTTCTTCAACAGCACCTTACAAACCCATAACCTTCCACTGACAAGGAGAAGGGCAGCTGGTACATGGGAACACCTCTACAGTAAGATCCCCTCCAATTCACAGACCTTGATGTGGAACCAAATCGCCATTCCTTCATTGTCACTGGACCAAAAACCTGGAACTCTATACGTAACAGCACTGTGGGTGCATCTACATCCCACAGACTGCAGAGATTCAAGTGGCTTATCACCACCTTTGCAAGGAAGGTTAGGGGTGGATATTAAACATTAGTCTTGCCAGCACTGTCCACAAACCGTGAATGAATAATTTTTAAAAAAGTTTCAATTCAATGGCTCAAAAAAAAACGATTTTTTTTATAGATGCGGAACTCCGATATTTCTGTATTTGGACTTTGCCCATCCCAAATAAAGGCACATTACTCTGCCAGTCATAAACTAGACCCCATTCAGTTATCTGACAAGTTGAAAGGAGTATTCCAATTGATTGAAACTTACATCAAAATCTACAAGACCCCACGGTTCACTCAGTATCTGGGTGTTATCAGATCAACTATAGCAATGGAAATAACATTAAAACAAAACATCATATTATCATATATAGGAAATGATGAGATTCAGATAGTGGGAAGATGTTAATAGCCAGACAGGGTGCAGAATCAATCAGTGCTTAAATGATAGCTTGAGTTGGATATGCTAAATGACCTTTTCACTTCCCTACCTTCTTATATCAAAGCCGTGAAAGAAATCAAAAATAACGGCACATCAAATTATATATTTCTTTGATTAGTTACTGAACTGGTGATGCTTCATCTGGAAAACTGTGTTATCAGTCTCTCAATTTTCACAAAAGACACACCATAAAGACAAGGCAGCAGCTACTTGAAATGTCAATACAGCATCTATTAAGAGCAAGTTTAAGATCTACCATGCTGATGTATTCTCTAAATTCCTGTATGACAGGAAGCATAGTCTCTGACATGAGCATGCAAGCATATGAATTAGGAGCAAGAGAAGGCCACTCGGCCCTTCGAGTCTGCTCCGCCATTCAATGAAATCATGGTTGATCTGATTGTAACCTGAACTCCACATTTCTGCCTACCTCTGATAACCTTTCATCCCATTGCTTATCAAGAATCATACTAGCTATGCCTTAAAAATATTCAAAAATTCTGCTTCCACCGCCTTTTGAGGAAGAGAGTCCCAAAGACTCACAACCCTCTGAGAGAAAAAAATTCTCCTCATCTCTGTCCTAAATGGGTGACCCTTTATTTTTAACAGTGGCCCCAAGTACTAGATTCTCCCCCAACAGGAAACATCCTCTCCACATTGACCCTGTCAAGACCCCTCAGGATCTTAGATGTTTCAATCAAGTTGCCTCTTATTCTTCTAAATTCCAGCAGACACAAGCCTAGCCCAACCTTTCCTCATAAGACAAACCGCCCATTCCAGGCATCAGTTCAGTAAACCTTCTCTGAACTGCTTCCAACTCATTTACATCCTTCCTTAAATAAGGAGACCAATACTGTACACAGTACTCAGGTGTGGTCTCACCAATGCCCTAAATAACTGAAGTATAACTTCCCTACTTTTGTATTCAATTTCCCTTGCAATAAATCCTAACTTTCTATTAGCTTTCCTTATTACTTTTGTTGTACCTGCATATTAGCCTTTCACAATTCATGCACTAGAACACCTTGATCCCACAACCTAGATAACACAAGCTAAAGCATAGCCAGTGTAGCCAGCTCATTAATTCAAATTCAACCAAGAGGGCAGTAACAGCAACAATCTCCAGGCTATTATTTCACAGCATTGCCTACGGTGACCTAATTAATGCTGTAGATGGATTCTACTGCATTTACAAAGATACCCTCAGCACTCATTCAGCACTCACTCAGTAGTTGGCTGAATTTGTCCAGTTCTGGTCACAGACATAACATGGTGCTGAGTAATGACTACTGATTCAACAGCACTTAGCAGTGGAATACACTGACAGTGCCATTCTGGAAAAGTGAATGAGTGAGTTTGTAAGACAGGCCTCAGAGGTTAAAAGTTAGATTTATTTTAAAATGCGATTTAGGGCAACCTAAATGCTTATGAAAAAGATCATACATAGCCATGAAATCTTCAACTCAAATTGCTACAACCTAGTGTTTCCACTAGACAAGTTCCTGCCAACCCAGTAAAACTCCTGAAATTATCTTTCAATGCTTTGTTATGGATGATACTGTGCCTAGGTACTATAATAACTTTAAAAATATATAATTTAAAAATGTGCAATTCTATAGACCCTACTTCCCAAAACAGCTTTAAAACATATACTACTTAGTGCAGAATCACTTTGGTAACAGCCATATAACAAATAGCGAACAAGTTTTCACATGCTCTGCTTCTGACGTCAATTGTGACAAGCCACATGCAGAAGTTCAATAGTATTAATGATTTAATAATACTGCTTCTAATCACATTAATCACAATTCATTTTTTAATATATTTTACCAAAATAGACTATTATTGAGAATTGCTGGGTGAGATAAGATGTTGTAGAATAGATAATTCTTTAACAACATTTTGATAATATTGTGTGCACTGCAATAATGACCCAGAATTTGCTGAAAAAATAACTGCATGTAAATGACTCACATACATATTAGTGAGAAAATCAGCCGGCAACTTGGGGTGAGGAAGGGATACCCCACGAGTTGTAAATGGCCACAAGTTGCCACTTGAAACACAAAAAGTTAGTATGTAGGTGCAGCAAGTGATTAGGAAGGCAAATGGGATATTGGCGTTTATTGCAAGCAGACTCTAGTATAAAGGTAGGGAAGTGTTGCTATAGCTGTACAGGGCCGTACTGAGACCGCATCTGAAGTAGGGTGTACAGTTTCGGTCTCCTTACTTAATAAAGGAGATAATTGCATAAGAAGCAGTTCAGAAAAAGTTTACTTGACTGATTCCTGGATGAAGGGCTTATCTTATGAAGAAAGGTTGGACAGATTGGGCGTGTATCTATTGGAGTTTACAAGAATAAGATGTGATCTTATTGATACATATAAGATCCTGAAAGGACTTGACAGGGTGGATGCTGAGAGGATATTTCCCCCTGTGGGGGAATCTAGAACTCGAGGACACAGTTTAAAAATTAGGGGTCTCCCATTTAAGATTGAGATGGGAAGAATTTTCTTCTCTCAGACAGTCATTAATCAGTGCAATTCTCTTCCACAGAGAGCAGTTGAGGCTGGCCATTGAACATATTGAAGGTTGAGTTAGATAGAATTTTGATCAAAAAGTGAGTCAAAGGAGGCAGACAGAAAAGTGGAGTTGGGGCCACAGTCAGATCAGCCATGATCTTATCGAATGGTGAGCAGGCTCCAGGGGCCAGAAGGCCTAGTCCTGCTCCAATTCTAGTGTGTTTTTGTGTTTTTGTGTTAGCTGTTAGCATCTTGCTCAAATAACCTACTTGAGATTTTAATGAAGTTGCTGCATGGCACATTAAAACACATACCTATTAAATTCACCACAGGAAATTATTAACTGCATAAGTACCCTTTCAACTGTGTAATAAATGTTATTATCTGCCCAGGAAGGGAACAACTACAAGTGTAGAGTCTCATTCCTTCAGGTGCAAATTGTTGTTGGAGATTTCGAAAATATAAATGTTTCAATTTTTTTTTTCTTTCCCTTTCAGTTCCTTTTGCCTCTAAATTTCTCTTTCTGTACTTAATTTGACATTCAATTCAGCCCCTCTAATTCACACTCTTTCTCATTCTTTCCTCTGATTATTTCTCTATCCTTTAACCTCACTGTTAATGCCGTATCTCATTGTTCACTACATCTTACAGATGTTGCTCACGTATCCAGCAACTTTGTGAACAAAAAATGCTAAAACCTAAATATGCACCAACAAGTCCATCTCACATGATGCACCCTTGCACCCTTCCATCTGGGCCAATGCAACACCTTATCTCATAATAAATACTATAATCTTTAAAAAAAAAAATTGGCTACCCTTTTGCATTGATAATTTTAAAAATGCATGTACTTACAGCCAACCATCATCATAGCCACAGAAAATATCTTCTCCCCATCTGTGGTAGGAGCAATGTTGCCGAATCCTATTGTAGTAAGGCTGGTCATGGTAAAGTAAAGGGAAGATATATACAGTGAATCCTTTGTGGGTCCCCCTTCCCATTGTCCAGTGCCACTGGCATTAAAATGGTAGGGTGTTCCAATACTTAGTCCCAGCTGATAGA
This sequence comes from Carcharodon carcharias, assembly GCF_017639515.1. NCBI lineage: Eukaryota > Metazoa > Chordata > Chondrichthyes > Lamniformes > Lamnidae > Carcharodon > Carcharodon carcharias. The sequence continues at coordinate 86,144,933 of NC_054486.1, forward strand.
GCCAGCTGTCTGTTTTTATTCTGTTGGTGACTTCATCGATGACCTCGTAGTCCCCGATACTGTACCATATGCAGGCAAGCCAATGAGCCACTAAGCCAAAAACGCATACCAGGAGTACCAGCACGGCGGCACCATATTCAAGGTAATGGTCCAGCTTCCTGGCGACACGGCCAAGTCTTAGAAGACGCACAACCTTCAGGGAACTGAACAGGCTGCTGATGCCCTGAAATCAACAGATTTGAATCATGTTATTTTGTCAAGCATACCAAAAAATAAACAGAGAGTTATGCTTACTTTTCAAGACTATGTAGAAAATAATCAAGGGTTATGATGACAGAGACAAGGAGTGGGTCTAACAGTATAGCCCTTTCAAACTGCCGCACAGACATGGTGGATAGAATGGCCTCCTCCTGTGCTAGTGATTCGATGATTTTATAATAGTACCACAGAGTACCTCATTTTGCTCACAAAACACGGGAGTAAGATCCTTTAATAGACATCCCAAATATTGCTTATAGTACAAGTATTCATTTGCTAGTATCACTATGGTAAATCATTATTTGGTGCTGGAATTTTGTTCATTGTGCAATTAGACCATGAAGTAAGGTTTCTTTAATTGGGTGGAACCATAGGGGGAAGTTGAGCAGGCTGGATTGCACACCCAAAATATCATATAATCTATCAATTGAATGATTGTAGCATCTGTAGGATTGGTTAAGGACTGGTGATTCTTCGTGGTAAAGCTTTCTCAATGTCGTCTGTCAGGGGAATTAATACTGCCAATGTATAACATGAGGAAATTTGTCCCAATGTATCCTGTGCAGTGTAAACTTTCTGCAGTAAATGCTTTCAGATAGATTGAGTTGGTTGGTTAGCTCAGACGGTCAGAACATGGTACTAAAGTCGGGGGTTCAATCCCTGTACTGGCGAGTGTGACTGTTCAGCCACAAAGCATACCAATGTCTTACTTCAGTTTAATTCTAGGATAATCAACTAATGCTGACTTTGCCAACAACACTCGCATCCCACGAAAGAATAAAATAAAAGATGAGCTGATACAGGCATGATGAACTGACTGGCCTTCCTCTGTGCTGTAACATACTATGGCCAGGATATTGAGGTCGGTGAGCGGGGCCCGCTCGCCAAAGCGTAAAATGACGCAGGATGATGTCAGGCGGAACACTCGATGTCACCCCGCCTCATTTCAATTTTCAGGTCGGCAGGGGTGAACCAAATCAGCTCTGTGCCCGCCAACCTGTCAGCGGCCTATTGAAGCCATTTAAAAAGTAATTAAGCTCATTAATGGACCTGCCCGTCTAATCTTAAGGTTGGCGGGCAGGCCGAGAGCCCTGGCAGCCTTCAGAAAAAGCATGAAACTTCATCCACGGGTGGGATGAGGTTTCATGAGGGTTTTAAAAAATTTAATAAATGTTTGATTAAAAGTGATGGACATGTTCCAATTCATGTGACAGTGTCACATGAGGGGGCATGTCAGGAAAGTTTCATTTTTGCCCTGTCACATTTTTAAATTTGGCGCCGATCTCCCTGAAGCAGCATTTAGCCTCAGGGAGGTGAGAGTACTCTCTCGCGTGCATGCGCAAAAGAGTGCACTCTTGGCTGAGGGAATCCACTCCTCCCCCCTGCCTGCACAGGGAACGCATAGCGCTTCCTGGCAGACGTCACGCTGAGCGGGCCTTAATTGGCCCACCCATGTAAAATGGCGGCGATCGGAGGTGTGCCTGCATGGCCCTGCTCCTGAACTTCCCCCCCAATGGGAGGAAAATTCTTCCCTATGGTTCATTATTCAATATTCTCGCTAACATTACATACAATTCTGATACAATTCATAACACTCAGCAAAGATACATTCCATTGGGAAAGAAAGACTCAAAGAGAAGGGTGCACCAGCATCCATGGCTAGCTAAGTAAGTTAAAGATAGTAACAAATTGAAAGAAAAAGCATACATTTCTGTGAAGATAATTGCTAGGTCAGACGATTGGACAGAATATAAAAACTAGCAAAGAACAATTGAAAAATTAATAAGGGGGAGACATTAGAGTATGAGAGAAGGGAAGTTAGAAATATAAAAGCAGATAGTAAGAGTTTCTACAAGTATTTCAAAAGGAAAAGAGTATTGATCAAAGGGAAAGAATAATTAAAGGAAGCATTGGTCCTCTAGAGAGACAACAGGGAATTAATAATGAGAAATTATGAAATGGGGAAGTGTTGAACAAATATTTTGTCTGACTTCACTGTAGAAGAGACAAATAACATCACAGAAATACCTGTAAATCAAGAGGTGATAGGGAGGGAGGAACTCAAAACAATTACAATGATCAGGGAAAGGGTACGAGAAAACTGTTAGAACTGAAGTCTGACAAGTCCCCAGTACCTGACTGCCTACATTCTAGGATCTTAAAATAAGTGGCTATGGAGATAGTAGATACATTGGTTGTAATGTTCCAAAATTCATTATATTCTGGAAAGGTCCCATGAGATTAAAAAATAGCAGGTACAGCAAATGATTAGGGAGGCAAATGGAATATTGACATTTATTGCAAGGGAAATAAAGTATAAAAGTAGGGATGTTTTGTTACAGTTGTACAGGGAGTTGGTGAGACCACATCTGGAGTACTGTGTACAGTTTTGGTGTCCTTACTTAAGAAAGGACATAACTGCACCAGAAACAGTTCAGAGAAGCTTCACTCGGCTGAGTCCTTGGCATTTAGAAGAATAAGGTGTGACATTATTGAAAAATAGGCCTGAATCTTCTGGTCAGCGTGTGGGGGCAGGCCCCACTCGATGATGTGTAAAATGACGCATGGTGGCATGCGTCCTGATGTCACTGCACGTGATTCTGATCTTCAGTTCGATGGGCGCACACCAGAGTCGGCTGCACGCCCGCCGAACTGTCAAAGGCCTATTAAGGCCATTAACCCTCTCATTAAAGTCATTAACAGGGCTGTCCATCCAACCTTAAGGTTGGTGGGCGGGTGAAGAGCCCAGGCGGCTTTCATATTTTTCATGGAGCCTCATCCACGGACGGGATGGATGAGGCTTCATGAAGGGATTTTAAGTTTAATAAAATTTTTTTATTAAAATTCATTGACATATCTCAGCTCATGTGACATTGTCACATGAGGGGATATGTTTGAATAAGTCTTTTTTTCTTTATTTCAACTGTTCATAATCAAAGTAATTTCCCTGAGGCAGCTCCGTGCCTCAGGGAGATTTCTGCACTCTCTCGCATGCATGCGCGGAAGAGCACAGGCCCCGACTCTCCCTCCTCCCCACCGCCCGTACACGTAGCGCTGAGAGCCTCCAAGTGCGCATCACGCTGGGCGGGCCTTAATTGGCCCACCCTCGTAAAATGCCGGTGCGCAGTCAGTCACGGGAGACGATCAGCTGTGCACCCGCCCGCGCCCACTCCCGCACAGCCCACCTGACAGGTAAAAAATTTTCCCCATGGAAGATCCTGAGAGGACTTGACAGGGTAGATGCCAAAAGGATATTTCCCCTTGTGAGGGAACCTGGAACTAGGGCACAGCTTAAAAATTAGAGGTCTCCCATTTAAGATGGAGATGAGGAGAATTCTTTTCTCTCAGAGGGTCATTAGTCTGTGGAATTCTTTTCCCCAGAGAGCAGTGGAGGTGGGGTAGTTGACTATTTTGAAGTTTGAGTTAATAGATCCTTGATTAACAAAGGAGTCAAAGGTATAGGGATAGACAGGAAAGTAGAGTTGAGGCCACAATCAGACCAGCCATGATCTTATCAACTGGCAGTGCAGGCTCAAAGAACTGAATGGCCTAATCCTGCTCCTAATTCATGTTTGTATCTTAGTATGTTTCAACTATTGTCAAATTAAGTTTACAATCACAGAACATCAAGTACTGGATCCATTCCTGTATTAATCTGGATACTTTTACTGATGCATCAATATCAAAAATACTGCCGCTTTGTAATTTCAGCGCGTGCTGACAACTGACAAAAGGAAATCAGGCTCAAATTGATCTGAAGATTTACAGTATGAACTGGGAATAGAACTTCCCATTCAAGCGTTGAAAGAGAATGGATCCACAGCCAATAGATAGTTCGAAGAATATTTATTTTCAGCTCTACTGGCATTGATTTATTCATTCTTGGGATGTGGGTGAGTTTTGCTGAAATGGTTGGACTTATTGTCCGGTTTCCCTGAGGACATTAATAATCAACCACACACTGTCAGTAGCATCACATGCAGGTCAGGAAGTTAGTGCATCCTTAAAGGACATTAGTAACCCAGCTGGGCTTTTTACAGCAAACTATCGGTCCTCATATCACCTGTCTAATTCAATTTTAAAACGTTTTAGTCACTGGAATTCTGTGTCCTTTGTAGATAGTACTATGCCAGCCAAATAAAAACAAAAGCAATATAAAAATATAGAAGTACTTGTGTCATTCCTAGAATTAACCTCCGAGCAGTGAGATGCTGATTTGGTAGTTTGTATTCCTGGTTTTGAAATCCATATTGTGATATCAATGTGATTCATACCACAATGTCATGATTTGACCAGGTTCACCTTTCCACATAATCTAATCTGCAAAAATGAGGTCCTACTGTGAGCATATGGGAATTCTGATCAGCATGAGGTAAAATTCAGAAGCCCATCAAGCTAGCTCTGGGAACTAAATTAATCATACCATCAAGGCGTGACCAATCAAAACTGAATCCATATCCACTAACACACTGCTCACACTTCATTTTACTCCACCGTTCTTTACAGTCAGGCGTCTATTGTTTTTTAATTAATGTCCTTCAGGAGATGGATATGACTGGAATCTTGATTAAATTAGTGGGACTCTTACTGAATGTCTAGGCAGTGCTTTTCATTCTGATCCATTCCAGGAGCAGCAAATTGCCATGGAGTAGCTCTGAAGAAGGGTCATATGGACTTGAATCATCAACTCTGTTTCCCTCTCCACGGATGCTGTCAGACCTGCTGAGTTTTTTCCAGCATTTTCTGTTTTTGTTGCAGCAAATTGCTCCTTCCGCAAACAAGATGATTTACATTTATATGTAGTCACTTCCATATTTGATTACATGCACAAATTTCTTCACTTTCTACCACTACATAAAATCATTTGTCACATTACATATAAATGTGTTTGTGTATATTTTTGACAAAATGCCCAAGCTTCTACCTTACCCACACCATTGACACTATTGCGATCCTGTGACTATTAGTGTGGTTAGATGTTGAAGACATGATTACATTTTGTCTTTATTTAATTTTAGACCTATCATTTTAAACAGTTTCAAAGAATTTGTTTTGCCTCTGAACATTCACCTATTTTGAGTCAGAATGGTAGAGTGGATAGTAATAAGTTTTGTCATGCTTCCCACAGTTTTAAAATTCTTGTTTCATTTCACAATTTACTTCAAACCGAAAGAGAACTTTAAACTTGTAAAAGCTGCATGGTGACAAACTCTTGTTATCTTAAGTGCATGATCACAAATTAGGAACGTGGGGCAGTGGGAATTATCCAGATTGAAGACAAAGACTAATATAATCCTAAACTAGGTAAGATTGAGCAAATTGAATCATCGACCAGAATTTTGCCAGCCCTTTGGCAACAGGCTGGGAGGTGGGAAGGTTGCCAGAATGGTGAGGGAAAGTGTCAGCCAGGTGGCGGGTGTGGTGAATGCTGACATTTTCGCGCTGCCATGCCATTTTGCCAACAGTAGGATAGCTGGCAGATGGCCACCTGTTGAGAGCCCAACTGAACCACTTTAAGTAGCCAATTAAGGGCAACTTGCTGCCTTTGCGGAGGTATTGCACTGAGACCTTCCCCCTCCCCCCCATAACCACCAGGGCCTGCCTACCTTGCCTCTGCGTCCCCCAACCCCACTTAACCCTCTTTAAGGGTGCCTGGCCACTGAGGTGCCCTCTCCATGCAGCTGCAGCCTCAGCACTAGCCACCACTACCTGTGGCGCTGCTGGCCATCTGACTGGGCCAGCAACTCTTGGGGACAGGCCTTTATTGGAATGATGGCCCCAGTGGCGGCTGCTTAATTGGTCACTGCAGGGAATATACCTTCCTGGGCCCTGCTGCCAGCCTCAGCAGGATCATCTCTGACTTGCGGCCCCAGTGGCAAGGCTTCATCCCTGTAAAATTCAGCCCTCACAACTACACAACACAGCAAAGTGGCCATTCAGCCCATCATGCCTGTGACAGTTCTCTTAAGAGCAATCCACTTAGTCCCGCTCTTCTGTTCAAGATATTCAGACCTTTTGTTCAGATCATGAACTTCAATTTTTATGTTAGAGAAGAACTTAATGAGGTAACCACTGCCAAGGCAATGATTTTAATTCACTCAAAACCTATTCACTTACACAGAGCTAAAATTGGACCCATGTATGGTTAATGCAACTCTGAACTGCACAGAGGCATAATAATCAATGTCAACGATTTCCAGTTTTGATCAAAAACCTTAAAGGGTCACATATGATTCCACATGCACATAAAACAATCAATGTTCTGGATAATCTTCCGATCTCATGTAAAAACAAAGAATTATTCACTCATGTTACTGTGGACCGATCATAAGTAATTCAGGATACCTAAAGCCACTTAATCCTTAATGTGCATTTTCTAATTTGTCGAAACTTGGGACAGGAAACTTCGGAAACTTCAACGCTTGTTAATTATCACATGCAAGTTCCTGCGAGAAATTGGGCTACTGTGAGGAGCTCACAAATTGGGAACTGGGATGTCCTCACTGCGACAGGTCCTTAAAAGGTTTTAGCAAAGTGTTTGGTTTCCTTCTTCAACTCTCCCAGCCCGCACTGCTGTCATACTGCAGTGATATAGTAAGCTTTGGAGTTACAAGCAGAATTAAACCTACTGCTTGGCAACAGATCTTTGGATTTTTAACTAAATGCAAGATCTGTCAAGCTCTTTTCTGGTCCTACTAGGCTGTGGCAGTATTTACTGTAAAGCATGGACTCACAGAAATAGGGACTTCATTATATCTTGACTGCAGCTGACAATGTGCAGAGTAGTGAGCACGCTTTACCCAGAGAAAGAAAAATGGCTAAAGAGATTATTGCAACTTTACTGTCAAACGACTTTACTGCATTTTTCTAACAATGTAAAATTGTATTGTTGCCACAAGCAAGTAATGCCCTTGTTGTATATTCATGCTGACTCGACAATAAGTAATACATTGATACGCTTAGAGAAAGAAACAAAGTTTTAGCGCTTAGCTTTGAAACCCTCACCCACATGTGCTAACATCTCAGCAAAATGAAGTATTCAATAATCAAGGAGCGTTTCAATAATTGTGTCTGATAATCCCAGCTTTATCCCATTAGAGTTCTACCCTTGATTCACTGAATTATTGAATTTTACACCTTAACTACTTAAGTAAATTGAATTAATCACAGGAATGCAAAAAAAGCAGATTTTTAAAAATTGTGTTTTTTTGAGTGAGGAGGTAGGGAGGCTGCTGTTTTGTCAAATTCTCTGAACACCTCTTCTTCAAAATGCGAAAACTGAGCGCAAATGGTTCTCACAGAATCTTAAATTTATTTTGTGACATTTTATGCTGTACATTCTCATTTACACTCATTGGGTAGAATGTAATGCCCCACCCAGAGGCAGGAAGGTGGCAAGATCTCCAAATCCCCCTGGTCCCAGCAAAGACCACCCCCCCCCCCCCCTCCACCCCCCCTCACCTTTTCTCCTGGGGTTCCAGCGATGCTCCCTCATGTACACCACACTGCAGTATCGACAGTAGACACGGTTCCCAGGGGCGCTCTTGGTACTAGAGAGCTGCCAACCTCTGATGGGCCAGCAGCTGCCAGAGGCAGGACATCCACCCTCCAGCAGGACTTCCGGGGAACAATTCCCCTCACAGGAACCGGGTAGTCTGGCGTTAATCAGGCATGTGCCTGATTTGATTGGAATCAAACCTCAATGGGTCACCCAGAAATGGCCCCAGCAGGGTTGTCACTGATTTTCCAACTGGCACAACTTATATTCCACCCATTGATTCCACAAAACTGAAATCACAAACTAAGCCTTTTGTTTCTCCCAAATCATGGTAGGTGAAATCGTTGACAATGTTCTAATGATGGAAAATAACATGAAACTAGTAGATTCATGCTTCTGCTAAAGAATACAAATTATAAGAAGATTATTTTGTACACTTGGTTTTCTTTATGCTGTGACTGAATATAAAATGGCCTCATATGAATCAAATATTTTAGTACAGTCTCATCTAATCACAGTCAAAATTATATAATTTCATAATTTTCAAATAATTTTGTAGCCCAAGACAGCACTACTGCAATAATGTCAGAAATAATTGCTCTATCTTCTGAGGTGAGAACGGATACATTATCCAATTTACTTTGAATTACTTGCATTCCTGTAAATATTTGTCTGCCAGCCAATAGGCCCAGCAATTTCATTATAAATAAAATCTACAAATTGCATTATAAGCTTGACACCTGTCTGCTAAAATAATTTTTCATTATTGCAAATAATTAGTGGCGAGTCGACTGCTCTATGGCTGAAAGCAGAATCATTTAAAAACTTGAGTAATTCAATGTGTCACATTTGACTTTCTATGCATATTGAACAGTACTGGACACTATCTTTATGAAATCAGCAGTCAATTTGGTGACAATCTACATCAATGTGTGATCTTTGGTTCAAAACGCTGGACTTCAGTAGTGTGCATACACTAGGGGGTTGAATGAATCAGAATGCCCCCTGAAAAGAACTACTTATCAAATTTACATTTTTAATCCTTATTTTAACATTCTAACCCCATTCTGTAATTGATCCAGCATCGGAAATAATGAAGTTCAACACAGTAAAAGCAATCTCTGGATACCTGATTTACTCTGATATTTATTCTATTGGCATTCACAAGCTTCAAATCCTTAACAGCTGGTTTGCAAGCCTTAGTTTCATAATAAGAAGCATTCAGCTGTAGCCACTTTTAATCATGGAAAAAACAAGTGGTATCATAAAGCTGTCAACTTAATATCTGCTAATTAATTTTAATGCAAAATCTATCAGAATCAGCATTGACAAATAACTCCACACAGCCTGCAGTCTGAAGGCTTTTATATGTCAGGGATCAAGAAATATGGTAAGTGCTTAGCTTAATTAGTTGCTGTAGGGGAAAAGATTTGAGAATATGGAAAAGCCTAAATTTAATATAATTGGCCACATAAAATAATAACATTAACATCTACAAGTGGCAGTTCATACCTTGAAAGATTAAAAATTGTAATCATGAGCAACAAATTAAAAGCTTCATTGCTCTGAAGCCAAAATCTAAATTTAGATTTTTTTTCTTTCTAACAAAAATACCTTACAAAACAAAAACTTCAGTGGATCTTTTGGAGTTTGTGTTCAATTCATTATATCAAGAGCTCAGGTGACTATCCAGGTCTTAACAAAATCAAATTAAAATTATATGAAGAATTCCAATGGTTACTTTCAACTGCACGAACAATGCTAGGAACTGACACCTTGCTGCTCCTCCCAACCGTGTCATGAGGAGGCTGAGGCCAGGTGGAAACAGTCAGGAGAAGGATGAAGTGTTGGCAGTTTGAGGCAGGTGAGGAGCTAATGGAAAGGGGAGGGCTGGTTGAAAACAGCTTTGGGAAAGTTAAAAAGGGTTAGAACCATAGAAAAGTTACAGCACAGAGAGAGGCCATTCAGCCCACCTTGTCTGCGCCGACCAAAAAAGAGGAAAAAGAAACGAGTTGCTCATTTTTAATCCCACTTTCCAGCACATGGTCTGTAGCCTTGCAGGTTACAGCACTTCAGGTGCAGATCCAGCTATCTTTTAAATGAGTTGAACGTTTCAGCTTCAATCACCAATTTGGGCAGTGAATTCCAGATGCCCACCACACTCGGGATGAAAAAGCTTTTCCTCAAGTCCCCTCTAATCCTTCTATCAATCACCTTAAATCTGTGCCCCCTGGTAATTGACCCCTCAGGTGGGGAAACAGATCTTTACTGTCTAACCTCTCTAGGCCCCTTCCTAATTTTCTACACCTCAATTAGGTCACCCCTCAGCCTTCTCTGTTCAAAGGAAAACAACTCTAGCCTATTCAACCTTTTCTCATAGCTGCAATTTTGAGAGGGAGGTATGCCCCAGGGTCAGATTTGGAAGCAGGATCCCAAGGCTTGAATGGGGAGGAGTGATTAGAGAAACGTGGAAACAGGAGGGGGCAGGTTCTTGGAGAGACAGCGAAGGTGGAGACAATGGCAAGTGGAAGTCGGGGAGGCTCTGAATGACCAGGAGAGGGAAAACCGCTTGTGCTATCACATTCATAGGGCAGAACCTTCTGGCTGGCGTGTGGGTGGCAGAGCCCACATGCCAGCGCTTAAAATGCTGACGACGCATGAGCATCCCGAAGTCAGCGCGCGCCATCGAGATATTTCGGTTGGCGCGCCCGCCATTAGTTAACGGCCTCGTTAATGCCCTCAACTTGCCAATCGTCGATGATTCTGAGGGGCCCGTGCGAACTTTGTCTCGGCGCAAGGGCCTAATGGGCAGGCGGGTGTGTGACTTTTTTTTTACAAACCTCATCCAGTGGCGGGATGAGGCTTGATAGCGGTTTTAAAAACGCTGAAAAAATTTTTGTTTATTTCATTAACATGTCCCGTCTCGTGGGACATTTTCATACGAGGGGGACATGTTAAGGGTTTTTTTATTTTTCTATTTTTCAACTTTCACCACCTTTCAGTGTTCTCCCTGAGGCAGCACTTTTTCGCAAGCATGCGTGAAAGAGCGCACTCTCGCAGTTGGGGAATCCCCTCCCCGCCCGCGCATAACGTTTCCCATCGGGTGTCCCGCAGTGCAGGGCTTAATTGTCCCGCCCAGTTAAAATGGTGACGGGGCCTCGTTTCAGCAGCAGCTATCGGCTGCCCACCCGCCGCTGAGTCGGTCGCCCCCCCCCCACCCCCCCGGCCATCAAGGGCAAAATTCTGCCCATAGAGTTTTCAAATTGTTAAACAAAGTCTTCAGCATCTTTTTAGGAGTGACCCATTCTTCTCCTCTAAGTAAAATTATTCTAGGTGGAACAGTGTGCATTGTTAAAGATTATATTAAAATAGGAATTTCTAAGGAGAGACTGCCCATTTTTTACGGAAATAAATATGTCACCAGAATTTCTTTGACTTAGACCATAAGACATAGGAGCAGAAATTAGGCCATTCGGCCCATCGAGTCTGCTCCGCTATTCAATCATGGCTGATAAGTTTCTCAACCCCATTCTCCTGCCTTCGTCCCGTAACCTTTGATCCCCTTACCAATCAAGAACCTATCTATCTCCATCTTAAATTCACTCAGTGACCTGGCCTCCACAGCCTTCTGTGGCAATGAATTCCATAGATTCGCCACTCTCTGGTTAAAGAAGTTTCTCCTCATCTCTGTTCTAAAAGGTCTTCCCTTTACTCTTAGGCTGTGCCCTCAGGTCCTAGTCTCTCCTACTAATGGAAACATCTTCCCCACGTCCACTCTATCCAGGCCTTTCAGTATTCTGTAAGTTTCAATCAAATCCCCCCTCATTCTTCTAAACTCCATCGAGTATAGACCCAGAGTCGTCAAACGTTCCTCATATGTTAAGCCTTTCATTCTTGGGATCGTTCTCGTGAATCTCCTCTGGACTCTCTTCAGGGCCAGAACATCCTTCCTGAGATACGGGGCCCAAAATTGCTCACGACATTCTAAATGTGGTCTGACCAGAGCCTTATAAAGGCTCAGCAGCACATCCCTGCTTTTATATTCTAGTCCTCTCAAAATAAATGCCAACATTGCATTTGCCTTTCTAACTACCGACTCAACCTGCAAGTTAACCTTAAGAGAATCCTGGACTAGGACTCCCAAGTCCCTTTGCACTCCAAATTTCTGAATTCTCTCCCCATTTAGAAAATAGACTATGGACTTCACTCTAAAGAGTGTCCATTTTATTGCTGACAGCTACAAGCGGGGTCTCACCCCACTTCACTGGCAGCAATTAATGCCGAACATCCCTGTGTGTCGCAAGGTGCTTCTATTGGGCACATAAATGGTTAGATTGTGGAAGCTTATGCTGCATTTCCAGCCCAAAGTGTTTTCTGGGGCCAGGCTACTTCAGAGCAACTCTAACGCTGGTTCAAAATACTGACTTTGTCCCTCCCAAAACTCTTTATAATGGTGCCCACATCACTGGAGACCTTCCTTCCTCGTTGAGAGGTAGAACAAAAACAGAGAAAGGGTGCTTGAAGAAAAATACAATACAATTTGGTCGGAGTCTGTTAATGGATAAAGTGACAAGATCAGTGGGAGGCAATGTTCCCATGGCTACACGGGTGTGCGTACCAAGCAGGGAACAAACGGAGGACGCAACCAACTTTTAACATCTTTTAAGCTGTGCACAGTCACAATCGCACAGCAAACTGAGAGGAGCCACACATTGCAACACACAGGTCAGCTGCAGCAAAGAGAAATTAAAGTGAGCATTGGAGGTGATCAAAAAAGAATTTATTGTGATACGGAACCAGTTTATACCCCTTGGGGACAAGAGCTCTGCTTGCCAAGAAAAATAGCAATGATTGACTAAAGGAGTCAGAGACAACATAAAACTAAAAGAAAAAGCATTCAAAATGCAAAAAAAAATCATAGGTTCTAGTGAATAGCAAAGCATAGCAAAGGGTAACAAAGCACACAGTAAGAAAAACAAAAAGAGAATATTTAAAGGAACTTGCAAGGGATATCAATATCAACACAAAAGATCTTTACACTTATATTACAAAAAAAAGGATGGTCAAGAGCAATGTTGTCCCCTTGAAAACTGATAACAGTGCTATTGTAAATGAAAAAAAATGAAGTACATGTTGAAAAATTACTTTGCCTAAGTATTTACAGTACAGCAGAGGAAAAGTTTCCCAAGGAAACTAATACCAAATCAGGCACTGCATTCACCAAAATTATTGTGTGCGAAATAACATTAATGAAGAAAATAATGGCACCAAAGAGTGACAAACCCCCAGGACCAGAAAATTCTCATCCCAAAATGTTAAAGGAAGTAAGTGAGAACATGGAAGATGTCCTAACTTTACTCTTCTAATGTTCTCACAATTCAGGGGCAGTTCATTTATGTTGAAGAATTGCATATATCACTCCGCTATTTAAGAAAGACGAGAGTGTTAAACCAAGGTAACTCTCGACCAGTTGGCCTAAAATCTATTGTCAGGAAATTACTAATGTCTACGGACAGAATTTTATGGTCCTGTCGTGGCAGGGACAGGGCCATAAAATGTGGTGAGCCATTCAAAAGTTCATTGACTTCAGCGGGACAGTAAAATCCTGCCGGCACAAAATTCTGTCCTATAGTTGAGGATAGGGTACTGAAGACCTTGAAAATTTTCAGCTGATCAGAGAGACCTAACGTGGATTATAAAAAGACATACAGGATCCTTGACTTCAAGGCATAGGATACAAAAGCAAGCAGGAAATGATGGACCTTTATAAAACACTGGTTCGACTTCAAATGGAGCAATGTGTCCAATTCTGGGCACTACACTTTAGGAAGGGTGTGACAGCATTAGAAAGGGTGCAGATAAGATTCGTGAGGATGTTTCCAGAGATGAGGGACTTCAGTCACTTGGATAGATTGGAGAAACGGGGACTGTTCTCCTTAGAGAAGAGGACATTGAAAGGAGATGTGATAAAGGTGTTCAAACTCATGAGGAGTCTAGGCAGAGTAGAAAGAGAGAAACTGTCCCATTTGGTGGAGGGGTCAAGAACACAGATTGAAGGTAACTGGAAAACGAACAAAAGACGACACAAGAAAACTTTTTTTTTAAACTTAGTGAGTGGTTAGGATCTGGAATACACTGCTCGAGAGGGTGGGAAAGGCAGGTTTAATTGTGGCCTTCAAAAGGGAATTGGATAAACAACTAAAGAGGAAAGATTTGCAAGGTTACCGGGAAAGGTTGGGGGAATGGAACTAACTGAAGTGCTTTTGCAGAGAGCAGGTGCAGACTCAATTACTGTAACCATTCCATTATTTTATGATTCTATGTAAAGCAAAGGCCATGCCTGACAAACCTGCTGTAATTCTTTGAAGAAGTGACTAAAGTAATGTGCAGGATAATATTTATAGTGACTTCCAGAATGCATTTGACAAAGTCCATCATAAGAGACTGTTAGCTAAGGTTGAAGCCCATGGAGTTGAAGGAAAATTATTAACCTGGTTCGAAAATTTACTGAGTGGGAGGAGACAGAATGTCAAGATACTATGTAGGCACTCTAATTGGCAGGATGTGACTAGTGGCATCTGCAAGGATCTGTGTTGGGCCTCAATTCTTCACCACACTTATTAATGATAGATGATGGGGTCTTTGCCAACTCTGCACAGAAGAGGTTGGCCATCCAGTACAGAAAGAGGAAGTGATCTCATCAGCCACACAGGACTTAAACATCCACAGATGCAATGTGAGGATGTCAGGACTGTCCTCACTGCATCTCACCATCATGCTCCATGAACCTTGCGGCTATGAGGGTCTGCCAAGCACACCTGACTTGCCTGGCCAATGCAATGGTCTCACCACTGGCATCACCACCTTCAAAGATCTCATCATTGCCATCCCCTTCAACGTCCTCCTCATCGGAGGATATGTGCAGTTCCTCCATCTCCTCCTCAGCCAGGTCCTCCTCCTGTTGCAGCTCTAAGTTGTGTAGAGCACAGCAAGCTACGATGATGTGCGGCATTCTTGGTGGCCCATATTGCAGTGCTCCACCAGACCAGTCAAGGCACCAGAACCTCATTTTTATGATGCCTGTCGTTTGCTCCACCAAAGTCCGGGTTGCGGCATGAGCCTCGTTATACCATTATTGGCTACAGTCTGAGGCTGCCACACGGGTATCATCAGCCACGTCCTGTGCAGGTAACCCTTGTCCCCAAGGAGCCAACCCTGCAGCCCCTCTGGACCCTGGAGGATGTCAGGGATCTGAGACCTGCTAAAGATGTGGGAGTCAGGGACACTCCCTGGGAATTGTGCGCAAACCTGCAGGATGCGTCTGTGGTGGTCACACACCAGCTGAGCTTTGATGCCTTTGCAATTGATGTAGTTGACTGCTTGTTGCCATGGAGATCTAAGTGTATGTGATAGCACCCTGCACCTGTGGAAAACCTGAGATCTGCGCAAATCGCAGTGCTCTTGCTTCCCGAGCAAAATGCACAAAATTCCGTGCCTTGATGAAAATGGCTTCCATGATCTCCTGGGTACACTTGTGAGTGGAGGCTTGTGAGATCCTGCACAGATCACCTGTGGAGCCCGAGAAGGAGCCAATGGCGTAAAAGTTGAGCACCATGGTCATTTTCACGGCCACCGGCAGTGGATGCCCTCCACGTCCCCAAGGCGCCAAATCCTGCAGCAGGTGGCATATGGGGCCAACCAGTTCCCTGGGCATGTGCAGTCTTCAGCGACACTGGTTTTCGGTCATCTACAGGAATGAAAGGTGCTGTGTACAGACCCTGGGCCTAGCAAGGCGCCTACGAGTGATGGCTCGCTGTGGATCTTCAACTGTGTGTGTAGCAGGCCCGACCGCCCCTTCATCTTTGCTGAGCCAGATGCCTCTGCCTCTCTCTTCTTCTTCTGCTCTGCTCTCTGTAAGCCATGAGGCACACCACTAAATCACCAGGCTCCATGATCCTGATGTCCTCCTCCTGCAGGATCAAAGACAGAGATGAGTGGGTTCGCATATGTGTCCTCTCTTGGTTAAGCCTGAAGGCCCCTTCGCACATTCTGGAGAGTTGGATGGCCTGTGTGCAGTGCACTCATTGGCTGCCCGAAACCCCACCCACCTCCAGCCCACTCCACTTGACCAATTGGTGGTAGCTTCTCCCACAGGACTGCATGCTGTGCTCTCAGCTCAGGCACAGGCATTCTCCTAACCCGCACTGCAAGGCTGCACTGTTAGCTTGAACCATGAGGGAGACTGGTTTAAACCTTAATAAAGACATTGCAAGGGGCTGTGAGCACCTACACCAGTGGCTGAAACATGGCCATCTTTCACAAGGGGATTCTACAACTTGCCCAGTTGGCCAATTGCTCTGCTGACCCCTGAAATGCACATTAATTTGCAGTCTGTGCCCGAGGGGTGAAAAGTTCTGGAGCATTGGTGGCACTTTCATGTTTTTGTGTTGCTTGAGTGGGCAGAAAAGCTTCAGAGGCCCCACACCAAGCAAGTCAATGGAGCTGTAGCTGAACAGTCTCAGCTGTGGAAGAATGCTCACATTGAACAAGCTTTTCCAAGTGCGTGACTCCTTCCCTCACCCTCCCCTCTCTCCACCCAACCACCGGCATGTGCTTGTGCACTTCCTTCAGTCTCTGTCTGGGCCTTAGCTGCACTGGAGCCCTTGCCCCGGCACCACACCGAAAGCCAGCTAGGTAAAAGCAACTCGCCTGTGCCACCCCTTCAGGCGATGCTCGTGGACTCGGCACAAGGTTGTGTGCACTCACCTCCGAGTTCCCCTCGATGTTCAGCTCGCCAGATGCACTCCTTTTGAAGGCAGTCGTGATTCAGGCCGTTCTGAAGTCACGCTGACGTGGGCAGTAAACCTGATGTGCGGGGATGATTCCGGTGCAAGGGCATAACAATGAGATGCAAATGCATTAAAATTGAGTTCCTGATGTTGGATGGCAGGAAATGTGGCCCACCATTGATGGGCAGAGAGGACGATCGCAAACTGGTTTCACAACAGCGTGAAATCGATTTTTGGCCTTCTTGCCATATTGTCTGCTCACGCCCGCCATGACACCTACCCCCGCTGGGATTGGATGATACCTCCCAGCATCTCCGACAGTGCAGCATTCCGTCAGTACTGCACTGGAGTGTCAGCTTTGATTTTTGTACACAAGCCCTGGAGTGAGACTTGAACCCAGAACGTTTGACTCAACGGTAACTGAGCTTTGAATGCATGGAGGTGGGAGTCATGCTGTACAACACCCTTGTTAAGTATGCCTGCAGTACTGATACTATGCGCATTTCTGGGCACCAAAAATGAGGAAAGCTATATTGGCCTAGGAAGGAGTGCAGCTTAGGTTTACCAGAATGATACCTGGGCTCCAAGATTTAAATTACAAGGAGAGATAACATAGACCAGGGCTGTGTTTCCTGGAATTTAAAATGTTATGTGGTGGTTTAATCAAAGTTTTCAAGATGCACTGTAACCTCTTTCAGTCTGGAAACCTATTGTTTGGAAACACCAGATCGGGATTTTCTTGAGTGGACCCAAGCATTCCCTCAACATCATTGGCATCATTTTGGCAGAGTGCTTTGGGAGAGGAAACATGGAAGGTACATTTCAGAATCGTCCCAGGTTTGCACAAAGTGCAGTAGCGGGCAGGAAAAGGAACACTTTACCCACTGCCCGCAATGGCGGCTTTTCACGCCGCATCATCCCAAACCCACCTCATTAATCATGCATCCCTGGGAAACATGCCGATTTGATGGTGGGTGGGCTCTCATTCACCTGCCATGCCATCACCTTGCTGTTTCCTCACACTGGGAGCCATATTTAAAGTGCAGTCGCATGCATAGCTCTGTGTTTCCAGCCCAGGACTGTTACACAGGAGATATGGCCTCGAAAGACAAGAAGACTGCAGCCCCTGGATTCAGCGATGTATCCCTGGGACACAGATAAAAACAAAAAAACTGCGGATGCTGGAAATCCAAAACAAAAACAGAATTACCTGGAAAAACTCAGCAGGTCTGGCAGCATCGGCGGAGAAGAAAAGAGTTG
Source organism: Carcharodon carcharias (assembly GCF_017639515.1). Classification (NCBI taxonomy): domain Eukaryota; kingdom Metazoa; phylum Chordata; class Chondrichthyes; order Lamniformes; family Lamnidae; genus Carcharodon; species Carcharodon carcharias. The sequence continues at coordinate 86,162,738 of NC_054486.1, forward strand.
ACGTTTCGAGTCCTCATGACCCTTCGACAGAACTTGAGTTCGAGTCCAAGAAAGAGTTGAAATATAAGCTGGTTTAAGGTATGTGTGTGGGGGGCGGAGAGATAGAGAGACAGAGAGGTGGAGGGGGGGGGTGTGGTTGTAGGGACAAACAAGCAGTGATAGAAGCAGATCATCAAAAGATGTCAATGACAATAGTACAATAGAACACATAGGTGTTAAAGTTAAAGTTGGTGATATTATCTAAACGAATGTGCTAATTAAGAATGCATGGTAGGGCACTCAAGGTATAGCTCTAGTGGGGTTTTTTTTTTATTTTTTTATAATGGAAATAGGTGGGAAAAGGAAAATCTTTCTAATTTATTGGAAAAAAAAAAGGGAAGGGGGAAACAGAAAGGGGGTGGGGATGGGGGAGGGAGCTCACGACCTAAAGTTGTTGAATTCAATATTCAGTCCGGATGGCTGTAAAGTCCCTAGTCAGAAGATGAGGTGTTGTTCCTCCAGTTTGCGTTGGGCTTCACTGGAACAATGCAGCAAGCCAAGGACAGACATGTGGGCAAGAGAGCAGGGTGGAGTGTTAAAATGGCAAGCGACAGGGAGGTTTGGGTCATTCTTGCGGACAGACCGCAGGTGTTCTGCAAAGCGGTCGCCCAGTTTACGTTTGGTCTCTCCAATGTAGAGGAGACCACATTGGGAGCAACGAATGCAGTAGACTAAGTTGGGGGAAATGCAAGTGAAATGCTGCTTCACTTGAAAGGAGTGTTTGGGTCCTTGGACGGTGAGGAGAGAGGAAGTGAAGGGGCAGGTGTTGCATCTTTTGCGTGGGCATGGGGTGGTGCCATAGGAGGGGGTTGAGGAGTAGGGGGTGATGGAGGAGTGGACCAGGGTGTCCCGGAGGGAGCGATCCCTACGGAATGCCGATAAGGGGGGTGAAGGGAAGATGTGTTTGGTGGTGGCATCATGCTGGAGTTGGCGGAAATGGCGGAGGATGATCCTTTGAATGCGGAGGCTGGTGGGGTGATAAGTGAGGACAAGGGGGACCCTATCATGTTTCTGGGAGGGAGGAGAAGGCGTGAGGGCGGATGCGCGGGAGATGGGCCGGACACGGTTGAGGGCCCTGTCAACGACTGTGGGTGGAAAACCTCGGTTAAGGAAGAAGGAGGACATGTCAGAGGAACTGTTTTTGAATGTAGCATCATCGGAACAGATGCGAAGGAGGCGAAGGAACTGAGAGAATGGGATGGAGTCCTTACAGGAAGCGGGGTGTGAGGAGCTGTAGTCAAGATAGCTGTGGGAGTCGGTGGGTTTGTAATGGATATTGGTGGACAGTCTATCACCAGAGATTGAGACAGAGAGGTCGAGGAAGGGTAGGGAAGTGTCAGAGATGGACCGCGTGAAAATGATGGAGGGGTGGAGATTGGAAGCAAAATTAATAAATTTTTCCAAGTCCTGACGAGAGCATGAAGCGGCACCGAAGTAATCATCGATGTACCGGAGATAGAGTTGTGGGAGGGGGCCGGAGTAGGACTGCAACAAGGAATGTTCCACATACGCCATAAAGAGACAGGCATAGCTGGGGCCCATGCGGGTACCCATAGCCACACCTTTTATTTGGAGGAAGTGAGAGGAGTTGAAGGAGAAATTGTTCAGCGTGAGAACAAGTTCAGCCAGACGGAGGAGAGTAGTGGTGGATGGGGATTGTTCGGGCCTCGGTTCGAGGAAGAAGCTAAGGGCCCTCAGACCATCCTGGTGGGGGACGGAGGTGTAGAGGGATTGGACGTCCATGGTGAAGAGGAAGCGGTTGGGGCCAGGGAACTGGAAATTGTTGATGTGACATAAGGTGTCAGAGGAATCACGGATGTAGGTGGGAAGGGAGTGGACAAGGGGAGAGAGAAGGGAGTTAAGATAACGAGAAATGAGTTCTGTGGGGCAGGAGCAAGCTGAGATGATCGGTCTACCGGGGCAGTTCTGTTTGTGGATTTTGGGTAGGAGATAGAAGCGGGCCGTCCGAGGTTGGGCGACTATCAGGTTGGAAGCTGTGGGAGGGAGATCCCCAGAGGAGATGAGGTCAGTGACAGTCCTGGAAACAATGGCTTGATGTTCAGTGGTGGGGTCATGGTCCAGGGAGAGGTAGGAGGAAGTGTCTGCGAGTTGACGCTCAGCCTCCGTGAGGTAGAGGTCAGTGCGCCAGACAACAACAGCACCACCCTTGTCAGCGGGTTTGATAACAATGTCAGGGTTGGACCTGAGAGAATGGAGTGCAGTAAGTTCAGAGAGAGACAGGTTAGAATGGGTGAGAGGAGCAGAGAAATTGAGACGACTAATGTTGCGCCAACAGTTCTCAATGAAAAGATCGAGAGAAGGTAAGAATCCAGAGGGAGGGGTCCAGGTGCAGGGAGAATATTGGAGATGGGTAAAAGGATCCGTTGAACTGGGAGAGGACTCCTGCCCAAAGAAGTGAGCCCGGAGACGAAGACGGCGGAAGAAGAGTTCAGTATCATGCCAAGCCCGAAATTCATTGAGGTGAGGGCGTAAGGGTATGAAACTAAGTCCTTTGCTGAGCACTGAATGTTCAGCATCGGAGAGGGGAAGGTCAGGGGGTAAAGTGAATACACAGCTGGGGCTGGGATTGGAAGAAAGGGTGGGGACGGAGGGACAGGCAGGGGTGGAGGGTCCTAGCTGGGTGTTGGTGTCGATGAGTTGTTGGAGCTTGCGTTCCTTAGCACTTGAGAGAAAGAGAAAAAGTTTCTTGTTGAGGCGTCGGATGAGCCGAAGGATAAAATGAAACTGGGGGCACGCGCAGCTTTGAAAAAGGGTACGGCGGTGCTGCTGGAGGGAGAGGTCGAGTGTGTTCATATGGCGGCGCATGGCACTGAGTGTGGATTTCAGAATGTGACGGGAACAGCAGTCCGAGAAACGTTTTATGTCCCGGAGATACCTGTAATCCTGGGTGGGTTCGAAACATGAGGGGTGGAATTTCAGTTGAAATCCACGTGGGGTAAGTCAGAGACGGAGACAGTCACTGAGAAAGGAGATATGGCTGTGAAAGCGGGTTTTAGTAAACACCTTGTCAAACACTAGGAGGGAAATGGAAAGCAAGGAAGGTGAGCAAGACAACAGAGAGATACGGAAATCTTGTCGCAGAGAGGAACAGAACTTCTTCAAGGAGGTAGGCATTTCTTGAAAAGCAGTGGCAGTCAACTAAACACAGAGATAAAAACAAAAAAACTGCGGATGCTGGAAATCCAAAACAAAAACAGAATTACCTGGAAAAACTCAGCAGGTCTGGCAGCATCGGCGGAGAAGAAAAGAGTTGACGTTTCGAGTCCTCATGACCCTTCGACAGAACTTGAGTTCGAGTCCAAGAAAGAGTTGAAATATAAGCTGGTTTAAGGTGTGTGTGTGGGGGGCGGAGAGATAGAGAGACAGAGAGGTGGAGGGGGGGGCGGTGTGGTTGTAGGGACAAACAAGCAGTGATAGAAGCAGATCATCAAAAGATGTCAATGACAACAGTACAATAGAACACATAGGTGTTAAAGTTAAAGTTGGTGATATTATCTAAATGAATGTGCTAATTAAGAATGGATGGTAGGGCACTCAAGGTATAGCTCTAGTGGACCTTCTGGACACTGTTGGAGCCCGTCGTGATGTCCTCTACCCCTGCTCTAGCCGCAGGAGGCCTGTCAGTTTCACCACTCTGGCTTGGTCAGTGCCAACGCTGTACAGAAGATGTTCGCCATCCAGTTCAGAAAGAGCATCAATGATCTCATCCATGACACCACAGTAAGGCAACCATCTCATCACTCTAAACTCACACATTCACAAGCCTGTCACACATTCACTGGTATCTCACTCACTGCCAGCGCAAGGAACATCACCACTCACTCTTCAAATAAACCCTCACATTTCCATCTGACCTCATCTCCTCTGGAGACTGCCTCCTCAGTCCTCACCATCTTGAGGCCACTTGCACAGAACAGCATGTGCCCCCCCCACACATCCTGGGAAACCATCCCCTTTCCCAGTACAGCCCTCGTTCCGCAGCCTCTTCCCTTGCCTGAGGCCACTTCTCCCCTTCCCCAAGCAAGCCATAGCCCTGTAGCCATTGAATTACCACCCCGTCTTACAGCTGGTCTGGAAAGTGAAGACCTGCCCATAAGCCCCCCCAACAGTGATGTGCTGCTGTCTGTGAAGCCTGGCGCTGATGACCGTGAGTGCTGCCCGAAGCAAGATAGGCGAACAAGCCTCAAAGTCCCAAGCAAAGTGCAGCTTACCAAGGGCATATTGCTTATATTCAGTTGTGAAACACATCAGCGTGATGCTCAGATGATCCAACGCCGGTGGGGAGGGGGGGGATGGTGAGTGATTCCAGTAAATCATCTTATAATGATGTGCAGATGTATTACAATGAAGCCTGGCAGTGGGAAATGTGGCCCGCAAACTGATTTCACGGTGACATGAAATCGATTTTTGGCCTTCTCACCACATTGCCTGCCCACACCCGCCACGATGCCCGATACCAGTAGGCACAGAAATTTCCGGCCACAGTGTTTGGATAAGTAAAACACTCTTTATTACTGCTTTATAATGTCATCACTTTTTGTGTTTCAGGTGAGTATTTACATCTACAGCATTTTCCGGTTCACACACTTGTGGTTAGGCATCCTAATATCATTCTATAATCTAGAAAATTCCAAAATCCAGAAATGACTTGTCTCAGGCATGATAGACTGGAGAGGTTACAGTGTATTAAGAGGAACAGATAGGGTAGATAGAGAGAAACTACTTCAACTTGTTGAGGTATTTAGGACTAAGGGCCATAGTCTAAAAATTAGAGCCAGACCTTTCAGGGATGAAATTAGGAAACGATTCTACACACAAAGCTTGGCAGAAGTTTGGATTGTGTTCTGCAAATGGCAATTGATGCATAATCAATTGTTAATTTTAAATTCGAAATGTAGAGATATTTGCTACCAAAAGGTATAAATGGATGTGGGACAAAGGTGAGTATATGGGGTAAGGTGTTGATCAACCATGATTCCCATTGTTTGGCAGAACAGGCTCGAGGGGCTAATTGGTGTACTCCTTCCCTATGCTTCTATCAGGAAAATCTCATTACTGCCCCTACAAGGGACAGCCAAGCTTCCATTTCCTCTGCCTAAAATTCAACAGTCCGTAAAAATAAATTAATTAAATGAACGTGCAAAGAAATTTTACATCAACGCTATCAAAGAGAATTGAACTCCCTTAGGTGGTAACGAAATATGGGAGAATTGTATTTGCCACCTGTTACACACCCTGCCTGATATTCAGTCCCAGTGTCTTTGATAGAACTGAACGTCAGACAGGATGTATAACAGACAGCCATGCAATTCTGCCCACTTGTGCTCTGACGCAATTCGAATTTCCAAACCCCAGGGGTTAAATCATGATGTACAGTATTAGCAGAAACATGATTTACCTCCTGCTTTAATGAAGGCATTAACCTACTAAAACAGCACACAGGGAAATTTCTTGTGAACACATTACTAATATTGGACAGCATGATCTTGTTCATAAAACTTGTTTTTATGCACATCATAGGTTGTCACAATTTTGTTATTGGAATCTGCATGGTCTTAATAATTAAAGTTTCAGGGGCATTGTAAAATGGCACCTGGGATTCTGTCAATCATTATTACATATTCGTACAATGTACATCATTGGTTATTACAATGGAAATTGGCTATCTGCAGAGGAAATTGTGATAATCTCCTGTAAGATACTGTTTGTCGCACAAACGGCTAGATAGTGCCATCATGTCAATGTCTGAGCCTTATCACTTGTGTCAGCAGGCGGCTGGGAGCTCCAGTCAGTGCACTAACCTTTATCTGCTACTGTGATTCAATCACATAGCTCCTGACAACACCATTCACTGTAAGTAGTGCACCTGCTATAGCATTACACTATTTATTACTTGAAAAATATTCATATCATGTTTTTCAGCATCCTGTTATCCTTCTTAACATTTATCTTTTACTCTTGATAGGCACTACAATAGAACTGCCTCTCAAAACCAATCATTCAGAATGAAGGCCTGATTAAAGTCACACTACTTATTCGCACCTATGCTCCCATTGTTTAGAACCAGCTAAATGTGGAAACTAACCCTTGCTTACCTTACACCTGGTTCTGAAGATTATTAAAACAAAAAACACAAACTAAATGAAACACCACGGATTTCCTTCTTTGGTGTGAAAAGGAGAACAGCGGGCCATAGCTTAGATTTTCCAGTGCGGGTGCAGTTTGCTCCCAAGTGGCTGGAAACAAGTGCAAAGCACAGCAGAAATGTAATAATTTTCACTTTCAGCGCTCGGATGTTAGTAATTTTAGACAATTTTAATTTCCACGGATAAGGAACAATATCTGCATAGTGTGCGATTTTCCATGGTCAGCTCATCATCATAATTATTCATAGCGCCAAGTGTCATTTTGAACCTTTGCAAAGCAATAATGTACTGTGGAGAGGAGGAGGAAGGAATTGGAAAATTGCAATTCAGTGGCGATTTGAAGCAAGTACGGAGACCTAAAGGTAAGTGACAGGATATGGTCTGAAAATTCGTCAAGCCCTTAGAATGGCTTAAAAAAAACTGGCAGCTTTCGACCAGAGAGGAAAAAGGGACAATGAAAAGAAATCTAATCTGGAAGCTTGAAAAAGAATCTGCAGCCCACACCTAATTCTTCATTTGAAAGCTGCTGAATGGGGCTGGCACTATCTTCACAGACAGATTTGTGACACATACGGAAGGAGGTGAAGACACTTTTGAGGCCACAGCTAATTGGTGCTGTCACTGGCCAAGTTAGCCTTAAGCTGCATGTTGGCTGGTTTCCCTGCAGCGGATGACACACGCTCTACATCTGGCTTACTGCCCTCTGTATTCAATTCCTCACTGACATTGACAGGAAGATGTGTGAGGGTCATCCAATATAGTCAATGGCATTTTGCAGGTGCAGTCGATCAGATTATGCTGACAATTTTCTTGGCTCCATGAAGTACCACAGAAGGCACACTGTGCTTCCAAAGAACATAGTATCATCACAGAGATAAAAACAAAAAAACTGCGGATGCTGGAAATCCAAAACAAAAACAGAATTACCTGGAAAAACTCAGCAGGTCTGGCAGCATCGGCGGAGAAGAAAAGAGTTGACGTTTCGAGTCCTCATGACCCTTCGACAGTTCTGTCGAAGGGTCATGAGGACTCGAAACGTCAACTCTTTTCTTCTCCGCCGATGCTGCCAGACCTGCTGAGTTTTTCCAGGTAATTCTGTTTTTGTTTAGTATCATCACAGTTAGTCAGACTGTAATGTCTTGTAATGCAGCCTCCCTTGGGAATTGCACTTCTGCAAGTCCTTATTCCCCGTCGGAGCAATGAGCACCTCTACCTGAAGGCACAAGTGTGAGGGTACCAGTGGGTCGACAAAGAGCACTTCAGATCTGCCTGAAATCTCTCTTGGTCTGCCTTTGTCCAAAATCCTTACGTATAGGCTGATCCTCATGTTTAACTTTTGAAATCGCCGGGGAAAAGACAGCAGCCGAAGAATGAGTTACTTCAAAGGTACCTGAACACTTAAGTAGCAGCGGGAAAAAACATTTTAAAAGATCGAGGCTATTCCACAGAAGTGGTCTGAAAAACGATACCCTTTAAACTTTCTATATACAGCCAATTCCCTAGCAACTTTATAATATGGCAACAATGATGTTATTTAAACGTCTATGTCATTTTCTGACATTTGCACACAGAATACTCACGAACAGAAGTCTGCCTATATAAATTGGACATCTAATGTTTCAGCAAAATGGAAAAAGCAAGAAGGTAGTAATCGGGAAAAAAAACAACAATAATAGACTAAGGGTTTGGAGCTCAATGGCAGCTGTTGGACTGGAAAAAAATTCTGAAGCTGGCATTTGGAATGGTTATAAGCAAGTAACTCCTATTGCATGCATTGAGTATTTGCACATTCTTTATTTTTTGCATTGCAAAGGTCAGAGTCTCTAGCCTATTGGAAATGTGGGCCAGATTCCTCTTACTGGTGATTAAGTCATTATTGAGTGAGGCGGAATCATAATTAAACACTCGAGTAAATTTCTGTCTGTATCACTAGGATGTACAGTATACCCTTCCAAAACACAGAAAGAAAAATCACGCAGGGGGCATTTGTAACAGAGCCTGCCCAATTTTCTTTTAACTGGAAGAAAAATTGGGCAAAGTGCATAAATAGCAGGAAATAAATAGCAGACCAGCTGAGCTTTTCCAGCATTTTCTGTTTTTACTTTCTCTCCCCCTGTTTCCTGCCCAGCAGTGTGCTGGTAGAAGGAGATAGAGATCGTGGAGACCAGGGCTTTGAGGAGATCAGAAAGGCTAGAAGGTGGAGGTGGGTAAATTGCAGTGGCCTTGGGGTGAATGGCCAACAGGTGGGGAGGGATTGGAAAAACCATGGATAGGAAGATAGTGGGAGATCAGAAAGTCAGCCGATTGAGACAGTAGGGGGAGGAGGGGGGGCCTATCAAGGCCGTGAAGGGAGAGGGAAATTTGAAATGACCTTGGGGAGGTCATGGATGAATTTGGTGGGTGGACCTCGGGAGATCGTGTGTTGGAGGTCCAAGGCATTGAAGGGGCTGGGAAGGTAGGTCAAGGCACGGAAATTTCAGGAGGGTCTGAGGAAGCTAGAAGGGAAGCTTGGGAGTCTGAATGAAGCACTCCTACTCTTCCCAGCCCAGAAACGGTGCTGAAAAGACTCAGTTCTATTCAACTATCCTTGCCTCCCTTCAGCCTGGTTTTCCAAGACTCAGCAAACCAGGTTGACCAGTATTAAGGCTGGATGGCAGATAAAATCTGTGGCAAACAGCCTCAGTAAAATATATAAACGAGGTGCCTGACATCTTGAGAGCATATTGAGCTCCTGTATCATAAGCTACAACCGTTAAAACCAGAAGTGGATAATTTGAGACCAGTTGGGTTTGTGTTTGAAATTTTCAATATTGAAATTTTCCACCTGGTCCAAGCCCACTCATTTTGGGGGTTAAAAGGAACACTTTTATGTCCAGTGGTACCAATGAAAATCCACTCCTCTATGTCCAACTCCCAAATACATTTTGCATTTCCTGGAGTCCTCTGGGCAATTACCTTTACTTCTCTCCTCTTTCTCTCTTCTCTCCTTTACATCTATCTGCCTCTTCACTTTCACTTCTCTAATAGTCTCCTCCTTCACTTCTGTCAGTAGTTTTCTCCTCTGTGTGTCTGTGTGCCAGTAAAATAACTCTGGTCCAACTTATATTAAATTTTGCTGCCAGCTTGAGAAATAATAATTGATACCGTGGCCACCTTTGCGGTCAAAGGAAGATTCCAATCTATATAGATACACAATAAAAGCAATTGGTAAAGATAATGGATGATTTTACTATCTATTAATGTGTATTAAAATTACATTTTTAATCACTGGACCTTCTGTTAAAAAATATTACTGCATTTAGAATCTATTCCATTTTCTCAGTCCTGGATCTCTTCATACCATACATGGACTTGTAATTCCACAACCTTAATATTTCAATCAACTCAATGATTACGGCAATGATATTGGGGCTGAACTTCTGTGGACTGGCGATCAGAATCAGATCACTACTCTGCTCCTAGTTCCTTATCTGGAAATCAAACCACTCCTTTCTTGCCCGACATTCCAACTCAGGCCAGGTGAGAACTATGTAGGTCGGCACGTGCCTGAGGCCTTCAGCTGAGGGCTGGAGAGTCGGAGGTAAGGCTGTCACACCCCTTTTTTAACAACACCACCTGCTGTAAAGCAGGTAGTTTAAAGGTCCAGCCACTTTCAGAAGCCAGGGAGAGGTAGGTTTGTAAGTGGGAAAGATTGGAGGGGATGAGGTGGTTGGGTGGTCACTGTTAGGGGTCGGCTGAGGGGGATATTCAGTGATCACGGAAGTTGGGAGAGCGGGGCGATCGGTTGGTCTGGGGAGTCAGGAGGGAGGGGTGGTCGGGTGGTTGGGGGGGTGGTGGGGCAGGGGTTTCCGGGGTAGGTCAGGTGGTCAGTGAGGGTGGTCGATCGGGGAACGTCGGGTGGTTGGGGGGGCGTCAATCAGGAGGGGGATAGGGTTCGGGCAGTTAGTTGGGGGAGAGGGTGTTCAGGGGGAGGTCGGGTGGTTAATGAGGGGCAGTGGGTGATGGGTGCTGGTCAGGGCGGGGGTCGGGGGTCGGTTGGTCAATGGAGGGAGGGGACTGCGTGTTTGGCAGTGGTCAGGTGGTCAGTAGGGGGGGGTTCAGATGGTCAGTGGGAGGGTGGGGGTTGAAAGGTCAGTGGGAAGGAAGGGGTAGGGTATTCTGCAGAGGTCGGGTGGTCAGCGGGGGTCCAGAGGGTGGGTGTACGTGAGGAGGTCAGTTGGGGATGTTGGTTTGCTGTGGGGTTTGGGGTCGGGTGGTCAGTGGAGGGGGTGGGGATTGGGTGGTCAGCTGGGGGTTTGGGGAGATCAGTGGGTTGGTGGGGGGGTGCGGTTGGCTGCTCGGGGTTGGTCAGTGGGATAGTGATAAGCGGTAGGGGGGTCAGGTGTTCAGGGGGGTCCCGTGGTGGGTTTGGGAGAGCAGTCCCACGAAGGGGGCAATACTATAGGTACCCAGGTGTTAAAAATGGTTTTAATTCTTCTGACCTTTGCTGGGTAACTATTACTGTAAGACAGTCAGAACCATCTGAAATTTGTGATTTAAACCATACTTTCAGATAGTTCTGATTGCAGGGAACTTCCTGGGTAATTGAGGGGAAATCCTTACCTGAAGACTTCCAGTGGGGGTTGTTTCCCAGTGCATCTTTGGGGTACCCCCAGTTAGGATTCCTGGAGGCTCAGAAGATACAGACCATTTTCTGAATTACTGGGCAGAGTATTAAGAAAATGTAAGCACTATTAATGAAAGGTACTGACATCTGAAAATACCCACTAGGAGAAACAGTTGATGGGATTTTTGAAATCAGCTCCCAGCTTTCTTGGCAGGGGGGCAGTAGGCTAATGTGTTTCCTGGTCCAAGCAGTACATTGCTCCCCATTTGATTTGGAACTGCCACTCTTTTAAAAAATCAATTGCCATGGCACTATCAGTTGATCAGTTATTTCTGCAGTGGCATGGTATGCAGCTCCTGCTTTCAGTAGTTTTCCTACTCTGTTGCAGCTTGCTCCAAGAATCTTACCTGACTGCACTTCCCAATGAGAAGGGGACCATTCCGCTGCTTTGACAGTTTCAAGTGTGGCTCAGTTCGTAGCGCTCTCGCCTTTGAGTCAGGAAGTTGTTGATTCAAGTTCGACTCTAGAATCTTGAGTGTAAAAACCTAGGTTAGCGCTCCCGTGCCAAGGGAGTGCAGCGCCATCTGAGGTGCTAATTTGGATGAGGTGATGGGGTGTTAAACTGAGGAACAGATTGCTCTTGCAGGTGGATGCAAAAGTTCGCATGGTATTATTCCAAAAAGCATCACAGAATCTTTGCAGTGCAGAAGGAGGCCATTTGGCCCATCGAGTCTGCACTGGCTTTCTGAAAGAGTATTCTGCCTAGCCCCACTCCCCTGCCTTATCTCGGTAACCTTGCATATTCTTTCTTTTCAGATAGTAATCCAATTCCCTTCTGAATACCTCGATCGAACCTGCCTCCACCACCCTCTCAGTTAACTAGTTCCAAACTCCAATCATCTTCTGGGTGAAAAGATTTTGCCTCACCTCACTTTTACTCCTTTTGCCAATTATTTTGAATCTGTGCCCTCTAGTTCTTGATGCTCCCTTGATTGAGAACAGTTTCTCACTACCTATCCTGTCCATCCCCTCAGGATCTTGAATACCTCTATCAAGTCTCCTCTCACCCTTCTTTTCTTCAAGGGAAAGAGTCCAATCTATCCTCATAGCTACAGTTCTTTATCCCTGGAATCATTCTTGTGAATCTCCCATTCACTTTCTCCAATGCCTTCACATCTTTCCTCAAGTATGACACCCAGAACTGGATGCAGTGCTCCAGATGAGGCCTGACTAGTGTCTTATAGAAGCCACATGACCTCTTTATTCTTGGACTCCATGTCCCTATTAATAAAGCCTAAGATTCTATATGCTTTATTAACTGCTCTCTCAACATGGCCTGCCATCTTCAATGCACATATACACTGAGGTCATTCTGTTCCTGGACCTCCTTTAGGCTTTCTCCCTTTATTTTATACTGTCTCACCATATTCTTCCTGCCAGATGAATCACCTCACACTTCTCTGCATTGAACTTCATCTGCCACTTGTCTACCCAATCCACGAACATATCTATGTTCTTTTCAAGTTCAAGAACATCTAATCGCAGCTGACAACGTTTCCAATATTCGTAACATCTGCAAATTTTGAAATCATGCCCTGAACACCACAGTCTAGGTCATTAATATATATCAGGAAGAGCAAGGGTCCCAACAATGCCCCGTGGGGAACTCCACTATAAACCTTCCTCCAATCTGAAAAACAACCATTTATCACTACTCTGTTTCCTGTCACGCAGCCAAATTCTTATCGAAGTGCCTATTTTCCCTTTATTCCATGAGCTAGAATTTTGCTCACAAATCTGTTGTGTGGCACTGTATCAAATGCCTTTTGAAAATCCATATACACCACATCAACAGGGTTGCCCTTATCAATCTTCTCTGTTACCTCCTCAAAAAACTCCAGCAAGTTAGTTAAACATGATTTTCTCTTAATGAATCCATGCTGGCTTTCCTTAGTTATCCTGTTCTTTTCTAAGTGACTATTGATTTTTGTCCTGAGCTATAGTTGCCAGACGTTTCCTGACCATTGAAGCTAAATTGACTGGTCTGTATTGCTGGCTTTAATCTTGTTTTACCTCCAGTGTCCTGGCCAATATTTATCCCTTAGTCAACATCACTCAAAAATATATCTGGTCATTATCACATTACTGTTGCTTGAAGCTTGCTAGGTGCAAATTGGCTGCTGATTTTCTTACATTACAACAGTGATTACATTTCAAAAGTGCCTCACTAACTATAAAGGACATTGGGATGTCCTGAGGTTGTGAAAGGTGCTATATAATAATGCAAATCTTTTTTCAGTGGCTTCTTCAGAGGTGAGTGCTTTTCATTAATAATGTTCACATCTCTTATCTAAATCTCCAGGCTATGCTTCAAGGTAGCAGATATTTTATCAGACACTCGTGTGGAGTGAATTCTAAATACTCCACATTGAATTCCCATGAAAGGCTTTAAATTTGCCAAGTTATGGAAAGTAAGTGTAAATTTTCATCTTTAGCGTTACTATCATACTATCATTGCATGCCAGCAGATACACATTCAAATCTCAATGCAGGGTATCTTCCAATATTTTCTATCCACACTGAATAGGCCCCCATCTGAATCCCTGATAGATGGTCCCAGTGCACAATGCTCTGCACTAGGAGTGTTAAAGATGAAAAATTTCCCTTAAAACTGTTTCATATGATAGAAGATTCCATTAAATCAGCACGAGTCTCAGTTGCTTTGAGTACGCTAACGGGAGAAGTACTTAATCCTGGATGTACACACACGGCTTCATATAATACACCGGAAGCCAGATGAAGCAGTTAGATGAGTTTACTCAAATACCAGATAAAATTCTCAACCACATCATACTCTGCTGACTAAACAAAAACTTAGCAGAAATAATCCTCATGAAAAAGGTTTTAGAGCTGATCATGGAACATTGCCACATATATGCTGTAAATCTACAGTCCAATAAACTTTTTCATGGGGATTGGCTTAAGTCTAGGATGCAACCTACATACAGAGGTGACCTATTTGAACATCAATAAGGTACTTCAGCTAGTTTCTGAAGCAAATTGTACTGGTGCAGTTTCTGATGTCAGTATAAAGAAAGCAAATGATTATTCTAACAAAAGCAGAAAGTACTGGCTGTTGTCAGTCCTATTCCAGGCTAATCGTGATAGTCACAAACCAAGGATCCATCTTTCACTTTCAGATTCTGGCATTTCTAGTACTTCAGGTATCCAGCAATTGTGTTTAATCTCTGATGATAATAACTAGAGCAAGAAAATGTTTCAGCTGGCCTTACCTAGATCTTTAAGATACAACCATTTTTCTTGCAACCTTGACTTCATAGAAACATGTCTTGACCTTGAAAATTCATACATTTTAACAGCTGTGCTGCTCCAGTTACAAAGATGGCTGAATATCTGTTCTATGTTGTTACTATAATTTCACCATTTCAGTGCAAAATGTGCACGTTTTTGAGCTTTTTTGTGTAAATTCAATCAGCGAGTGCTTTTAGATCTCCATTTGTGCTTCAGTTTATCACAAATACCTTTTTGCATTCCTTGCTCGGGTTCACAAATATGATACCATCTTTTTGGTTGAATCGCAAACCAACATCTCACAAAAGTTGCTATAATCCCAAAATTTAGATATATCGACTTACCTCATCCACATTTTCGAAGGCATTGATGATGTCATATGGCAAACAGGATAGCAGGTCAATCACAAACCAGGTTTTTAAGTAGTTCATTCTGATTAGTTTAGGGTCGGATATAACTTCCCCTCCAGGGCCCACAAATGTAGTGTGGAAATTTAAGACAATATCCACTAAGAATATCACATCAACGACACTGTCCAGCACTAGCCAAGCAATGTTGTTCTGTTTTGTTCTGAAGGACACATTGTAAGGAACCATAATTGCAGTATAGAAGGTTAAAATAAGGATGATCCAATCCCAGGTGGTTTTGAATGCACAGTAGTGCAGGATGATGTGCGGTGGAGTCTTTGGAGCCTCTTGTTTATATTGAGGAAGAATGTCGGATCCTAGCTGCAGAACCTGAAATAAAGGAAAAGTGACAGTCATAATGCACAATCCAAACTCTTAACGGCTTCGAAAAGCGGAATGTATTTAAATTTAAGCTTCCCTCAAACTGTGAGTCAGATGCAGAATACTATGCTGGAAAGTAAGGCAGGAAGCCAAAATGCTACCAGCAACCAGCCACCCCCACCCTCCCCCAATCCCTTCCATCTCATTGAAGTAACATCATCAGTCCTGCACCCCTTCAGGTGTTAGCCAAGCTGTGCCCTCCCCAAGAAATGTCCTGAAATCACAAAGTGATGTTAAAAAGGAAGAGATGCTGATCACTGTGTCCCTGTCCCTTTCTCTCCTGACCTTTGTACCTGAGGAACTGATTCCTGGAGATAAGCCAAAAATAAAAATGGGCCTCCCACACCCAGGTTTTAGCCAAAAGCTGAAGTAATATCAGATAAATGACTGGTTTCTTGGAAAGGAATAAAGAATTCTTTCTTTGAAGATCTCAAATTGTGAGACTGCCAATCCAGATACAGCATTTAGTTGTTTCTTCTGATAAACTTTCTGTCTAGATCAAACGCTCTGAAGGAAAAAATTTAGCTAAATTATAAATGTGGAATTCAATACTTACTTCTGCTAAACGTGAATGTTTATGGACCCCATCAGCTTTGTTCATCGGGGTCAGTTGCTGCAGAACACTCCGACTATTTGTCAGCGCTCTTGTCAGTCGAGCAAATTTTGCCCACCCTTGATTTAGAAAAAAATTCAGTAACTACCGACTCCAGTAACGCACTTTCCTTACAGTACTGTAATTTTAGTTGTTACAAAGAACAGCTTTTAAACTCTAATGCCTGCAGCATAATAAAACCATATCAGTTTAAGATAGCTGTTACTGAGCAGCATAGTAAAATTGTTTTGAACACTGTTTACAGTTAGCAAATGGAATTTTAAGCATCCAGTTAATACCTATTCTGGAGTGTTACTTTGTTGTAAGCCATTGTGTGTGCAACTGTGTGAAACTGATACTGTGGTTCCAAAACATGATAGTCAGTGTTATCCAAATTACTATGTGAATTATCTTTTGCCTGGTTTATTGGATGATTGCATGTCAGTGTTGCCAGTTTCACTCCACTTAGTGAGAGTGAAGGGAAGAAGCAAATAGCCACACTGTGCATTGATGTTCAAAATCTTGCCTCCATTAGGCAGATTAATTGAAAAAACAAGTGGAAATGAGGTACACAGTTCATTCACATCCCCTGGGACACCGAGGGACACATTTCTGTTTTGCCCTGGTCTGTTTTTCTCCTTACATATAGAAATAGTAGCTATGCTTGTTCCAAAGTAGTCTTATGTGGATTGCCAAGCTGTGGTAAGGAAATGAGATAATATTATTAGCTGTACTGGATATTGAGGAGGTAACATAAGAGAGTGTGAGCAGGGAAAAGTGAATGGAACAAAAAATCTGTAGAGGTTCTTTTTCAGACAATCCATTCAATGTTAGGTAAAGAAAGCTGCACTCATTGTAAGGATCTTTCTAATTGGTTGAAGGTTACACATGTAGGGTGAAGTTAATTATCTTTCTCTCCCAGTGTCCATTCCAATATCTTTACTAATTGCTACACAATAATGTTTCAGTTGAAGCTAACCTTTTAACCACATTGACTTTGTCTGGTGCCATACGATTACGTGGAATCTCATGTGACATGAAGAAAAAGTCAATGCAATGATTTATATTGGGGTCCACGGAGTTTGATCTCTAATGGTGACAGTGTGGCTTTAATGAAATTCATTTGCAGCTGATAGTCTTAGCTGGTTTCATTTTAATAGGACATTTTTTTAAATCAACAAGTGTCCGATGAACCTTTTGTTTGGGAATGCAGCATAGTCAGGCTTGATTTATGTTCCAACAAAGCACTTTGATACGGTTTTTGTCAAGTCTATTTGTAAAACAAATGGGAAAACATTTTTCCCAAATTAGATGAAGATGTTGAGCACATTCAGCATGTAGAGATTATAGAATCACAGGGTGGTTACAGCACAGAATCTGGCTATTTGGCCCATTAAGTTCATGCTAGCTTTCTGCAAGAGCAATTTAGCTCATCTCTCTCCCCTACCTTTTCCCTGTAGCCCTGCAAGAATTTCTTTTGTCCTCAGGTGCTTATATAATTCCCTTTTATAAGCGACCATTGAATCTCCCTTAACCTGCTCTCAGACAGTGCATTCCAGATCCGAACCACTCACTGTGTGAAAATAGCTTTCCTGCATGGTCTTGGGGAGAGGGAGCACTCATGGGGGGCAGACCATAGGAGGGAGGAGGGCGCCCAATGTGGAAAGGTAGCCTTTGAGGGAGACAACACCACCCTTCCTGCCCAAGACACGAGGTGGGTGACCTGCCAGGCTTCCCCCTGCCCCTGAACTCCTTCTGCCAGCTTCAAAATTGAGGCTAGGTGGGAAGCAGCCCTTAAGTAGCCAATAAATGACCATTTAAGGACCTCAAAAGGGATGAAGGCCAGTGGTCTACCCTAGGCCTTGGCCACCCCAGGTAATATTGCGGCAGGTCGGAGCTGGGTGGGAGGGTCGTGGGAAAGCCACCTGGGAAGTTTTATAGGTCCCTCCCGCCTGTAAACGCACTGGCAGGGACCATAAAATTCTGTCCTATGTCACCTTTGGTTCTTCTGCCAATCACCTTAAATCTGTGTCCTCTGGTTTTCGATCATTCCTCCAATGAGAACAGTTTCTCTCTAACTACTCTGTATAGACCACTCAGCACTTTGAACACTTCTATTAAATCTCCTGTCAATGTTAGCTTTGCTAAGGGGAAGAGCCCCAGCTTCACCAAGCCATCCATGTACCTGAAGCCCTTCATTCCTGAAGCCATTCTCAAAAATCTTTCTGCACTCTCTCTAAAACCTTCACATCCTTCCTAAAGTGCAGTGCCCAGAATTGGACACAATACTCCAGCTGAGGCTGAACCAGTGTTTTATAAAAGCCCTTCATAACTTAACTTGCTTTTGTATTTTATATCTCTATTTAATAGAGCCTAGAATCCCATATGCCTTCTTAACTTTTTTTTTAACTTACCCTGCTAGCTTCGACAGTTTGTGTACATATACCTCCAGGTTACTCTTGTTTCTGCACCCACTTTAAAACTGTACATTTTATATTGCCTCTGCTCATTCTTTCTACGTCACACTTCTCAACATTAATTTCTTTCTTCCACCCGTCCGCCCACACCACCAATCCATGCATGTCCTCTCGAAGTCTATCACTAGCGGCCTTACAGGCTCACAATACTCCCAAGTTTTGTGTCATCAGCATATTTTAAAATTGTGCCCTGGGCACCAAAGTCAAGTTATTAATATATATCTAGGAAAGCAGTGGTCCTAATGGGGAACTCCAACGTATACCTCCCTCCAGGTCAAAAAAAAACACTCACCACTACTCTCTGTTTCCTGCCACTCAGTCAACTCCATATCCATGCTGCCACTTTCCCCTCATTCCATCAGCTTCAACTTTGCTGGCAAGCCAATTATAAGGCACCTAATCAAATGCTTTTTGGAAATCCGTACGCTCCACATCAACTATTTACCCTCAATAACCATCTCTGTTATTTCATCAACAAACATAATCAAGTGAGTTAAACACAATTTGCCTTTTAAAAAATCCATAATTACTCCAAACTTGTCCAGGTGAGTGTTGCTTCTGAAAACTTTCCAAGCACTGAGGTTAAACTGATTTGCCTGTAGTTGCTAGTTTATCCTTACCTTTTGTTGTAACATTTGCCATTTTTCAGTCCTCCAGCACACCCCGCTGCACTGCACACCCCCACCCCGCCCCGCCCTGTCCCCATCCCCATCCCATATCTAAGGACGATTGGAAGATGATGATCAGTACCTCTGCAATCTCCACCCCCACTTCCCTCAGCATCCTCACATGAATCCCATCTGGTCCTGATAATTTATCAACTTTAAATACAGCCAGCCCTTCTAATACCTCCTTTTAATCAATTTTAGCCCATCCAGTATCTCAGCTATCCCCTCATTCACAATGACTCTGGTAGCATCTTCTTTCTTGATAAAGCCAGATATACTTCAGCCATATCCTCTGCCTCCACTGTCGATCCCCATTTTTGTCCCTGATTTGCCCACTCCTTCTCTTACTACCCTTCTAATATTTATTTATCTGTAGAAGATTTTTAGACTCCCTTCTATGTTAGCTGCCATTCTCTTCTCATACTCTGTCTTTGCCTCACTTATTTCATTTTTCACTTCCCCCTCTGAACTCTCGATATGCAGCCTGGTTCTCAGTTTTATTACCAACCTGACATTTGTCATTTGCACCTTTTTATCAGATTCATCTTGCTCCCTGCGTAAGCATTGGTCCCTCAGAAGGTGAGAGTGGGGAATTAGTAATGGGAAACAAGGAAATGGCAGAGACTTTGAACAAGTATTTTGCATCTGTCTTCACAATAGAAGACACAGAAAGCATCCCAAGAATAGTAGGAAATCAAGGGCCAAAAGGGAGGGAGGAGCTTAAAACAATCATGATCAGTAGAGAAAAAGTACTAAGAAAATTGATGGGGCTAACGGCTGTCAAGTGCCCTGGGCCTGGTGGACTGCATCCCAGTGACTTAAAGGAAGTGGCTGCAAAGATAGTGAATGGATTGGTTGTATTCTTCCAAAATTCCCTAGATTCTGGAAAGCTTATTGAAAAACCCACAAAAGTAAGAGCACCATTCAATAAAGAAGGGAGACAGAAAACAGGAATCATAGGTCAGTTAATCTAACATCTGGCATTGAGAAAATGCTAGAACCCATTATTAAAAAGGTAAAAGCAGGATATTTAGAAAATCATAATACAATCAGGCAGAGTCAACATGGTTTTTAAGGATAATTGTGATTGACCAATTTATTAGAGTACTTTGAGGATGTAACAAGCCTCCTGCCCTTCCTGCCCACTCCCAACCTGTCTCCCATTTAACAGGAGGCATTGGAGGCGTCAGGTGGCCCACCCACCCTTGGTCCTATTGAGGTCCTGAACTGACCAATTAATGGCCACTTATAAGTGTCTCATACTGCTCCTGATGCTATTTTATCTGCGGCGGGCAGGCAGATATCAAGCAGGCAGCCCAGCAGCTTTAACTGGGTGATCTGATGTCAGGCAAGGGGGGATGTGGGTGAGAACCTCCTTTTGGGGCTTCCCTGTGCCCATCGGAGACACCCCCTCCCCCAAGGTTATGCCCCCCTCTACGCCCCATTCCAGCCCTCTGCCCTGGCTCCTCAAACCTGGTCCCCTGCCCCGTCACCTCTCTCACTGGAGCCTGGGGGCCTGGCCCCTCCAACATCCTGGAATTAGTCCAGTTCGTTCAATCCAGCCTTAATAACTTCCTCTTTTTGAGCTCGGGCTGTAGTCCCAGGAGTGGCCACCATTCCAATCTGATGCTGTTGGGACTTCAAAGCAGAGCTCTAAGGTGGGATGTCTGTTCCAGATAGTGGCGGAAGTCTCACTCTGAGCCATAAAATGTCTGCAGGGTAGCAGGCTTCTTTGTGGTTGGGCTCCCGGGGAAGTGGGCAGGGAACATGACGCCCTGTAAAATCCAGCCCAGAGATTAAGGATAAAAGGGTCATTTTCAGGTTGGCAAACTGTAACTAGCGGAGCACTGAGGGATCAGGACAGCTCAACTATTTATGATATATAACTGGGATGAAGGGGTAGAGTTTGCCCTGGCCAAATTTGCTGTTGGCACAAAGGTAAGCAGGAAAGCAAGTCTGAGGAGGATACAGAGGGTGGAATCATCTCAGATTTGCACTAAGTGCAGTAGCAGGCGGGAAAAACAGCATTTTACCCGTCGGCCACGATGGTGGGTTTCCACACCATATTGTCCCAAACCCGCCCATCATTTATGCACTCCCAGGAAACACACTGTTTCCATGGCAAGCGAGCTCTCATTCGCCCGCTCGCCCGCCATCACCCCTGCCGCTGCATCACCCTGGGCGCCATATTTAAAGTCCAGCCACAAGCAGACATCTCAGTGCTTCCAGACAACCACTGCTGCATGGAAGACATGGCCCTGAAACTGAAGGAGACGGCAGCCCCCAGGTTCAGTGACGCGTCCCTCGAGTGCCTTTTGGATGCCGGGGAGGCCCGACAGGACATCCTGTACCCCCGCTCTGGCTGCAGGATGGGCAGCAACAGCGCTAACCTAGCTTGGAAGGTGGTGGCAGTGGTGGTCAGCGCCAACGCCCTGCAAAAAAGCACAGCCACCCAATGCCTCAAGAGAATGAATGATCTCCTTCTTTCCGCCAGGCTATGTCACTCTTTTCATCACTCTCAACTCACGCACTCACAAATCCATCACACATCCACCGGGCCCTCACTCACTGCCGGTTCAAGGGACATCAGCATTCACTCTCTCACACTCACCTTCATTGTCCTCATCGTGTCCGTGGGACCATTCACCACCCACACATGCCAGGCACACTTATCATCTGGCCTGGCAGGTGTCCTGCTTACACTCTCTCCATCTCTATTCATGCAGGACAAGCTGGCACACAAGAAAGAGAGGTCACAGGCTGGTGGAGGAATGCCCGAAATCAAAGTCCTCAATGACTTTGAAAACAGAGCCATCCAGCTGGTTGGCAGGGATCTGGACCGGTCCTGTGCTGACGGTGAGGTTGGTGCTGCTCTACCAAGTGAGGATCCAGCAGTGCAACATCCATCAGACAACCATGCTGTGAGTGATGTGTCCTGTTTCATAGGCCACTGTCATGCACTAATTATCCCCCCTTGCTCCTGCATTTGGGAAACAGCCAAAAGAGTCCACGACCCAGGGCCTCCAGCCAAGCCCCAAAGACACTTCGGAAGAGGAATCTGAAGGTGCCCTCCATCACAGTGCTCACCTGCACCCTCTACCAATGCAGAGACACACACCTTGGTGGCACTGACCTTTAGAGTAACCTCAGGATCACAATCTGGTGAGCACATCGCACCATTTGATCCACAGCAGGCAGCAGCAGGGACTCCCCAAGAGGACTGCTGGAGGCCATAAATTTGCTGAGTCCGAGTCAGATGATGAGCCTCTGGACTTGGTCATGTCACAGTTGCTGGAGCCGCAAAGGCAAGATCAGGAACATCAGGAAGGGATGTCCGTTGCACTCCACAGATTGAAAGGCACGATGGAGGTTTCTGTCCGCCTTTAGGCTGAAGTGATAGCGCCAGCATGCCAATGGACTGAGGTCAACGCTGGTAGGGTAGCAGTCTCCATGGAGACCTTGGTCCAGGACATCGCTCCTGCTGCACGGAATCAACTCCATCGCCGAGGCCATTGTTGGGCTCCAACAATGTGTATGCAAGAGGGGTGCCGGGCAGCTAAATCTCACTCCAGCTACCCCTTCTCCTCAAGGAGTCAGACATGGGCCCTTGGGCACCCATAGGGAGCAGGATCAGCAGGGTCACACTCCGGAGCCACCCACCCAGGTGACTCCGAGAGTATCTGGCCAAACTGAATCCCCTCTTCCTGTGACCTCAGCAGCTCCAGCTCCACAGGCCGAGGAGGATGCCACTGCCATACAGCAGGACCCCGCAAGCAGGCCCGGACCCTCCAAGTCTCGGCCCCCTAGAGGACACGATTGGAGAAGGTTCTTCGTGACAGGATTTATTGCCATTTGGAAGCAAATGGGCTTATTCGTGAGAGGCAACATGGTTTTTTGAAGGGGAGGTCGTGTCTCACTAACTTGATCGAGTTTTTCGAGGAAGTGACAAAGATGATCGACGATGGAAGGGCAGTGGATGTTATCTACCTGGATTTCAGTAAGGCCTTTGACAAGGTCCCTCATGGAGACTGATACAGAAGGTAAAGTCGCATGGGATCAGAGGTGAGCTGGCAAGATAGATACAGAATTGGCTTGGTCATAGAAGAGAGGGTAGTAGTGGAAAGGTGCTTTTCTGAATGAGAGTTGTGACTCGTGGAGTTCTGCAGGGATTAGTGCTGGGACCTTTGCTGTTTGTAATATACGTAAATGATTTGGAGGAAAATGTAACTGGGCTAATTAGTAAGTTTGCAGATGACACTACGGTTGGAGGACTTGCAGATAGTGAAGAGCATTGTCAAAGGATACAACAGGATATAGATCGGTTGGAGACTTGGGTGGAGAAATGGCAGATGGAGTTTAATCTGGACAAATGCGAGGTAATGCATTTTGGAAGGTCTAATACAGGCAGGAATTATACAGTAAATGGCAGAACCCTTAAGTGCATTGACTGGCAGAGGGATCTGGGTGTACAGGTCCACAGGTCACTGAAAGTGGCAGTGCAGGTGAATAAGATAGTCAGGAAGGCAAATGGCATGCTTGTCTTCATTGGCAAGGGTATTGAGTATAAAAGCTGGGAAGTCATGCTGCAGCTGTATAGAACCTTGGTTAGGCCACACTTGGAATACTGCATGCAATTCTGGTCGCCACATTACCAGAAGGATATGGAGGCATTGGAGAGGGTGCAGTGGTGGTTTACCAGGATGCTGCCTAGTCTGGAGGTTATTAGCTATGAGGAGAGTTTGGAGAAACTTGGATTGTTCTCACTAGAGTGATGGAGATCGAGGGGTGACTTGATAGAAGTTTACAAAATTATGAGTGGCATGGACAGTGTAGATAGTCAGAAGCTTTTTCCCAGGGTGGAAGTGTCAATTATTAGGGGACATAGATTTAAGGCGAGAGGAGAAAACTTTAAAGGAATGTGCAGGGCAAGTTTTTTACACAGAGGGTAGTGAGTGTCTGGAATTCGCTGCCAGAGGAGATAGTGGAAGCAGGTAAGATTGTGGTGTGTAAGAGGCAGTTTGACAAATACATGAATAGGATGGGAATGGAGGGATACGGACCCCGGAAGTGCAAAATGTTTTAGTTTGACAGGCAACATGATCGGCGCAGGCTTGGAGGGCTGAAGGGCCTGTTCTTGTGCTGTACTTTTCTTTGTTCTTTGTTCTTTGACACCCACCAAAGTCATCACAAACTGTGTTGCAGTCAGCAGGCTGCCTCCACCTCTGCTGTGGATGTCCAGGGAGCACCAAGATGTAGCGGCAGGATCAGGAAAGCTAAGAAGAATTAGGTGCAAAGCCTGGGCATGGGTGTTAATCACTTGTACTTAATGTTCACTATTGTCAATAAACTCCCAAGAATGTCTCCCTGCCTGTGGCTCCTTGTTCTGATGAGCAGTAATCTTGTCACTCAGATGTGAAACCTTTCTACACATGTTAAAGGCAGGTGTCTCAGTCCAGGGCCTCTTCCCTGTGTTCTGTGCAGCCTCTGGACCATTGTGATGGTCCAAACTCACACTCCCTGGAGTCATTACTGATGCCTGCACCTCAGGGGTGCTGCTCATTGCTGCCAGAATGTACTGAGCAGGTACCACAGAGTTCTCTCATTCTCTCTGTGTGCTCTCAGCACCTTTAAGGTGGGGCTGGCCCCTATTTCTTCAGCATCTGTGACCACTGAAGGGACCAGATGCTGAAGGTGGACAAAGCATCACATGCTTCTAAAGTTTCACAGCTGTGTCTCTATGATGTGACCCTGATCACAGAACGCAAGTGAACTGCCCATGGCCAGGAAGGAGTCAGACATTCTCAGAGGCTATGTGAAGATTTATGGAGTATCCTCACTGCATGTCATATTCTTTGTTCTGCAATCAAGTGACTATTAGGGCCTCCACTGTGTCTTCATGACAGAAGCATTCTCACAGAGGGTATTCACACTGCCATAAGCCAGACTGGAGTCAAACATTTACAGATGCAATGTGAGGATCTATGGGGTCACCTCACTGCATGTCATCATTATCCTCCACAAATCTAGCGGGTTTGAGGACCTCCTGAGCTCACCTGCCTCGTCTAGCCAGTGTGAGGGCCTCATTGTCACCTCCGAGGACCTCCTCACCCTCATCCCCATCGGTGTCCTCCTCATCAGAGGAGATGTGCAGCTCTTCCCTCTCCTCCTCAGCCAGCTCGTCTCCCCATTGGTGTGCCAGGTTGTAAAAGGTGCAGCAGACGACGACAATGAATGACACCCTCTGCGGACCATATTGCAGGGGTCCACCAGACCAGTCCAGGCACCAGAAGCTCATTTTCAGCGTCCCGATGGTCTGCTCCACCAAGTTGCGGGTGGCAGCATGAGCCTCATTATACCTTCGCTCTGCTGCAGCCTGAGGCAACTTCCTCTGCGGGTAGTCCTTGTCCCGGAGGAGCCATCCCTGCAGCTTGTGTGGACCCTGGAATGCCCAGGGACCTGTGAGCAACGGAAGATGTAAGTGTCATGCACACTCCCTGGAAACCTGGTGCATATACCTGCAGGATGCGTTTCTGGTGGTCGCACAAGAGCTGCACATTCAGCGAATGGAAGCCCTTGCGATTGATGTGTCCACCGTGTGTTGCGGCAGAGGTCTCTGTGCCACGTGAGTGCAGTCGATCCCACCCTGCACCTGGGAAACCCAAGATCTGGGTGAATCCAGTCGCTCCTGCATCCTGGCTGTCCTGGGTCCCAGGCGAAATGCACAAAATTGTTTGCTCCATGATCCTGATGACCTCCTCTTGCAGGATGAAAGAGAGATACATGGTTGGCACGGGTGTACTCAGACCTGTCCTGGTTAAGTGTGATGACCCAGAGAGTGATGGCCTCCATTTAGATGGCCAGAGATTAGTGCGCTGCAAGGCTGCCCTGTTAGCTTGAACCATCGGGGAGACTGGCGCAAACTGGGATGCTGACATTGTAAGGGGCTGCGAGCGCCTCCAGCAGTGACTGCTCCACGGCCAGCTTTAGCAAGGAGATTGTACAACATGTGCAGTCATCCAACTGTTCTGCAGTCCACTAAAGTGCACATGACTTTGCAGTCATTGCCGGGGGGGTGGGGGGGGTGAAAAGCTCTGGAGCACTTGATGGCACTTTGATGCCTCTGCATTGCTTGAGTGGGCAGATAAGCTAGAGGCCCGACTCCAATCAGATCAATGTGGCTGTGTCTGAGCTGTCTCAATTACAGAGGAATGGTCACTTTATACATATACACTTCCCTCCCCCATCCTATCCCCCCACCTCAAATGCTTGTGTGCTATGTTCAATGGCAGGGCTGCCCTTAACCCCGACCTCTCAATGCCCCTGAAGCTTGAAGTCCAACAGGCGACCCTGCACAACGTTACTGTGTGCTCACCTCCGAATTCGCATCAAAGCGCAGGCCGCCAAGCGCACACCTTTTATGTGCTGTTGTGAAACACATCGGCGTGCTTCCCCGCTCACGTGGACAGATGATCCAGCCGGAGGAGGGGGGGGATACGATTCCGGCGGGCTGGCCTGATTATGATACGCTGATATATTACAATGAGGTTCCCGACTTCCAATGGCGGGAAACGTGGCCCGCCGAGCGGGTGATTGCAAACTGGTTTCCCGTCATCGTAAAACCGATCGCACCATGTTGTCCACTTATGCCAGTGATCATGCCCAATGCCAGTGGGCACAGAAAATTCCACCCATAGAGTCTGCAAAGGGATATAGATAGGTTAAAGGAGTGGGCAGAAAAAATGGTAGGTGGAGTATAATGTGGCAAAATGTGAGGCTTTCCAAATTTCAGGAAGAAAGAAAAGTAGAATATTATTTAAATGGAAAGAGGCAGCAGAATGCTGCAGTACAGAGGGACCTGGGTGTCCTCATACATGAATCACAAGAAGTCAGCATGCAGGTACAGCAAGTAATTCGGCAGATAAATTGAGTGTTAGCCTTTATTGCAAGGGGGATGAATTAGCGTAGACTTGCTACAACTGTACAGGGGCATTGGTGAGATCATAACTGGAGTACAGTGTACTGTTTTGGTCTCTTACTTAAGAAGGGATGTATACTTGCATTGGAAGCAATTCAGAGATGGTTCGCTAGGCTGAGTCCTGGGAGGAAGGATTGTCTTATGAGGAAAGATTGAGCAGGATGCGCCTATAAGATTCTGAGGGGGCTGGACAGGTTAGATGCTGGGAGGATGTTTCCTCTTGTGGGAGAATCTAGAACTAGGTGTATCATTCTAATATTAAGGGTCTCTCATATAAGATGGAGATAAGGAGGTATTTTTTCTCTCATAGGGGTCATTAACCTTTGGAATTCTCTTTCAATGGGAGTGGTGGAGGCTGGGTCATTAAATATATTCAAGGCTGCGTTAGATGGATTTTTGATTGATAAGAGAGTTAAGGATATGAGGGACAGGCAGGAAAGTGGAGTTAATGCCATAATCAGATCAATCATGATTTTATTGAATGGCAGTGCAGGCTCAATGGGCCAAATAGCCTGCGTCTGCCCCTATTTCTTATGATATTATGAATGGGGCTGGATTTTGGCTACCAAGATAGGTAGCTGGAGTAGGGAAATTTCCCAACTTGCCAGACCCACTTTGGTAAAACATACGCCAAAACTCCCAATTGTTGCTTTTGGATAGAGGGTTGCAGGATATAGTCGGGCCTGCCAACCCCAGAAGCAGAATGTAGGTGGTCATGGGGACAGGTGAATGCCAAGGTAGGCTGGCTAAAAGGTCTGCCTTGGTTCTTTGAGACTTTGACCTCGTTATTTTACAAATTGTGAGGCCCTTTAGATCACGCCCCCAGTCCCCGCCCACCCCCATGCCAACCAAATGCCGGCTCATGCCCTCCCCCAGCACCCTTGGCCCCTCATACCCTCCATGTCAAATCAATGCCATCTCATGGCCCCCCACATACCCCACATGGCCTCCATGTCACCTCCATAGACACTCAGCCAGTATCCACCATAGGCAAACCTCAGGATCCGGAGCCATGTGGAGTTGAGAAGAAACAAACTTCTAATAATCTAATACAGCTCTCACCCCGACACACTTGATAGTGAAAAAAGTAACCATTCATTAAATTCATTCAAAGCTCTTAAATTTCCTGACAATGTTAATCCCTCATAAAAACAACCAAACTTCTAATCAGTAGCCACATTAAAAACAGCTAATCCTTTAATTGCCTCTTTAAGTTATCGAACTGAGAACTCAGAACCCCTGCTGAGATAATTTTAGCTTTTGAAACTCAGCTAAGCATTCACAATGACATGATGATAGCTCTTGGGGAAATTTCAGCAAAGAGTGCTATTGAAACTGCCCAGCCAGATACTACTTTTTTTCTGAACCTACACCTGTCAATCAAAGCAGTCTCACAGAGGGTTTTTTTTAAAAAAAAACTCTCAATGACACCTGGAGCCTGTTTATTTTTAAGTTTAAAGAGCAGAGCATTTAAAAAAACTTCAGAAAATGACAGTTGTACAGACCTTATCTTTCCTTCAAGAGCACTTACATCTGCTCTGTCAATCCATGACTCCAATTATTAGATTGTTGGTTAAGGCCCTTGGACCAGCCAAAATGGGATCTGTTTGAATTCACCTTTGAATTCAAATGGCCCTGCTGAGTTTGGGTCTCCTCCCTGTGCAAATCACGACTTGGCCTTTTCCCCTAATGCCAAAAATTGTGGGAAATGGGGGGAGGACTTCTGCCTCCGGGTCTCATCTACCATTTTTAAAGGTACACAGAATCTTCCAAGCTTCACAAAAATTCATTTCCCAGTCTCCTTTGTTACCTAAGGAACCCTGGCTTTGTTTGCTCTTTCTTTCATCTCCGTGAGAATGTACGTTGACTCTACCCACATCATCTCTATTAATGAAGTCCATTGTTCTGCTACAGTTCTGCCTGTCAATCTTTGATTCCAATTTAACCGGGACAGGTCTCAACCCATTAAAATTGGCCTTCCTCAAATAAAGCTATAGATTAGCTTTTCCATAGCTAATCTAAATTTTATAATACTATGACCACTGTTCCCTAAATGTTCCCCAAATGAAACATGATCTACTTGACCCATCTCATTCCCCAGAACCAGATCCAGCAATGCCTCCTTCCTAATTGGGTTGGAAATTTACAAATCAAGAAAATTCCCCTGTAGGCCCTTCAGAAACTCTTCTCCCTCTCTATCCTTTACACTATTATTACTACACCAGTCTATATTGGATAATTAAATTCCCCCATTATCTATATTCTATAGTTTTTGCACCTCTCTGTAACTTCCCTGCAAATTTGCTCCTCTACATTTTTCCCACTAATTCGTAATCTATAGAATACAAGTAGTGTAATGGTTCCTCCATCTAACTAAATAGATGCTGTCCTTAACCCTTCTAGATTAACCTCTAGCTGCAGCAATTTAATATTATCCTTCATACTCAGACCCCAGTCGTGCCCTTTTTTTGAGCCAAGTCTTCTTTATTGCCACAACATCATATTCTCACGTGCCTATTTACCAGACTTTATAAACATGAATTGATCTTCTTACTGTATTTCCTTTTAGTTTGACCCCGTGTATTAGGTTACTATTTCCTACCCTGGTACTATCTGTCTTGTTGAATCCTTTGTGTATCTTGTTTTTCCTTTCTTATGCTACATCCAGGTTCCAAAGGCCCTGCCAAATTAGTTTAAACCCTCTCCTACAGCTCTAGAAAACTGCCCCGTGAGGATCTTGGTTCCAGCCCTTTTGTGATAAATCCATGAGGACTGTGCGACACACATCCCCCACAACAGATCCTAATGTCCCAGGAATCAAAAGCCTTCCATCTTGCACCATCAGCCACACATTCAGCTGCAGTATCCCTCCTGATTCTTAACTCATAGTGCGTGGCACCAGGAATGACCTGGGGATTACTGCCTTTGAGGTCCTACTTAGTCCCTTTCCTAGTTCGCTAAAATCTGCCTGTAGGACCTCATCTCTCTTTGTACCTACATTCTACATACAACCTCTACTGTTCAGCCTCCCCGCCCCCTCACAATGCTCTGCAGTTGCTCAGTGACATCCTGGACCCTGGCAGCAAGGGGCAGGCATCCAGAGGCAGCTCCCCAGTTTGATGAGGACCATTTTGGGCCAGCTGCTGCACCAAAAACAGCTGCCATATAGGTCATGAGGGGTGCGGAAAATAGCAGCGAGGTGACTTGCAGGCAGCATTGGGCGGAATTTTCTGTGCCCGCTGGCATCGGGCGTGTTCGGTGGCATGAGCAGACAATATGGCTAGAAGGACAAAAATTGGTTTCACGACTTTGTGAAACCAGTTTGCAATTGTCCACTCAGCCCATCAATGGCAAGCCACATTTCCCGCCATTGGACTTCAGGAACCTCATTGTAATACATCCGCACATCATTATAAGGCCAGCCGGCAGGAATCGCCCCCCCATGCCGACCTGTTTCACAGCAGCATATATAAGGCAATTACTTGGTGCTTAGAGGGGAACTTGGAGGTGAGTGCACAGTAACATTGTGCAGTGCTCACGAGGGTGGCCTGTTGGGCTGCAAGGTTGAGGCGCCAAGTCTTCAAGTGAGGGCACAGGCAAGTCACTTCTTCCTGGCTTGCTGACAGTGCGATGCCGGAGAAGGGCTGTCCTGTGGTTGAGGTGACTTGGGGGGTGATGGGGGTCAAGGGCTGCACTGCGGTTGAGGCCACTTGTTGGGGGGAGGGGAGTGGGAGGGGGGTGGGTGGTGGTGGTGGTGGTGGGGGGAGGTGGAGGGGGGGGGGGGTTGTTGGTGGGGGTGGTGTGCAGAAGGGCTGCCCTGCAGTTGAAGGTAGCGCACAAGCACATGCTGAGGGGTGGGAAGGGAAGCAGCCACGCATTAGGGAACCCTTGCATAAAGTGACCATTCCTCCACAGCGGAGACAGTTCAGACACAGCCACATTGACATGTGTGGATTTGGGCCTCTAGCTCATCTGCCCATTCAAGCAATCCAGAGGCATGAAAATGCCACCAAGTGCTCCAGAGCTTTTCACCCTCGGGCACAGATTGCAAACTAATGAGCGTTTTAGTGCACTGCAGAATAATTTGGACGATTAGGCATGTTGTACAATCTGTTTGCTAAAGCTGGCCATAGAGGAGTAAATCATGGAGGCGCTCACAACCCCTTGCAAAGTCATCATCCTGGTGTGGACCAGTCTCCCCCATGGTTCAAGCTAACAGCCCGGCCTTGCAGCGAGGGTTAAGAGAATGCCTGTGTCTGAGCTGAGAGCGCAGCATGGAGTCCAATGGGCAAAGCTGCTGCCAATCGGTCAGGCAGAGTGGGGCGGAGGAAGGCGGGGTTTCAGGCAGTGCACTAAGCTCTGGCCTTCCAAGTAGTGGCCGGTACTCTCCCTGATGCGTTAAGGGGCCTTCAGTCTTAACCAATAGAGGTTCTTACAACACCCAAGCTAACCCACGAGTCTCTATCTTTCATCCTGCAGGAGGAGAACACCAGGAACAAGGAACCTGGTGACCTAACTGTATGCCTTGTGGCATACAGAGAGTGAAAACGATGAAGAGAGTGATGGAGGTGCCTGGCTGTGCAGAGGGAGGAGCAGCACCCTCAGGAAGAAGGGGCAGCTGGGGCCCCTGCACACACCGCTAAAGAGCCACAGTGACCTGTCACTGGTCGGCGCCCAGCTAGACCCAGGGCTTAGACGCTGCTTTTCATTCCTACAGATGACTGAGAAACAGTGTCGCTTAAGTCTGCGCATGTCTAGGGAACTGATCAGTCATATCTGCCAGCTGCTGCAGGATTTGGCACCATGGGGACAGGGAGGGCATCATCCTGCCCATGGCCGTGAAAGTAATCGCGGCGGTCAATTTCTACGCCAGTGGCTCCTTTCAGGGCTCCACATGTGACCTCTGTGGGACATCAGGAGCTGCCATCCACAAATGCATCCATGAGGTCATGGATGCCATCGTCGCAAGGGAACACAACTTTGTGCATTTCTCCCGGGACCAGGACAGCCAGGATGCAAGAGCGATTGGATTCGCCCAGATCTCGGGTTTCCCACAGGTGCAGGGTGTGATCGACTACACTCATGTGGTGCTCAGGTCTCCATTCCAACAAGCGGTCAACTATGTCAACTGAAGGGGCTTCCATTTGCTGTATGAGCAGCTCGTGTGCAACCACCACAAAAGCATCCTGCAGGTCTGCACACAGTTTCCAGGGAGTGTGCGTGCCCCCTATATTTTCAGTCGGTCACAGATCACTGGAGTCTTCCAGAGTCCATAGAAGCTGCATGGTTGACTCCTCGGGGACAAGGGCTACCCGCAGAGGCCGTGACTGATGACACCCGTGTGGCGGCCTCAGACTGCAGCAGAGCGAAGTTAAAACGAGACTCATGCTGCAACTCACACCTTGGTGGAGCAAACCATCGGAATGCTGAAAATTATGGTTCCAGTGCCTGAGATGGTCAGGTGGAGCCCTGCAATATAGTCCACAGAGGGTGTCACGCTGCATGGCTATCTGCTATGCCCTTTATAACCTGGCGCTGCAACGGGGAGAGGAGCTGGCTAAAGAGGAAATGAAAGGAGCTGGAGGTCTCCTCTGATGAGGAGGATGTTGATGGTGATGAGGGCAAGGAGGTCCTCGAAGGCGATGATGAGGCCCTCACACTGGCCAGACGAGATAGGTGCGCTCGGGAGGCTATCATAGCTACTAGATTTGTGGAGGATGATGACAACTAGCAGGGAGGAGACACCATGGATCCTCACATTGCATCTGTAAACGTTTGACTCCAGTCTGGCTTATGCAACACACATGCCCTCTGTGATAAGGCTCCTGTCATGGAGATGCAGCGGAGGCCCTACTCATCACTCGATTGCAGGAGGATGATGACGACATGCAGTGAGGACACTCCATAGCTCTTCACATAGCCTCTGAGAATGTCTGACTCCTGTGTGGCTGAGGGCAGCTTGCTTGTGCTCTGTGATCAGGGTCATATAGAGATGCCGTGAAACTTTAAAAGCACCCAACCCTTTGTTTAAATTCAACACCCGATCCCTTCAGGAGCACAACGCCACTGATCACAGATGCTGACGAGATGGGGAACCAGCCCCATCTAAAAGATGCTGAGTGCACACAGGGAAAATGACAGAACTCTGTGACACCTGCCCACAACATTCTGGCAGCAATGACAAGCACCATCGAGGTGCAGGCATCACTAATGTATCCAGGGAGTGTGAGACCAAACATCACAAAGAACAAAGAAAAGTACAGCACAGGAACAGGCCCTTCGACCCTCCAAGCCTGCGCCAATCATATTGCCCATCAACTAAAACATTTTGCACTTCCGAGGTCCATATCCCTCTATTCCCATCCTATTCATGTATTTGTCAAGCTGCCTCTTAAAGACCACTATCGTACCTGCTTCCACCACCTCCTCTGGCAGCGAATTCCAGACACTCACCACCCTCTGTGTAAAAAAACTTGCCCTGCACATCTCCTTTAAAGATTCCTCCTCTCTCCTTAAATCTATGTCCCCTAGTAATTGACTCTTCCACCCTGGGAAGAAGCTTCTGACTATCTACTCTGTCCATGCCACTCATAATTTTGTAAGCTTCTATCAAGTCGCCCCTCCATCTCCATCGCTCTAGTGAGAACAATCTAAGTTTCTCCAAACTCTCCTCATAGCTAATAACCTCCAGACTAGGCAGCATTCTGGTAAACCACCACTGCACCCTCTCCAATGCCTCCATATTCTTCTGGTAATGTGGTGACCAGAATTGCACGCAATATTCCAAGTGTGGCCTAACCTAGGTTCTATACAGCTGCAGCATGACTTCCCAGCTTTTATATTCAATACCCCTGCCAATGAAGGCAAGCATGCCATATGCCTTCCTGACTACCTTATCCACCTGCGTTGCCACTTTCAGTAACCTGTGGACCTGTACACCCAGATCCCTCTGCCCGTCAATGCACTTGCGGGTTCTGCCATTTACTGTATAATTCCTGCCTGTATTAGACCTTCCAAAATGCATTACCTCACATTGGTCTGAAGGCTGCACAAAGCACAGGAAAGAGCCCTGGACTGAGAGCCCTGCCTTTAGGAGCCAAGGTTTCATGTCTGAGTGACACGAACACTGCTCATCAGAACAAGGAGCCATAGGCAGGGAGACATTATTGAGAATTTACTTACAATAGTGAACATGTACAAGTGATTAACACCAATGCCCAGGCCGTGCAACTAATTCTTAACTTTCCTATCCTGCTGCTATGTCTTGGTGCTCCCCTGACATCCACAGCGGAGGTGGAAGCAGCGTGCTGACTGCTACGCCTGTCTATGATGAAGGTGGGTGTCCTCTGGAAGGCCAGGACCTGGAGGTCCCCAGCCTGCTTTTGGGGTCCTGCTGTGTGGCCTGCGGAGCTGAAGCTGCTGAGGTACCAGGAAAAGGGAATTCGGATGGGCCGGACTCTCCTGGGGTCACCTCGGTGGATGACCCCAGAGTCTGCACTTGCTGATCCTCCTCCCTATGGGTGCCCGAGGACCTCTGGATGACTCCTTGAGGGGACGAGGAATCTGGAGTGAGATTGAGCTGCCCCATTCTCCTCTCGCATACACACTGTTGGAGACCAACTATGGTGTTGGCGATGGAGTTCAGCCCGCACAGCAGTGCAGGAGCGATGTTCTAGACCAAGGTCTCCATGGCAGCTGCCATCCCACCAATGTTGACCTCGGTTTGTTGGCATGCCGGTTGCTATCAACTCAGACTGAAGGGGGATAGACTCCTCCATCGTGCCTCGAATCTGAGGCGTGCGGTAGACATCCCTTCCTGATGTTCCCAAGTTTGCCTTTGCAGCTCCAGCATCTGAGGTATGGCTGAGTCCAGAGGCTCATCATGTGACTCAGACTCAGCAAATTTCTGGCCTCCAGTAGTCCTCTTAGTGCCAGAAACCTGGGATGTCCCTGCCGCCTGCTGTGGATCAGAAAGTGCGATCTGCTCACTAGATTGTGATCCCGAGGCTACTCTAAAGCTAGGTCCCACCGAGGTGTGTGTCTCTGCACTGGTGAAGGGTGTGGGTGAGCTGTGATGGGACTTCAGGGAGGAAACCTCTTCAGAGGTTTCTTCAGGGTTTGATTGGAGGCCCTGGGTCATGGACTCCGTCGGCTGTTTTCCAGGTGTGCCTGTGAAAGGGAGGTAATTAGTGCATGACAGTGGCCTGTGAAATAGGTCACATCACTCACAGCATGGTTGTCTGATGGGTGTTGCACTGTTGAATCCCCACTTGGTAGGGCTGCACCAAACTCACTGTCAGCACAGGAATATTCCAGATGGCTCTGTTTTCAAAGCCTGTGAGGGCCTTGATTTCAGGCATTCTCCCACCAGTCTGGGACCTCTGCCTCTTGTCTTGTGCTGGCTTGTCCTGCATAAATAGAGATGGAGAAAGTGTAAGCAGGACATCTGCCAGGTCAGATGATAAGTACGCCTGGCATGTGAGTGGTCCCATGGACGAGATGAGAACAGTGACGGTGAGTGTGAGAGAGTGAATGGTGATGTCCCTTGAACTGGCAGTGAGTACGGGCCTTGTGGATGTGTGATGGGTTTATGAGTGTTTGAGTTGAGAGTGATGAGGTGAGTGACTTACCCTGGCAGAACAGAGGAGATCATTCATCTTTTTTCATCACTGACTAGCTGTTCTCTTTTAAAGGGCGTTGGCACTGACCACTGCTGCCATTGCCTCCCAGGAGGGATTGGTGATATGGCTGCCCATTCTGTGGCAAGAGTGAGAGTAGAGGACATCATGATGGGCCTCCACAGCATCCAAAAGGCGCTTGAGGCACCACATCATTAAACCTGGGGGGCTGCAGTCGTCTTGCCATCCAGGGCCATGTCCTGGACTGGAAGCACTGAGAAGTGTGTGCGCAGCTGCACTTTAAATATGACACCCGGCGTGAGGAAGCGGCGAGGTGATGGCGTGGCCGGTGAATGAGAGCCAAGCTGCCATCGAAATGGCGTGTTTCCCAGGAATGCATAATTAATACGGCAGGACTGGGACGATACGGTGTGAGAAGCTGCCATTGCAGCCGGGGGGGGGTGAAACGTTTCTCCCGCCCACTACCGCGCTTAGTGCAAATGATGATTCCGCCCAATGAGTTTCAGGGATTGCTGTGGAACCGGGAGGAACATTCCTTCTCCCCAGCCGCTCACTGAGCAAAGAAGGGTTTTGTGGAAATTTTCTGAAAGAGGTATTAGGCCCCTCATTAACATAGTTAAGATATCGAAAACCTATTTTAGGTAGCTGTTAGGGACATCTGAATATTGCCTGACCCAAAACAGGGCTAGATATATGTCTGGTGTTCTTGAGCCAAAGGACATTTTGGCCTAAAATTGGTCCTTTTGCCCTCTTTTCAACCCAGCGTGAAGACCAATTTCTCCCTCCTAGTATCCACCCATATTGAATTTATAGATTTATAATACAACCCTGCACAGTTTCCATAAATTCATCAGTCAGTACATACATGTTATGACAGCTTAGCTTTCTAAGATACTTTACAGCAAGATTACAACGTAACTAATATGTATTATTAAAGAAACGTGTGTAAAAAAAAAACTACCCTATAAACATCCGTAATGTTTATAGATCAATCAACTGAACAGACATTTTAATGATAACAATTTCTCTTCCTATCATAAGAACACAACTATACAATTCTCCATTAAGGTGAATATACATTAATCACTCCATTAATGACCTCCATTAAGATCAATATACTTTAAGTTCAACATCTTTAGATCATGAACACTCTCCTCCATCCCCAACCTCTTTCCGATCCCCCTTTTTCCAATAATTTATGTATATTTTCCTTTCCCACCTATTTCCAGTATTTTGAAATGTATTTCCATCCATAGTTTTATCTCTATCTTTTAGCCTATTTCGCTCCCTTCCCCCCACCCCACCCCCACCAGGGCTATCTGTACCTTGCTCGTCCTGCTTTCTACCCTTAATGTCACCATTAGCACATTTCTTAGCTGATATCACCACCGTCAACACCTCTTTGTCCTTTTGTCTATGACATCTTTTGGCAATCTCCACCTATCACTGACCCTCTATCCAGCTCTACCTGTCCCACCGCCCCCCCCTTAAACCAGCTTATATTTCACCTCTTTTCTATTTTTCCTTAGTTCTGGTGAAGAGTCATACGGACTCGAAACGTTAACTGTGTTCCTCTCCGCAGATGCTGTCAGACCTGCTGAGTTTTTCCAGCTATTTTTGTTTTTGCTCCATTAAGGTGGCCATTTTAACCGAATCTCCCTGCTGACAATGGGTCAGGTTTGGGTCGAAAGCTTGTTTTAGGCCCCACTTGATTTTTATGCTTCATTAATTTTGATGGTGCATAAAACCGGGTGCAATAGGAAATGGGTGTCCAACCCAAACCTGCCCCATTCCCACAGAGCAGCTTCGGTTAAAGCTGCAAACTGCCCCCCAACTCCGGGCCACAAAGTGTCAATCTGGCTCACTCTCACTTCTGAGTGAGAATATCATCGGCTCAAGGACTGCAGCGCACTAATTACGTTGACGTTTTGGTGCAGTGCTGAGGGGGTGCAGTATTGTCAGCTGAAATGTTAAAACAAGACCCTGCCATCCTGTTCAGGTGGAAATAAGAGATCACATGGCACTCTTTTGATATCCTCAACCAACATCATCACAAATAGATTAACCAACCATTCCTCATTGCAGTTTTGAGGAACTTGTGCACATTTTGGCCGCCGTGCTTGTTTATGCAACACTTCAAAAGTAAGTTGTTGGCTATAAAGCACTTTGGGATGGCCTGAGAATGTGAAAGGCATTAAATAAAAGTATTAGTTCATTGGTTTGATTGCACGTTAGGGGCGGAATTGTCCCAGATTTGCACTAAGAGCAGTGGCGGGCGGGGAAAAGGCTGTTTTACCCACCGGCTGCAATGGCAGCTTTTGACGCAGCATCGTCCCAGGAAACACACTGTTTCGATGGCGGGCTCCGATTCGCCCGCCACGACACCACCTCAGTGCTTCATCACGCTGGACAACACACTTATCGGGTGGCCACGCACACACCTCTCAGAACATCCAGCCTAAGACTACTGCAAGGAAGACAGGGTGGCCCCAAATAGCAAGAAGACTGCAGACCCCCACCCCCCCACCGTTTAGTGACGCTTACCTGGAACACCTTTCGGACACCGTGGAGGCCCGCCATGATGTCCTGGACCCCTACGCTGGCTGCAGGAGGGGCAGCAACATTACCACTATGGCTTGGTTGGAAATGGCAGTGGTGGTCAGTGCCAACGCTGCACAGAAAAGGTTGGCCATCTAAAGCAGATAGAGGGTGAATGATCTCATCTGTGCCGCCAAGGTAAAGCAACCATCTCATCACTCTAAACTCACACACTCAAACCCATCACACATTCACTGGCATCTCACTCACTGCCAGCTCAAGAGACACCACTCATTGTCTCATACACACCTTCATTGTCCTCACCCCATCTATCGGACCACTCAACAATCTGGTGAGCACATCACACTTTCTGATCCACAGCAAGGGGCAGCAGGGACATCCCAGGTGTCCAGCACTCAGAGGACTGCTGGAAGCCAGAAATCTGCTGAGTCAGATGATGAGCCTCTGGACTCGGTCATGTCACAATTGCTGAAGCTCGGGAACATCAGGAAGGGATGTCCGTTGCATCCATCAGATTGCAAGGCATGGTGGAGGAGTCCGTCAGCGCTCAGGCACCAATAGCATCGGCATGCCAGAAACTGAGGTCAACACTGTTAGGATGGCAGCTGCCTTGGAAACCTCGGTCCAGGATGTCGTTCCTGCACTGCTACATGGGCTGAACTTCATCACTGACACCATAGTTGGCCTCCGACAGTATGAACATGAGAGAAGTGTGGGGCCCGATCTCATTCCAGCTTCTCCTTCTCCCCAAAGAGTCAGAGGGGGCCCTTGGGCACCATAGGGAGGAGGATCAGCAGGTGCAGACCCCGGGACCATCCACCCAGGTGACTCCGGGAGTGTCCAGTTGATCCGAATCCCCTGTTCCCATGACCCCAGCAGCTCCAGCTCCACAGGTCGAGGAAGGCACCACTGGCACATAGCAAGACCCCGAAAGGAGGCCAGTCCTCCAGGCCTTGCCCCTCCAGAGGACACCCGCCAAAGCCATCACAGACAGGGTGTAGCAGTCAGCAGGCTGCCTCCACCTCCATTGTGGATGTCAGGGGAGCACCAAGATGTAGCGGAAGGGTTAGGAAGGTTAAGAAGGTGTAGTTGCACAGCCTAGGCATGGGTGTTAATCACTTGTACATACGCACACTATTGTAAATAAACTGTTTTCCTACCTATGGCTCCTTGTTATGATCAGCAGTGTTTGTGTCACTCAAATGTGAAGCCTTGGTTCCTGCACAAGATAATGGCAGGTGTCTGAGTCCAGAGCCTCTTTCTTGTGCCGTATGCAACTGTCAGACCAAAGTGATGGTCCAGCCTCTCACTCGCTGGAAACATTACTGATGCCTGCCCTCAGCCAGACAGAAGTCAGACATTCTCAGAGGCTATGTGAAAATCTATGGAGTGTCCTCACACATGTCATCATCATTCTCCTGGAATCAAGCAACGATTATGGCTTCCATCACATCTTCATGACAGGTGCATTATCACAGTGGGTATATACACTTCCATAAGCCTGACTGGAGTCAACATGTATAGATGCAATGTGAGGATCTATGGTATCTTCTCACAACATGTTGTCATCATCCTCCACAAGCCCAGCAGCTACGAGGGCCTCCCGAGCTCATCTGGCCAGTGCAATGGCCTCATCGCCATCATCGTCACCTTTGAAGACCCTTTTCCCCTTGGACCTTGTCCTCGTCGGAGGAGACATCCATCTCCTCCTCAGCCAGCTCCTCTCCCCATTATAGCAAAAGGTGCGTGACACCCTCTGTGGACTATATTGCAGGGGTCCATCAAATCGGTCCAGGCAGGGGAACCTCATTTCTATCATCCCGATGGTCTGCTCCACCAAGTTGCGAGTTGCAGCACGAGCCTCATTATAGCGTCGCTCTGCTGCAGCCTGAGGCCGCTGCATGGGTGTCATCAGCCACAGCCTCTGCGGGTAGCCCTTGTCTCTGAGGAGCCATCCCTGCAGCCTCTTGGACCCTAGAAGATGTCAGGGATCTGTGACCAACTGAGAGTGTAGGAGTCATGGACACTCCCTGGAAACCATGCACGGATCTACAGGATGCCTTTGTGGTGGTCGCACACCAGCTGCACATTCAGCAAATGGAATCCCTTGCGGTTGACATAGTTGACCACTTGTTGCAACGGAGATCCAAGCGCCACATGAGTGCAGTCAATGGTATCCTGCACCTGTGGAAAACCCGAGTTCTGGGCGAATCCAATCACTCCTGCATCCTGGCTTTCCTGGTCCCCGGCGAAACTCACAAAGTTGTGTGCCCTTGCGATGATGGCATTCACGACCACATGGATCCATTTTTGGGTGGAGGCTTGTGATATCTCTCAGAGGTCACCTGTGGTGCCCTGAAAGGAGCCACTGGCATTTAAATTCAGCCTTGCAGTCACTTTCACAGCCACCGGCAGTGGAGGCCCTCCATGTCCCAGTGGCATCAAATCCTGCAGCAGCTGGCAGATGTGACCGACCAGTTTCCTGGACATGCGTAGTCTTCAGTGACATCTGGTTATCTGCAGGAATGAAAGGCGGTGTCTATAGACCCTGGGTCTAGCTAGGTGCCAACTAGCAATGGCTTACTATGATTCTTCAGTAGCGTGTGCAGGAGCCCCAGCCACCCCTTCTTCTTGAGGGTGTTGCTCCTTGCTATGTGCAGCCAGGTGCCTCCGTCGCTCTCTTCTCCATCGCTGTCACTCTCCGTACGCCATGAGGCATACAGCTAGTTCACCAGGCTCAATGATCCTGATGTTGTACTCCTGCAGGGTGAAAGAGAGAGAGACACATGGGTTAGCTTGAGTGTTCTAAGAACCTCTCTTAGTTAAATCTGAGGGCCCCTTAATGCATCGAGGAGAGTACTGGCCACCACTTGGATAGCCAGAGCTTAGTGCGCTGCGTTGCTGCCCGAAAACCCATCTTCCTCCGCCCCACTCCACCTGACCGATTGGCAGTAGCTTTGCCCTCTGGACCACACACGGTGCTCTCAGCTCAGGTGTAGGCATTCTCCTAGCCCGCACTGCAAGGCTGCGCTGTTAGCTTGAACCATGGGGGAGACTGGTCCAAACTGGGATGTCGACTTTGCAAGGGGCTGTGTGCGCTTCCACCAGTGACTGCTCCATGGCAGCTTTAGCAAGCAGACTGTACAACATGCCCAGTTGTCCAACTGTTCTGCAGTCCACTAAAATGCTCATTGGTTTGCAGTCTGTGCCCGGGGGGGTGAAAAGCTCTGGAGCACTTGGTGGCACTTTGATACCTCTGTGTTGCTTGAGTGGACAGATAAGCTAGAGGCCCGACTCCACGCATGTCAATGTGGTCCCATCTGAACTGTCTCAGCTGCGGAGGAATGGTCACTTTATACAAGGTTTCCATAATGCATGGCCATATCTCTCCCCCCTCCCCCCCCACCACCCAGCACATTCTTGTGCACTACCTTCAACCACAGAGCAGCCCTTGCCCCCACCACCCCCCAAGTCACCTCAACCGCATGGCAGCCCAAGCGCACGTCTTACATATGCTGTTGTGAAACACGTTGGTGGGGGGGACGATCCAGCATGGGGGGCC
Source organism: Carcharodon carcharias (assembly GCF_017639515.1). Lineage (NCBI taxonomy): Eukaryota > Metazoa > Chordata > Chondrichthyes > Lamniformes > Lamnidae > Carcharodon > Carcharodon carcharias. Next base: position 86,204,122 of record NC_054486.1, read on the forward strand.
AGTTCTGACGGGCTGGTCTTATAACGACACGCAGATATATTACAATGAGGTTCCCGATGTCCGATGGCGAGAAATGTGGCCGCCATCGATGGGCTAAACGGATGATCGCAAACTGGTTTCACAACGGCGTGAAGCCAACTTCTGGCCTTCTCGCATATTGTCCGCTCACATTGTCCGTGGATCACACCCAACGCCAGCGGGCACAGAAAATTCCACCCTTGGTGTTTCACATTAGTAAATATATCTCAGTTTGAAAAGTATAGCTATACAAATTGGAAAAAGGAAAAAGGAAAGACTTTATTTTAAAAAGCAAAAAATAATCCTGGTTTTAATGGTATTTTTGAAGTGTGAAATATGTAATGATTTACTTGTATTTCTGTTTAAAATAGGATTTTATTAATTATAAGAGTAAAAACATTGCAGCGTTTGGTATCCTTTAAGTAGATGGAAAATGTTTAGTCATAAATACATCCCAGTCCCTAACTACTGCTGGAATTGGGGTACTTTTCACCCACTTTGTTTCAATATTTGGATTACTCTGTCTTCCTGTGATTGTCTTGTCGGTTGCCACAACCTCTTCATTTGTTCAGTCATCCATCTGCCTGAAAGTGGATACAAATCAACAACAGGTCTATCAATTTTTCTCAGGTAGTTACTCTGCATGTCCCGGCCTCCATTAGGAAGCCCTCTGACAAATTCCATCACGCAGGAGGTTAAAATGTGAAATTTTGTATTGACTCCAATCCATAGCTACAGAAATCTGATGTGAATAAACAATTTATCACCTTGTCACCCAGCTAACTTTCTATGTATGTTTGCGGACCAGCCTACAGAACATCACAAATTACGATGAATGTACTACATAGTCTCAGTTGATTTTATGGCAGTAAACTGTAACATTACTCAAAAGCTAAAACCAAGCAACTACCCTACAAGTTGATTGATCATTCATTCGCTTTCTACCCTTCTCAAACAAAAGGGACATAGTATACAAGGAACAAATCAAGTAAAAGGGATTATGTTTTGAACAAGTGGTAAATATTTAACCAGTTTCCATTAATTCTAAACTGCGGAACACAGCTAACATGAAGTGTTGTACCTTATGATTAATACTCCAGGAAACAACACTGCACTGAAGCAAATACATCTGCAGCTGGGCTCAGTTAAGTCTCAGAGCACTCAATGGGCAGATTACATCAAAAATCAGTCTGCCCCTGCCCTTTGCAAGAGATCAGCCATGTTTCCCTTCAGAGTTCACATTTCAACTATTTACTTCGTTGATGAACCAACTTATTACATTGACTTTCTCACTGGAAGAAAAATTGGATTGGGCTAGAAAACAGGTATGGGGATCATGATAATTCGTCCTGCTTGTTAATTTAATTGATAGTAACATTCAGTTCAGCGCTAAGCACAGTTCCGAATGGCTGCACGCATCGGCAAGCGACTGCGTTCATGACAGGGTAACACAATGTAAGGTTGGCCTGCGCTGCTTAAAGCCAGACAGCAGGTCTTAAAGGTTCTAGGTGTATTCTTACATAGGATATACAGCACAGAAACAAGCTGTTCAGCGCAACCAGTCCATGCCAGTAAATGATCTCACATGAGTGATCAGAGTTAGTGAATGCATCTTCAACTGCCAAATCCTTAAAAATGATCCACTAGCCTCGCACACTACTCAATTCACTAGACTCAGCCTTCACTCACCGACCAACATTCTCTATCGAGCTCAACTCACACCTCACATACACAACATCGTGGCCCCTCACATACTCGCTGCAAGCCTCACACTCACATCTCACAGCTTGTACACGCTGCCAGCTATTCAACAATGGCAAGCACATCACCGCATACACATTGTACCACACTCTCTGATACATTTCCCTCTCTCTTGTAGGACAATTTGGCTCACAATCAGAGGGAGCAGCAGCTATAACTAATGTGGTATAGGCTCAGCTGCACCTCCCCATGGAGGAGATTATGAAAGTTGTCATCAGAGTGGCCACAACTGAAGCAGTGAGGGGTGAGGATGATACCATGACCCGCGTCTTCTAAGGAGAGGTAATCACCATCGGATTGCCACTCTGCTCCTACTTTTTTGCGCTACAACTGAGCTCCACATTTCTGGCCCAGACTTCCAATCCCAGCTTCTTCAGAAATGCAGAATGTACCTTCCATCCAACTGTTTCTTCATAGCTCAGGGTTGTTGGGAGAAGACGAGCCATGCCCCTTTTTACAGCATTAGCTGTCATATCCTGGTAAGTAAGGGTTTAAATGTCCCAAAGCTTGTGCTATTTCCAGCTCTGGCTCACAGTAGAAGATATGATTTTCAGGAATATTATCTACAATTATTAATTATCTCGTGACTGGCAATTCTAAATCGAATTACTTGCAATTCGTTACGAAGGCAAAATACTGCGGATGCTGGAAATCTGAAACAAAACCAAAAAGCTGGAAAATCTCAGCAGGTCTGACAGCATCTGTGGAGAGAAAGGCAGAGCTAATGTTTCAAGTCCGTATGGCTCTCCAGCTCTGAAGAAAAGTCATACCGATTTGAAATGTTAACTCTGTTTCTCTCTCCACAGATGCTGTCAGACCTGTTGAGTTTTTCCAGCCTTTTTTTGTTTTTGTACTTGCAATTCTTTGTTTAGTAATCTTTCAGTGAACACGCTAAGACTGAGGAGGAAAGCCCAAGGATTTAAGATTGCCTCCGAAACTGCACAGCCCCACCCCAATGAGAGCGCTAACACCCCCCACCCCTCGACAGTGTTTAATCCCTCCCTCACCCCCGACAGTGTTCTCCTCCCTCCCTCATCCCCCAACACTCCCCTTCCTCAACGCCCAACAGTGTTCTTCACCCTCCCTCATCACCCGACAGGTTCAACCCCTCCCTCACCCCCCAAACAGTGTCTTCCGCCCTCCCTCACATACCCCTCTCCATAGTGTTCAGCCTCTCTCATCCGACATTGCTCAGCCTCCCTCCCTCAACATAATCATGTCTTTTTCCTTCCCTCAAGCTCTGACAATGTCCAGCCTCTCTCAACTCCGACAGTGTCCAACACCACCCATTCACCCCTCAAAAATGCTCAACCCCAACTCCCACTCTCCGACAATGCGGCCTTTTCTGACATTGGCTACGCAAGAACCAGGGATTTCAGAAGGTGAGTCGGGGCAGAGGGTGTGTGAGTGGGTGAGCACTGTCCAGAGGGTGTGTGAGCGGGTGAGCACTGTCCAGGCGGTGTGTGTGGGTTAGCACTGTCCAGGCGGTGTGTGTGGGTTAGCACTGTCCAGAGGGTGTGCGAGCGGGTGAGCACTGTCCAGGGGGTGTGTGTGGGTGAGCACTGTCCAGAGGGTGTGGGAGCGGGTGAGCACTGTCCAGAGGGGGTGTGAGTGGGTGAGCACTGTCCAGAGGGGGTGTGAGTGGGTGAGCACTGTCCAGAGGGTGTGGGAGCGGGTGAGCACTGTCCAGAGGGTGTGGGAGCGGGTGAGCACTGTCCAGAGGGGGTGTGAGTGGGTGAGCACTGTCCAGAGGGTGTGTGAGTGGGTGAGCACTGTCCAGGGGGTGTGTGTGGGTGAGCACTGTCCAGGGGTGTGGGAGCGGGTGAGCACTGTCCAGGGGGGGTGGGAGCGGGTGAGCACTGTCCAGGGGGTGTGTGTGGGTGAGCACTGTCCAGGCGGTGTGAGTGGGTGAGCACTGTCCAGGCGGTGTGAGTGGGTGAGCACTGTCCAGAGGGTGTGTGAGTGGGTGAGCACTGTCCAGAGGGTGTGTGTGGGTGAGCACTGTCCAGAGGGTGTGTGTGGGTGAACACTGTCCAGGGGGTGTGTGTGGGTGAGCACTGTCCAGAGGGGGTGTGAGCGGGTGAGCACTGTCCAGAGGGGGTGTGAGTGGGTGAGCACTGTCCAGAGGGGGTGTGAGTGGGTGAGCACTGTCCAGAGGGGGTGGGAGTGGGTGAGCACTGTCCAGAGGGTGTGGGAGCGGGTGAGCACTGTCCAGGGGGTGTGTGTGGGTGAGCACTGTCCAGAGGGTGTGGGAGTGGGTGAGCACTGTCCAGAGGGTGTGTGAGCGGGTGAGCACTGTCCAGAGGGTGTGGGAGCGGGTGAACACTGTCCAGAGGGGGTGTGAGCGGGTGAGCACTGTCCAGAGGGGGTGGGAGCGGGTGAGCACTGTCCAGAGGGTGTGTGAGCGGGTGAGCACTGTCCAGAGGGTGTGGGAGTGGGTGAGCACTGTCCAGGGGGTGTGAGTGGGTGAGCACTGTCCAGGCGGTGTGAGTGGGTGAACACTGTCCAGAGGGTGTGGGAGCGGGTGAGCACTGTCCAGGCGGTGTGAGTGGGTGAGCACTGTCCAGGGGGTGTGTGTGGGTGAGCACTGTCCAGGCGGTGTGAGTGGGTGAGCACTGTCCAGGCGGTGTGGGAGTGGGTGAGCACTGTCCAGGGGGTGTGTGTGGGTGAGCACTGTCCAGGCGGTGTGAGTGGGTGAGCACTGTCCAGACGGTGTGGGAGCGGGTGAGCACTGTCCAGAGGGTGTGTGAGCGGGTGAGCACTGTCCAGGGGGTGTGTGTGGGTGAGCACTGTCCAGGCGGTGTGAGTGGGTGAGCACTGTCCAGGGGGTGTGTGTGGGTGAGCACTGTCCAGGCGGTGTGAGTGGGTGAGCACTGTCCAGGGGGTGTGTGTGGGTGAGCACTGTCCAGAGGGTGTGGGAGTGGGTGAGCACTGTCCAGGCGGTGTGTGTGGGTGAGCACTGTCCAGGCGGTGTGGGAGTGGGTGAGCACTGTCCAGGGGGTGTGGGAGTGGGTGAGCACTGTCCAGGGGGTGTGGGAGTGGGTGAGCACTGTCCAGGGGGTGTGTGTGGGTGAGCACTGTCCAGGCGGTGTGAGTGGGTGAGCACTGTCCAGAGGGGGTGGGAGTGGGTGAGCACTGTCCAGAGGGGGTGGGAGCGGGTGAGCACTCTCCAGGCGGTGTGAGTGGGTGAGCACTGTCCAGAGGGTGTGTGAGTGGGTGAGCACTGTCCAGAGGGTGTGTGTGGGTGAACACTGTCCAGGGGGTGTGGGAGCGGATGAGCACTGTCCAGGGGGTGTGAGTGGGTGAGCACTGTCCAGGGGGTGTGAGTGGGTGAGCACTGTCCAGAGGGGGTGTGTGGGTGAGCACTGTCCAGACGGGGTGTGAGTGGGTGAACACTGTCCAGAGGGTGTGGGAGCGGGTGAGCACTGTCCAGGCGGTGTGAGTGGGTGAGCACTGTCCAGGGGGTGTGTGTGGGTGAGCACTGTCCAGGTGGTGTGAGTGGGTGAGCACTGTCCAGGGGGTGTGTGTGGGTGAGCACTGTCCAGGCGGTGTGAGTGGGTGAGCACTGTCCAGGGGGTGTGTGTGGGTGAGCACTGTCCAGGCGGTGTGAGTGGGTGAGCACTGTCCAGGGGGTGTGTGTGGGTGAGCACTGTCCAGAGGGTGTGGGAGTGGGTGAGCACTGTCCAGAGGGTGTGTGAGCGGGTGAGCACTGTCCAGACGGTGTGGGAGTGGGTGAACACTGTCCAGAGGGTGTGTGAGCGGGTGAGCACTGTCCAGAGGGGGTGGGAGCGGGTGAGCACTGTCCAGAGGGTGTGTGAGCGGGTGAGCACTGTCCAGAGGGTGTGTGAGCGGGTGAGCACTGTCCAGAGGGTGTGTGAGCGGGTGAGCACTGTCCAGACGGTGTGGGAGCGGGTGAGCACTGTCCAGAGGGTGTGTGAGCGGGTGAGCACTGTCCAGAGGGTGTGTGAGTGGGTGAGCACTGTCCAGGCGGTGTGAGTGGGTGAGCACTGTCCAGGGGGTGTGTGTGGGTGAGCACTGTCCAGGTGGTGTGAGTGGGTGAGCACTGTCCAGGCGGTGTGTGTGGGTGAGCACTGTCCAGGCGGTGTGGGAGTGGGTGAGCACTGTCCAGGGTGTGTGTGTGGGTGAGCACTGTCCAGGCGGTGTGAGTGGGTGAGCACTGTCCAGGGGGTGTGTGTGTGTGAGCACTGTCCAGGCGGTGTGAGTGGGTGAGCACTGTCCAGGGGGTGTGTGTGGGTGAGCACTGTCCAGAGGGGGTGGGAGTGGGTGAGCACTGTCCAGACGGTGTGGGAGTGGGTGAGCACTGTCCAGAGGGTGTGGGAGCGGGTGAGCACTGTCCAGGGGGGGTGGGAGCGGGTGAGCACTGTCCAGAGGGTGTGGGAGTGGGTGAGCACTGTCCAGAGGGTGTGTGAGCGGGTGAGCACTGTCCAGAGGGGGTGGGAGCGGGTGAGCACTGTCCAGAGGGTGTGGGAGTGGGTGAGCACTGTCCAGAGGGGGTGGGAGTGGGTGAACACTGTCCAGAGGGGGTGGGAGCGGGTGAGCACTGTCTAGGGGGGTGGGAGCGGGTGAGCACTGTCCAGAGGGTGTGGGAGTGGGTGAGCACTGTCCAGAGGGTGTGGGAGTGGGTGAGCACTGTCCAGAGGGGGTGGGAGCGGGTGAGCACTGTCCAGAGGGGGTGGGAGTGGGTGAACACTGTCCAGAGGGGGTGGGAGCGGGTGAGCACTGTCCAGAGGGTGTGGGAGTGGGTGAGCACTGTCCAGAGGGGGTGTGAGCGGGTGAGCACTGTCCAGGCGGTGTGAGTGGGTGAGCACTGTCCAGAGGGGGTGGGAGCGGGTGAGCACTGTCCAGAGGGTGTGTGAGTGGGTGAGCACTGTCCAGGGGGTGTGTGTGGGTGAGCACTGTCCAGGGGGTGTGGGAGCGGGTGAGCACTGTCCAGAGGGGGTGGGAGTGGGTGAGCACTGTCCAGGGGGTGTGTGTGGGTGAGCACTGTCCAGGCGGTGTGGGAGTGGGTGAGCACTGTCCAGGGGGTGTGTGTGGGTGAGCACTGTCCAGGCGGTGTGGGAGTGGGTGAGCACTGTCCAGAGGGTGTGTGTGGGTGAGCACTGTCCAGGCGGTGTGAGTGGGTGAGCACTGTCCAGAGGGTGTGTGAGTGGGTGAGCACTGTCCAGAGGGTGTGTGTGGGTGAGCACTGTCCAGAGGGGGTGTGAGTGGGTGAGCACTGTCCAGAGGGGGTGGGAGCGGGTGAACACTGTCCAGAGGGTGTGGGAGCGGGTGAGCACTGTCCAGGCGGTGTGTGTGGGTGAGCACTGTCCAGGCGGTGTGTGAGTGGGTGAGCACTGTCCAGGGGGTGTGTGTGGGTGAGCACTGTCCAGGTGGTGTGAGTGGGTGAGCACTGTCCAGGCGGTGTGTGTGGGTGAGCACTGTCCAGGCGGTGTGGGAGTGGGTGAGCACTGTCCAGGGGGTGTGTGTGGGTGAGCACTGTCCAGGCGGTGTGAGTGGGTGAGCACTGTCCAGGGGGTGTGTGTGGGTGAGCACTGTCCAGGCGGTGTGAGTGGGCGAGCACTGTCCAGGGGGTGTGTGTGGGTGAGCACTGTCCAGAGGGTGTGGGAGTGGGTGAGCACTGTCCAGAGGGTGTGTGAGCGGGTGAGCACTGTCCAGACGGTGTGGGAGTGGGTGAACACTGTCCAGAGGGTGTGTGAGCGGGTGAGCACTGTCCAGAGGGGGTGGGAGCGGGTGAACACTGTCCAGAGGGTGTGTGAGCGGGTGAGCACTGTCCAGAGGGTGTGTGAGCGGGTGAGCACTGTCCAGAGGGTGTGTGAGCGGGTGAGCACTGTCCAGACGGTGTGGGAGCGGGTGAGCACTGTCCAGAGGGTGTGTGAGCGGGTGAGCACTGTCCAGAGGGTGTGTGAGTGGGTGAGCACTGTCCAGGGGGTGTGTGTGGGTGAGCACTGTCCAGAGGGTGTGGGAGCAGGTGAGCACTGTCCAGAGGGTTTGGGAGCAGGTGAGCACTGTCCAGGGGGTGTGGGAGCGGGTGAGCACAGTCCAGGGGGTGTGTGTGGGTGAGCACTGTCCAGGGGGTGTGTGTGGGTGAGCACTGTCCAGGCGGTGTGAGTGGGTGAGCACTGTCCAGAGGGTGTGTGAGTGGGTGAGCACTGTCCAGAGGGTGTGTGTGGGTGAGCACTGTCCAGGGGGTGTGTGTGGGTGAGCACTGTCCAGGGGGTGTGAGTGGGTGAGCACTGTCCAGAGGGTGTGTGTGGGTGAGAACTGTCCAGAGGGGGTGGGAGCGGGTGAACACTGTCCAGAGGGTGTGTGAGCGGGTGAGCACTGTCCAGGCGGTGTGAGAGTGGGTGAGCACTGTCCTGGGGGTGTGGGAGTGGGTGAGCACTGTCCAGGGGGTGTGTGTGGGTGAGAACTGTCCAGAGGGGGTGGGAGCGGGTGAACACTGTCCAGAGGGTGTGTGAGCGGGTGAGCACTGTCCAGGCGGTGTGGGAGTGGGTGAGCACTGTCCAGGCGGTGTGAGAGTGGGTGAGCACTGTCCAGGGGGTGTGGGAGTGGGTGAGCACTGTCCAGGGGGTGTGTGTGGGTGAGCACTGTCCAGGCGGTGTGGGAGTGGGTGAGCACTGTCCAGGGGGTGTGTGTGGGTGAGCACTGTCCAGGTGGTGTGAGTGGGTGAGCACTGTCCAGGCGGTGTGTGTGGGTGAGCACTGTCCAGGTGGTGTGCGAGCGGGTGAGCACTGTCCAGGGGGTGTGAGTGGGTGAGCACTGTCCAGGGGGTGTGTGTGGGTGAGCACTGTCCAGAGGGGGTGGGAGCGGGTGAACACTGTCCAGAGGGTGTGTGAGCGGGTGAGCACTGTCCAGACGGTGTGGGAGCGGGTGAGCACTGTCCAGGCGGTGTGGGAGTGGGTGAACACTGTCCAGAGGGTGTGTGAGTGGGTGAGCACTGTCCAGGGGGGATGGGAGCGGGTGAGCACTGTCCAGAGGGGGTGGGAGTGGGTGAACACTGTCCAGAGGGTGTGTGAGCGGGTGAGCACTGTCCAGAGGGGGTGGGAGCGGGTGAACACTGTCCAGAGGGTGTGTGAGCGGGTGAGCACTGTCCAGAGGGTGTGTGAGCGGGTGAGCACTGTCCAGAGGGTGTGTGAGCGGGTGAGCACTGTCCAGACGGTGTGGGAGCGGGTGAGCACTGTCCAGAGGGTGTGTGAGCGGGTGAGCACTGTCCAGAGGGTGTGGGAGCAGGTGAGCACTGTCCAGAGGAGGTGGGAGTGGGTGAGCACTGTCCAGAGGGTGTGGGAGCGGGTGAGCACTGTCCAGAGGAGGTGGGAGTGGGTGAGCACTGTCCAGAGGGGGTGGGAGCAGGTGAGCACTGTCCAGAGGGTGTGGGAGCAGGTGAGCACTGTCCAGAGGGGGTGGGAGCGGGTGAGCACTGTCCAGGCGGTGTGGGAGCAGGTGAGCACTGTCCAGAGGGGGTGGGAGTGGGTGAGCACTGTCCAGGGGGTGTGGGAGCGGGTGAGCACTGTCCAGAGGGGGTGGGAGTGGGTGAGCACTGTCTAGGGGGGTGGGAGCGGGTGAGCACTGTCCTGACGGGGTGGGAGTGGGTGAGCACTGTCCAGAGGGGGTGGGAGTGGGTGAGCACTGTCTAGGGGGGTGGGAGTGGGTGAGCACTGTCCAGAGGGTGTGGGAGCAGGTGAGCACTGTCCAGGGGGTGTGGGAGCGGGTGAGCACTGTCTAGGGGGGGTGGGAGTGGGTGAGCACTGTCCAGAGGGGGTGGGAGTGGGTGAGCACTGTCCAGAGGGGGTGGGAGTGGGTGAGCACTGTCCAGGTGGTGTGAGTGGGTGAGCACTGTCCAGGCGGTGTGTGTGGGTGAGCACTGTCCAGGCGGTGTGGGAGTGGGTGAGCACTGTCCAGGGGGTGTGTGTGGGTGAGCACTGTCCAGGCGGTGTGAGTGGGTGAGCACTGTCCAGGGGGTGTGTGTGGGTGAGCACTGTCCAGGCGGTGTGAGTGGGTGAGCACTGTCCAGGGGGTGTGTGTGGGTGAGCACTGTCCAGAGGGTGTGGGAGTGGGTGAGCACTGTCCAGAGGGTGTGTGAGCGGGTGAGCACTGTCCAGACGGTGTGGGAGTGGGTGAACACTGTCCAGAGGGTGTGTGAGCGGGTGAGCACTGTCCAGAGGGGGTGGGAGCGGGTGAGCACTGTCCAGAGGGTGTGTGAGCGGGTGAGCACTGTCCAGAGGGTGTGTGAGCGGGTGAGCACTGTCCAGAGGGTGTGTGAGCGGGTGAGCACTGTCCAGACGGTGTGGGAGCGGGTGAGCACTGTCCAGAGGGTGTGTGAGCGGGTGAGCACTGTCCAGAGGGTGTGTGAGTGGGTGAGCACTGTCCAGGCGGTGTGAGTGGGTGAGCACTGTCCAGGGGGTGTGTGTGGGTGAGCACTGTCCAGGTGGTGTGAGTGGGTGAGCACTGTCCAGGCGGTGTGTGTGGGTGAGCACTGTCCAGGCGGTGTGGGAGTGGGTGAGCACTGTCCAGGGGGTGTGTGTGGGTGAGCACTGTCCAGGCGGTGTGAGTGGGTGAGCACTGTCCAGGGGGTGTGTGAGTGGGTGAGCACTGTCCAGAGGGGGTGTGAGTGGGTGAGCACTGTCCAGAGGGGGTGGGAGCGGGTGAGCACTGTCCAGGGGGGGTGGGAGCGGGTGAGCACTGTCCAGAGGGGGTGGGAGCGGGTGAGCACTGTCCAGAGGGGGTGGGAGCGGGTGAGCACTGTCCAGAGGGGGTGTGAGTGGGTGAGCACTGTCCAGAGGGGGTGGGAGCGGGTGAGCACTGTCCAGAGGGTGTGTGAGCGGGTGAGCACTGTCCAGAGGGGGTGGGAGCGGGTGAGCACTGTCCAGAGGGTGTGGGAGTGGGTGAGCACTGTCCAGAGGGGGTGGGAGTGGGTGAACACTGTCCAGAGGGGGTGGGAGCGGGTGAGCACTGTCCAGAAGGGGTGGGAGCGGGTGAGCACTGTCCAGAGGGTGTGTGTGGGTGAGCACTGTCCAGAGGGTGTGTGAGTGGGTGAGCACTGTCCAGGGGGTGTGGGAGCGGGTGAGCACTGTCCAGGCGGTGTGGGAGTGGGTGAGCACTGTCCAGGGGGTGTGTGAGTGGGTGAGCACTGTCCAGGGGGTGTGGGAGCGGGTGAGCACTGTCCAGGCGGTGTGTGAGTGGGTGAGCACTGTCCAGGGGGTGTGTGAGTGGGTGAGCACTGTCCAGGGGGTGTGTGAGTGGGTGAGCACTGTCCAGAGGGTGTGGGAGTGGGTGAGCACTGTCCAGGGGGTGTGTGTGGGTGAGCACTGTCCAGGCGGTGTGGGAGTGGGTGAGCACTGTCCAGAGGGTGTGTGTGGGTGAGCACTGTCCAGGGGGTGTGTGTGGGTGAGCACTGTCCAGGCGTTGTGAGTGGGTGAGCACTGTCCAGAGGGTGTGTGAGTGGGTGAGCACTGTCCAGAGGGTGTGTGAGCGGGTGAGCACTGTCCAGACGGTGTGGGAGTGGGTGAACACTGTCCAGAGGGTGTGTGAGCGGGTGAGCACTGTCCAGAGGGGGTGGGAGCGGGTGAACACTGTCCAGAGGGTGTGTGAGCGGGTGAGCACTGTCCAGAGGGTGTGTGAGCGGGTGAGCACTGTCCAGAGGGTGTGTGAGCGTGTGAGCACTGTCCAGACGGTGTGGGAGCGGGTGAGCACTGTCCAGAGGGTGTGTGAGCGGGTGAGCACTGTCCAGAGGGTGTGTGAGTGGGTGAGCACTGTCCAGGGGGTGTGTGTGGGTGAGCACTGTCCAGAGGGTGTGGGAGCAGGTGAGCACTGTCCAGAGGGTGTGGGAGCAGGTGAGCACTGTCCAGGGGGTGTGGGAGCGGGTGAGCACTGTCCAGGGGGTGTGTGTGGGTGAGCACTGTCCAGGGGGTGTGTGTGGGTGAGCACTGTCCAGGCGGTGTGAGTGGGTGAGCACTGTCCAGAGGGTGTGTGAGTGGGTGAGCACTGTCCAGAGGGTGTGTGTGGGTGAGCACTGTCCAGAGGGGGTGTGAGTGGGTGAGAACTGTCCAGAGGGGGTGGGAGCGGGTGAACACTGTCCAGAGGGTGTGTGAGCGGGTGAGCACTGTCCAGGCGGTGTGAGAGTGGGTGAGCACTGTCCAGGGGGTGTGGGAGTGGGTGAGCACTGTCCAGGGGGTGTGTGTGGGTGAGCACTGTCCAGGCGGTGTGGGAGTGGGTGAGCACTGTCCAGGGGGTGTGTGTGGGTGAGCACTGTCCAGGTGGTGTGAGTGGGTGAGCACTGTCCAGGTGGTGTGAGTGGGTGAGCACTGTCCAGGTGGTGTGAGTGGGTGAGCACTGTCCAGGGGGTGTGTGTGGGTGAGCACTGTCCAGGCGGTGTGAGTGGGTGAGCACTGTCCAGGGGGTGTGAGTGGGTGAGCACTGTCCAGGGGGTGTGTGTGGGTGAGCACTGTCCAGAGGGGGTGGGAGCGGGTGAACACTGTCCAGAGGGTGTGTGAGCGGGTGAGCACTGTCCAGACGGTGTGGGAGTGGGTGAACACTGTCCAGAGGGTGTGTGAGCGGGTGAGCACTGTCCAGAGGGGGTGGGAGCGGGTGAACACTGTCCAGAGGGTGTGTGAGCGGGTGAGCACTGTCCAGAGGGTGTGTGAGCGGGTGAGCACTGTCCAGAGGGTGTGTGAGCGGGTGAGCACTGTCCAGACGGTGTGGGAGCGGGTGAGCACTGTCCAGAGGGTGTGTGAGCGGGTGAGCACTGTCCAGAGGGTGTGGGAGCAGGTGAGCACTGTCCAGAGGAGGTGGGAGTGGGTGAGCACTGTCCAGAGGGTGTGGGAGCGGGTGAGCACTGTCCAGAGGAGGTGGGAGTGGGTGAGCACTGTCCAGAGGGGGTGGGAGCAGGTGAGCACTGTCCAGAGGGTGTGGGAGCAGGTGAGCACTGTCCAGAGGGGGTGGGAGCGGGTGAGCACTGTCCAGGCGGTGTGGGAGCAGGTGAGCACTGTCCAGAGGGTGTGGGAGTGGGTGAGCACTGTCCAGAGGGGGTGGGAGTGGGTGAGCACTGTCCAGGGGGTGTGTGAGTGGGTGAGCACTGTCCAGGGGGTGTGGGAGTGGGTGAGCACTGTCCAGGGGGTGTGTGAGTGGGTGAGCACTGTCCAGGGGGTGTGGGAGCGGGTGAGCACTGTCCAGAGGGGGTGGGAGTGGGTGAGCACAGTCTAGGGGGGTGGGAGCGGGTGAGCACTGTCCTGACGGGGTGGGAGTGGGTGAGCACTGTCCAGAGGGGGTGGGAGTGGGTGAGCACTGTCTAGGGGGGTGGGAGTGGGTGAGCACTGTCCAGGGGGTGTGGGAGCGGGTGAGCACTGTCCAGGCGGTGTGGGAGCGGGTGAGCACTGTCCAGAGGGGGTGGGAGTGGGTGAGCACTGTCCAGAGGGGGTGGGAGTGGGTGAGCACTGTCTAGGGGGGTGGGAGTGGGTGAGCACTGTCCAGAGGGTGTGGGAGTGGGTGAGCACTGTCTAGGGGGGTGGGAGTGGGTGAGCACTGTCCAGAGGGGGTGGGAGTGGGTGAACACTGTCCTGACGGGGTGGGAGTGGGTGAGCACTGTCCTGACGGGGTGGGAGCGGGTGAGCACTGTCCTGACGGGTGTGGGAGCGGGTGAGCACTGTCCAGAGGGGGTGGGAGCGGGTGAGCACTGTCCAGAGGGGGTGGGAGTGGGTGAGCACTGTCCAGAGGGGGTGGGAGCGGGTGAGCACTGTCCAGAGGGGGTGGGAGCGGGTGAGCACTGTCCAGAGGGGGTGGGAGTGGGTGAGCACTGTCCAGAGGGGGTGGGAGCGGGTGAGCACTGTCTAGGGGGGTGGGAGCGGGTGAGCACTGTCCAGACGGGGTGGGAGCGGGTGAGCACTGTCCAGAGGGGGTGGGAGTGGGTGAGCACTGTCCAGAGGGGGTGTGAGCGGGCGAGCACTGTCCAGAGGGTGTGTGAGCGGGTGAGCACTGTCCAGAGGGGGTGGGAGCGGGTGAGCACTGTCCAGAGGGGGTGTGAGTGGGTGAGCACTGTCCAGAGGGGGTGGGAGCGGGTGAGCACTGTCCAGAGGGGGTGGGAGCGGGTGAGCACTGTCCAGAGGGGGTGGGAGCGGGTGAGCACTGTCCTGACGGGGTGGGAGTGGGTGAGCACTGTCCAGAGGGGGTGGGAGCGGGTGAGCACTGTCCAGAGGGGGTGGGAGCGGGTGAGCACTGTCTAGGGGGGTGGGAGTGGGTGAGCACTGTCCAGAGGGGGTGGGAGCGGGTGAGCACTGTCCTGACGGGGTGGGAGCAGGTGAGCACTGTCCAGAGGGGGTGGGAGCGGGTGAGCACTGTCTTGACGGGGTGGGAGCGGGTGAGCACTGTCCAGAGGGGGTGGGAGCGGCGGCTCAGCACTGTTGGGGGAGGTGGTGGGGGGGGGGGGGGGGTTGACTGAGCACTGTCTGATGGTGGAGAGGGGTTGAACATTGGTCGGGGGTGTCCACATTGTCTGGGGTGGCAGAGTGAAGATTATCGGGAGCGGGGTGGATATTGTCTAGAAGGGGAGGGGTGAATTTTTTCACAGGTTTTATATCTGCTATGAAAATCTCTATGTAAATCTGTGTAAAAATCAGGGTAAGTATAGGGCAAACAGCCCAGGTCTCTGTGGTTCTGGCCAATCATATAGCAATCTGGGCAAGGTAAAACCGGCAACTGGGAGTTTAAACTTCCCACGTAAGTACCGTGGAGGTGCATAGGTCGGGACTTCCTCAGGGCCCCGAAGCACATCAGTGACATGAGCTGAGTTGGAGGCCTCTCCCTATATCAGAAGATTTGAGCCCTTGTTCCAACCAAATCCTCTTCCTCACATTCTACAATTTTTTCCGAATTACAAGCTGCAGATGGTTAAGCTTTCAGCTCTTGCCTTTCCTCTCTTCCCTCACCACAATCCTACCCTTGTGTCTTTATCTTTTCAAATACCCAAGGACTGCCACCTGGTCAAGTAATGGTGCAGGAGCCTGAAGCGCAAAAGGAGCAAGATATGGATGAAGAAGGAAGACCACCACTAGGTTTTCACTTACAAGCACCAGTTCAGATACAGACAATGCACAACACTTTACAGAATGGCATAGTGGCGAGACCTGTTCATGGTGAGTCACAAATGGCCTGCAGCCAGTGCAACAACAACCATTTACGTCACACTTTTCACATAATAAAACATTGCGAGGCACTTCACAAAGGCATTGCAAACCAAAAATATGACACAAAGCCACAAAAGGAGGTGTTAGGGCTGGTCAAAGAGGGAGATATTGAGGAGTGTCTTAAAGGAAGGAAGTGGGGTGAGATGTTTAGGGAGGGCATTACAGAGCTTAGGGTCCGCAACTGAAGACATGGCCACCAATGACACAGTGCTTAAAATCTGGGATGCTCAAGGGGGCGGGATCAGAGGAACGCAGATCTCGGAGGGTTGTAGGACTGGAGGAAAATACAGAGATAGGAAGGGCCAGGCCATGGAGGGATTTGAAAACAAGGATGAGAATTTTAAAATCATGACATTGTTTAACCAGGAACTGTTGTCGGTCAATGAGCACAGGGGTGATGGGTGAATGATATATTGTTCACGTTCGGACATGGGCAGCAGAGGTTAGGATGACCTCAGGCTTAAGGAAGATAGAATGTGGGAGGCTGGCCAGTGGTAACTGCATATTGTGTTTAATTGTATGCAGTTGTTGGGCATTAACTGCGGATAGACTTGTGTTCCTATAAAAAAAGAACAGAAACTGTGGCTGTTGGATGAGAAGGTACGTGTTTGTAATGTGAATCTCTGTAAATATATGCATGTAAAAATGTATAAAGATTGGCTCTAGTTCTATCCTGGCTTGTTGGAATATAACAATGTGTTAGAGAAATCAAATCCAGTAGTAACAAAAGCATAATGAGAGTTTCAGCAGCAAAGTTGCTGAGATAGGGGCACAGACAGGCAACATTACAGAGGTGGAAAGAGTCATTGTTATTGAAGGACCAGAAATATGGTTGAAAGTTCATCTCAAGGTCAGATATGGTACCAAGGTTACAAACAATCTGGTTCAATCTCAGACAGTTGCCAGGGAGAGGGATGGAGTCAGCAGGAAGGGAGCAGTTTGTGGCAGAGCCTGTAGACAATGGACAGGACTTAATGTGCCCCCCCACTCACAGTGTGCTTTCAAGGTCAGAGTTAGGGGTTTGCAGGTTGGGACTAGAAGATTAGAGAGTTTTTTTATTCATTGGATGTGGGCATCATTGGCTAGGCCAGCATTTATTGCCCACACCTAATTGCCCTTGTTCAGGGGGCAGTTAAGAGTCAACCACATTGCTATGGGTCTGGAGTCATGTAGGCCAGACCAGGTATTACAGGAGATTTCCTTCCCTAAAGGGGACTAGTGAACCAGATGGGTTTTTACTACAATTTGCAATGGTTTTGTGGTCATCAGCAGACTTTTAATTCCAGATTTTTTTTTAATTGAATTGAAATTTCACCATCTGCCATGGTGGGATTCGAACCCAGGGTCCCCAGAGCAATACCTTGGGTCTCTAGAATACTAGTCCAGTGACAATACCACTATGCCACCACTTCCCCCTCAGTGTGGAGGCTGGAGAGACGGGAAGCTGTGGTGAGGGAGGGGGGCCTGGGGGAGGTGGGTGGGAAGCAAGGGGAGATTGGAGGCAAAGCCAGGGGCGTGGAGGCTGGAGGTGGGGGCAGAGAAACCAGAGGTTGGGATGAGGAAGGAGATCAGAGCAGGAAGCGAGATCAGAGACGTGGCTAGGGTAATCAGAATCCAGGGGGAGATGACCGATCTGAGGGTGCAAGCAGGACCGGTGATTGGATCAAGAGAATCAAAGACAATCAGGGGAGAGGGAATAGGAGGTGGTTTGTGTTCTATAAATATGCGATCAGGAGGAGTAAACTCCACGTTCAGGTAAGCATATTTCATTAAGTTTCCTTGTTGGTTGTGACCTGACAGAGGTCTCAGGGCTTGAATCTCCAGGGTTCAATGGCCCTTTAGCTACATTGCCAAATGTGGTAGCTAATTTTTTGAACGTCTTTTTCCTTAAGTGCTACTTAACCAGGAGCTATCAATGATCTTTGCTGAGAAAGTTGCTGTGACAGCCCTGTGCAAGTTAGTGCAAAGGCAGCCTCACCACATCAAACAAAATGCAGCACTGGAAGTTACTGGCTTCAAAAACAAAGGAAAAAGAACCTGAAACATTTAGAGTACTAACAATCAGAAGCCTGGTTTTAGTACTTGGATTTGCTTCTGCTTAAGACACTGAAACAGATGAAGTTGCTGACTCATATTTTATCACCTCCTTCCATTCCAGGGCCATTGATTAACCTACGATGTCAATGAAATCAATGCATAAATTGGTTTGGAGGATAATTTGGTAATCTTTCTATAGATGATTAGTTGGGAACTGCACAGCCTCGGGGCTGTAATAATATGTCAAATATCTTTAGAAATGTCATTACATGCTACAGAACAGAAAACATGAAAGATCCAAGGCTGCAAATGAGCACTGAGGGAGGAAACAATGAGATGAAACATAAGCCAAGCAATATATTCAGATGTTTAAGTGATCCACTGAGCAAAATAAAATTAATTCTCTATCATGTACATAATTCTGTTCAACTGAACAATGATAGAAACATCCAATGTAACACACTGAGGGTATCATCATTCTTCTATTATTACAGAATGCTAGAGAATAGAACATAATACCATATTTTATAGTTTGCATACAACAGATAAAGTATATTTAACAAAAGGTACACAGGATTCCCTCATTATAAATACATTAAATCAGCAATAGAAAGGAAATACTACCTTTTGTTGATTCATCTTCAATGGGTTGTTTAAACACTGTAATGTCTTTGAAAGTGCATAAAAATAAAACCACTTTGTCATATTCATTTCTTATGGGTGCAATCTGCATGTAGAACCAAACTGGAGTTCCTGCCAATAGAGAAAACAATACACTGAACAGGTCATTCCATAAAACAAAGTCAACACATGCATTTGTTCTGAATGACCAAATGGTCTTGTTTATTGCCGACACTATTTACATTTGATTTACATTTAGTTAGATCACTGAAAATCCCTCATTTAACCCCTCTGGCTCAAAGGTTTTGGTGCCTGTGATTTGTAGGCCATAAGGCAAAGAGGGAAGAATAATGTCACCTTTTTCCACATGTGCCACATGTATGAAAACACAATTTCAGGTGAGGCCAGTGGATGTTGCATCGGTGTAATTAGTGCCATTGGGTCACTAATAATAGCAAGGGAAATAACCTGCTCTCCCAACCCAGTACTTAGACCAGGCTGCATTTGGTCTCATGCTGACTGTATGGCAGTAGCTGAGGTGGGGCAGCACATGGAGAACAGTGGTCATCGGGCCAGATGGTTCAGGGCATGGAAAAATGGTGACCATAGCATTCGAGGTTTAAACTTTGGGAAAATAGATTTGAGAGGAGAATGCGCGGACAGGTAAGGCCAAATAGAGCAGGGCTGAAAAAAAGGAGCGGAATACTGACTAAATGGTTCGATTTTAAAAGATGATTGAGAGGCAATTGGCAGCAACTATAATTAGGAGCTGTAGGAAGAACAGTGGAAAGTGATGACAAGCCTATGTGACAGGGAAGACACAATTAGGAATAGAGTGAAGGGATTCAACTTCCGGAGTTTGTCTTCAACACACCATAGTAAGAACCTTGAGAACAAAAAATTGTTAAAATGGATAAACATGTGCCTAAGTTTAAAACTGCTAGGGAAACTAGCATACATGAAAGAAAAAAAATACAAGTACAAATATCGGGAAAAAGGGCATAGCTGGACTACTGACATCTGCAAGTAGGTGGTATGATCAGTGAAGATATGGACGTACCAGAAAACTGAATGAATTATTTACTTTTGTATTAGCAAGGGAACAGAACAGTACAGTACAGGAAGTTAAGTGTTTTTTCATGATAGCCACGATGATGCATTATTAGTAGAATTTGTGATACATTCCTGAATTAGAAAAGACCCTAGGGAATAAAGCGTTTAAGTTGAATGAGATTTATCCTTAAGAAACTCAAAAATGTGTTTCCTGCAACTACTGGTGCAAATATTCAGAATTTCTTTCAATAAGCTTGTGGTATTAAGGGATATCAAGTGTAGTGTTCTTATTTAAAAGGAAACCTGGGATCAATTGACCATCACTTTCATGGTGAAAATTCCAGAAACAATTATCACAGACAAGTTGATTGAGGATGTAGGAAGTATTAAGAATCTGCAGTGGGTGTCTACTTGGGTTCTATGATGTCAGTCACTTCAATAAATAGTCTAGCTGCCTGATTTTTTACAGAAGTTTACTCCTACCATCTTGGATCTGCTGGTCTAGTAACAAAAGCCTGGAGTCTAAAGATCCAGGCTGCAACCCTGTGTCTCAAGCACATATACTCCTTTAATCTATCAGACAACATTGGGAGAGGTGTCATTTGATTCAGATGCTTTACACCAATGATAGACAAAATGTATGGAACACTGAGCATAATGAATGTTATGCTTGGGATAATCGGTACACAATCTGTTCGCATTCTGTTACAAAGGATTTGTTTTCCAACTGTCCATCAGGGGAAATTTTATCTTAAGATAAAAAAGGATAGTGTCTATCCCTGCTAGCTTTCCTAACAAGTGCAGAGTTTGTTTCTATCCAAAAGCCAAGACTAAAGCAACTATTGGCAATGGCATGCTTAGATAGATTGAACGGATACTGGACAATGGGAAACAGAGGGTCTGCAAAGTGTACTCGGCAAAGTGGGGTCCTGCAAAGTTTGCTTTGAGACAGCTATTCCTCAATATTTGAAGAAACTACCTGAATGAAGG
This sequence comes from Carcharodon carcharias, assembly GCF_017639515.1. NCBI lineage: Eukaryota > Metazoa > Chordata > Chondrichthyes > Lamniformes > Lamnidae > Carcharodon > Carcharodon carcharias. Next base: position 86,223,798 of record NC_054486.1, read on the forward strand.
TGATCTTTAAAAGTACAGAGATAATACCGAAGTAGCAAGGTTGATTAATATTATGAAGGTGGGGACAAACTATATGGTGATTTGGGCTGCTTGGGGAGGAAAGCTGATAGCTCAGAAATAAAAAAAAAATAAACAACTGAGTTGTAGAATTGATGAAAAAGTAGTGAGATTGATGCCAAGGCAGAAAAATATGCCGAGGCCAGATTGGAGGAGGAGGGGAAGGCTTCTTCAAGACCCTATCCCACCATTGGTGGAGCAGAGAGCTCTGCTGCCACTTTACACAAAGTGGGCCCAGAAAACAGTGGTAAAGGAAGCAGATACGAAGAAAAACTGCCAGGGATCTGGACCCCATCTGCACAAACATTTGCATGTGGTGGGCAGAGAAAATCAACATATGTCGGTGACAAAGAAAAATCCAGCTTGGGGTGTTGAAGCAGTGGTGGGCCTCAAAACTGCAATTCTCCCTTATTCTCCACCCCTGTTCTGCTCATTGTTGGTGGGATTATCAAGAAGAATATACCACTTGAGATTTTCTGCATTTCTATGGTGCACTACTTCAGGTACTGCAGGACATAAAGGGATGCCTTCTCCAGAAGTAACGAACTCAAAATACACAAACAGGCATGTAGGGGTAGCTATTAGTATAACTGAGTAATTTGTTACTCCATGTTTCTGAGCCTGATTGGCAAAACCCAAAATGCCACATAGGAACACAAGCATCATTGTCTCACAGAAAGCAGGAGAGAACCTATTACAGCTTATTTTTGAGTGACACGATTCAGATCTGTACAGCATCATTTGTTTAGGTCACTGGATGAAATGGCACTCGCAGCTTAAGTACCGTGTGGGAGTTTCACTTTTTCATAGCCAAAGCAAATGTTTTCTGCTGTGAATCATGCCAAATTTTGCAAATCCAATGAGCCATCTCCACTGCCGTCTATTAGCCATGGCGCATGGCTTTAGCAATATAGTACAAAGCAGTGAGTAGAGGTTGCATATGTTCATCAGCTGAAGGGCCAACATTTCATGCCTGCCACACCGTACATTGTTTGAGCAAAGCATTTGAAAAAATTTATTAAATAAAACCTTACAAAATAACATAATTGCCTCTATTTCCATTTTAAATACAGATTTAGCTTCTTCCCCTTTAAACAAAAACTGCTACTTGAATGTGGATCATGCCTGATAGATTGTCCATCCTCTCTTTCCTTCTGCCCCTTTCTTTCCTGATTGTTAGATGGAATTTCAAAGCAAATGTGAGCTTGAAATAGATTGACCCTGTCTTATTAATATTGATCCAGTGATATAAAAATAGCTCATACTGCTGTTTAAAATTGTGCAACAGTGGTTCAAAACGCTGTGCAGCTCAAAATACACAGCTCAGAGAATAAATTCAGCTTGTAAATTATGTAAACCTTCATAATCAAATGGAAGCGACTCTACACAGACTTTCTACGCTATCCAGTTATTCAAGCTGTCCAGAATTTCATCCGTGAAGTTAGCAAGAGGTAGGGTAAGGGTTTTAAAAGAGGTGGTTACAGAGATAATGGATACATTGGTTTCAAACTTCCAGAATTCCCTAGATTTTAGAAAAGCTCCTGTGGATGGAAAGATAGCAAACATATCTCTGCTATTCAAGAAAGGAGGGAGAAAGAAATAAAAGGATCTAGTTAGCCTGACATCTTTAGTAAGGAAATGCTAGATTCCATTATTAGGGAGGTGCTAACAGGGCACGTAGAAAATAATTCAATGACAGGGCTGACAACATGTGTTTATGAAAGGAAAATCATGTGTGACAAATCAGTTTGTGTTTTTTTGAAGATGTAACTAGCCAGGTAGATCAGGGGGTACCAGCAGATGAAGTGTATCAAAAAAGCATTTGATAAGGTGCCACATAAGAGATTATTACATAAAATTACGGTTCATGTGGAAAGGAGTAGTATATAAGGATTGATAGAGGATTGGTATAATCAAGGAATAAACAGGATATTTTAAGTTTGGCAGCTAGAAACTAGTGAGGTATCACAAGGATCAGTGCTTGGGCCTCAGCTATTTATAATCAACATCAATGACCAATGACCTAGACAGAGGAAGGGACCTAGTGTAGTGTATCCGGGTTTGCTGACTGTACAAAGCTAGGTAGGAACAGCCGTGAAGAAGATGCAAAGAGGTGGCAAAGGGAAATAGACTGGTTAAGTCAGTGGGCAAGATTGTGGCAAATGAAATATAATGTGGAGAAGTGTTAAGTTATCCACTTTGGCGGGAAATATAGAAAAGCAGAATATTTTTTAAAAGACTGGGAAACGTTGGTACTCAGAGTCCTTGAACATGAATTATAGAATATTAACATGCAGGAACAGCAAGCAATTAGGAAAGCAAGTATGTTGGCCTTTATTACAAAGGGATTGAAATATAAGATCAGAGATCGGAAACTCAGTCACTAGAAGGGTTTAAAATTGATAAGGAGGAGGTATTGGATAAGCTATCAGTACTTAAAGTTGATAAGGCACCAGGACCAGATGAGATGCATCCAAGAATATTGAAGAAAGTGAGAGTGGAAATTGCAAGGCACTGGCAATAATCTTTCAATGTTGCCTGGATTCAGGGAAAATGCCATAGGACTGGAGAATTGCAAACATTATGCCCTTGTTCAAAAAAGGTTGTAAAGATCCATCCTGCAATTACTGACCAGTCAGTTTAACTTTGGTGGTTGGGAAACTTCTAGAAACAATTATTTGGGATAGAATTAATAGTCACATGGAATAGATTGATTCAGAAGAGTCAGCATGGATTTGTTAAAGGAAAATCACATCTAACTAACTTGCTGGAGTTTTTTGAAGAGGTAACAGAGATGGCTGATGAAGGTAAGGCTGTTGATGTGGTGTATATGGACTTCCAAAAGGCATTTGCTACAGTGCCACACAACAGACTCGTGAAGAAAGTTATAGGTCATGGAATAAAAGGGACAGTAGCAACGTGGATACAAAATTGACTGAGAGATCGGAAACAAAGAGTAATGGTTAATGGGTATTTTTCGGTCTGGAAGAAAGTTTGTAGTCGACTTCCCCAGGGGTCGATATTGGGACTCTTGCTTTTCCATATATATGCAAATTATCTAGATCTTGGTGTGCAGGGGACAATTTCAAAGTTTGCAGATGACACAAAACTTGGGAGAATTGTAAACTGTGAGGAGGACAGTGTAAAACTTCAAAAGGACATTGACACATTGGTGGAGTGGGCAGATAGGTGGCAGATGAAGTTCAATGCGGAAAGTGTGAGGTGATGCACTTTGGTACAAAGAACATGGAGAAACATTATAAAATAAAGGATACTATTTTAAAGGGTGCAGGAGCAGAGACACCTGGGTGTATATGTACATAAGTCATTAAAGGTGGTAGAACAGGTAGAGAGAGCTATTTCTAAAGCATACAGTATTCTAGGCTTCATTAATAGGGGCATAGAGTACAAAAGCAGGGAGGTTATGATTAACTTATATAAGACACTGGTTAGACCTCAGCTGGAGTATTGTGTACATTTCTGGAAGCCACACTATAGGAAGGATGTGAACACATTGGAAAGAGTGCAGAAGAGGTTTACGAGAATGGTTCCAGGAATGAGACATTTCAGTTATGAGGAAACATTGGAAAAGTTGGGACTGTTTTCCTTGGAGAGGAGAAGGCTAAGAGGAGATTTGATAGAAGTTTTCAAAATCAAGAGTGGTCTGGACATAGTAGATAGGGAGAAACTGTTCCCACTCGTAAATGGATCGAGAACCAGAGGGCACAGTTTAAAAGTGTTTTGCAAAAGAAGCAAATGTGAGGTGAGAAAAAAACTTTTTCACACAGCGAGTACTTAGGGTTTGGAATGCACTGCCTGGAAGTGTGGTGGAGGTGGGTTCAATTGAGGCATTTGAGAGGGCATTGGATGACTATTTAAATAGAAACAAAGTGCAGGGTTACGGGGAAAAGGCAGGAGATTGGCACTAAGTTAAAATGCTCAGAGAGCTGATGCAGACACGATGGGCTGAATGGCCTCTTTCTGCACCATAACAATTTTGTGATTCTGTGATAAGAGTAAAGATGTCCTACTACAAGGACTATAGAGGACTTTAGTGAGACCAAATCTGGAATACTGTGTACAGTTCCTTACCTAAGAAAGGATATATTTGCCTTAGAAAGGCAAGAAAGAGTGCAATGAATGTTCACTAGACTGATTCCTGGAATCAGGGGATTGCTGTATGAAGGAAGATTGACAAGGTGAGGCATACATTCCCTAGAGTTAAGAAAAATGAGAGGTGATCTCATTAAAGTATATAAAATTCTAAAGGGGCTTGACAGGATAGATGCTGGGATGATGTTTCCCGTGACTGAGGAGTCTAGAACCAGGTGTCACAATCTCAGAATGAGGGGTTGGCCATTTTGGACTGAGATGAGGAGAAATGTCTTTTTCCAAAGAGTTTTGTGAATCTTTGGAATTCTCTACTTCAGAGGGCTGTTGACTATATTCAAGACAGAAGGCGATAGATTTTTGGGTACTAAGAGAATCAAGAAATATGGGGATAATATGGAAGGTCAAGTTAAGGTAGAAGATTGGCCATGATCTCCTTGAATGGTGAAGTAAGCTTGAAGGGTTGAAAGACCGACTCTAGTTCCTATTTCTTATGCTCTGATGTCCTGAAACTGGAGAGATTTCAGTATTTAGTAAGTTGCATTGTTCAATCTATGTAGTCACTTTCACCCATTTCAATGATTCTGTCTAAACAAGCCTTAAAATCAATTAAATAAATACAGAACAGATTGAGAATTTAGAGCAGATTGACTACCAGCTGAAAGAGAATAATATGTTAATACTTCAATTTGATCTTTCAGTCACATCCAAAACAATTTATTGTTTTCCTTCGGATGCCAACCAATTTGCTGTGCATTTCCAACATTTTAATATTTAATCTGATTTTACTTAAGACTTCTATCATTCATGATTTTTCTTTTTGTCCACCGATTCTCCAATGTTCTACTTAAATTCTCAAATGCTTCTCCTTCTTCAACTGCTCAAATGAAACCACTCGCAAATTACTTGGCCACATTTGTCAGTGATATTTATTTGCCAATAATTAGTTTATAGTCTCTTTGTGAGACTAATGAATGTAACGCGCTTAACAAACAGGGCTTAATGTAACAAAAGGGAGTATACGGCCAGATAAACTCAAGCCTTCAAAACAGGCATCTGCCCCACTCACGATACAGAGACTGCACCAATCAAATTCATCAATACCATCTTGTGTGATCACAACTCCCTTTTCAACCTTTTTGCTTTTGACAAAGTCAACCAGTCTCAAATATTTCTTCTCTACAGTCCATCTCTCTGGTCTTGGTCCTTCATCGTTCCATTCCTACCAGTGACTCCAGCTCCAATGCTCCCTCCTCTACAGCCAAAACTGTAAGTCATACTTTTATTACCTTAATGCTGGTTTGTCTAGTGCTCTATTCATCAGTCGTCCTGCTTCTGACTTCAATAAATTAGAGGCAATTCCACCTTCCTGAAGTTTCCAGCAGTGAATGGTGCATTTGCCAAGTGCACCTCAGGGAATCACAGGTGCCCAGCTGTAACTTTCCTTTCAAAGTTGTAGGAAAATCATGGGTTATGCACTCACAACTTACCAGTTTGCACTTCCTTCTAGTTCTACTTCTCAATGGGAATGCCGCGTTACAGAATCACACATCACAAATCATCCAGAATGCCAGAGCCTAAGGCCACACTAAACCCACATCAATGTGACACCAATCCAGACCAAGTTACTGTTGTTTCCCATGTCTCAGACAATTGACCTTTAAGATACTCATCCCCATAATCTCATGCCTTTATCCTTCCAGTATTGTTAGTTCTCATTTCCTGCTCCCTCCAATCCGCCAGCTGCTACTCCTTAAGCCGCTATGCACCCATTCTCTAGAACTTTGTCTCTCAGCAATTCTCCAATGACCTCCCTTTAGGTTCCTAAAGACCCTTCTCTGCATCCATCACTTCAGTCCCTTCTAACTCTTCTTCTGCCTTGCTCAATCCTGCTTTGTGTGCACTGCCATGTAAATCACTTTGTCTTTGTACATGAGGACACTGTTATTGTATTAAGAGGTAGGCCCCTTACACCAGGAACTTGCTTGGTATTTTCCCTGACTGGCTGTTATAATTTGGCAGATGATCAGTAGGGACTCAGGATCCACTGATCCTTTGCCAATATTATCTTGAAGGGGAAACTCCAAAGCTATTTCTAGGCGATAAAGGACCATTTTAAAACATCATGTCCATGTCTTCTAAAAGACTGTGTGCAAGTTATATTACCACTGACTATTCCAAATGCCAAATAAAAAGTTACTACACAAGGTAAGGTGTTGGGGGTGATACATTAACATGGATATAAGATTGGCTAATTAACAGAAAAAAAGTTGTGATAAACAGATCGTTTTCATGTTTGCAAACTGTAACAAGTGGGGTGTGACAGGAATCATTGCTGGGGCCTCAACTATTTACCATTTATATCAATGATTTGGATAAAGGAACAGCCTGTATTGTAGTCAAATTTACTGCTCAAAAATAGGTAGGAGAACAAGATGTGCAGAAGACACGATCTGAAAGGGGATATTGCGAAGTTAAGAGAATCAGCAAAAAATTGGCAGATGGAGTAAAATGTGAGAAAATGTGAGGTTGGAAAAATAGGAAAGCAGAATTTTATTTAAATAGAGAGAGACGACAGAATGCAGTGGTACAGAGGGATCTGGGCGCCCTCATACATGAATTGGAAAGAGTTTGCATGTAGGTACAGCAAGTAATTAGGAAGGCAAATGGGATTTTGGTCTTTATCACAAGGGGATTGTAATATAAAAGTAGGGAAGTCCTGTTACAATCAAATTGGGCATTGGTGAAAGCACAATTACAGTATTGCATATGGTGTTGATTTCTTTATTTAAGGAGGGATATAGTTGTATTGAATGTAGTTCAGAGAAAGTTCACTAAGCTGATTCCTAGGATGAAGGGGTTGTCTTATGAGGAATGTTTGAGCCTGAGACTGAGACTGAGGAGTCTAGAACCAGAGTTCACAATCTCAGAATGAGGGATTGGCCATTTTGGACTGAGATGAGGAGAAATGTTTTTACTCAAAGGGTTGTGAACCTTTGGAATTCTCTACCTCAGAGGGCCGTTGACTATATTCAAGAAAGAGATCGATAGATTTTGGGTACCAAGAGAATCAAGAAATTTGGGAATAATGTTGGAGGTTGGGCCTATGCTCACTGGACTTTAGAAGATTGAGAGGTGTCTCATTGAAACATATAAGATTCTGAGGGACACGATAGATGCTGAGAGGAGGTTCCCCCTCCTTGGAAATCTAGAACTAGGGGTTACAGTTTCAGAATTAGATGTCTCCCATTTAACATGGCAATGAGGGGGAATTTCTTCTCTCAGAGAGTCATTAATGTTTGGAACTCTGTACCCCAGAGAGTAGCAGAGGCTGGGTTATTATATATATTCAAGGCTGAGTTAGACAGATTTTTGATCAACAAGGGAGTCAAGGTTTATGGAGAACAGGCAAGAAAGTGAAGTTGAGGCCACGATCTGATCAGCCATGATCTTACTGAATGGTAGAGAAGGCTCGAAGGGCTGAATGGCCTACCCCATTCCTATTTCTTATGTTCTTGCATCTAATTTATCTAACTTATCTAATTTTCTGAATAACCACAGATAATTCCTGAAGGTTAAACCTCTATAATAGGCCAAACTCTTCCGGTCTCTGGGTCATCGGAGATGGTATGTACGTTGGGAGATGCATGTTAGGACCCTGCGGAAGTCCTGATGCACAGACCTACGTGGGAACTGCCTGGGAAGTTTAATCTTCCAACGGGCTGATTCCCTGCTGCCTGGGACCCTCTACAAATATGTCTGACCTAAGCTCAGGGTGGAGACTTCGTCCTGATATGCGGGACTTACCTGGATACTTATTCTGGAAACGGCAGTTTAATACCTCATCTAACAGCTGCATTACTTAACTGCACATCATAACTGACCCCTCCAATACCCCCCAAGCCCAAATAAACCCCCAATCTGAACCGGCTATCCCCCCCCACCACGCCCCTCACGGCACAGGACTCGACCTGATTACCCCTCCAAACCGACCTGCCCTGACTAACCCCCTGCAATCACCTGACCCAACTACCAACACACACCAGGCCCAACCAACCCCAACTAGATCCAGCTACCCCCGAGCCTGACCACATGGCTTCCCTTCAACCAGACCCGACTTACCTCCCTCAACCACCCAACTAACCACACCCCCCCCCCATCGCATGACTAACCCCCAACCCAGCCCAACTACCATCCTGACCAGACTTGACTACTCCTCCCCTGAACACCTGACTACTCCTCTTACCTTCTGACTACCCCCCACCCCCACCAAACCTGAGTACCTCCCAAACTGACTACCCACCGCACACCCGACTACCATCAGGGCCATCCCCGGGGGGGGCTGAGGGGCTTAGGTGAATCGGCCCCCGTAATATTTTTATACAAGCTCCCTCTGACAGCTGGGCCCCTGAGTGTGTGTGTGATAAGGAGAACCAGCAACTGAGCACTAGGTTACAAGCACGTACTGCGCTATTAGCTGTGATAACGGTGTCGCATGTAAAACTACACCTTGCTTCCAAGACTAAACAGCTGACTGCCGCCCGCAATTGGCACCAGAGCGTGATTTCACACTAGCCAGCCAATTAAGGCGCGCACAGCATGAAACACGAGCGGCAGCGCTGAGCGCTTCCTGTGTAGGGGTGGGGGGGGGGAGGAGGAGGTCGAGCGGGCTGACACAAACTTCACGCATGCGCACGAGTGAGCGCATCATAATCTCCCTGAGGCCCAGAGCTGCTTCAGGGAGATGAAGAGATATGCAAAAATAAATAAATAAATCAAACTGTCATGAAACATGTCCCCCACATGAGCAGGCACACGTTGTTAATGAAAATTTAAGGTTTTCATTTTATTTTTATTTGCTTTTGGAAACCTCATCCCGCCCGTGGAAATTTAAGTTAATTGATTACTTAATGGCCTTAACAGGCCTTTTGATTGTGGGCGGGTGCGCTGCCAGCTCCAGCCGCGTCTGCCAACCGAACCACCGTGTGACTGCGCACTGATGTCAGCACGCTCGGCTAACATCAACACGCGTCATTTCATGCTCGAGTGGGACGGGTGCACACCCGCCCACCAAGCAAAAATTTCTGTCCGTAATGTTCTGTTGAATGTCTGATTATGTGCGTCTATACAGCTTCCATCGTAAACAACATCTCAACCTTTGCTCTCATTTGGGGGTCTCCAATTTTACAAATATCGCTACATGGGAGCCACTCTGAAACTTAGGCCAGGACTTTTCCTATGGGGCAGGCTGGGCGGGAGCGGGCGCGGAGCCGATCGCTGACCGCAATTGGCTCCGCGCCACCATTTTACGCGGGCGGGCCAATTAAGGCCCACCCAGTGTAATGCGTGACCGGTAGCACTCAGTGCTACCTGTGCGGGCGGAGGAGGAGGGAGAGTCGGAGACAGCGCTCTTTTGAGCATGAACGCGAAAGAGTGCTTCAATCTCCCTGAGGCATGTAACTGTAATTGAATAGATATTAAAATAATGAAAAATGATTTAAAAATGTATTTAAAGTGCGGACATGTTTCTATACTTGGGGAAATTTATTTACTTATTTAATAAAAGCTTCAGGAAACCTCATTCCGCTTGTGGATGAGGTTTCCTGAAAAACGTGAAGGCCGCTTGGGCTTTTCACCTGTCCGCCAACCTTAAGGTTGGATGGACAGCGTTCACAAGTGGCTCAATTGATTTCTTAGCGGCCTTAATAGGCCGTTTACATTTCAGCCAACTCTGGTGCGCGCTCGCTGAACGAAATATCACAATGGCATGCGATGACATTGGGACGCACGCCCAACATCATCGCATGTCATTTTATGCGTGTCAAGCTGCCCCCACACGCCGACCGGCAAATTCTGCCCTTAAACATGGATATGTCCAACAATAACAGCAAATAACGTTTATGTAATGCCTTTAATGCAAAAAGAAAGTTCCAAGATGCTTCGTAAATGGAAATAGGGAACAGAGTAGTGAGCTACGGAGGCACAGTTTAGGAGGAATCATAGAATCATAGAACACAAAAGGATGCCATTTGTTACATTGTGCATGCGCAGGTCCTTTGAAAGAGTTATCCAGCTAGCCCCACTCCATGCTCTTTCTCAATCTGCAGAATGGCTGAAAATCTGGATTTTAAGACAGTGTCTAATAAGGAGAGAGGAAGGGAGAGGTGATGGGCTTTATGGAGGGATTCCAGAGAGTAGCTCAAAGCAGCTTAAGGCTTAGCGACCTATTCTTTGGCAATGGGAGGGAGGAAGGGAACATAAAGGTCAAAATCAGAGAATCAAAAGGTTTAGAAAAGATTAAGCTGAACAAGGTTGCAGCTGTAGGGTGTGCTAAGGCCCTGCAGAGACTCGAAGATGGGGACAAGGAGTTTAAATTTAATCTGCTGGACAAAAAGTGTTATCCAGCAAAGAGTGATGGACAATAGAACTTGGTATCACATGGCACAGGTTGCCACGATTTTGCAGGTTCTGCTTCAGTGTGAGTGAGTGGCTGGTGCTGGTGGTGGATGGGGAGGGGGAGATGGGAAGGAGGTTCCGCTGGGTGGAAGTAGAGTTCATGATGGGAGCTAAAAACAATGGCCTCAGTTTGCCAGATATTAAATTGGAGGAAGTTGTAGCTCATCCATGACTTGATGTTAGGCAGACAGTCAGTCTAAAAGAACAAAGTGATTGCAGGGTCAAAAGAGAGGTGATGATGCAGAGCTGAGTGACATCAGCATACATATGGAAGTTGACCTGTGCCTGTGGACAATGTTACCAAGGGCAACATGCAGATGAGGAAGCCAAGAATAGAACCTTGGGGGAACTGGAGTTGATGATGTGATGTAAGGAGCCTTTGCAAGAGATATGCTGACTGCATTTTAGTCTCTTCAATCTTCTTTTCATAGTGGGCAGAATTTTGCCCTTGGCGGGGGCAAGCGGAGACAGTCGGGAAACTGATCACCACCCATGATTGGCACCGCAATTTCATGCTGGGTGAGTCTTATAAATGCGAGTGGCAGTGCTCTGAGCAGTGTCCGTGCAGGGTTAGGGGAGAGGAGGTCGAGCGGGCTGAGCGCAAATTTCGCGCAAGCGCACGAGTGAACACTTCATAATCTCCCTGAGGCACCGAGCTGCCTCAAGGAGATGAAGAGATATGAAAAAAAAAAATGTAACACGTCCCCTCATGTGACAGGGGCATGCTATCAATGAGAAATTGAAGTTTTGATTTTATTTTTATTTGCTTTTGGAAACTTCATCCCGCCTGTAGATGAGGTTTCCAAAACAATGCCTTTTTCGCCTGCCCTGCCCGCCGACTGAACTATCATGCGATTGCGCGTTGACATCAGCACGCTTGGCTGACATCAACACGCGTCATTTCATGCTCGAGCGGGCCAGGCACGCGCCCACCCACCCACCAAGCGAAAATTTCTGTCCATAGGGTAGCTTCTCACACACATCAATGTGAACTTTCAATTGTTGACAGTGGTGTAGAAGGGCAGAAAATTTCCATCAAAAATTAATTAAGGTAATGACCCGGATAAACTGATTATTTTGAAAGTTTGAAAGTTTATCCCACAATTTTATTTCTTGCTTCTCGTTTTATTCGAACCACAGCAGCTTCCAAACCTCTCTTCCTAGTTTAGCAGTTATACTGTATTTTTGAGTCGCAGCAGATAATGTAATATTTACACTCAAGTAGCGTGCTTCTACAGAGGTCTTGTGGTACAATGAACATCATCCCTGATTCTAATCCAGAAGCTCTAGGTTTGAGTCCCACTTACGGCCAAGGAAGGTGTGCTCATAGTACAGCCAAACAGGCTGAGTATCAACCTACAAATCCTTTCACCCAATGACAGGCAGTAACAGTGGGAGAGATTCCTGGTCAGCCGGGTGATGGAAAGAATTTTGAAGTCTCTATCTGTCACTGTCCATAGCTCCAGACTACAACATGCATGAAAAAGTGCTTGTTGCCACAGCAACATGGACTTCCTGTGTGAACTGCAACACACCACCACACTAGCCTGCTTCTGACATATGTACTGCAGGACAGTCCACAGGTGGAAAAAGTTGCACTTTGGAAAACAGGGACTTGAAAATCCAGAGTCTTTGCTCCAAGGATTAGTGCACAAGGTGCCCACCAGGATATCTGAATTCAAGGTGATGTTCCCTAATTAACAGGAAACTGGGATCTACCTTCACCACCATGAGCACATCTCATAGTGCTCACCAGAGTAAGGAGCAAATAAATAACTTAGCGCTGGGAAGCTGCACATTTTAATCCTAGCACGCCAGCTGCAGAGCTAGGTTGTGATGTGTTTATCAACCTTACTCTGAAGGGAGTTGTTATGATTCCAGCTGATATTACTACTAGACAAGCCTGATCCCAGGGTGGAACCCAGCTTGATAGATCCTAACTTTTATTTTTTGTTTAGATGTGTGGAACAGAATCACAGGAGTCAGCTGATGAACTTTTAACAAAGGAATAAAACATTTATTGAACAAGAAAAAATGAACTATATTACAATACCCTTTCACCCACAACTATACCTTTACAGATATATACATATTTGCAAGGATAACACAAGTTACAAAAGCTATCTTATACTCTAATGTTCCTGTTCACAATAAGTACACAGTCCATGTAAACTAATAGGTGACCTGTGGTCAGACACACCACACTCTGAAACCAATTGACAGATGCCATCCAAAACAGATGCTATGGATCGCTTTTCAACAACACCCAGACGCTTGTCACACCATGAGCCAACCAGTCTCACTAAACTCCTTCTTTCACACAAGGCTTTCCAATCTCCACTCTCGAAGAACTCGCTCTTGAATCTTCTACCAAACAACGCTTTCTCTCAGACGCCTTCCGCAAGGGGCCACCTCCAGGGTTTTGAACTCTCCAATGTTTCTCTTCCCTGGATCACCACGTGCATTCAAACTTCCTTCCACATACACACACTCTCCCTGACTCAGCCATGCCAACAGAACACCACTACTTCACATGCCCATAGTAGAGTTACAGGCCTTTAGCTGTCTCCTTGGACCTGCCGGCTTCTCGCACGTCAACGTCACTTTAAACCTGTGTTCTGCAGCTTTCTTCTCTTTAAGCCTGAAGCTTGGAGCCTTCCTCTCCACTCCTTACTTTCACTTCCACAGAACAGAACCTTTTCCAGATTCCTGTCCTTCCTTTGACTAGAACTGTCCTCTTGGGCCCTTTCCTGTTCCACTCCCCTGGATTTGGGGACTTTATTTTTTAGTTTCTTTGGGGAAACCTGCATCCTCTGCAGTTCCCTCTCCTGTTCAGCCTCTCTGGGCAGCTGGCTTCAACTTTAGTTTGGGACTTGCTATCTGTCCCTCTGCTGGACTGTTTCGGCTTCCAACTGAACTCAAACTGCTTTCAATTGATCTCAAACTACCTTTCTATCTCTGCGGAGCGTCCTGTTGCTAGGCAACAGCACAACTTTTTTTTCTAACCTTGTGTTTGTTTTATTCCCTTCAAGAGTCTAAAAATCTCATTAGAATGCAGGCACCTTTTAAAGTGAAACTAAAACTCAACATCTTTTAGCACACAAATACAGAAATACAGATCAAACTTAAATTTTAAAGCTAAAACTCATTCCTAACACCAAAATGCACATATAACTTACTTAAACTATCTCTATTTCCTCACAAGAGCACAATGTGGCCCAAAGATGATGCAATTTTGGGGGGCTGGAGGGAGGAGGGCATGGGGGTTTGGGATAAGAGAAAGGCTTGGACCTCCCAGATAGATCCTACTTATATTGCAAATTGAGTGATAAATTTCATTCCTCTCAGTATCAGCCACTCTGGAAATTCGCTTCCTTGTCCACGCCCTTCCAACTTCAGTGGCCGTTTTGGTATAGGTGGAGGTTCCACTGGAAATAGGCCCTGCCATTTACTCGAAGCAGATACTGCAAATACTATCTGGTTTCTGGTCCAATTACTGCTGTGCTCCAGGTAGACTAACATCGAGATTGCACTTGTAAAGGCCTCATAAATTCAGAGTCTGTTTCTCTATCACTGCAATATACTGCAACAAACTCCATACTATAGTGAACCTACTTCCTCAAGTCTTACATTTTATCCAGCTTCTCACTGCCAGTAAAGCTCCTCATATGGTCTTCCCATATTTTCTGTAGAATTTTCCAGAGAGTTCCATTATTTCCACTACATTAGCACAGCAGTTGGATAATTTCTTGGTTCAAGCTCACTGGCTTGAAGCAGAACCATCTGGCTCTATGGAGATGTACCCATGCCCAGCAAACCATGGAGTAGCTTTAGCATTGGAAGCGTCGAAGTCTGCATCTGCTTACCCGCCAATTGAGCCAGAATCACATGCACGGAACTGTACAATCAAAAAGGGAAAGGTGAAAGACAATTGCCTTCATTTCCTCTTATAGCTATCAATCATCCTAAGCTGTTGATCCGCTAAGCTGTTTGCTTTTGATTTATTAAAATTCCTAGGGATAAATTGGATTTGTGCCAAATTGGCGAGGCAATTGCTTAGCTCCATTTGGCTCAGGTCTCTTTTGCAAGAAACCGGCAAGCTGCAGGTGCCAATCGGGCATCATAAAGCAGGTTGCCAGTCGGGGCCTGGCATATTCCGGCATGGTGATTCAGTCCACATGTAGGTTTGTGGAGAGGGGTGAGCAAGAGCCACCAGCTGCTCACAGTATGTTTGTGTAATCGGGAGGAGCACTCAAACAGAGAGATAACTTCACAGATTGCTTTGTGGCACCTTCTCGAGTGGCTTCCAGTGATCTCTATAAATTTCATTGGTTCAGACCTGAGATAACTGGATGGAGTTTTCACAGCCCATTTGTACTCTGATTTTGCTGTTTAAAGCTAGCACCCTGGATAACTAAAATATAGAACCATAAGAATCCAGAAACAGGAATAGGCCAATCGGCCTCTCAAGCTATTTTTGCTATTCAGTGAAATCTGCGACCAAACATTTACCTGCCTTTGCCCCCTATCCCTTCATATCTTTGATTAGCAACAATCTATCAATCACAGATACAAAATTTACAATTGATCTAGCATCAATTAGCATTTGTGGAAAGAGTTCAAAATTTCTCCCACCTTTTACTTGAAGAAGTGTTTCCCAATTTCATTCCTGAAAATTGGGAAAATTGGCACTTTACAGCCTTCCGGACTGAATATTGAGTTCAACAACTTTAGATCATGAACTCTCTCCTCCATCCCCACCCTCTTTCTGATCCCCCTTTTTTCCAACAATTTATATAGATTTTTCTTTTCCCACCTATTTCCATTATTTTTAAATGTATTTCCATCCATTGTTTTATCTCTACCTTTTAGCCCATTTCGATCCCTTCCCCCCAACC
Organism: Carcharodon carcharias; assembly: GCF_017639515.1. Classification (NCBI taxonomy): domain Eukaryota; kingdom Metazoa; phylum Chordata; class Chondrichthyes; order Lamniformes; family Lamnidae; genus Carcharodon; species Carcharodon carcharias. Next base: position 86,239,319 of record NC_054486.1, read on the forward strand.
CACCCCCACTAGGGCTATCTGTACGTTGCTCATCCTGCTTTCTACCCTTAATGTCACCTATTAGCACATTCCTTAGATAATATCAACACCTTCAACACCACTTTGTCCTTTTGTCTATGGCAACTTTTGGCAATCTCCACTTACCAGTGACCCTCTATCCAGCTCTACTTGTCCCACCACCCCCCACCCCCCCAACACCTTAAATCAGCTTATGTTTCGCCTCTCTTCTATTTTTCCTTAGTTCTATTGAAGAGTCATACGGACTCGAAACGTTAACTGTATTCCTCTCCGCAGATGCTGTCAGGCCTGCTGAGTTTTTCCAGGTATTTTTATTTTTGTTTTTGTTTTGGATTTCCATCATCTGCAGCTTTTTGCTTTTATCTTAGGGTTTAATTGACTGCCACTTCTCTTCAAGGAATGCCTACCTTGAAGAAGTATTGCTCTTCTCTCTGACAGGATTTCCGATTCTCTCTCTTTTGCCTTGTTCACCTTCATTGCTTTCCATTTCTCTCCTGATGTTTGACAATGTGTTTACTAAAACTCGCTTTCGCAGCCATATTTCCTTCCTCAGTGACTGTCTCCGTCTCAGACTTAGCCCACGTGGATGTCAACTGAAGTTCCATCCCTCATGTTTTGCACCCACCCAGAATTACAGGTATCTCTGGGACATAAAACGTTTCTCGGACTGCTGTTCCCATTGCATTCTGAGATCCACACTCAATGCCATGCGCCGTCATATGAACACACTCAATCTGTCCCTCCAGCAGCACCGATGCACCCTAATTCTAAGCTGCCCGTGCCCCCAGTTTCATTTTATTCTTCATCTCATCCGACGCCTCAATAAGAAACTTTGTCTTTTGCTTTCAGGTGCAAAGGAACGCAAGCTCCAACAACTCATCGACACCAGCACCCATCCAGGACCCTCCACCCCTGCCTGTCCCTCTGTCCCCATCCCGTCTTCCAATCCCAGCCCCGGCCGTGTATTCACTATACCCCCTGACCTTCCCCTCTCCAATGCTGAATATTCAGTGCTCAGCAAAGGACTCAGTTTCATACCCTTACGCCCTCACCTCAATGAATTTCGGGCTCGGCATGATGCTGAACTCTTCTTCTGCCGCCTTCATCTCCATGCTCACTTCTTTGGGCAGGAGTCCTCTCCCCGTTCAATGAATCCTTTTACCTGCCTCCAATATTCTCCCTCAACCTGGACCCCTCCCTCTGGATTCTTACCTTCTCTTGATCTTTTCATTGAGAACTGTCGGCGTCACATCAGTCGTCTCAATTTCTCTGCTCCTCTCACCTACTCTAACCTGTCTCTCTCTGAACTTGCTGCACTCTGCTCTCTCAGGTCCAACCCTGACATTGTCATCAAACCTGCTGACAAGGGTGGTGCTGTTGTTGTCTGGTCCACTGACTTCTACCTCACGGAGGCTGAACGTCAACTCGCAGACACTTCCTCTTACCTCTCCCTGGACCATGACCCCACCACTGAACATCAAGCCATTGTTTCCAGGACTGTTACTGACTTCATCTCCTCTGGAGATCTTCCTTCCACAGCTTCCAACCTCATAGTCTCCCAACCTCGGACAGCCCGCTTCTACGTCCTTTCCAAAATCCACAAACAGGACTGTCCTGGCAGACCGATCACGTCAGCCTGTTCCTGCCCCACGGAACTCATTTCTCGTTATCTTGACTCCATTCTCTCTCCCCTTGTCCAGTCCCTTCCCACCTACATCCGTGATTCCTCTGACACCTTACGTCACATCAACAATTTCCAGTTCCCTGGCCCCAACCGCTTCCTCTTCACCATGGACGTCCAATCTCTCTACACCTCCATTCCGCACCGGGATAGTCTGAGGGCTCTCCGCTTCTTCCTCGAACAGAGGCCTGAACAATCCCCATCCACCACTATTCTCCTCCGTCTGGCTGAACTTGTTCTCTCACTGAACAATTTTTCCTTAATCTCCTCTCACTTCCTCCAAATAAAAGGTGTGGCTATAGGTACCCGCATGGGCCCCAGTTATGCCTGTCTCTTTATGGGGTACGTGGAACATTCCTTGTTCCAGTCCTACTCCGGCCCCCTCCCACAACTCTTTCTCTGGTACATCGATGACTGCTTCGGTGCTGCTTCATGCTCTCATCTGGACCTGGAAAAATTTATTAATTTTGCTTCCAATTTCCACCCCTCCATCTTTTTCAAATGGTCCATCTCTGACACTTCCCTTCCCTTCCTTGACCTCTCTGTCTCAATTTCTGGTGATAGACTGTCCACCAATATTCATTACAAGCCTACCGACACCCACAGCTACCTTGACTACAGCTCCTCACACCCTGCTTCCTGTAAGAACTCCATCCCATTTTCTCAGTTCCTTCGTCTCCGTCGCATCTGTTCTGATGATGCCGCTTTCAAAAACAGTTCCTCTGACATGTCTTCCTTCTTCCTTAACCGAGGTTTTCCACCCACGGTGGTTGACAGGGCCCTCAACAATGCCCAGCCCATCTCCTGCGCATCCGCCCTCACACCTTCGTCTCCCTCCCAGAACCATGATAGGGTCCCCCTTGTCCTCACTTATCACCCCACCAGCCTCCGCAATTAAAGGATCATCCTCCGCCATTTCCGCCAACTCCAGCATGATGCCACCACCAAACACATCTTCCCTTCACGCCCCCGGCGGCATTCCACAGGAATCATTCCCTCCAGGACACCCTGGTCCACTCCATCAACCCCTACACCTCAACCCCCTCCCACGGCACCTTCCCATGCAACCGCAGAAGGTACAACACCTGCCCCTTTACTTCCCCTCTGCTCACTGTCCAAGGGCCCAAATACTCCTTTCAAGTGAAGCAGCATTTTACTTGCACTTCCCTCAATTTAGTCTGTTGCATTCGTTGCTCCCAAAGCAGTTTCCTCTACATTAGAGAGACCAAATGCAGACTGGGCGGCCGCTTTGCGGAATACCTTCAGTCTGTCTGCAAGCATGATCCAGACCTCCCTGTCGCTTGCCATTTCAACACTCCACCCTGCTCTCATACCCACATGTCCGTCCTTGGCCTGCTGCAATATTCCAATGAAGCTCAACGCAAACTGGAGGAACAGCACCTCAGCTTCCGACTAGGCATTTTACAGCCTTCCGGACTGAATATTGAGTTCAACAACTTTAAATCATGAACTCTCTCCTCCGTCCCCACCCCCTTTCCAATCCCCTTTTTTTCCGATAATTTATATAGATTTTTCTTTTCCCACCTATTTCCACTATTTTTAAATGTATTTCGATCCATTGTTTTATCTCTACCTTTTAACCCATTTCGATCCCTTCCCCCCACCCCACCCCCCACCAGGGCTATCTGTACCTTGCTCATCCTGCTTTCTACCATTAATGTCACCATTAGCACATTTTTTAGCTAATATCACCACCGTCAACACCTCTTTGTCCGTTTGTCTATGACTTCTTTTGGCAATCTCCACCTACCACTGACCCTCTATCCAGCTCTACCTGTCCCACCCTTCCTTAAACCAGCTTATATTTCACCTCTCTTCTATTTCTCCTTAGTTCTGTTGAAGAGTCATACGGACTCGAAACGTTAACTGTATTCCTCTCCGCAGATGTTGTCAGACCTGCTGAGTTTTTCCAGGTATTTTTATTTTTGTTTTTGTTTTGGATTTCCATCATCTGCAGCTTTTTGCTTTTATCTTAGGGTTTAATTGACTGCCACTTCTCTTCAAGGAATGCCTACTTTGAAGAAGTATTGCTCTTCTCTCCGACAGGATTTCCGCCTCTCTCTTTTGCCTTGTTCACATTCATTGCTTTCCATTTCTCTCCTGATGTTTGACAATGTGTTTACTAAAACTCGCTTTCGCAGCCATATTTCCTTCCTCAGTGACTGTCTCCGTCTCAGACTTAGCCCACGTGGATGTCAACTGAAGTTCCATCCCTCATGTTTTGCACCCACCCAGAATTACAGGTATCTCTGGGACATAAAACGTTTCTCGGACTGCTGTTCCCATTGCATTCTGAGATCCACACTCAATGCCATGCGCCGTCATATGAACACACTCAATCTGTCCCTCCAGCAGCACCGATGCACCCTAATTCTAAGCTGCCCGTGCACCCAGTTTCATTTTATTCTTCATCTCATCCGACGCCTCAATAAGAAACTTTGTCTTTTGCTTTCAGGTGCAAAGGAACGCAAGCTCCAACAACTCATCGACACCAGCACCCATCCAGGACCCTCCACCCCTGCCTGTCCCTCTGTCCCCATCCCGTCTTCCAATCCCAGCCCCGGCCGTGTATTCACTATACCCCCTGACCTTCCCCTCTCCAATGCTGAATATTCAGTGCTCAGCAAAGGACTCAGTTTCATACCCTTACGCCCTCACCTCAATGAATTTCGGGCTCGGCATGATGCTGAACTCTTCTTCTGCCGCCTTCATCTCCATGCTCACTTCTTTGGGCAGGAGTCCTCTCCCCGTTCAATGAATCCTTTTACCTGCCTCCAATATTCTCCCTCAACCTGGACCCCTCCCTCTGGATTCTTACCTTCTCTTGATCTTTTCATTGAGAACTGTCGGCGTCACATCAGTCGTCTCAATTTCTCTGCTCCTCTCACCTACTCTAACCTGTCTCTCTCTGAACTTGCTGCACTCTGCTCTCTCAGGTCCAACCCTGACATTGTCATCAAACCTGCTGACAAGGGTGGTGCTGTTGTTGTCTGGTCCACTGACTTCTACCTCACGGAGGCTGAACGTCAACTCGCAGACACTTCCTCTTACCTCTCCCTGGACCATGACCCCACCACTGAACATCAAGCCATTGTTTCCAGGACTGTTACTGACTTCATCTCCTCTGGAGATCTTCCTTCCACAGCTTCCAACCTCATAGTCTCCCAACCTCGGACGGCCCACTTCTACCTCCTTTCCAAAATCCACAAACAGGACTGTCCTGGCAGACCGATCACGTCAGCCTGTTCCTGCCCCACGGAACTCATTTCTCGTTATCTTGACTCCATTCTCTCTCCCCTTGTCCAGTCCCTTCCCACCTACATCCGTGATTCCTCTGACACCTTACGTCACATCAACAATTTCCAGTTCCCTGGCCCCAACCACTTCCTCTTCACCATGGACGTCCAATCTCTCTACACCTCCATTCCGCACCGGGATAGTTTGAGGGCTCTCCGCTTCTTCCTCGAACAGAGGCCTGAACAATCCCCATCCACCACTATTCTCCTCCGTCTGGCTGAACTTGTTCTCTCACTGAACAATTTCTCCTTAATCTCCTCTCACTTCCTCCAAATAAAAGGTGTGGCTATAGGTACCCGCATGGGCCCCAGTTATGCCTGTCTCTTTATGGGGTACGTGGAATATTCCTTGTTCCAGTCCTACTCCGGCCCCCTCCCACAACTCTTTCTCTGGTACATCGATGACTGCTTCGGTGCTGCTTCATGCTCTCATCTGGACCTGGAAAAATTTATTAATTTTGCTTCCAATTTCCACCCCTCCATCTTTTTCAAATGGTCCATCTCTGACACTTCCCTTCCCTTCCTTGACCTCTCTGTCTCAATTTCTGGTGATAGACTGTCCACCAATATTCATTACAAGCCTACCGACACCCACAGCTACCTTGACTACAGCTCCTCACACCCTGCTTCCTGTAAGAACTCCATCCCATTTTCTCAGTTCCTTCGTCTCCGTCGCATCTGTTCTGATGATGCCGCTTTCAAAAACAGTTCCTCAGACATGTCTTCCTTCTTCCTTAACCGAGGTTTTCCACCCACGGTGGTTGATAGGACCCTCAACCATGCCCAGCCCATCTCCTGCGCATCCGCCCTCACACCTTCGTCTCCCTCCCAGAACCATGATAGGGTCCCCCTTGTCCTCACTTATCACCCCACCAGCCTCCGCAATTAAAGGATCATCCTCCGCCATTTCCGCCAACTCCAGCATGATGCCACCACCAAACACATCTTCCCTTCACGCCCCCGGCGGCATTCCACAGGAATCATTCCCTCCAGGACACCCTGGTCCACTCCATCACCCCCTACACCTCAACCCCCTCCCACGGCACCTTCCCATGCAACCGCAGAAGGTACAACACCTGCCCCTTTACTTCCCCTCTGCTCACTGTCCAAGGGCCCAAATACTCCTTTCAAGTGAAGCAGCATTTTACTTGCACTTCCCTCAATTTAGTCTGTTGCATTCGTTGCTCCCAAAGCAGTTTCCTCTACATTAGAGAGACCAAATGCAGACTGGGCGGCCGCTTTGCGGAATACCTTCAGTCTGTCTGCAAGCATGATCCAGACCTCCCTGTCGCTTGCCATTTCAACACTCCACCCTGCTCTCATACCCACATGTCCGTCCTTGGCCTGCTGCAATATTCCAATGAAGCTCAACGCAAACTGGAGGAACAGCACCTCAGCTTCCGACTAGGCATTTTACAGCCTTCCGGACTGAATATTGAGTTCAACAACTTTAAATCATGAACTCTCTCCTCCGTCCCCACCCCCTTTCTAATCCCCTTTTTTTCCGATAATTTATATAGATTTTTCTTTTCCCACCTATTTCCACTATTTTTAAATGTATTTCGATCCATTGTTTTATCTCTACCTTTTAACCCATTTCGATCCCTTCCCCCCACCCCACCCCCCACCAGGGCTATCTGTACCTTGCTCATCCTGCTTTCTACCATTAATGTCACCATTAGCACATTTTTTAGCTAATATCACCACCGTCAACACCTCTTTGTCCGTTTGTCTATGACTTCTTTTGGCAATCTCCACCTACCACTGACCCTCTATCCAGCTCTACCTGTCCCACCCTCCCTTAAACCAGCATATATTTCACCTCTCTTCTATTTCTCCTTAGTTCTGTTGAAGAGTCATACGGACTCGAAACGTTAACTGTATTCCTCTCCACAGATGTTGTCAGACCTGCTGAGTTTTTCCAGGTATTTTTATTTTTGTTTTTGTTTTGGATTTCCAGCATCCGCAGCTTTTTGCTTTCATTCCTGAAAAGTCTGGCTCTAACCTTCAGACTTATGCCGCCTAGTCCGAGACTCCCCAACTAGCTGAAATTGTTTCCCTGTATCTCCCCACCTGTTCCCCTTAATATCTTGAAAACTTTGATTTAATCACCAGATAACCTTCTAAATTCCAGGAAATGCAATCCTAGTTTGTGAATAATTTAGTGCCTGGAGTCGAGGTATCAGTCTGGTAAACCTAAACTCTATTCTTTCCAAGACCATTATATCCTTCCTAAGGTGCAGCTCTCAGAACTGCTCACAGCATTACAGGTGTGGTCTAACCATGGCTTTGCTTGGCTGAAGCATGATTTCTACCTCTTTGTATTCTAGTCCTCTGGATATGAAGGGCGGTGCACATTACCCCTTTCGATTATTTTCTGTGCCTGTTCATGAATGATCAATACACCTGGACCCCTGGGGGTGGGGTGAGGACCCCCAAATCTCTTTGATTGCCCCCGTCTCTAGCTTTTCACCATTCAGAAAGTACCCTGTTCTATCCTCTCCAGATTAAAAGTTTGATTTAATCACCAGATAACCTTCTAAATTCCAGGAAATGCAAACCTAGTTTGTGAATAATTTAGTGCCTGGAGTCGAGGTATCAGTCTGGTAAACCTAAACTCTATTCCTTCCAAGACCATTATATCCTTCCTAAGGTGCAGCTCTCAGAACTGCTCACAGTATTAAAGGTGTGGTCTAACCATGGCTTTGCATGGCTGAAGCATGATTTCTACCTCTTTGTATTCTAGTCCTCTGGATATGAAGGGCGGTGCACATTACCCCTTTCGATTATTTACATTGAAATTATTATTTACATTGAAAGCTATTTGCCACAGTTTTGCCTGTTCACTTAGCCTATCAATATCTTTATACTTTATGCTTCCATCTATATTGTTTACAATGCTGCTGACCTTTGCCTCATCAGCAAATTTATATTTTGGCTTTCTACCCCATCATCCACGTTGTTAATAAATATGGTGAATTGTTGAGGCCACAACACAGATCCTTGCAGAACACCTGCTAATTATCCCTATTCTCTGTTTCCTGTTGCTCAGTCAATTTCCTAACAAGGTCAATAATTTGCCTTCAAATCCATGAGCTTCAACTTTAGCTTTAGGGATTTTATTAAAAATCTTCTGGAAGTCCACACAAATAACACCCCCTGCCTACTGGTTTGGTCACCTAAGGGGAGGTGGTGGTATACTGGTATTGTTACTGGTCTAGTAATACAGAGACCCAGGGAAATACTCTGGGGGCCTGGGTTCAAATCCCACTATGGCAGCTGGTGGAATGTGAATTTAATAAAAATCTGGAATCTAATGTTGATCATTGCTGATTGATGTAAAAACCCACCTGATTCACTCATGCCCTTTATGGAAGGAAATCTGCTGTCCTTACCTGACTCCAGATCCATAGCAATGTGGTTAACTCTGAGATGGCCCAGCAAGCCACTCAGTTACATCAAGCTTCTACAAAGTGGCAGTTCAAGAAGATCACCACCAGTGATGGGCCTGCCAACCAGTTCCCACATTCCATGAATGGGTGAAAAACCTCTTCAAAAAGTTTAATCAGGTTTGGCTGGCCTGATCTACTTTATAAATCGATGCTGGTTCTCTCTAATCAGCTGAAAATTGTCAAGGTGTTCAGTCACCCTATCCTGAATTAGTAATTTCCTGACAGCATATGTTGGGCTAACTAGCCTATAATGCTTAAATAGCGGAGTGACTATGAGCAATTTTCCAATCTAAAGGAGAGAGAAAAGATGCCTACTTTCAATCTGGTCACTGGCAACCCTCAAGGGCAGATGAGGTGTGGTAGATTGTCACCCAAAAATCATTCCCTTCTTCTTCATTTTATGCCCATAAAAACAGATGAAAAGAAGCTTCTGCCCTCCCATCTACCCCCAACATGCCTGCAAATTTTGTTTGAAGAATCACTGGAACATTCAGGAACATTAATCTCAACCCTAAAACCAAACTTATTGGTATATTGCAGACTGTAGCTAAATATGGTACAACATGACATGGAAACCTTTGAGTTTTTGTATTAATGCAGTTAAATAATTCACAAACTTAAAATAGAAATTTTGCTTGAATCACGATCGTCACTCAAATAGAGTGCTTCTCTAATCCTGCTGCATAAAGAGGTGTGACAGTGCTTGCATAAAACCTCGCAAAGAATTCAACAAAAAATGAATTGAAGATTTAGGGCAAACTTTTAAGGGGGCATAGGTACAGTGTGAGCTCTGAGGCAGGTGGCAGACCCAGGGCGTTCAGAAATATGGAGGCTCATGCCATCAACCGGATCCTGGTCACTCACTTACAGCAGGAGGCAATCCTGGGAATTAATAGGAAAAGTTTATGTGGTGAGTGGGCCTCTGGGCATGACCATGGGGAGGAGATAGAGCTTCTAGCAAAGGAGGTTAGCAGCTGGACATGGCAGAAAGGTAGCAGGATCAGAGGGGGTAAGTCACTACCCTTGTTTTAACTGTCCCTTCACCGCCTGTTTCCTATCAGGCGGGGGCAGTTAAATTTGAGCTCTCAGTATTTGGCTCGTGTCATTACTGATAATACATGAGCAATCATCCAAAAAATGTACTGTTCAAGTGTGATCTAATTAAACAGAATATTATTGAAAATGTGCTTTTATAATTGGAACATTTTAAGCATTTCCAATACACTACCTATGAACATTGCCAATTAACTCACTGCAGCTTCATGGTGATATAAAACGACAAACATTTTTGACTTCAAGATTCCTGAGGGATGATTACAGTGGTTATGCAGGCATCAGGAAGGAAAATGCCCAGCATCAAGTCTGCTAAAGTGTGTGGCATCAACAGAAGTGCACCTAATTTACTTAGCTAGTGGCACAGATAGGTAGAAGCACCACTTCAGACCTACTCATTCAATATTGCTGCAAATAACAACAACCCTCCCACCCTCCATGCTTTTTGTGGTGTTGCCTCAACCACCTGAGTAAGGGAATTGATCTGTAAGAGATCATTTGTCTGGCCTGGACTGGTGCAGTCCACGTCTACCCTGATGGAGGCTGATTTGCCTCAACCCACTGGATGTACCATCCTCCCCAGCAAGGTCAGATCCCAACGAGCCCAAGCGACGTGGTGACCCCTAGTCACTGTTTCTTTGTAAACAGACAGAGGTTTCCCTCCTTACATGGCAACTAGAAACCCCTGGAAATGGTGGAGATCTGGCACAGCCAGAACTCCATTTTTCCAGAGGATCTGTCAATCTCCCCCAAGAGATTGTGGGAGATTATTGGAACGCCTTTGAAACCTTGATTTTCAAACGTGTGTGTGCTCACAAGTAAGGAATCATTGAAAAGATAATGGCGAAAATTTTTCTCGGATCTACTCCAGCTTAGCCTGTGTAACTTAGCTGTAAGGACAACTTAGCTGTAAGGACTGTAGAAGCCACGCTTGCACAAGTGAAAAGCTTTCTGCTGCACTTCTGCCATAGCTATGGCGTAGAAGCAGCCGCAGCTCCAAGACAATTCCTAATCTGTTAAGTACTAACAGAAATATATATTGTGTTGATGGTAAGGAAAAAGTTGGAGCAAAATATTTAAAATAATGAAGTTCTAGTACTGAGATGGGAATGGACGGTGAGGGCAGGAAATTAAATGGATCTTTTCAAAAGTGGAGTAAGATTTTCGTCTCCCATGCTCCCTTCCAGTAACCCTACCCAAGCTCCTGAGGATGGGGTTTATTTGAATTCTCAGAGTCGGCACCACCTATGGTAGCGGAACAGCAGCACAGGACAACTGAAGAGATCTCTGGGATCGATATCCTTGGCTTGATGCAGCATAGGGGTTTCCCTAGGCTCAGAATATGACCGATGACCACTCTTGGCATGCTTAAGTCCTAATAAGGTTATCAGGCTCAAGATGGGTGGAATTCCTAACGTAGCTCAAGAGACTATACAAACACACATCCTCAATGTTATCTCTGGGCATGGCCAGGTTGGCAGAAGCAGCTTGCAGTTTTCTAGGAAATGTATATGGGGGAAGGAAACCCATGGATCCAACTTTCCGCACAGGACTGTGCCAGAGTTGACACCAGCTCCAAAACTCTATTTTTGAATGATCTTTCATAGAAAACAATTACTTGAATACATTTATTTGTATGAGGTGCAATAGTCAAATAATATACTAGAAAGTTTAGGTGATGTGTGTTGATGCGTTTTACATCAAGTGTCAAATGTCATCTTATTGCACTAATGAGCTACATTTAGTACTTTGAAAAACAATCACTTGGCACTAGGAGAAAAACCAATAAAAGAGTTTTGTGGAGGAGGCTTATTAATATTCTTCAACATAGGCTTCATTCAATAATGTCACCCAAATGGCTTGCTAAAAATAAACACTGTTTGTTTAAGAATATCGCTGAACAGTCTAAAATAAAATAGGAGCTATTACCATCCAATATATCACCCTGCCTCGAAACAAGGTAGACAAGCACTTACAGTGGCATTATTGGTTTTTGTTTCATGATATTTCAGCTTGAAGATGGACTGCTAACTGAACAATATTACTTTCTGTATCAGCATTCCAAGTCTGCAGGCTGCAGTATTATTGATGTGTTTTCTTGCCGAGGCAGAGATCAAAATATCTTATCCATATTTTGTTCATTGCTCCTTTAGTTCAAATTTCAAAAAAAAAAAATCCTGCCCCATCACAAATTAAAAAGAAATCAAAACCATACATGTTCTTTTTTTCCCTCAACCTGTCTGCGTGAATATTGTTCTAACTCCTCATTTAAAAAATACATTTTCAAAATGCACCATTTGAAAATGTGCTTGAAATGAGTCACAAGGCAGGGCACTCATGTGGTGCTAAAATAAACAGACGAGCTGAGCAGCTGAATAGTAGATCACAATGTCAAGCTTACAAATAGAAAACCAAGGCAATGTAAGAGGGCTTTGAAATCTCATCCAATATATCAATGAGGCCAATAGAGTTTACTTGGGCTATTCCATATTAGACATTACATCCAATGGTAGCTGCAGAACTTTAAGAATCTTAAAACTCTAAATTTTAGTGATGTTAAATGCTGAGGGTGGTCAGGCATAGGGTCTTCCTTGGTAATGGTGGGCACCTAAATGGGCAAAATTAGGTGAGCCCAGGAGGCTCATTGGGCACTGGCTCAGTGGGGTTTGTGCAGTAGGGCTTGCGCAGCAGAGTTCTGCTGAAGGGATTGATGAGGAGTATCCCCACTCATTCAATGAATCAGTAAAAATCACAAACTGGGTTAGAATTAAATCTCAGTAAGGAACAGGTGGTTTTTATGGATAAAAACAAACTATGTTGTCTGTGATGGGGCCCTCATACTAACAAAAATATTCAAAAGCAATTCATGTATTAGCAACCACCAACACCTGGAAGTTCCCCTCCGAGCCACTCACCATCCTGACTTGGAAATATCTTGCCGTTCCTTCACTGTCGCTGGGTCAAAATCCTGGAACTCCCTCCCTAACAGCACTGTGGGTGTACCTACACCACATGGACTGCAGCGGCTCAAGAAGGCAGCTCACCGCCACCTTCTCAAGGGCAATTAGGGATGGGCAATAAATGCTGGCCCAGCCAGCGAAGCCCACGTCCCATGATGAATTTTTAAAAAATGCATGAAGCAGCAGCTGGAGATTGCAGAAGGAGTGGAGTAACACTTTTAAACACTTACTCTTTCCAATTTATCCCAAGGAAAATCATGAGGTATTTGAATTTATAATTGCATTATTATTACTTACTGTTCTTTTTATACAGAAGAACTTCAAAGCAGTTTGATTCATAGTTGTCAAATGTCTGTCTGACTTTCTCAATGGTCTTCTTATCCGTCAGGTCACCATACATGAAACTGCACAGGAAAAGAAGAAAAGAGCACTATTTTAGATTCTCACACATTCCTGCTTTTGTGGCTGTTGTGCCCCGGTCTTAGATTTGTACCACGGGAGTAGACTGGAACCACAAGTCAAAATGACATTTAGTGTTGGAAATGGCTGTCTAAATGTTTCACTGATTCATTCAATAAAGATGTTTATATTAAAACAGTATAGGAATATCTTGTGCACCTCAAGTGCTCTTGTTACTGATAATAATAAAGTTATGAGAGGGTCTTGCAACATTGTTATAATGTGATAATTGGCAACTGTCTATATTTGTGTTGATAGCCAGCATTTGGACCTACTGTTTGCGCTTGTTAGGACTCAACAGTCATTCAAGTTTCCCACTCCCTTCCAAGGTGCCACTGCAGCTCATTAGTGCTACTCACATTCTACAAGCAACAAGTTTCCCATTGTTGAGGGAGGGAGGCAGAAAGTCAGAGAGAGACCACAATTACTTCACGGCACCATGGCCTCACATCAGAGCAGGGCACTGAGAGGCCTGGTGCTTAAGACAAGTCAACATCAGCTGAAAACAAAAGGGGCACTCACTGGTTGCAGGAGGGAAAGCCTGGAAATGCGGTTGGAAAAATCTGAGACAGATTGGGTAAAGCATTAGTAATTTGATCACAGCTTATGGAATAACAACAGAATAGAATGCATTCACAAACATGGCCCTTATGATATTGTTAAAAATGCCTTCTCAGAAAAAAATACGTGGTGAGCTTAAGAGCTCACAGGCAAGTGCTGAAGGATGCATAGATGCTAGCCACCTCTGTTTTACACAGCCAGCCTTTCAGATGTACTGTGTTTACTAATGAAGGTCAGCAGGGATTCAAACATCCAAGCTCTGCAGAGGTCACCCCATGAGCTAGCACAGTATTCACATAGCATATACGGTGCCATTTCCTGTGGCTCCTGCGTTTAGCAGGACACACTGAAGAGAGGAAGGGATTTGGCTTCCTCTGCAGCATAGCAGGGGTTTCAGTACTTATAGTCTCTCAAGGAATGTTTTATATATTCCTATGTATATGTATTTTTATATATACATAGTGGGGCTGGGATCTGGATGCATATGTTTTGTTGGACTTGGCCCTTGACTTAGCTGCTAGGAGTGACGTGTGATGTCAGGTAACAACATAAAAGTTTAAAAGGTCACTTCATTTTTATCACTACTTTTAACATTCTAAATGTCTATTTTTTCGTAGAATGCTATTTCATTATTAGGAAATGTTTATTATAAAAGGAACAGAAGGCCCACATAGAAATAGGAGAACAATCTAGACACATTGCGGGTTGAAAAATGCACCCATTAGCAATGCCTTCTGGAACCAAACTTCCAGGGAATAAATCATCACCAGAGTTTTCCAAATAGAGCAAAACTGGGGCTGCGCTCATCCGTGCTGTGGGCACACACAAGCCAGGAAATTTGGTGGGGCTGGAAATGGTAACCTCACCAAACCATGAAAGACAAGTCCTTCACCCCTACCTTGTAATCATCAGACCGGACTCTTCACACATTGATAAAGAACTGATATAAAAGTTGTTTGGCTGCAAATCTGAATATTGAACATACTGCTCTTAAGTGGCTGCTACTCATCTTTAAAGGGTGTTTTCTGCAATTGTTCTGCTGAAGGGAGGAAAAGATTGAGCATCACCATGCGCTTGATGAATGCAGCATTTTCAATAACCATTTGAAACTACAGGAGCCATCAAGGGCTCAAGCACCCCATGTAAACTTAGAGGTGCAAGCTGAACAGACACGGGTCACTGACCAAATGAATGCAGTCTCCAAGGTTCACCATATGTGAAAGGAAATTTTAAGCCAAGTGTATAAATCTTTGTATTTATTCATACTGTTGCTTCAAAGATATAATATAAATATTTTTCTGCTGTGTGCTCAGGTAGTTGAGCTGCAAAGATTGTGCAGAGCATTGACTGCTTCATACTACAATCTACAAGGGTTCCATCTATAATTACCTGTGTTAACCAGGTGTGCTAACCAGGTGTAGGATCTATGCCCTCTCGACTTAATGTCTCTTTACCACTACGCAAGTGATAGAAGTGTTTATCCTGGCATACACAGTGCCAATCATTTGCTTTATACAGGAATGACTTACCCCTAGGATGATGCTACTTCATAGAAGTTTAATACAGCAGTGACTATCACAAATGTGGAAAGGCTCCTTGATATGGTCTGTAAATCAGCCAGCAGCAGATCGTACAGTTTGATTACTCCCCCCTGTAGTGATGTGGAAGTATTTAAGACCAGTCTGTCATGACATATGCAGGTACGAGTGGCATGTTCTATAAACATGCACACCTCGTCCAGTGTTAATGGCAGCAAACATGACGTGTCATTGGCCAGAGTGCGTCAGGTCCTCAAGGAATTGTATTGTGTATCCAATTAATGTAGCACCATGGGAACATTCAAAGGGATGTCTATCCGCTTACTTTGTCAGCTCCAGCTTAAACTGCAGCAGTAATTACCAATATCCAGGAAAATGTCTCTTGGCAAACTGAAGGCTTCAACGAAAAGGCAGTCATGAAGAGATGAATAAAATTATGCAAGATGTTCAATACACAAATGGAGAAATGGTCACTGCAAAAAACTAGACTTCAATGCTCAATCAATCAATAGTAATCTTCATCTAGGAAACATTCCAAAGTACAGGTACTGGCCCTGTTTCCGGGACACTCGGGACTGGACATGTTCCAGATTTGGGGATTTTACGGATTTTGGGCCCTGTACAGTGCACTTATAAATCATCAAAAAAGAATGAGAAATAAGTCTAAAGAGCTTTTATTTACTTCTTTTTTAAAATTATTTTACTTTTCTATTTTCATAAATTACATCTCAACGGAAGAGGAGTCAGCTGCTGTACAGACACAGGCTGCGGAAGTTGAAGATTTAGGCTCCGTTGTACTTCTTTTAAACATGCCCTGCAGTTAAAGTTGTTTCAAATATATGGGCCTTTCTTTCAGAAGCACCTCTTGAATTTTGTAGACCCACATATGCTGCTCTGGAATGAAGCTCTTCTGCTCCATCCCACGAATCAATTCCTCCATAATGTTTATGCATCTGTCAATAAATGCTTTTTCCTCTTCATCCAATGCACCATTTTTATTGTCATCATTAATACACCCATTCTCTTCACTCTTGTTCACGACCATGTCAGATATTTCACTGCTTGTGAGCTGGAGATGAACAGAAGCATCGTTGTCAATATTTAAACAATCCTCAACAGCTTCTTCATCCAACAACTTGGCTTCAGCACAAGATAAACCTTTAACATATGCCAATAAATCTTCAATTTTTCTTCTCCTCAGACACACAGAAACCACTAAAGTCAGGTTCAGTTTCACTGTCACCATTTCGGAACATGGTAAATGGCCACAAGTTGTGCCATCCATTTGTCAAAATATTCTGGGGTATATTGGCCCAGGCCTTTGCAGCATTCCAGAGTGCACCTTCTACATTGAATTATTTTTGGAATTCCTTAAATCCCAAGCTCTGTTGCATGCAGTGAGCATTTTGTGCATGAATTCAGCCTTGTACCTAATTTTAAATGCCACAGAATGCCTTGGTCCATGGGCTGGATGAGGGGCGAACAGTTTAGTGGCACATAAACTCCGAAAACATTGTGTCTGATGAGGAGTTCGGCATTGGTGTTTGCAGCGCAACTATCAATGAGTAACAGCATTTTGAAGCCCCCGGGAAGACCCACAGACCAACAATGATCCCTGGCTTTAGGGGCAAAATGGTTCTCATACCAATCGAGGCAAATCGGTGTTGTCATCCATGTGTGCTTATTGGCCTTACAAACAACAGAGAAAACCCTGATCCCCTTGAAAGACCTAGGATTCTGACTCTTATCAATAACAAGCAATTTACACCTGTGGGTACCTGCTGCATTTGAACATCCGAGTACAGGAAGCTGTTCCTTAGAATCTTTAAATCCCGTTAGTGCTGTCTCACCCACAGTTACATAGGTTTTCCAGGGAATATACCTCCAATATAATGAGGTCTTATCTTGCTCTGCTGTAAGACCTTCTTCCGATATTATTGTAGAAAATTCATCCCAGTACGACTCTGCAGCTTCATGGTCAGCTGAAGCTTTTTTATCGTATACTTTCAGCAGACGTACACCATGGTGTTTTTTCACATTTGTTATACCATCCTGAGGCGTATTCACATGGTGTAGTTAGGCCCAGCTCTTCACTGTCACTTAGGCCATAATAATGAAATAATCCAATGGATATTTCTCGCTCCAATGCTGCCTGATCCACTCACGTAACACTTTATCCACATGGACAGCCTTTGGCTGATGGAAAGTTTTCATTTTATCCATTAATTTGGGCACATCGCTGTCAGAATAAAATTTAAGTCACCTCTCCTTTTGCTTCTTCAAATCATAAATGGTAGATGTTCCAACATTATATTCTTCACTTAATGTTTTCGCTGAGGCGCCCTTCTCCAGACAGATTAGTAACTCCACTTTCTGCTTAAAACTCAGTGACAAATGTTTCCTCTTGACGCTTTTGCCAGCCACGAGACTTCCTGCTGGCCTTTTCGACATGAGACCAGAGACAAAGACTCGAATTACAGAGAGACACGTGCTCAAACAGTGTTCAAACTGGATGTACAGGTAATTGACGTGGGAATCGGTGGCACCGCTAAATAAAGCAGCAGCTCGGCAAAGTAATCTGCACGCCAATTTCAAATTGCTACACATGGCGCCATCATCCAGCGTAGCTGGTTTTCGGGACACTGGACAAGCGGATCAGTACCTGTAGTCCAAACCCATTTCCCTGTCATGCATTGAACAATGTGCACACTGACAGCAGTGCCTTATTTGAACTTGAACAATTCATTGTGGGTTACAATTTCAATAAATTACATATGGAAATGTGGGTTTTGGTCAGCTTTAGTGCTGACCTTACTCTACCTAAAGTCATGGACCAGGAAATTGAGCATAAAGTCCAAATCCTGTCTTTCTAACATCATCACATAGATGCTCTTATGCCAGTAGACTTGCAAAATTAGAGCTATATCTCTTTTAATCTTTTGTATGCTTAATTGTTTTTCCTGTAATGCCAATGAAAGGATGTTGGATATAATTACAGCTTCAGCTGAAACCAGGTCGTTTCCCACTGCACTTCAATTTATCACTTGCTTTAAAATGTCAAAGGCTTGTGTTAATAATAAGTTGAGTTACCAACTTATTTGAACTTGTTGGTCAGCTTTTGCTGTATTGACATACAAGTTATAACTCCCACATCTTTTAAAATATTTAGGATGCCTATGTTCTATATAATGGAGACAGGGATTTTTTTATTTTCTCCAGTTAGCCAGCCCTGGAATTCTGATCTTAGGAGTCAGGAACAATTCACAATCCTTCATAGGATCTATTCTATTCCCAGAGGTACTCTAATACATCTCAGCGTTCATCTTGTTTTAGTAAGGACTCAAAACTTTACTCTTTCCTATATTGAACTGATTGATTGGATATCAGGTATTTTCAAAAACCACTTTTAAAAAATTTTAAATAGCACCAATAAATTGATGTGAAAAGAATCTGAATGCCACAGCATTAATTATTCCAGATTTACTACAAGAAAGAGTATATACAGCATATGTAAATTATCACTACTGATCTGACAGGATAGCAATCAGCAATCTGGGTCCTGAATCTGATTGGTGTAAGTAACTACAAATAAGTGGAGCAACAGGTATAAAATGTGTTATGATCCCAGCTGATGTTACCACTGGACAAGTCATATCCCAGGGTGGAACCTGGCTTGATAGATTCTAACTTTTTTGTTTAGAAATGTGGAGAGCAACTACTGAACAGAGTCTCAGAGTCTACTGATGAACTTTTAACAAAAGAATAAAATATTTATTAGACAAGAGAAAATGAACTATATTATACAACTCCTTCACCAATTACTATATCCTTGCAGTTGTATACATATTTGTAAGGATAACACAAGTCACAAAATCTATCTTACACTCTAAAGTGCACAATAAGTATACAGTCCACGTAAACCAAAAGGCGACCTTGTGGACAAACCACACCCTGAAACCAAGTAACAGATGCCACCAAAAGCAGATGCTATGGATCTCTCATCAGTGCTTCCCAGACGCTTGTCACAACGTAAGCCACTAGTCTCACTGAACACCATCTTTTGCATAAGGGTTTCCAATCTCAACACTTGAAATACTCGCCATGGAATCTTCTTCCAAATGATGCATTCACTTCGACGCCTTCAACAAGAATCCATCACCAAGAGTTTGAGCTCATCTGCCAATGTTCTCTTCCCCTGGATTTCTACAAGCATTCAGGCTTCACCTTTCAAGCATTCTGTCAGATATTCAGCTGTGTCAACGGAACACCGCTGCTTCACAGACCCATAAAAGGAGTCACAAACCTTTGGCTGTCTCCTCGGATCTCCTGGCTTCTTGCAAGCCCACTTTGCCTTGATTCTGCTCCTCACAGCTTTGTCTTTTACCTTGGAGGCTTTTCCTCTGCTCCTTTCTTTCAATTCCACTGAACGGAACCAGTTCAGGTTCCTGTTCTCTTCCCTTGACTTCACTGCCTTCCTGGGACCGTCTTCTGCCCAACTCCCTGGTTTCTGGGACTTTCTCTATTTTCTTTGGGACCTGCTCCTTGCAGCTCCCTTCCTGCCCCTATCAACTGAACTCAAACTGCTTTTCTGTTTCTCCCTGTCTCTGTGGGCCCCCATTGCTGGGCAACAGCACAGTTTTTTTATACTTTGTGTGTTTTAATTTTCCAAAACTACTAATCCCCTTTGAAACACAGCACTCCATTTCAAGGGTTATAAAACTTCATTAAAATGCAGGTGTACAAACAAACCAACAGACTTGCAGGCAACATTCTGAAGTGACCAAAATCAAGGTTTCCCCTTTTTTACCATACACATACGACATATAAATTAAACTTAAACTTAAAGCTAAAACTTAAAGCTGTAGCTTATTCCTAACACCCACCAATACAATCATTACTTACTTAAAACTAACTCTAGTTCCTAACAAACATAACATAATTCTCCTTTTTGCAGATGCCACAGTGGGGACAGAAGAAAAATGACATGACAAAAAGTAGGAACAAAATAAACGTTGGATATGATGACCTGATAATAAGTTAAGAGGCATTTTCTGAAATTGTAATGTTTCACATTCTAATCCTGTCAGCGAGGGGAATGTTTTATGTGGGATTTCACGTCCCATTTCCTTTCAACTCTACATTAGATGTCATATTTACAAAATATGATAAAGAAAACAGCTTAAGCTCAAGCAACTGAAAATGCCAATTGATTGTATTATACAGACCATTAGCAACAGAAAGCTTGCAATTACAGTTATTCAGCATCAGGAGACTTAAGACGATTCAAGTAAAATTGGAATATTCAATCACTGAGAAAAGTGTATTAGAATGTTGCTGTGTTTATGTATATCTAACAACTGGTTCATAAAGCAGCAGAGAAATGGATGATCTACACAGACCAAGGAACCCAGTAAAAGCATTATCCACACAAATGAAAATTAATGAATCGGAGCTATTAAATCTAAGGGAGCAGCAATAAACAAAATACAATGAAAATCATAATCAGATCTAAGGATGGGAAGATTCTATCACATTGTTCTATTTAAATAAGAGAAAAATATTTCAGTGCTGCCACATACATACAACATGTCTCTCATACCACATTCTGAGTGCAATTATGTACGACTTTCAATACCAAAAAGGTCAACATTCAAGAAATGTTATTTCATTTTGTTATTTCCAGCAATTTGTTGAACTGATGAACAATGGAGCAAGAAGTTGAAATGCAGTTTATGGAAACCAATTAAATTACCAGTAAGTAACTGTCATTAAGTATAAAGAAATATTTAGGTTTGATGTTTTAAACTTTATTGTTAAATACAATAACACCAAGATTTCAATGTACAGATTTAATTGAATTTTTTTATGTTAAAACATTTTTTCTAGTCATTGGTTATGCTGCTGTTTCTTTGGAAATTTCAATATGATTGCTCATGCTTTTTCCTACTAACTATGTTTATTCAGGAATGTAACAGGAAGAAGTGAGAAGTGATTACATTTATTTCAGTGATTTCAGATGACTATCCATTATTATCTGTTCTTTGGAATCATTACAATAAGTCATCAACTACAGGTGTAATCTATTAATTATGTAAAAAACAGCTATCATAACATTGGCCTCATTTCTGTAGCTTTGCTTAATTTTACATGCATTATTAGTAGTGTCAGTGTTTTTGTTAAATGGTGACCTCTTTTCAAAATGCAGATTACAGTTCATTGTTTATAAAGCAGGCTTTTCACAATTTTATATATAGTGGATGAAAGTCATCACACACAATTTACTTACACCTATTGAGCGATTTACATGTGAAAAGTCCAAAACAAGATTACACATGATTACAAGATCTTTCCCTTTATTTCCAGGTCCCCCACAATCTCACCCAACCCTATTTGAGTAACTACCTCTAGCCAAATATCAGATCTCTTTTCCTTCAGTTACTGTGTGTTTTCCATTTTCGATTTTCCCATCAGATGATGCTCTCTAGAGGCATTCTGCTAACGGCTTGTGGAACTCTTCCAAAACTATTTCACCTTTAATCTTTCCTCTATATTCACAAGCTTCATAAAAGCCTCGCCTTTAACCATGGGTTTGGTCTCTTCCCCAACAGCCCCCATCCTAAAGTCCATTGCTTCCTCCTTGGTTTCTACTTCTCCCCCGGTAATGCACTCTAAGAAATTTAAATGAGGACTGTCATGGGCAGAATTTGTGTTTCCTTACTATCCATGATCAGTGTGTTTTGCAAGTAAGGAGCATGTGTCTTCTTATCCTCAAAGTGATTGTCCCTATTTAAATAATCCTAGCAGCAATCTTTTTGTGAGTTTTAAATTAAAGAAGGTATTTATTATCACATACTTACTCTTAAAATGCTTAAAATGTGATATCTCACACACATACTATCACACACACAAAGAATAGATACAGATGAAGTTAAAACAAGACAGTTGCAAGGTATGATTGTCAGGGTCTCTTTTGTGGAAGGCCTGTAGTTTCTTAAATAAGTCAATGCTTTAGTTGAAGTGAAAGGCTTTTGAAGCAGAGGATTATCAGTAAGCTGTGGGGCTTCTTGTAGTTAAATTATCAGGAGGCTGGTTCTCAGGCAGACTCAAAGTTGAAGCAGGTTAGGATTGGGCTAGGGGGGGAGGGGGTTGTGGAGGGTCCTTCTCCCACTTTCAAGGTATTGATGTTTATTACCTTGGCTGCTTAGGTGACTTGCAACTGATTCAATGGCTTTCTGATGGAATTCTGTTCTGTAGAACAACTTCTTGCTCTTATTTTAAAAGCAAACAGAAATTATGGCTGTCTCATCATGTGACCTCCATCAGTTCAAAATCTTTTTCCAAATAAGATGGGTGGTTAGGTCAATTATACATCCTGTGTTGCGGCTTTCACATCTTGAGAATTTGAGACAGCCAGTGTCTTTGTATCGAATGACCCATTCAATTTGAAATGACCCTTTTTAATTAGTTTCAGGAAAAGGCATCGAGTCCTGTCTGGAGACAGGGGAGTGTTTAAATCCACAAAAGAAGTCAGGTGATCCTCGTGCAGCCTTCTCTCTGCAGCTTTTTGTGGTTAGTTTTGTAATATAAAAATTAATTTGCAGTTCAGAATATACCGGAACATGGCGGGGGTCTTATGTAAATGTCAGTCGCTGTTGTATACTAAATGGGCCAAATCTTCCGGAGAGAGGCAATCACAGTCGAATTGCCGCTCTGCTCCTTTTTATTTACCTTAGTCGGGGGCTGCACGTTTCTCGCCCAACCTTCCGACTTGGGCCTGTTAAGAAATGTGCAGTGTACCGGCTCCTGGGACTCTTCTGTGAGGTCGGCGGCAAACACCCTCTGTGCAATGCAGCAGCTTCAGAGAAGGTGAAGCCACACCCCCTGTTTTACAATACTAGCTGTGGTAAACCAGGCAAGTTTAAAAGATCCCAGCCACTTTGAGTAACCATGGAGAAGACAGGTATATAAAGTAACTGGTTAGTGGGGGAGGGTCGCAGGGGAGGGTAGGATGGGACAGGGGGGGTGGGATGGGTTGGGGGCTAGGATGGGACAGGGGGGTTTGGGTGGACAGTCGGAGGGGGCGGGTGTGTAGTCAGGGGGGTAGGGGCAGTCAGCGGGTGGGGGAGTAGGGGGGTGAGGGAGTAGCACAGTGAGGGGTTGTCAGGTGGTCCAACGGGAGGGTGAGAAGTGGAGTCAGGGGTCCAGTGCGGGGAGAGGTCAACAGGATCAATAGTAGTTACCCAGGAGATAGAAGTGGTTTTAGATCTTCTAACTTTTCCTGGGTAACTATTCTGCTAAGAGAGACAGAACCATCCCAAGGACGCAATCATCTCCGATTTGCACTAAGTGCGGTAGCAGGCGGGTGAAATGACAGTTTATTCGCCAGCCGCAGTGGCCGCTTTTCACGCTGTATCGTCCCAAACCCGCCGCATTAATTATGCATTCACGGGAAACACACCATTTCCATAGCGGGCAGGCTCTCATTCACCCGCCACACCATCGCCTCGCCACTTCACCACGCCAGGCACCATATTTAATGTCCAGCCTCATGCACGTCTCCCAGTGCTCCCAGCCTATGACTGCTCCAAAGAATATGTGGCCCCGAAAGGCAAAAAGACTGCAGCCCCCAGGTTCAATGTGTGTCCCTCAAGGGACGTTTGGACACAGTGGTGGCCCGCCACGATATCCTCTACCCCAGCTGTGGCAGCAGAATGGGCAGCAACCTCACTAATCCAGCTTGGGAGGTGGTGGCAGTGGTGGTCAGCGCCAATGCCCTGCAAAAGACGACAGCCATCCAGTGCCAAAAAAGGATGAATAGTCCTATCTATTCCACCAAGGTAATTTACCCTTCTCATCATCCTCAACTCTCACACTCACAAACCCATCACACATCCACAGGGATCTCACACCTCAAGGGACAACACCACTAACTCTCACACACACCCTCACATCTCCATCAGACTCAGATCCTCTCGAGCTCACATCCTCATCCTGTCTATGGCTCCGCTCACCACACAAACATTCCACACAGTGCCATGTGTCCTGCTCACACTCCATCTGTTTTCATGCAGGGAGAGGTCCCAGACCAGGGGTGGAGTGGCCCACATTAGGCCCCTCACTCACTTTGAGGAGTGTGCTCTCACACTGACTGGTGAGGATATGGACCATGCCTGTGGCGATGGTGAGGTTGGCGGCGAACACCCTCGTGAGGATCCTGCACCATATTAGCTCTCTCTCAACGCAAATGTGAGTGCTCTCTCTCCTGTTTTTGACTCTACTGCCATGCACTACTTATCTCTATTTGGTTCACAGGGAGCTCTGCCAAGTGACCGACACTCTCAGCCAGCCAGTCCCTCAGCTCCATCCATGTCCTCACCTCCAGCCAACAGGACACATCCTCCATTGAAGAGCGGGAAATAAGCAGCCTGGAAGACCCACCACAGCGCTTATCCACACCCTCCACCAGCGCAGAGACACACACCTTGGTGGGACCTAGATCTAAAGCAGGCTCGGGTTCACAATCTAGTGGTCACTACACGGACACGTGTCCGCAGCAGCAAGAGGCAGTTTTGTCCAATCTCCCTGGCACTTGGAGGACAGCTGGGGATCAGGCATTTGTGAGGTCCAAGTCAGATGACGAGCCTCTAGTCTCCAACTCATCGTGGAGAGTCGGCAGAATGCATAGGAACATCACGCAGAGCTATTGGAAACCCTCAGCAGAGTGGCACGCGAGTTGGAGGAGTGCGTCCCCCTGCTCTCTGATGAAGTGGTGCCCACGTGTGCATGTATGGAGGTTTCCATGGGGAGGATAGCAGATGCCATGGAGACCCTGGTCCAACAGAGATGTGTACAGACCTGCACTCCGTCGCAGGAGTCATGGGTGAGTTCCTGAAGTGGCAATGCAAGAGCGAAATGGGGCACCTCGACATCCCTCCAGGTGCTCCTTCCCCTCAACGAGTCAGGCTGGGGCCCCCGGACACCCGAAGGGAGGAGGAGCAGCAGCTGGACACCCCGGGTCATCCTTTCAGGAACCTCAGAGGCTGTTCTCTCCCTCCAAGTCCCCTTTGCCTGTGAGCCCCTCAACCTCATCCTCTGTCACCGCAGAGGGAGCAGCTGGACAACGAGTGATTCTGGAGGGAGAAGCGTGTGTATGGCAGGGTCTTTCGGGGCCTCATGCAAGCTCTCTCCCACACACGCGGATCCTTCACATATCACACTCAAATCACTGTCCTGAGCATTTTCAATGCTGCCTGCTGGGGTTCGCTTTCAGTTGTCCATCTGAGCTGACCTGCATCTCCACCCACCCACTGATCACACTCCCATGCAGCACCTGATCTCGCTCACCATGACTATCATTTCACTTTCGATTTGGACAGCATGGTTGTGATTCACTTTCTCATCAGCTCCCCCATCTTTCCCCCTCCCCCAGTCACCCATTTCCTTTCCCCCATCACAGTTGACCCCCACCACCCCCCCGGCAAAACCTTCCACCTCCCCTCCGTGACCTACCAGCCACAACCCTTTTCCTTCGGAGATGTCCAGGTGAATTTACACGTTTCCTTCCTTCCCAAAAATCCCACCCCCATCCCCGAACTCCTCCTTCCCACCACAGTGTCCGTGTCTGCCTCAGAATTCCCACCAACCACCCTCTCTGTCCCTTCTACCACCACCATCAAACCATCACTCTCCCACCCTACCACCTCACTCTGCCCTTGGTCATTCTCACCCTTCCCTCATACGACGCCCATCCTCAGTTCACTCCCCAGGAGGCAGTCATGGACCCACCAGACCTCTGTCTTGCACGTTCACCTGGAGATGCCCCTAACCCCCCTGGAACCCCTTCCCCTACTCCAGACCCTTTCCCCCCCTCGAAACCCCTGCCCCCTCTTAGTCCTCCCACCCCACCATCCCAGCCTTACCCCACCCCCCCATCTCAGTCCCTCTCCTTCCCTGACTCCCTCAAACATCCTAAATTCTTCCGCCACCCTTGGTCCTTCCCCCTCCTGAATCCTTCCTCCAGCCTCATTTCTTTCTCTAGCTTTTCTCCTTCCCCCTTTCCGACTCCTTCCTCCACCCTTACTCCTCCCATTCTTCACACTCCTTCCTCACCCCACAGACTGCTTCCCTTACATCTTCCACCCCGCCCCTTATACCTATCTCCCCAGTTGCCATTTTCTCCTCATTACCCCCTTCTTCCCTGTACCCCTTTCCCCTCCCAAACTCACCCTCCTGATGACACCTTCATTCTCCCGCAACCTCACCCCTCCCAACACCTTCATTCCCTGCCTCCCAACCTCAAGCCCCAACAGCTTCATTCTGCCACTCCCAACCTCATCCCCCCCCAACACCTTCATTCCGCCCCTCCCAACCTCATCCCTCCCCAATGCCTTCATTCCCCCCTCCCAACCTCATCCCCCCCAATGCCTTCATTCCCCCCTCCCAACCTCATCCCTCCCCAATGCCTTCATTTCCCCCTCCCAACCTCATCCCCCCCAACGCCTTGATTCCCCCCCTCCCAACCTCATCCCTCTCCAATGCCTTCATTCCCCCCCTCCCAACCTCATCCCTCCCCAATGCCTTCATTCCCCCCTCCCAACCTCATCCCCCCCAACGCCTTCATTCCCTCCCTCCTAACCTCATCCCCCGACACCTTCAATCCCCCACTCCCAACCTCATCCTCTGACACCTTCATTCCCCCACTCCTAACCTCATCCTCTGACACCTTCATTCCCCCACTCCTAACCTCATCCTCCGACACTTTCATTCCCCCACTCCTAACCTCATCCTCCAACACCTTCATTCCCCCACTCCTAACCTCATCCTCCGACACCTTCATTCCCCCACTCCTAACCTCATCCTCCGACACCTTCATTCCCCCACTCCTAACCTCATCCCCCGACACCTTCATTCCCCCACTCCCAACCTCATCCTCCGATACCTTCATTCTCCCACTCCCAACCTCATCCTCTGACACCTTCATTCCCCCACTCCTAACCTCATCCTCCGACACCTTCATTACCCCACTCCTAACCTCATCCCCCGACACCTTCATTCCCCCACTCCCAACCTCATCCTCCGATACCTTCATTCCCCCACTCCCAACCTCATCCTCTGACACCTTCATTCCCCCACTCCTAACCTCATCCTCCGACACCTTCATTACCCCACTCCCAACCTCATCCTCCGACACCTTCATTCCCCCACTCCCAACCTCATCCTCCGACACCTCATTCCCCCCTCCCAACCTCATCCTCTGACACCTTCATTCCCCCACTCCTAACCTCATCCCCTGACACCTTCATTACCCCACTCCCAACCTCATCCCCCAACACCTTCATTACCCCACTCCCAACCTCATCCCCCGACACCTTCATTCCCCCACTCCCAACCTCATCCCCCAACAGCTTCATTACCCCCCTCCCAACCTCATCCCCCAACAGCTTCATTACCCCCCTCCCAACCTCATGCCCCCCCGACACCTTTGTTCACCCCCTCCAAACATCATCCCCCAATACCTTCATTCCCCCCAACCTTACCCCCCCACCGAAAACCTTCAGTACCCCACTCTCAACCTCACCTCCCCCGACACCTCTTCCTCTCCCAGTCGACCCTAGACCTTCCTCTCCCATCCCCTGGACCATCATCTGTTGTGAGCATCAATGGTAGCTTTCCAATTTCTGTGAGCTGCTTCACAGCAGGCCCGTGTCCATGAGAATCCACACAGCATGCCATGGATGTTCCTCCAGGATCCTGTTGCTGTTGAGCTCCAGAATCTTCGGCTCCTCGGATGTCCTCGATGTGAGCAAAGCCCTGGTGGGTAAACCCAACTTCTGCACATCACAGTTGTTGAGATGTGTTATGCACCAGTGTTTTCCCACCGACATAAGTGGACAATACGGTGGTGGGGGGATGAATCCGGCGGGCTGATCTTATAATGATATGCTGACGTATTACAATTTGGTCCCTGCCATCGACAGGCTGAGCGGATGATCGCGAACTGGTTTCATGACATCATGAAACTGATTTTTGGCCTTCTCACTAAATTGTCCGCTCACACCACCAAATACACCCGACGCCAGCAGGCATGGAACATCTCAGCCAAAGTCTCTGATTTAATTTGGAATTTCGGATGGTTACTGGCGCAGGATAATTGATCATCAGTAGTTTGGAACTTCCCAAGCAATTCCCATGCAGTCCTTGTGTGGGGATTTCCAGGGGATCCCCCAGCACATCTTCTGGGGTACCAGGGGGAATGGAGGTTCTGGGCCAACATTTCTTGTCATGCCATTTTACCCTTGGGTGTTAGGTGAAAATTGTCAGCATTCATAACCTGTAATTTCATTTCCTTATTTCTGATGATTCATTCAACTGATGAACAATGATGGACAAAATGGAATATAATTAAATCACATTTCCAACTAAATTACTCGTAATAACTGGGCAAAGAGCAATGCTGGTCTACTAAAATAAAAACAGAAAATTCTGAGCATTCAGATCTGGTTATGTATCTGAAACATTAATCCTACCACCTTCTCTCCACAGGCGCTGTCTGACATGCAGAGCGTTTCGAGAATTTTCTGTTTTTGTTTGACATTTGCTGAGAGTTGTCACAATGCATTCATCTTTTGGAAATGAGCTCTCATTCAACTCTTCACGGGACAATTTAATATCAACAGATGGTTTTTGAGTATCAATATGTTATCCTGCTCCCATGGATAACGACCCCACTGAGAGCTGCCCAAGCAGTAACAGAATAGCACGACAGTGAGAGGAAAGCCTCCAATAGAGCAGTCTTCAAGATGAATCTTAAAGGGCACATCTGTTGTCTTGGTGCAGTGTACTCCTATTTGTATGTTCCGCATTTAGCTAGCTTGCTCTGCCCTCCACAACTTTGCCATCCATAAAGAATGGGTGTGGACATTCCTAGGTAAGTTGGGCAGAAGACCATTCAGCCCATCATGTCTCAGCAGCTCTCCGAATGAGCAATTCCCTTGGTGCCATTCTCCCACCTTCTCCCCATAACTCCTGCACACTCTTCCCTTTCAGATACCAATCTAATTCTCCTTTGAATGCTTCAATTGAATCTGCCTTCACCGCATGATCAGGCAGTGCATTCCAGACCTTAACCACTCGCTGCATGAAAAAGCTTTTTCTGATATCACTTTAGCTTCTATTACTGATTACTTCAAATCTCTGCCTTCCCGTTCTCAATCCTTTCAGGAGTGGGAACAGTTTCTCCCTATCTACTCTTTCCAGACCCCTAATGATTTTGAACAGATCTATCAGATCTCCTCTCAGCCTTTTTTTCTCCAAGGAAAATAGTCCTAATTTCTCCACAGTTCATAACAACAAATTATGGGCAATAACTACTGGCCTTGACAGTGACACCCATGTACCTTGAATGAATATAAATCAATAACCTTGATTGGATTGTAACTCGTGCCAGGGTGGGGTAGCTACTGCAGCTTTTCCACCAGATTAGTTGTTGGGAAGTTGAAGATGCTTTTCAAGGTGAATGGAAAACTTTCTCTTGCGGGGCAAGAAAGATCAAGGAAATTCCCGGACTCCCTCCTCCTTTCCCACAGGACCCTGCTGAAATTCATTCTCCAAGGTTTATCTGCTTGCTGGCGAGTCTCCCTCTAGTGCTGTCTGGCTGCTTCTCGCCATCTGGACTTTTGCTCCCTGCCTCCTGCCAATCAGCTGCTGCTTTCCCCTTGTTTCAGGCAGCATGTAGAAGAAGCCTG
Source organism: Carcharodon carcharias (assembly GCF_017639515.1). Classification (NCBI taxonomy): domain Eukaryota; kingdom Metazoa; phylum Chordata; class Chondrichthyes; order Lamniformes; family Lamnidae; genus Carcharodon; species Carcharodon carcharias. The sequence continues at coordinate 86,269,102 of NC_054486.1, forward strand.
GGAGTTAAAATACCCTGGGCCTGAAATCTGAGCCTATAAATGCATTCTGTACTGCTTCCACTTTCCATACCTGCTTTATAACTGCTGGAAGTTAAAATGGATATCCGTGTTAAACAGAAGGGAGGGCTTTAGTGATCAGTTGTGTTCTGATGTCCTTTATGGGCAGTCAGTGAATGATCCTCAGGCTTCCAGCCATGCTCTTCACCATGCAGAACCATTGAATCATACAACACAGATAAGGAGACCATTTTGGCTCATTGTGCCTGTGCCAGCTCTTTAAAAAAGGTCCTCCATTAGCTCCAATCCAATGCATTTTCCCCATAGCCAAAGTTCTTTTCCACTTCAAGTATTTATGCTTTTCAGGTTTTGTGAACTGTGCGGATATAGTGTAGAACTTCAAAGGGAAACAGGCAAGTTGGTGGAAAGGAAAGTCAGGTGGCAGATGACGTTCAAGGGGTAGGAATGTGAAGTGATTCATTTGGTAAGAAGAACATAGACAATATAAAACAAAGGATACAATTCTAAAGGAGGTCCAAGAGCAGATGGAACTGGGTGTATATGTACATGAGTCATTGAAGGCAGCAGGGGAGGTTGAAAAAGCATGAATAACAGAACACAGTATAAGTGAACAACCTACTTTAATACAACAAACTCCAAAGTGAACAGAATCCAATCAGGTCTTTGCTGACCCAATGCATTTCCTGGCTGTCTAAATGTGCCTTTCTTTCTCCTATCTAGTATTTCTTTGAGCTGCAAGCCGAGGACAATATTATGAGAGGCAGCTGGGTGTTTGAGTTTTAGAATGGGCTCCTACGACTGAGATGACCTTCCATCTTTGGCAGCTAGCTCCCGAGTTGCAGCCAAATCATCGGATGAATGATTCTCCAAACATCCTTCTGCATACATAAGAATCAAGGTATTGGGATTGCTGAGGTTAAACTTTCACATTTACAACTGAATATCAGGAATGAAGACAGAGACATTACCTAAGCTCTTCTGTGCTGAATTCGTCAGAGCTTACACATGCAGCAGACAATATGGACAAGAATTTCCTCTATATAATTGATAATTAAATTTGATATCCACCAAAGCATGAACAATATCAACTCCCACATTTTACAGCAATCTATGTTTTAGTGTTGGGACTGAATCTTTGAGACTATTCATAATGTAGATAATGTTCATAATGTAGACTTCCAGTAACAGAATTGCAGCTCACCACATTCCCTTTAGACTACTGTTCCATTATCACACTCTGCGATCACGGAGGAGTGATCCTGTTGTTTAATCACAGAATTGCTGAGCCATAAATGAAAAGTAAATTTGCCTCATTTTGCCTCAGCCAGGGCAATAAACCAAGGTTCTTCTTTTGAGTTCTACCCTACATATTTGAATTGTTTCAGCAAAAGCAATAGATTTTAATATGGTTTATAACTTAATTCCAGAATAGTGCACAGTAAATATGGATTATTGTGTTTATTCTTTCCCTTTCAGTTTACTTCAGCATCTTTAAAAACATTAATGCTACAGAAGTACCATGCTGATTCTAATCAGTTGTTTATTTTTATCGTTTTATTTTTATAAGCCTACCAGGGCAAATCGATGAATGGCATCAGCAACTAAATTGATTGTTAAAAGAAATTTAGCACAGATTAAACAAAATCCATTTCTTCCAATTTATACCTCTCAAGCAGGTTCCTTTTTACTCCAAGAATGTGTGCAGGTAAGACTTTGCTGGTGACCTGTGCCAATGTAACAACACAGGACGCCAGATCGATGCAAAAGAAACAGGAAGTTACTGACATCGTTAATTATGATGCTCCATACTTTCCTAGAAGTTTTGCGTCGCTCTCCCCTAAAACTCAGGGAAAACAATTAGATGATAATTATAACCCAACTCATTAAAATCAATGGTGCTCACGATTTATGTGCAATTTTAATGTTGCTGTTACTTAAACTTAACAATAGTGATCCAAGAGGGATGAAAAAAATGCATTTGTTGAATCAGTCTTTCACTTTTAACTAATCTCTAATAGACACTGAAAATAATTTCGATATCTTCAGCATTTACCATCTCTCAGAGCACGGACAAGAATGATCTCTGAGCCAAAGACACGGCAAAGGCAAAAGCTTCAGAAAATTGCCAGATGCTCAAGTAATGAGATTGCATTGTACTAAGTAAATATAAACAGCCATAAACAATGAAGAGAATTTTCTCCCCATTGGGCAGGCTGGGTGGGAGCAGGTGCGGGTGGGCACACAGCCAATCGCTGTCCACGATTGGCTGCATGCCGCCATTTTACTTGGGCGGGCCAATTAAGGCCCACCCAGTGTGACACGCACCTAGAACACTCTCTGTGCAGGCGAGGGGAGGAGGGAGAGTCGGGGCCTGCGCTCATTCTCGCATGCATGAAAGAGCGCAGAAATCTCCCTGAGGCACAGAGCTGCCTCAGGTAGATTACTTTGATTTTGAAAAATTGAAATAAAGAAAAAAAAATTGTTCAGACATGTCCCCTCATGTGACTGTGTCACATGAGCTGGGACCTGTCAATGAATTTTAATAAAAAATGTTATTATACTTACACACCCTTCATGAAAACTCATTCCATCCATGGATGAGGTTCCATGAGAAATGCAAAGGCTACCTGGGCTCTTCACTTGCCCGCCAACCTTAAGGTTGGACGGCCAGCCCTGTTAATTGTTACAATTGGTTTTGAAATGGCCTTAACAGGCCTTTGACAGTTCGGCGGGCACGCAACCAACTCCGGTGTGTGTACACCGAACTGAAGATCGGAATGACGCACGGTAACATCAGGACATACACCAGGCATCGCACACGTCATTTTACGCATCAGCGAGTGGGGCCTGTCCCCGCACGCCAACCAGAAGATTCAGGCCAATGTGTTTATCACCCTTCTTTAGTTTAAACTAAAAAACAGCTTCAGAGAACAGTATTTAATAGCAACAGCATAAGATTGCTATTATACAATTTATTTTTAAAAATGACTCATTCAAGGATGGGAGAATTGCAAGCAAGACCAGCATTTTTGTCCATCCCTAATTGCCCCAAAAAGATAATGGTGAGTATAATATTCTTTAAACTCCTTGACTAATACAGAATAATGTGTCTGCAGCTGTTTATAAAACACAAGCTTCATTGAGATACATCTTATAGATGGCTCAAATCTCCCACGAGGATGTACAAGAGCCAACTCATGTGATGTTATATCACTTTATATGGTGCTGTACACAGTATCTGATTGGCATATTAGATAGAATTAACCAATTACACTACATCTCCTCCCAAGTCTTTGATTTCCATTCCTATAATGTGAAGATTAAATAAACCACAACTTTAAACTCCGGTGTGTTGCAAACCTTAATCTTGTTTTCTTCTCTTAGGTCTACCTCTTTCCTCCATTCTTCTTATAACTGCTGTGGCAGTTTTACGAGTCTACCAGAATGGGTTCTCCTCTGCTTTTGAGGGGGTTGGAGGTTGGAGGTTTGAGACTTGCGGCTGGTCTCTCAGATTCTGCTGGGTATGAGGGAAATTGATGACTCAGGTTCAACAGTCAGGTTGTCATCTGGGTTGGTGGATGAATACAGTGCCTCTGCCCAGTTTGATCAGGTAGATTCTATTTTTACTTAGTTCTGTTGAAGAGTCGTGCGGACTCGAAACGTCAACTGTATTCCTCTCCACACCTGCTGAGTTTTTCCAGGTATTTTTGTTTTTGTTTAGGATTTCCAGCATCTGCAGTTTTTTGCTTTTGATCAGGTAGATGTTTGCTTCCACAGGATAGGAAGCTGCTTCTGCATAGCTGCTTCTGTATAGGGCAAGGGCAACAGATGTGTGGGAACACCACCACCTGCAAGTTCCCCTCCAAGTCACACACCATCCTGACTTGGAAATATCTCGCCATTCCTTCACTGTTGCTGGGTCAAAATCCTGGAACTCCCTCCCGAACAGTACTATGGGTGTTCCTACAAGACATTAACTGCAAAGGTTCAAGAAGGCTGCTCACTACCACCTCCTCAAGATCAATTAGGGATGGGAATTTAAAAAAATGCTGGCCTAGCCAGCAATGCCCACATCTCATGAAAGAATAAAAGAAAAGTGTACATCTGTTCCATCTCACCATACTATTATCTGTTTGGATGAGGTAGGATCATGGATATGGTGTTTGTTTAACCACTTGCCACTGCAAGCTTGGTCTCGGATCCAAACTGGCTCTCCTGATTGGAGATCTAGCAGGTAGTATGCCCTGTGATGTTTATCATTGTTCCACATCTGGCTGGAACAATATTTGCCCTTTTTCTCTCTCACTTTGCCTAAGCCATCAGCCTATACTTGCATTATGAGTGTGTGTGTGAGAGAGTAAGGAGTTGAGTTCTTGATCTTCTTCCCATGAGGAGTTCACATGGTGCTAGGCCATTTTTGGAGAGGAGTTGAGTGATAACCCTGAAGTGCAAGTTGGATGCTTCATCAAATATCTCCTTTAGCGATGTAATTACTGCTTCAGAAGTGTGACCCTGCAGTTGCTTGACTTTTATCTATCTGGAATGCTAGTCTACTAAGATCAAGACCATCCTATCTCTGTGTTCAAAGAAGTCCATCCCAAGACGTTCACATGGTCTTGATGGAAGTGGAAGATGACATCAATGGTTTTCTTGTCTGCTGACAATGAATAGTGCAAGTAATACAGCTTGATATCATTTCATACAGTGACTTTGAGAGACCTGGCCACCAAACAGATCATCCTTCTCCGGCTTGACACTTGTGATTCCCAAATGCCCTTGCTGTAATTGTTATAGTATGTCAGATCTCAGAGCTCTTGGAATGACTACTTCATTGTCATAGATGGGTAAATCAACTACACTGCAGTGTCCTCACTGTTCATAGTGCTCTCTGAGAATGGGATTGTGTGGCATGTATACTGGCCATCCTTTGACACAGTACTCACTGACCTGAGCACATTGTTCATCAGGTTTCTGTGCATCCTTGATTTCATTCAGTCACTGAGTTGCTGCTGGTAGAGTTGTGGTTGCTGTCAGTGCAATTGTTTCTACCTCTTCAACAAGAGCTACATCACCTTGTCTGGGATGCGGGACAAAGCATCCGCTGTGCTCTGCTGCTTTCCCGGAACTTACTCTGTCTTTACATCAAACCTCAGCATCCTCAGTCCGAATCATTGTACTCATGGAGGCATTTTTGCTAACTCCTTAGAAGTTAAGAGTGTCACTCAGTGCTTGTGGTCTGTCTCTAGTTTGAAGTGGAAACCAGGAACATAATTGGTGAACTTCTCACAAGCCCAAGTAGCAGCTAATAGTTCTTTCTTTATCACTGCATATCTCTGTTCAGTCTCCGAAGTGAATGGTTTGCACTTTCCAACCATCTGTATCAGAAAGATTACAGCTCCCAGTCCTGTAGAAGATGCATCTGCAGCAATGATAGTGGGTAGCTCTGGGTCATAGGGATTTAAAACATCAGGTGATATCAGCATCCTTTTAATTTTCTCCAAAGACCTCTGTTGCGCTTCTGCCAGGACCAGGTATTGTCCAGTTGCAACAGCTAATGTAGTGGCTCATTGACAACAGTAGGTTGGGCAGGAACTTTCCGACTTGGTTCATCATATCCATGAATCCCTGAAACTCAGTCACATTCCAAGGAGCTGGAAAATCCTTGATTGCTCTTGTTCTCTGTGGATCCACTCTGACACCAGATGCATCCACAATATATCCATGGAACATGATAGTCGGTTGTGAGAATTTGCATTTGTCATTGAGTGTAAGTCCTGCTACCTCCAGGTGTCGCAGCACAGTCTAGTGTCACACTCTAGTGTCACGTTCTGTCAGAGTGGATCCATGGATCAGGACATCATCCATGTGACACCCAACTCCATCCAGTCCTTCTAGGATGCTTGACATTGTCCCCTGGAAGATTTCTGGCGCTGACATGATGCTGAAGGGTAATCTGTTGAAACAAAACCTCCCAAAAAGTGTAATGAAGGGTGTGAACAACAGACTCTTTATAAAGAGGTGGTTGCCAAAATTCACTATTTGAATCTAGCTTCACAAAAATTGAACTCGCTCCCAGTTTAGATCAATTTTTGTCCACGGATGACATAGGATGAATTTCGCAATCAACTGCTTTGTTCAGCTGTGTAAGATATATGCAAATTCTGATAGATCTGTTGGGTTTTGGCACTGGGGCCATCCCCAAGCACCAACTTGCTGGTTCTGTCACAGATGAAATAACCACCACCTCCAACATAGAGTCAATTTTCTTCTTTACTTTTGGCAAGAGTGGATGAGGAATTATTCTGGATGTCTACAGGCACACTGGCTTCGTTTCAGGGCTTACAGTGAGGTGGTATGCTGGCTTCAGCTTTCCTCGTCCTGTGAACAACTGTGGGAAATCTGCCCTGAGGTTTTTGGGCTGATCTTCTTGGCTTTTCAGTTCCACTACTTTGCAAATAAATTGTAAGTCAGTACAGCTCTTCCAGCTCAAAAGTGAGCAACTCTGGTTCTGAATCACATACAATGTTTCTGTGATTTCTTTCTCTCGATATTGGAGAGAACTATGTTTAGTTCTCCTTTAACCTTGAGTTCTATGCTTCCTGGCCCGTATCGTTTTTAGCATGTTGGCTGAAGAGAGCTTCTCTCCAACCACGGTTCCGCATCAGAAAAAACCAAAACTGCTGCACCTGTGTCTAACTTGAAGTGCATCTTGTTTTCAATAACACTCATCCCAGGTACAATTGGAGAATATCATCAGAGAAATATTATCAAAATGTCTAAAAAATTCCCTACTTTGAGTTCGGATGCAGCTGACCTTCTATCCGAATGCAAAAATTTTAAACAGCGTACAGAGCTATGGTTTCTTGATTCAGGTATATCTGAACCAGACAAGCAAGCCATAAAAATTCACCTAGCAATTGGGAATGACAGCCTACACAGGCTGAACATGTCAGGAGTAACAGAAAAAGAGCTAAAGGATCTCCAAAAGATATGGACTATATTGGAAGACTGGTTCAGAATCAGGTTAAACCTCTGTATTCATCAAATAGAGTCCATGTCATTTCAACAGCAGCCTGCAGAACGCATAGACCACTTTGTCAGCCGATGCAGAGAAAAGGGTACGTGCTGTGATTTTTCAAACTCAGAGCTAGCAGACAGGATTGTTGAGTTGCTGATCGCATCCACTCCTGTGGAAGCATTCCAGAAAGATCAGATGGACAAGCCCAAAACATATGGCATCGAAGACCTACTCAAGGATGGACATAAGTACGAAGTGATCCTCACAAGTTGACAGAGCTTACAAGTCCAAAGTACAACCCCAATTATTAATGCACTTACTGGGACGCCCAAACCTAGCAGGACATGTGGAAGGTGTGTGGCCTTCTGTGTGCACCCAGGAAATGCCTAGCTTTCCATAAATTCTGCAAGATAAGTGGCAGAAAGGGCCATTGGCAAAGGCTGACGTAGCTACAAAGAGCCATGCGCTGATCCGAACAGATCGTACACAATGGGTACTCTCAATCAATAAGAAAGATCAGCCAGCATCCAATCAGAAACATACACATGAGCTGACTGACAAACCAGGAAATGATGATGATGTGCATGACGAGATGAAGAGCAGTGAACACAAGTTTCACACCGTCAATCTCATGGAAAACATAGATGCCATTGCACCATCCGAAGGGTTTGCCAAGATTCAAATTGTCTCTCCGAAGGAAGTTGGTACCTACTCATTATCGGCCAAGGCTGACACAGGGGCAAGTGCCAAAATACTACCCCTATGAATTCTAAAAGACACGTATCCACAGACATGGAGGACCATGGCTATGAAACTTTCAGCGTACAATGGTTCACTAATTCCAAGCTCAGGATCCATAGTCCTGGAGAGCAAGTACAGTCACTCCTCCTGGGTGTCAGAGGTGCCCTACATCATGAAGAATAAAGGCCCAGCAATCGCAGAATGGCATGCTGTGACCTCACACCAGTGATAATCCATGGAATTAGTCAGACTTCATATGGCAGATTAATGTCAGAAATTACTCCTATTGCCTCAGTTCATGACCTAACATCAAAATATCCAGAATTTTTCTACAAAACTGGCAATTTCGGGGGAGCTGCAACATTACATTTGCTGGAGAATGCAAGTCCGTCAATTGATCTGGTGGATTTTGCACAATGCAAATGCCGGCAGCTACAGAAAGAAATAGCAAAAGAAACTGTGGAAAACCATTACTGAAGGATGGCCTGATTCAATTCAGCATGTCCACGAACACGTGACAGCATTTTGACCTTGCCAGAATGAGCTAAGCATTTCCCAGGGAGCTATTTTTAAAGGCAGGCAGGTCATCATACCGGAATCTTTGTGACCTTATATTCTTCAACAACTTTGTTACTCACAGCATACATAGAACAGATGAGAAGACTCGCGAGACAGTCTATTGGCCGGGTATGAACACTGACATTGAAGTCGTCATCAAGAAGTGCAAGGCATGCCAAGGGCAAAGAACCATTGACTCCACATGAAGTTCCTACTCATCCTGGGTCCAAAATTGTACCTGAACTTTTCCATGTCCATGGCACTGACTTCATCGTCATTGTCAACTACTTTACGAAGTACCCCATTATTCAACAATTGCACAATACGTCAAGCATAAATGTTGCGCACACTCCAAGTGCTATTTTCAGTTTACTTGGTATGCCCAGAGAGATCATTACGGATAAGGGTCTGCAATTTATAGGTAAGCCTTTTCAGAATACGCGTGAGAGGTGGAATGTTGATCACACTACTTCTTCTCCTCAATACCCTAGATCTGTTGGCCTAGCTGAACAAATGATTTGCATGGTAAAATCCCTAATTCTCAGATGTAGACAGACCACGCCAGATCTACACATTGTCATGATACATCTGAGAATGTCACCTGTAAGAGCCATTATTCCATCACCAGCGTGTTTGACAGACCACTGCGTACCAATTTACCTACTCTTACCCATTCTACTCTCTTAGCAGCTAGAGAACAACTTTTAAATCTGCAAGATAAAAAAGCGGGTACAGAGTTGCCAAGTTTACAGTTGGAACAACAAGTTCACATCAGAAGACACATGGCAACTAGCCAAGGTGACAAGGGCTTGTTCAGAACCAAAGTCCTATGAAGTCATGACACACAAAGGTGCTACGGTGAAGCATAACCAAGGACAAATCAGATCTATTCCAGCTCCTGAACCACCGTGCAGTCCTATTGCATTGAGGACAAGATTGGAAATACAACCAGGAACAACATCCAAGAATAACAATCCCACAGATAATTGTGTGTAATTAAAGAAACCTCCAGATAAGGTTACCATTACAAGATCTGGGCGTATCAGCAGAGTACCTTTATGCTTTAGAGACTCATAATAGTAACCAAACACAAGTATGTATTGTAAATAGTTCAGCTTCTTTAGAAGGGAGGAAAGTATCTTTAAAAAGGGGGGCATTGTAATTTGCATTTAAGGGATTGCAGCATTACATCACTAGAAAGGAAGTGTCTTATGCGAGCCAGATATAGTTTCACTTTTGATTTTAAGCAGAGCACAGCACAGACAGCTCTGCTGATGATGTCTTCAAGCCTACAGTCCATGTACATCTGTTTTCATGTGCCTAGTCTTAATTAATGGACCCACAACATGTTAACCCAATCCCGTATGAGTGATTGGTACCTTCATATAAATTTTGGAAACACAGCAAATACCAGCCTCAATCAAAGGCTTTCAACTCCCCCTTCCTTTTCCTGGTTCTCACCAGGCGACTCACCAAATTCACAGGCTGGCCAGCTGCCCAGCAGGAGGACCCAGGGTGGTGACAAACATAGCATGTAGGATTGAGAGATCATGGCTAGAGGGGGAAGGTGAAGCGGCACTATTATGGGAGGAAGAAAGCAAGAGATCAGTGTTGGGGGTCATCAAGAGGAAGGGAGCAGCAGATCGAGGTTGGGGTGGGGGGGGAGGTGAAAGGGGCCAGGATAGGTTTTGCAGGAGGAACGAGCAGCAGATTGGGAATTTGAAGGGGGAGAACAGCTATTTCAAGTATAAGAGAGCAGGACAGAATGAGTGATGGACTTGGTAGCGATAGGAGCCATTGCAGGAGGATGGGAAAGACAGATTGGGACTGAAAGGGGAGAGGTTGGCAATCACAGAATGGTGGTGGAAGAAGATGCAATCAGCTGAGGTGAGGCCAAATGCCTCAGAGGAAAGCACTCCTATTCCTCATTTCCCGTAAGGAGCACTGTAAAATTGTAAAATTTTTATTTTTAAGTCCCCCTGCTACTGCCAGTTTATCAAAGTTCTTGGAAACCAATGCAATGGTTGTTAAGTTTTAATCAGGCACCTGCCTCCACAACTATAGTGTCAGGCTATGTCCAGAAGTACAGAACTTTTTATAGGTTTGTAAAAAAAGCTCAATTTCCTTCCTTATATCCAAACTGTTACCAAAACAGATTTAATTCACCTCGGAAAATTACCTGCCCCTACTTCTCCTTCAACGTAGCCTGAAACCTAATTAAGCCTTAGCCACCTTGTGACTTAATTTCCTTAAGTTCTCTTTCTCAGCCTTCTTATTTCTGCCTTTTACATATTATAATTCATCTAAAACACAACTGGCTTGTTTCCCAAGCTGCAATAAATTATTTTTTAAGATCCTTGTGCTTGCCTTCCAATACTCCCGATACCCTATCTCAGCAATCTCCTCCAGCCATACATCCCCTATGTAACCTTCACACTTAGTCCTCTATTTTTCACTCTCTGTTCCCTCTAGTCCGCCATCAATAACTATACCTTCAGCCACTAAGCCCTCACCCTCAGGAAATTCTCCCCAGAACATCTCTACTTCAACATCTTACTCCATCATTTTGGAAGACTGCTGAGGGTGTTGTCTTGGCTTGGAGTAGCATTCTCGGCTAAGTCATAAAGTCATTTTTCCTCCTCCAACTCTCATTTCTTTCTCCTTCTTGTTTGGTGTCCACTTTAGTCCACCAGTATAGAAGACCTCCTCAGACATTTATCTGCGTGAAAAGCATTATAGATATGTAAATTAATTTTGAGAGTATAGAACAAATTTGCATTAAGATTTTTGTGGCCTTGCCCTTATAGGACGACTTTTATAGAAATAAAAAGATTTTGTTAGATTTCAACTCTGTATTTTTGGCAGGCATTTAATTAAGGTCTCACGGTCATATGAATGTTGTCACATTGTGATATTTAAGTGTGTAGGTGTGTTCAAAACTGAAAGAAATAGCACTCACTGTAGTATAAAGACTTAACAGATTGCATATGTCAACGTATGACATAAATAATGACGATGTACCACTCAGTCATGTATTAGATTCAAGAGAGAGTCTGTAACCTGTTTAGAAGTAGTACAAATAAACAAGTGTTAAACAGATACCAGAGTATGTCTACTGTCTGTCTAAAAACTAAGTGCCAAGAATCCACGACAGAAGGAACCAATCTCAGAACATGGCGGCAGTGAAGGAGACATCGATGTAAAAGACATCAGATTTTCTGTGACCGCCGGCATCAGGCGTGTTTGATGGCATGAACAGACAATATGGCAAGAAGGACTTATCCTGGATCGTCCACCCACGTCGGCAGGAAAACACACCATTGTGTTTCACAACAGCATATATAAGACACTTGGCATTCTGCACTTCGCTTGGGACTTCAAGGTGTGTTTGCCCACCTTACTTCAGTCAACACTCGCAGACATCAGTGCCAGGCTTCACAGACAGGACCACATCAATTTTATGGGGGCGCACAGGCAGGTCTGTACCTACCAGATCAGCCATATGTGGGCAGCTTTTCAATGGCTGCAGGGCAGGGCTTGCTTGGGGAAGGGGGAGAACTAGCCTCAGGCAAGGAAAGAGGCTGCAGGACAAGAGTTGTACTGGAGAAGGAGGGTATTCCAGGGTGTGTGTGGGACACATGTCAATCTGTGCAAGTGGCCTCAAGATGGTGAGGGGGCAGTCTCCAGGGGAGATGAGGCCAGGTGGAGATCTGAGGGTGTGTGCGTGAGAGAGTGAGTGGTGATGTCCCTTGAGCTGGCAGTGATTGAGATGCCAATGAATGTGTGATGGGCTTGAGTGTGTGAGCTTAGAGTGATGAGATAGTTGCCATACTCTGGCTGCACCCTCTATCTGCATTGGATGGCGAACCTCTTCTGCGCAACATTGGCACTGATCACCACTGCCATCACCTACCAAGCCGAAGTGGTAACGTTGCTGTCCCTCCTGCGGCCAGAGTAAGGGTAAAGGGCCTCCACAGTGTCCAAAAGGCACTCAAGGACTGTAGTCTTCTTGCCTTTCTGGGCCATGTCTTCTTTGCTGCAGCCCTGGGCTGGAAGCACCTAACGCAGCTGTACTTTAAATGTGGTGCCTGGCATGATGAAGCGGCGAGGTGATGGTGTGGCGGGTGAATGAGAGCCCACCCACCATGGAAACAGCATGTTTCTCGGGAATGCATAATTAATCTGGCGGGTTTGGGACGATACCGTGAGAAGCCGCCATTTCAGCCAGCGGGCAAAACATCATTTTACCCACCCGCTACCGCACTTAGTGCAAATCTAGGACGATTCCGCCCATTGGTCTTACCAAAGGAACCACCGAGCAAAGAAACCTTTGAAAGCAGCTCAAGAAATTTTGGTGGTAGAAGGAGGCATACGATGACTGTATCTGGTGAGCAGTCCCTGCCCTTGCCCCGCACGTTTGACTGTCTCGAGAGATGGCAGAGAGGCCAGCAGTGAGAGTTATGGAAACACCATCTTCTCTGATACCGAGCACTGTCAGGTCTTCATGAAAAAGAGCCAAAGCTTCAATTTAGTTCCTTTCTTTATGCAATACGCCCACTGGCAGGTGACATTCTCTTAAGGCAGGGGTTGCAGGAGTCTAACACAGATTTTGATTCCATTATTAAAGCCTTTGACACCTATTTTAGCCTGAAGCAAAATTTAGTAACTGAGAGAGCACATTTTAACCAGCATTCGCAATGACCTGGGGAATTGATAGAATTGTTCCTAACCGACCTATATCTCTGAGCTAGCCCTTGAGGGATACCTGAAGGACGAGCAAGCCCATGATCACATAGTCATGGGTGTTTGGTATGAAAAACTCTCTGACTTTCTGCAGACCAAAGATGATCGTACCTTAGATCAAGCAGTCCAGCACGCGAGGCAGGCCAAGAATAGAGCGTTTAACCGGGCTATAATTCGTGGCAACACCAAGGCTTCACATGACTCCGTAGATTAGGTAGGCCCATGGGCAGTGGCGCCACCCATACAAAAACCACCAAATAATCCAAAAGGGTGGAAAACACCACACTGGTAGCCATTTTGAGATGCTTGCATTGTGGCATCCAAACCCAATATAGACACCAAGGCTGCCCAGCATGGGGTGCGGAATGCTTCCCGTGTGGCAAAACTGGATATTGCAAGTATTTCTGCAAACCCAGCAATTTTAATTGGATTTGCAGACCAGCAAGTGTTAATAAAACACATTCCTTCCAAGAAATGGAAAGTCCAGAAAACAACGACCCTACAGAGTTCCTAGGGGAATTAGATAGTCTTCACCCAGACTGCTGGGCGGTTACAGCACAAGTTCAAGGCTTTGATCCTTTGTTTAAAATTGACACTGGGGTGGCTGTTATCATATTAGCAGATGACCTCGACGGGCTTCAGCTGATGACCCCTTATCCATCAGATATCAAGTTACAAGGTCCAGGTGACAATCAAAGGCTGGAGTATTGCTCCTCTTAGTTACAATGGGTGACAGATCATTGATTCTCTTTATGTTCTTCATAATTAACGTACACCCTGTTGAGTGGTGATGTTGGCATACTTCTAAGAATCCCAGAAAAACCAGATGGTGCTCATCATTTTAATGATTCACTGTCCTTTATGCAACAGTCTTCAACCTTTTATTCAGAAGCAGTGGAAATTCAGCCTTCAGACGCTGAGGAAGTTAATACACTGGGCAGGAAGTTCCTTTCTTTCACAAAGACACCATCCGCTAGACCCAGGGCAGAGATTGAAGTTATGAATCTCTCAGTTCTTCACAAAATAAGGCCAGAGGTGAAGGATACGGAAGGCGCTGCAGCAGATGGTGAGTTTTTGCAGTGACAATGGAGAGGCAAGTGGGGCACCTCGATGTCCCTCCAGGTGCTCCTTCCCCTCAAGGGGTCAGGCCGGGGCCCACTGGCATCCTAAGGGAGGAGAAGCAGCTGTTGGGACACCCCTGGGTGATCCACTCAGCAATCGCAAAGGCTGTCCTTTCCCTCAAAGTCCCCTTTGCCTGTGACCCTCTCAACCTCGTTCTCTGTCACTGCAGAGGGAGCGGCTGGCCCACAGGAGGACAGCCAGAGCAAGCCAGGGCCCTCAAGGCCTTGGCTCTCCAGAGGACACACACTAAAGTCATCAGAGGCAACAGGGCCAACCACTGCACAGGCTGTCCCCATCCTTGCTGCAGATGTCAGGGCAGCACCTAGACGAAGAGGTAGGCCTAGAAAAGTTAAGAATTTCTGATCACAAGTTGTTGCTCAGGCCAACACATTTTGTCACTTTATAATCTGAAAATGTATTCACTTTCACTGAATAATGTACAATGGTGTCTTTCAGCTTCATTTACAGGCTTCACGAGTCTTCCCACTGCATCCTCCCCACTAGCAGTTCAGCTGCACGCAGCCAGACCACGAGTGATTCTGGAGGGAGAAGTGTCTGTGGAGGGCCTTTCGGAGCCTCGTGTAAGCACTCTCCCCCGCACAGAGAGCCATCCTCCATCACACTCATCTCAATGTCCCGAGCATTTTCAATGCTGCCTGTTTGGGTTTTCTTTCAGTTGTTCATGTCCTTTCCTCCATCGCTGTCGCCCCACCGGCATAACCTTCCACCTCCCCATCGTCACCTGCCAACTAGAACCCTTTTCTTCCCCGGATGTCCAGGTGAACATGCATGTTCCCTACCTTTCTGAGAATTCCATCCCCATCCATATTGACCTCCCCAATCTCCTCCTTCCTACCCCCAGGCTCTGCATCTGCCGCCGAGTCCACACCAACCACCCTCGCCATCCCTTCCACTGCTACTGTCGTGCCCTCAGCCTCCCACCCTTCAGGCTCAATGTGCCCCTTCTCATATTCGCTATTCCCTCTACCAAGCCCACACTCAGTTCGCTCCCCAGGAGGCAGTCATTGACTCCACAGACCCGTCCCTTGCACATTAACCTCACCATTCCCTCCTCCACCTTTACTCCCTCTTCCACCCTTACCCTCTCCTCCAGCCTTATTCCTTCCTGGCCCCACCCCAGGACTCTTTCCTCCCCCGGACTCCTTCCCCCTTCTGAACTCTTTCCTCTCCCTGGACTCTTTCCTCCCCTTGGACTCCTTCCCCCTCCAAACTCCTTTCTCCCCCGCCAAGTCCTTCCTCCCTCCGAACTCCTTCCCCCTTCCAAACTCTTTCCCTTATACCTTGCTCCCCCCTTCCACATACCTCCCAGTTGCTGCATTCTCCCCCATTACACCCTCCTCCCCCCTTCCCCCCAACCTCATCCCCCTCCTCCGATACACGATCCTCTCCCAGCCAAACCTCTCCCGCTATCCCCTGCCCTGGTACACCTTCATCTCCCACTCACAGCTGGACCTTCCTCTCCCCCTCATGGCCGATCATCCGTAGCAGCCGATGGCCAAGACCGCAATGTCCCAAAGATCAACGGAGATTTCCCACCTTCCGTGAGCTGGTTTGTGGTGGAGCCATGTCCATGAGAATCCACCCAGCAGGTGATGCATGTGTCCCTCCAGGGTCCTGTAGCTGTAGGGCTCCAGCATCTTCTGCTCCTCAGATGTCTGTGATCTGAGCAAGGCCCTGATGGTAAGCCCCAACTTCTGCATGTCACACTTATCCAGGTGTTTTCCAGATGTGGGCCAGTGTGTTTTTCCACTGACGTGGGCTATAAATTGGATGTGGGGGATGATTCCAGCGAGCAAGCAAGATGATGAGATGCAAATGCATTGAAATTAGGTTCCCGACATTGGACAGCAGGAACGGAGGCCCACCATTGACTGGCGTAGCGGGCAATTGCAAACCGGTCTCACAACGGATTTTTGACCTTCTTGCCATATTGCCCACTGACTCCCATTCCAGTCACAGTTTCATGTCATTGTTAAAAGTATGATCGCATACTTGGAGGGAATTGTAGCATCAAGGGTTAATAGATGGGATATGCTAATGTATTATGTAGATGAAGATGTACCACTGATTCTAGTCAGTCATATATTAGACTAGCAAGAGAGAGGTTGGAATCATGCCAAAGAGTTGCGTGCCTACTCAGTAACCTGTTTAGAAGTAGCACTAATAAACAAATGTTAAGCAGATACCAGAGTATGTCTACAGTCTGTCTAAGCACCAAGTCCGATGCCTGGAGTCCAAGACAGATGGACTCTATCTCAGAAAACTCACTAATAACAAGTTAAGGTAGTTTGCAACAGTTTGGCATACTGCAAAGCGGAAAGAAAGTTCCTGCTTTGTAAAGCAGTTCTTAAATCCAGCAATGGGTCTGGAAAGTTATTGACTGTTAATTAGTCATCACCAATTTGCTAAATGAAAACTATTTACGTGGGTTTGCCCTATTAAGCTACCAAGGTAGCAGCAGTAAAGTGGCAATATAAAGTCAAACATGTGGGCCTGTATCATTAAATTGAGAACGCCTCCAAGGTGAACATATGACTGAGAAGCAGGAGTAGGCTATTTGGCCCCTCAAGCCTGCTCTGTCCTTTGATAAGATCATGGTTTTGCTTCTAATGGCAGCTCAAATCTTTTTGCTGGTGATCCTGCAGTCTGGCTTTCAATTCTAGCAACTGAAAATATCTCATGTATGATCACATCAGCTTGCTCCCATTAAAGAAGCAATCTGAGACAAACCTTGGTAAGCAGCACACCGTTATTGAGTGTGCCTGTGTAACTTTGTCATAAATAAATAGTAAAATATTCCATTTACCTGCAGGTACTGCTTTTCTGCATCACTTCAGCCCGATGGTATCCAGATAACTTGCAAAATCCATCATTACTGTAAACTACTGGCCAGTCTACAATCTGAGCATTTCCAAGTAAGAAGCTTGTCTCTATAAAGGTAAGCAAAGAATAACTAGTTAAAATAGGACAGTATGTTATGCCATTCAGTGCTGCATTTGAGGGCAACATTTGGGTGTGGATGTAGATATTTATGTAAGCAGAGTATAATTATTATTCATATATGCAAAACAAAAACCATAGTATCATTAGGTGAACTTATAATTTGAGAATTTTTCTACTTAAAGAGATCCACACTCCACATATCTAAATGAGTTGCATCCATAATGTGTTTTTCCCACAATATTTTTTTTTATTCATTCTTTCATGGAATGTGGACATCGCTGGCAAGGCCAGCATTTGTTGCCCATCCCTAATTGCCCTTGAACTGAATACCTTGCTAGGCTATTTCAGAAAACAGTTAAGAGTCAACCACATTGCTGTGGATCTGGAGTCACATGTAGGCCAGACCAGGTGAGGATGGCAGATTTCCTTCTCTAAAGGACATTAATGAACCAGATGGGTTTTTACAATCGATGATAGTTTCATGGTCACCATTACTGAGACTAGCTTTCCATTCCAGACTTTTTTTATAAATTGAAATTAAATTCCACCAGCTGCCATGGTGGGATTTGAACCCATGCCTGCAGAGAGTTTGTCGGGCCATCTGGATCACTGGTCTAGAAGGCCAAAAATCGGTTTTACGCTGTCATGAAACCAGCTTGTGATCCACCACTTCGCCCGTCAATGGTGGGCTGCCTTTCCTGCCACCAATGTCGGGAACTAAATTTCAATGCATTTGCATCTCATCAGCTTACCCGTCCGCTGGAATCATCCCCCCCATGTCCAATTTATCACCCACGTTGGCAGGAAAATACAATGGTCCAGAACACGTCTGGACAAGTGTGACATGCAGAAGTCAGGACTTACCCTTTAGGCCTTACTCAGATCACGGACATCCAAGGAGCAGAAGATGCTAGAGCCCTACAGCTACAGGACCCTGGAGGAACACGTGCATCACATGCTGGGTGCAGTCTAGTATGAAATGTGTAATGTAGTGTGTAAAATATAATGAAGAGTGAGGTGAAAGTAATTGCCCTTGACAGCATTTGACTGAGTATGACATCAAGGAACTCCAGCAAAACTAGACTTAACAGGAATCGGGGGAAGATTCTCTGCTGGTTGGAGTCATACCTAGCACAAAAGAAGATGGTTGTGGTTGTTGGAAGTCAGCCACCTCAGTTCCAGGACATCACTCCAGGAGTTCCTCAAGATAGTGTCCTGGGCCCAACTATCTTCAACTGCTTCATCAATGACCTTCCTTCCATCATAAGGTCAGAAGTGAGGATGTTCACTGATGATTGCACAATTCATCACCATTCATGAATCCTCAGATACTGAAGCAGCCCATGTCCAAATGCAGCAAAATCTGGGCAATACTCAGGCTTGGGCTGACAAGTAGCAAGTAACATTCGCACTACACAAGCTCTGGGCAATGACCATCTCCAACAAGAGAGAATCAAACCATCGCCTCTTGACATTCAATGGCATTACCATCGTTGACTCCCCCACTATCAACATCTTGGGGTTGCCATTGACCAGAAACTGAACTGGACTAGCTATATAAATACTGTGGCTATAAGAGCAGGTCAGAGGCTAGGAATCCTGCGGCAAGTAACTCACCTCCTGACTCTCCAATGCCTGTCCACCATCTGCAAGGCGCAAGTCAGGAATGTGATGGAATACACCCTACTTTCCTGGACAACACTCAAGAAGCTTGACTGCATCCTGGACAAAGCAGCCCACTTGATTGGCACAAACATTCACTCCCTCCACCACCGAGGCACAGTGGCAGCAGTATGCACCGTCTACAAGATGCACTGCAAGAATTCATCAAGGCTTTTTAGACAGCACCTTCTAAACCCATGACCACTACCACCTAGAAGGACAAGGACAGCAAGCATATGGGAACACCACCACTTGGAAGTTCCCCTCCAAGCCACTCACCATCCTGACTTGGAAATATATCGCCGTGCCTTCATTGTCGCTGGGTCAAAATCCTGGAACTGCCTCCCTAACAGCATTGTGGGTGCACCTATACCACATGGTACTGCAGTGAGTTCAAGATGGCAGCTCACCACCATCTTCTTAAGGGCAATTAGGGAAGGGCAATAAATGCTGGGCTAGCCAGCAATGCCTACATCCCAGCAATGAATAAAAAAGAGTCAACATAAACAATAG
Source organism: Carcharodon carcharias (assembly GCF_017639515.1). Lineage (NCBI taxonomy): Eukaryota > Metazoa > Chordata > Chondrichthyes > Lamniformes > Lamnidae > Carcharodon > Carcharodon carcharias. Next base: position 86,288,441 of record NC_054486.1, read on the forward strand.
TCCTGCTAAACTGGTAGTGATAGAGTAACCTAATTTTTGATATATACCTTTCCTTTTATAACAAAAAAGCAAGTACAGAAAGAACATAGTTAGTGTAACATTTTACTGTAGCACCATCTCAATAGGAACTTCCTCCTGGCATGCAAAACACGGCCTAAAAACATCCTTGCTAAGCAAACAGCATGTGAACTAGTCCCGATTAGCAGTAATCTGCTCTAGAAGTGTTCAAGGGTTATAGTTATTATCCTTTCTAATAGCAGGATAATTTGGTTAAACATGGTGTATAATTGTCCCTCGGAAATTCAAGCAATGCTGTTGACTCTTTGCTGTTATTTTGGCCATTGTTCCCCCATTCATAAACTCACTGACAGTTTTGAAAATGAAAGACTTGCATTTAATTAGGACCATTAACAATTTCAAGGTGTCCCACTTTACAGCAATGGATTACTTTTTTAAGAAGTGCTGTCACTGTTGTAATGTAAGAAATATGGCAGCCAATTTGCAAGGCCCCAGAAAAAACAACATGATAATGGTCAGACAATCTGTTTAGTGATGTTGGTTGAGGAATAAATATTGGCCAAAACACCTGAATGAATGCCTCCGCTGTTTGTCGAAACCAATCACACAGTGTTATTGGCCAATAATTTGCTGTAGGAGTGAATCTAACAGCATCAGTACTTGGACTTGCCCTGACCTTCAATCTCATTGACATTCTGCACCACAAATTGCTGGAATTAGGAACTGAAAACACAACTGAAACTGATCATTTGGGACCTCATGAACAGGGCAGCCAACTGTGGATCTCTTTAAGCAATCAGGTTGAAGGATGGTGAAACAAACAGCACAAGGACTGAGAAGGAAGTGTAAATTAGATTGGGTGAAGCCAATGTCAAATTAGCTACAGAAGGAGAAATAAAGGGAGGGAAAGAAAGATTGTATTAGAAAAAATATAAAATAGAAAAGTTAAAAAAAGTTAATTTTAAATTCCTGTTTATAAGTTATCCGATAAGAAATAAAATCTGAAGGCATGAGACTCTACACTTCAAGATTTAATTGTCAATGCCAGAGAGGTTCATTGGCAATACTCAACAATTAACACTTCATTAAAAGATTTTTTGGCTTAATTAAATATGTATGGCTCCAAAATAGGCTCTTTGCATCAGTTCCGGCTGGCTCTAACTTTCTGTGGTGAATTTAGTTTGTATCCACTAAGCAGATACAATAACTTTATGCCACCCAGTGCCTTTTAGTGGTGACAGACAGCAACATTACATTTTCACAAAACTAACTTTGAAGCAGCGTAACTCAAACAGCAACTTTTGGATTTCCGTATTTAATCACATGTCTATCCCCTGTTGCTGTGGCCTTTGCACATAAATAACAGGGAGCACTATTAGCCTCACTCATTTTGATAGTAACTTAGGAACTATTGTTTAACCGCATAGGAAATAGGATTATCTCCTAGGCCCAGATTTTCGCTCCTGAGTCAAGTAGCGTGAGTTAGGAAGTCTCCTGGCTCACAGCATCCACCTCGAGAGAAACTCCCTCAAATGGCATGATCTTTGTTGTTGGTGGGGGGAGGGTGCAGGATGGAGTCAGGCCTGCCACCCCTGGGCACAGATCAGAAGTGGCCAAAGGGGCTGCTGAGTTCTGAGGCAGGATATTTAAAAGGCCTGCCTTGGTTCTCTGAGACTTTGTCCCAGCTGTTTTGTTTAATATTAGGCCCTCTTTCCCTCACCCCTCACACCCTCTCCACTCACTCCCCATTCTCCATTCTTGCCAACTCATACTAACCCATGCACCCCCATCCATCCACAATGGCCCCTCATACTATCCATGTCAACCCACAAACTCACACCCACTCCCATGGCTCCTTATAGTCCCCATCCAACTCAATCCAACCCACCCACTAGACTTTGCCCTTGCACCATCCATGTATCCTCACCCAGTTTACACCATTCGCAGACCTCAGAAGACATATTAAGATGAAATAAAATAAAGTTCTAAACATCTATCATAGCCTTCACTATATTATAAAAGCACTCCCATTCAAAAAAGCCCATTCAAAACATTTAAACCCACTCAAGTACTCAATCCCTTATAAAAACAGACTTGCATTCATAATCCTTCATCAAAAACCACTGATCCTTTAATAACTTCTTTAAGCAAACTGTGAATTTAGGATTTTCTACTGAGATAAATATAACATGTGGAAAGCAGCCAAGCATTAATTATGATATAATTATAGCCTTTGGAATAATGTCACCAGATAGCTATTGTAACTGCCAGAACAGATCTTTTTTCAACTCTCACTGGCACAGGCTGCCTATTTCTTGTTAATTTTTACAAGGCTGGGGATTGAAATAACTTCACAGCTTGAGTATTTTTACTTCTCACTGGCACAAGCAGGCTTTTTTTTTGTTAATTTTTAAAGGGATGAGGATAACTTCACAGCTTGACAGTTCTACAGACCTTATTCACCCTTCAGAGCATTTAAGACTATAAAATTTCTTAACTCCCATACTGCACTGAGTCCAAATGGTCCTGCTGTGTTAGGTTTCTTTCATGTGTGAATGACACCTCACCCCCTTTCCCCTACCAGTGAAAATGGGATCTGTTGGAAATGGGGCAGGACTTCCAGGTCTAGGGTCCATCTGTCATTTTGGAGTCTCTGCAGAGGTTCCACGGCTCCATGAAAATCCAGGCCTTAATCTCAAAGCCCAAATTATTCCGTATTCTCAAACTGATAAACTCGACAAATTTTATGACTATATATTGACTTTAATAATCTCTGAGATAGACCAACTTAAATAGGTGCCATCCACACATCCTCTCAAGGAGCAATACTTGGCAAGGCTTCAATATTATGTACACCTGCAATAATGAGAATGAGAATGTTCTTGCCCCAGTATCATCTTGGATACAGAAAAGACAGTTGGGCAAATTGTGCAGTATTTTCTATTCCCTGCCCTCAGAGGTATGGGGATAGATTTTCATCTTTGGTGTCTGGGTGTTGTGCACCATTTGTGCAGAGCACAAGGAAAATTTAGCAGGGAATAATGTGTGTCAGTAACACAACCTATCTGATTTTGCTTCCATTAACATTCGGCAGCACAGAAGAACATCATACCTCATGGCCTTTGATGGCCTATTCAAATGCTGCATCAAATTCCTCTACTCCCATCACTCATTCTCAACAATTATTAACAGCACCATCCCTAAACTCCTCCAAGAAGGGGCTAGATAAGGAATAAGGATACCGTCCCTCCGCCCCCACCCCCCACTTCTCTTCATTCTGACTATAGAATTCCTGGCATCACATATAAAGCTGAACCCCAAGGAAACTGAAGCAAAAGTATCACTCCACATAAAACTTTTCCTGCTACCCATGACTGGCCCCAACTATAGCCATCCACAATACCTTCCAAACTATCGAAGGATTAAGCCAATTCTTATGCTACTGACAGAGCTGAATTGTTTGTCAAATAAATCTATAGAACTTGTGTTAGTATACTGACAACAGCATCATTTATTTTATGGCCAGTTCTTTCAGTTTTATTAGCATTGGTTCGATAATTAAAAGATTGAGCAATAAATTAATAGCACTAGTTATGACTGAATAATGTACATTTTGGCAAGATTTCCTACACAAATGGATGGTGTAAGATTTCAGCATTTATCTTCCTCTACTCCATAAACATAAATGTGTCCCTTCAATATTCTTGGCATAAGACCAATTTCAGTACATGAGCATTGAAACGTTGGCATTACAAATCTCTCATGTAGAAATTGCTTTTGGCATTAAAGCTAGTCTCAGCATTAGTCAATTTTATGAATGCTGGTCAGCTACCGCTCATTTCCAAATTCCAAAGTTTCTATTAAATCAAAGCATTACAGTACTGAGCCATACATGTATAGCCAATGTTGCTTCAAAGGCTGCATCCTATGACTTAGAATTTTCAGTTTCAATTGAGCTGCTGTATGTTTTAACTGGAATTTGTAGGAGGCCTTTTTTTGCATTTGTGGGAATTGGAACCAGAACTGGCAGTAGTAGAGGAGGACCAGTAAGTTGTACTCATAGATCTCCCAGCTATATAACACAGCGGGCCTTGTACAACAAGTACAGAAGGTTAAAGCTTTCATAATGACATATGTCTATTTTGGTAAAGATGCACATGAGCTTCAAAAAGATGGGTCTTTCTCAGAACGCCTTCCAGAGCATCAATTAGTGAATCAGTGTTGAACATCCAAAGTTATTTCTGAAGTCATTTCTGAGAAAATTATACCTCTCTATTACAACTGCTCAACAACCTTTCAACTTCAGAAGAAAACCAAAAGCCCTTATCTCTCTGGAGCTCTGACAAAGAGTCATACAGACTCAAAACAGTAACTCTGTTTCTCTCTCCACAGGTGCTGCCAGACCTGCTGAATTTTTCCAGCATCTTCTATTTTTATTTCAGAATTCTAGCATTCACAGTGTTTTGCTTTCAGTCCAATACTCCTCTGGAGGTGATTGAATTTTCAAATGTAACCCCTTCCTGCCATCATTATGTGGAAGCTTTGATTTTAAAGTGTAGGGCCATTTTCATTACTTCTTCACCTTAGATCTACCCATTTAGATTGTGGGCGGAATTTTCCATGCCTGCTGGCAGTGGGCGTGATAGGTGGCGGGCGTGGACAATATGGCGTGAGCTGGTTAACTTCGCCGGGAAGGCAGGTTCCAATCATCCCCTCAGCCCGCCAATGACTGGCCAAATTTTCCACCAATGGTCAGTGGGGAACTCGTTGTAATACGTCAGCATCTCATTAAAAGGCCATTCTGCCAGACTCTGGGCCCCCGCCGGATCGGTTGTCCATGTTGGTGGGAAAGCACGCCAACGTGCTTTACAACCCCACACAGGCAACGTGCACTTGATGGCCTTCACCCTGGGGAGAACTGAGGTGAGTGAACAGCATCGTTTTCTACAGCTCGCCAGGGTTGCCTGTTGATTTGCAGGGTTCAGGGTGCCAGGGGCCTGGGTGAAGAGCCGTCCTGCCACAGAGGGGACTGCTTTTTTTTGTGTGTGTGTGTGTGTGTGTGTGTGTGTGTGTGTGTGTGTGTGGGGGGGGGGTGGGGGGGGGTGCGGGTGGACGCTGTTCAGGGGCAACTACAATGAAGGCAACTGTTTTCGAACTAGGAGGCGGTGGTATCTGGGGGCAGCTGCTGCCTGGCCTGGGAGGTGGCTGTACCCAGGGTGGAGGTGTCTGGGGGCAACTGCTGCCCTGGCGTTGGATCCCACGCACAAGCAATCGAGGAGGGTAGCAGGGTAGGTGAGGGAAGTGGTCATGCAATAGGGACACCTGTATAAACTGACCATCCCTCTGCAACTGACACACTTCAGACGCAGCCACAGTGATACGATTGGGGTCGGACTCCTACACCCCCACGCAAGCAATGCGGAGGCACCAAAGTGCCACCAAGTGCTTCATACCTTACCCTCCACCATCCCGGCACACACTGCGAGTCTGTGGCCAGCACTTTCCAGGAAGCGTTAAGCAGCAGTCACACAGGGCCAGGAAAGGATGCTAAGTACACCCATGTTAACCATGTCTCTCTCTCTCTCTCTTTCATGCTGCAGGAGGACCAGGTCAGGATCATGGACCCTGGTGACCTAGCTGTATGCCTGATGGCCTACAGAGAGCGAAGAAGACGGAGGAGAGAGTGACTGAGGCTCCTGGCTGTGCAAAGACAGGAGCAGCGACCTCAGGAAGAAGGAGCTGCTGGGGCTCCCATACACACTGCCCAGCAGTGACAGTGAAATGTGGCTGGTTGGCTTCTAGTGACACCCAGGGTCTACAGATGCTGCCTGTCATTCCTGCAGATGACCGAGAACCAGTGTTGCCGAAGACTGCCCGTGTCTAGGGACCTGATCGCTCATATCTGCCACTTACTACAGGACTTGGCGCCAAGGGGACAATGGAGGGCATCCATTGCCAGAGGCTGTGAAAGTGACAGTGGTGCTCAATTTCTATGCTAGTAGCTCCTTTCAGGGCTCCACAGGTGACCTCTGTGGGATCTCACAAGCCTCCACCCACAAATGTATCCATGAGGTCATGGATGCCACCTTCTCAAGGGCACACAACTTTTGTGCATTTCATCGGGGGCCGGGATAGCTAGGATGCAAGGACTATTGGATTCGCCCTGATCTCGGGATTCCCACAGGTGCAGGGTGCAATTGACTGCACTCGTGGCACTCAAGTCTCCGTTGCTACACACAATGGACTTCATCAGCCGCAAGGGATTCCACTCACTGAACTCGCTGCTGTGCGACCACCAGGAGCACATCCTGCAGGTATATGCACGGTTTCCAGGGAGTGTGCACGATGCCTACGTCCTCAGTCGCTCACAGATCCCTGAAGTCTTCCAGGGTCCACTGAGGCTGCAGGGTTGGCTCCTCAGGGACAAGGGCTACCCGTAGAGGCCGTGGTTGAGGACACCTGTGCGAAAGCCTCAGACCGCAGCAGAGCGATAGATAATGTGGCTCATGCTGCAACTTGGTGGAGCAAACCATCGGGATGCTGAAGATGCAGTTTCGGTTTCTGGACCAGTCTGGTGGAGCCCTGCAATTTAGTCCACAGAGGGTGTCAATCATCATCGTCTTCTGCTGTGCCCTTTACAACCTGGTGCTCCAACAGAGAGATGAGCTGGCTGATGAGGAGATGGAGGAGATGGAAAAGATGGCGGTCTCCTCGGATGAGGAGGACGGAAGTGGGGATGAGGGTGATGAGGTCTTCGGTGGTGACGATGATGGGGATGAGGCTCTCACACAGGCTAGACGAGGCAAGCATGCTCAGGAGGCCCTCATAGCTGTCAAACTTGAGGAGGATGTGCAGTGAGATGTCCCCATAGATCCTTACATCGCAGTTGTGAACATTTGACTCCAGTCTGGTTTATAGCAATGCCAATACCCTCTGTGAGAATGCTCCTGTCATGGAGATGCAGCAGAGGTCCTAATAATCGCTCAGTTGCAAGAGGATGATGGCAAAATGTAGTGAGGACACTCCATGAATCATCACATAGCCCCTGTGAATTTCTGACTTCTGTCTGGCCGAGGGCAGCTCGCTTGCGCACCAAGATCAGGGCCAACTCATAGAGACACAGCAATGAAACTTTAGATGCACCTGATGCTGTGTCTACCTTCACCACCTAGCCCTTCAGGAACTAGTACATAGCATCACTGGTCACAGACCATGGTACGATGGGGGCCAGCTCCACCTTAAATGTCCCAAGAGCAGGCAGAGAGAATGCGAGAACTATGTGGCACCTGCCCACTACATTCTGGCAGTAATGTCCAGCAACGCTAAGGTACAGGCATCAGTAATGATTCCAGGGAGTGTGAGGCTAGACCATCACTGTGGTCTGAAGGCTGCACAAAGCACAGGGAAGAGGCCCTGGACTGAGACACCTGCCTTTATCTTGTGCAGAAAGGTTTCACATCCGAGTAACAAGAGCGCTGCTCATCAGAACAAGAAGCCACAGGCAGGGAGACAATCTGAGGAGTTTATTGACAATAGTGAACAATATGTACAAATGACCAACAGCCATGTCCAGGCTGTGCAACTTCTTTTCCTTAACTGCCCTAATCCAGCCATTACACCTTGGTGCTCCCCAGGCATCCACAGCAGAGGTGGAGGCAGCCTGCTGACTGTGACACCCTGTCTGTGATGACTTTGGTGGGCGTCCTCTGGAGGGCTGAGACTTGGAGGGCCCCGGCCTGCTTTCGGGGTCCTGCTGTGTGGCAGTGACAGCCTCCTTGGACTGTGAAGCTGAAGCTGCTGAGGTCACAGGAAGAGGGGATTCGGATGGGCCAGACACTCCTGGAGTCACCTGGGTGGATGACCCTGGGGTGTGCACATGCTGATCCTCCTCCCTAAGGGTGCCCAAAGGCCCCTGGCTGACTCCATGAGGGGAAGGGTTAGCTGGAGTAAAATCGCGCTGCCCGGCACCCCTCTCACATACACACTGTTGGAGGCCAACTATGGAATCAGGAATGGAGTTCAGCCTGTGCAGCAGTGCAGGAGCAACGTCCTGGACCAAGGTCTCCATGGCAGCCGCCATCCTGCCAGTGTTGACCTTGGTGCACTGCAATGCTGGAGCTATCACCTCAGCCTGAAGACAGCCGGACTCCTACATCGTGCCTTGCAATCTGAGGAGTGCAGCAGACATCCCTTCCTGATGTTCCTGAGCTTGCCTTTGCAGCTCCAGCAATGGTGACATGACCGAGTCCAGAGGCTCGACATCTGACTCGGACTCAACAGGTTCCTGGCCTCCAGCAGCCTTCCGAATGCCGGAGGCCTGGGAAGTCCCTGTCACTGCCTCCTGTGGATCAGGCTGTGCACTGTGTTCACCAGTATGTGATCCGGTGCCTATTCTAGAGCTAGGTCCCACCAAGATGTGTGTCTCGACGCTGGTGGAGGGTGTGGGTGAGCGCTGTGATGGAACTTCGAGAAGGGTGGCTTCAGATTCCCCTTCAGAGGTTTCTTCAGAGGTTTGGTTGGAGGCCCTGGGGCGCGGACTCCATTGGCTGTTTGACAGATGTGCCTGGGAAAGCAAGGGGAGATAATTAATGCATGGCAGTGGCCTGTGAAAGGACACATCACTCACAACATGGTTGTCTGATGGATGTTGCACTGCTGGACCCTCACTTGGTAGAGCAGCGTCGACCTCACCATCAGCACAGGACCGGTCCAGATCGTGGCCGGCCAGCTGGATGGCTCTGTTTTCAAAGTCTGTGAGGACCTTGATTTCAGGCATTCCTCCACTAGTCTGCGACCTCTCCCTCTTGTTGTGTGCCAGCTTGTCCTGCATGGATAGAGATGGAGAAAGTGTATGCAGGATGCCTGCTGGGCCAGATGATAGGTGTGCCTGGCCTGTGTGGGTGATGAGTGGTCCCACGGATGGACTGAGGACAATGAAGGTGTGAGTGAGAGATTGAATGGTGATGTCCCTTGGACTGGGAGTGAGTGAGGGCCCTGTGGATGTGTGATGGGTTTGAGAGTGTGTGAGTTGAGAGTGATGAGAAGAGTGACTTCCCCTTGCGGAATGGAGGAGATCATTCATTCTCTTGCGGCACAGGGTGGCTGTGTCCTCTTCTGAAAGGCATTGGGCGCTAACCACCACTGCCATTGCCTCCCAAGCCGAACTGGTGATGTTGCTGCCCATCCTGTGGTCAGAGTGGGGGTACAGGACATCCTGGTGGGCCTCCACAACATCCAACAGTCGCTTGAGGGACCCATCATTAAACCGGAGGGCTGTGGTCTTTTATCCTTTGCTGGCCATGTCTCCCGGGCAGCGATGGTGACTGGTAGTGCTGAGTGACGTGCTGGCGGCTGCCTTTTAAACATGGCGGCCTGTGTGATGGCGGGAGGGCGAATGAGAGCCTGCACACCATGGAAACGGCATCTTTCCTGGGAATGCATAAATAATGAGGCGGGTTTGCAATTATACTGCATGAAAACCCACCATCGCGGCCGGCGGGTAAAATATCGTTTAACCTGCCCGCTACCACACTTAGTGCAAATCTGGGAAAATTCCACCCTTTGCTGCTGATACAACCTACATAGCTGAAAGATTGGGTGAAGGAAAGAGTCCTGTAGAGGTCCAGGAAACATGAACAGAAAAGACAAGCTCGCTGTAAAATGGCAAACATTTCTGCTTTGTTCGCAAACTATGGAATGTCCTATTGTTGGTTGTGATGTCGCATTGAGCATTGAAAGAGCTGTAATGTTTTCCTACATAACAAAAGTCATTGCAGCAAGTAATTGTGTGAAATGCATTTGAAGTATTCTGGAGAGGCAATTTATAAATGCAAACCCTTCATCTTTTAGAGATTGCTGAACAATCAGCGATTGTGTCGAAAATGTTTCCATTCCTCTTCATACACACTCTAATCTTTGTTGCTTCACAACTGCTAACAAGAGATGATGTGCCTTTTCTTTTTAAAAGGTAATTCCGTGAGAGATAGGTTGTAGCTATCATATTTTTCCTAAATCAGGAATCTGTCTGGTATCAAATTTTCAATTATAAATGGCCTCAATGAAATTTTTAAAAGCCACATTTCTTAGGTGAAGAAACTAAAATCAAAATCAAAAACATTATCTATGTAAAATCTACCTAAACAAGTAGATAAAACAAAAATCTGCGGATGCTGGAAATCCAAAACAAAAACAGAAATACCTGGAAAAACTCAGCAGGTCTGGCAGCATCGGCGGAGAAGAACAAAGTTGACGTTTCGAGTCCTCATGACCCTTCAACAGAACTAAGTAAAAATAGGAGAGGGGTGAAATATAAGCTGGTTTAAGGTGGGGGGGTGGTGGGGTGGTAGGGGGAGAAGTGGTGGGGGGGTGTGGTTGTAAGGACAAGCAAGCAGTGATAGGAGCAGATAACCAAAAGAAGTCACAGACAAAAGAACAAAGAGGTATTGAAGGTGGTGATGTTATCTAAAAGAATGTGCTAATTAAGAATAGATAGCAGGACAGGCAAGACCAACCCTGGTCCAGTCCTCCATCACCCCCTACTCCTCAACCCCCACTTACAGCACCTCCCCATGCATATGCAAAATATGCAACACCTGCCCCTTCACTTCCTCTCTCCTCACCATCCAAGGGCCCAAACACTCCTTTCAAGTGAAGCAGCATTTCACTTGCATTTCCCTAACTTAATCTACTGCATTCGTTGCTCCCGCTGCAGTTTCCTCTACATTGGAGAGACCAAACGCAGACTGGGCGACCGCTTTGCAGAACACCTTCGGTCTGTCCGCAAGAATGACCCAGACCACCCTGTCGCTTGCCATTTTAACACTCCACCCTGCTCTCTTGCCCATATGTCTGTCCTTGGTTTGCTGCATTGTTCCAGTGAAGCTCAACGCAAACTGGAGGAACAGCACTTCATCTTCCGACTAGGCACTTTACAGCCTTCCAGACTGAATATTGAGTTCAACAACTTTAGATCTTGAACTCCCTCCTCCATCCCCACCCCCTTTCTGTTTCTTCCCCCTCCCTTTTGTTTTTTCCAATAATTTATATAGATTTTTCATTTCCCACCTATTTCCATTATTTTTAAATCTATACATTTTATGCCCTTTTAGTCTTATTTCACCCCACCCCCCACTAGAGCTATCTGTACCTTGCGTGTCCTGCTATCCATTCTTAATTAGCACATTCTTTTAGATAATATCATCACCTTCAACACTTCTTTGTTCTTTTGTCTTTGACATCTTTTGATTATCTGCTCCTATCACTGCTTGCTTGTGCCTACAACCACCCAACCCCCCCCCACTTCTCCCCCCACCCCACCTTAAACCAGCTTATATTTCACCCTTCTCCTATTTTTACTTAGTTCTGTTGAAGGGCCATGAGGACTCAAACCGTCAACTTTGTTCTTCTCCACTGATGCTGCCAGACCTGCTGAGTTTTTCCAGGTATTTCTGTTTTTGTTTCTACCTAAACAAGTCATTGTTTATCATTTCCTGGACAGCACAGTGCATCTAAAATTTAGACGAAGCAATACAACACTTTAAAGCCTATATAATCGAATATCAAATAGTACACAGAGTATTCTTGACTACAAATAAATAGGTTACTAGACGTCAGGTGGCAATTTGAAACATATCAATTCAGTGAAACTGTCTAATCACAACTCCGTTACAGAACCGCATAACTTAAATGCGATCTCATTTTGAGCTATTTAATATTCTTTTATATTTTATCTTGCTTTTTAAACAATGTTTCCTTTCATTTTTTTCTTGTTGTCATATACTGGGGTTAATAAGTGAAATACACGGGCATGTTGCAATGAACAGGGAACAAGAGTGGTAGTAATGTTAGGGTCTGAAAGTAATAAGACTCAGGGATTGCAGGCATTGTGGACTTTTGGAGTTTCAAGATGGATTTGACAAAGTACAATGTAAGACCCTGTCTCAAAGATTAAGCTCCATGCTATCTAAGATAAAGCAGTGGCTCTGGATAGAGGAGTAGCTGGAGGACAGAAAGCAAAAGGCGGGAGTAAATGCATGTGCCAGCACATATTGTTGAAGCAGTCACTCGTGGCTTTTAAGAGAGAATTTTATTAACATTTGAAAAGTATTAAAGGAATATAAGGTAAGAGGAAGGAAATGTGATTAGCTTTAATGTGGAGCCAGTAATGGCACAGGTACAACGAATTTCTTTCTGTGCTAAAATTTCTATGATTCCTCATATTACTTAACCAACACACAGTGAAGGATTACAAGCAGATATCTGGATATTATAAGCTGAAATGCCATTATTAAGAACATAAATAAATTCACTTAAACATTTTCTTACAAATAACAAATTCCCCTCAGAAGTTAGCACATTTAACTAAAACTAAGGTGTATAAATAATATATGAGCACGCATTAGATCCAAAAGGCATTAGGCAGGATTTTCAACAGTCAAACAGTCAGGTGGGAAGGGAGAATCCTGTCCAGTAACTCCAGCAAAACGTCTGAACCATATTTATGGTCAGCCTCACTAAATATTTTTGGACCAACTTCCAGCTCTCAGCAAGTGTATATAGACAGCTTACTACTGCTGTTGGTGGGGAGGGGAGAACGGTTGGTGGGGTAATCTGACAGCACTGGCAGCATCCGCAATGGAGAAAGGAGAGGCGATCCGGATGGGGGAGGGATGTGCACTGAACAGCCAGCAGTATAGTATCAATTTCTGAATGGTCTCCAGTGGTCCCATTAAAGAGGTTTGGATGGCTCAACACCTAACATCCGTGGGAGAACCGGTGTCCAAAAATGGCATTGTGGTTTTATAACCAGCATTGTGTCTCATTTAAAAATGTTTTAATTAGGCCTGTTTCAGCTGGGATGTTAGCCACCCATCTCCGAAAATCAGTCACATTAGGTGGGACTCCGGCATTCGATGGTGGGAAATGTTTTCAACTTTCAGCTACCTGTTTTTTAACATTAAGGAGAGGGTAGCAGTTGAAAATCACCCCCATTGTATGTAATGTAAACAGTACACAGTGGTTTGTGATTCAAATCAATTTCCAATTAACATGTGACTTTTTGACAGACCAAAATGCATACAGTCAGCTCTTTAAATAAGCACTCTAAGCTCATACTAAATAATGCTACCTCCTTCAAATATAATTAAAGCTTAACTATTTTTTCCCAAAAATATATTTATTTATAAAATATGCAAAGGTGCATTACACAACATTTCAAATTTGATATTATATGTGTTACAATACAGATCAGTTTCTTTCATTACAGTACATGAGGTTTTTCACTACACTTGACATAACAGGTTATATTTACAATGTACATTTAATTTCATGTCGTAAAGTCTCTGGTGCAGTTTTACATGGGTTCCAGCCCCTCAGCATACTCATTTATCCATTAAGTCTTTGCAGTGGTTGTCACAAGCTATAATGTGTCCCTCAGCACGTAGCGCTGTACCTTGAAACGTGCCAATCTGCAACACCAGGTCACTAACATCTCTTTGCACTGGGAGCTAGCAAGTTTTGGACAGCAAGAGTGTCTTTCACCGAGTTGATGGTCTTCCAGCAACAGTTGATATTTATCTCATACTGCAATCCTGGGAACAGCCCGGAGAGCACTGAGTACTGCATTACGGAGCTGCTGGGGCAAAAAACCACTGCATCTCTTTCCAGACCTGCTTTGCAAAGGCACAATCCAGAAAGAGGGAAGCAATGGTCGTTACCCCACTGCAGCTGCCTCAAGGACAATGTGTGGAAACATTGAGATTCCGGCCTTGAGGCATTCTGCCAAATGATTTTGACAATCTGCTCAGGGAGTCATCTGATAGGATCCACCACCACCTTTTCTCCCACAGCCTGGGGTAAGTTACATGCGGGCCACTGCCTGATGGGCTTGTGGTCAAAGGTATTTTCCCACACAAACTTCTCCATGAAGGACAGGTGGTACAGCATGATCCAACTGGTTGAAGTGTCCCGCGACAACGTGGCCAGGCCCATCCTTCACAACATCGGGTTCAGATGGAACCTCAGCACATAAGTGACATTTGGTGTTTGTGTACCGATGGTCTGAACATAGCTTGATGCAGCTGCACAATAAGGTGGCCATCATTTATTATCAGCACCCCCACCGCCCCCACTTTATCTAGAGGTATGCGCATCACATCTCTGCGGATCGTGACAGAGCCATGGTTTGCAGAACACAACACAACATAACATAGATACACTACTTTACAGCTTATCAACCATAAAGCTAAATCTTTCTCTGCCAAATAAAGAATTAAAACAGTCCAATATTTATAGTTTAAAAATAGGTCTTGAATCTAATTAAAATGCTAATTTTGACATAAAGCTCAAAACATTATTTGATTTGATTATTGATTAGTCGTGAAGTGTGCATAATCAGCATGGGCTCAGCTCCACCAGTTCAATCTATTTTTGATCTCAAGCTCAAGCAGAAGATGGCTTGTGTGACTGCCATGGTGAAGAGTGGGATATGGGCTAGACCTGCACCACGTAGAACAAAACCGAGAGCTCCTCACACCCGATGACCAGGTTCTTACCCACAATAGAGAGGGAACGTCGCTCTCACATGCACCATTTCTGTTTCACCATAGCTATACACTCCTTTCAGTTTTTGGCAGATGTTCCAACCCTGACAAACCATATCCCCAGCGCCTTCAGGTAGTCTGGCCTGGCGGTGAAGGGGGATAAAGAATCGGTCAGCCCAATTCTCAGGCTTAACCAGTGTCCTGTGAAATTTCAGAAGGATGCTTGCTTTTATGTTGCATCATGGCAGGACCATGGGTTGCAGAACAGAACACAACACAATACAGATACAATATTTTATAGCTTATCAACCCTAAACCTATTCCTTTCTCTGCCATACAAAGAATAAAAACAGTCCAATATTTGTTCATTTAAAAATAGATCCTGACTCCTACTGAAGTGGCTAATTTTGATACAAAGCTCAAAGCATTATTTGATTTGAGCATTGATTAATCAGACAAGTGTGCATGATCAGCAGGGGCTCAGCTCCACCAATTCAATCTAAATTTCTCATATTCAGTGTTTCAGGGGGTTTCACATTGAAATCACCATCCCTTACATAGAAATTTGGCTCAATACCCCAAGTGTCTTCATTCTTAATTTCTTAACGAAAATCTTGAGCTCTTAATCCTAGAATTTTTGCTAAGTAAACCTAAATTTATTTTTTGCGTATACATAATAAAAGTGCTGTCATTGGGAAACTAAAATAGCACATATCCACAGTGGATATCCAAGTCAGGAGTGTGAGTATGATGGTATATTCTCCACTTGCCGGGATGAATGCAGCTCCAACAATACTCAAGGAGCTTGACACCATCCTAATCAAGGCAGCTCATTTTATTGGCACCCCTTCCACAAACATTCACTCCCTCCACCACTGACAAACACTGACAGTATTGTGTACCACCTACAAGATGCACCGCTGTAACTCACAAAGGCTCCTTAGGTAGCACCTTCCAAACACACGAACACTACCATCTGGAAGGACAAGGGTAGCAGATACATGGGAAGATCATCACTTGCAAGTTCCCCTTCAAGCCACTCACCTTCCTGACTTGGAAATATATCGCCGTTCCTTCACTGTTGCTGAGTCAAAATCCTGCAACTCCCTCCCTAACAGTACAGTGGGTGTACCTACAGCACAGGGACTGCAGTGGTTCAAGAAGGCAGCTCACCACTGCCTTCTCAAGGGCAATTAGGGATGGGCAATAAAATGCTGGCGTAGCCAATGACAGCCACATCCCATAAAATGGATAAAAACAAAAAAAATGAATTCTTCTTTTCATTAATAAATGTAAAGCAATTTTAATTCAGATGGGTCAAATGCTGTATAATCACATAAAATTAAAGTTTAATGTGAAAATATTGGGATTCAATTTATTGTTTTTCTACAACCTTGACTCATGGACTTTTTAAGAAAATATAGCTTATTATCATTGTACATTTTAATAATGATACCAGCCTGCTGAGAAACAATTTGTGTTTCTTCAAAGGCAATCGCCTATTATGACAGGTTTGCTTTTTGCTGTTGAAGCATTAGAAGCTGATTTGACCAGGTACAATTACTACTTATATTTGGTTCCCATGTCTTGTTTATGTGGCACCTCGTCACAAAGGTGAAATGGGATTCTACAGAACTGGTTTACATTATGCGTATCCAAGTTTAGGTTAGAGGATCAAAAATTTTGAAATATTTTGGTTTTAGAAAGCAGTTGGCACTGTACCGTTCTTTATTTTCTGATTTTCCTTAAATTTATATCTTACAAGAGAAAGATGCACAGGTTTAACCTGAGACTTACCCCATCTTTACAGTGTAGAATTTGAGGAAAAGACAATTGTTAGTCCTAAGGGCATGCTAATATAGCTGCCAGACTGGGTTTCCATCGGGTGATAAGAGAACCTTTCACTCCATGCACCAGGCTTTAGATAAAGGCAGCATAGGCCAGTCCATGAGAGCTATCTTAGAATGAATAAAGCATGTTGCGAAAAAGGTCAAATTGTAATAATGATCAAAAACACCAATTAGCAAAATGGCTACTAAATGTACTCTGAAGTCAACTGTAAGTGTCTCAGTACTACCACCGCTGACCAACCTAACTAAATTCTGAAAGGCACAATTGCCAGACTGACCCGGTGTTAGGTGGTGAGGGGACAAACAGAAGGGAATACCTTACAGTACTTGACCATAATCTCACTAAACCTACATGCTGCAAACACATCATTGATTTCTCATCTTCACAGTGAGGACATGTTTCTTCATGCGGTGCAGCCCTACCAACATGCTAAATGGGATGATTAATGATAGATTTAGCAGCTCAAAACTGTACACCATGAGGAACCACGGGTCACTAGCAACAGCTGAATTATATACCACCATAATCTATAGACTCATGTTCTTGCACATCCTTCTTCAATCATAATTAAGCTGGGAGATCAAGCCCTCTTTAATAGGAAGTATTTGGTGGGGAGCAACACCGGGCATGCATGGGGCTACACCACAAGGCTATCTGCATTGTTAACACCAAAAGCAGCCAACTATGCACAAAGGTAAGCATCTCACAAGTAACAGAGAGAGCAAAGCTCTGTAGTTCCACTACATCAATTGAGACAATCCTAATTTGCTTCCTTCTAAGGTCTCCACTATCATTGAAGGCAATCTGCAGTCAATGTTGTTCACTTTGCATGATGTTCAGTAGTAGGTGAGTTATCTGGACTCAATGAAGGCCATGGGCTCCAATAACATCTCAGCTGTAGTCCTAAAGACAACAAGACTAACAGGGCCCCAGCCAAACAATTCCAGTGTAGCCATGACACTGGCATCTATCTGACATTTTGGAAAATTGCCCAGGTATTTATTAATAGCTAAAAGTTAGTCAAATTTAGCCCAGCCAATTACAGCTCTGTCTGCCACCAACCAGTCGTCAACGAAGTACCATCAAATGACCAGTCATGTTACTGAGTTAGTAACCCAGAGACCTGAACCATTAATCCATCATGGCAATTCAAAATTTTGAATTAATCGTTAAAAATCTGAAAATAAAAAGCATGTATCAGTAAAAGAGGACATGAAGCTGTGTAAAAACCCAAATTATTCACTAATATCCCTTAGGAATGAAACCTGCCTGACCTATATGTGATGTTCATAACAAGTCAGGAGGAGATACACCATTCTAACAATTCCCAATGATCCACTATTGAATGATGAATGTCAAAAAGCCCTATAAATGTATATTTTATACTTGAGCACTTTTCATAAGCTTAAGTTCATAACATATCCAGGCTGCCTGGACATTTATTTTATGACTTTGTATTAGACTCAAGTGATAATCAATCTAGCGTAAAACCAGACAGAAATGAAACTACCTGCTGAAATTGTTTCACTTCTCTATAAAAATGTGTATACTAGACATTGAACTGATGCCCGAGTCATATCATTGACTTCATGGTGATGCAAAATAGGATACACTTTGCAACGATTTGAAATGGTAAAATAACTAGGCTAGATCTCTAATCAAAGATACATGAGATTCTTTGAGAAACCTCTGAGTATGGGGCTAACAGAAATAGAACTGTCATGTTCAATGCTTGCTTCACATATTCACTTTCCTCTTGCAGGAAAACTAGCACAAAGCAGACAGGGCACTTCAGTATAATTTTATTCATAACCTGTTTTCTCTAAATCAATACATTGTAGAATAGGGAATAAATCACAAATCTTTTATGTCTTACATTTCTTCTGCTATGATGAACTTTTGGAGAATTATTTATCAAGCTTCCATTACATAGTGCAACAGCTACTATTTACAAACCATCTCCTTCATCTGAATTACAAAGACCATCTAAAACATCATTCGGCAATTGAGTGAAAACAAGAAGATGAAAGCAATTGAATAGTTTACAAATTAGGAATCCACTGATTGAATAAAGATGTATATAGGAATTGTTTACATTGGGAAAACAGCATTAGGTTGCATTCACCCCACAATGTACTGCTGGAGCAAAGTGAAAGAGGAAGTTTGCTCCACTTCACCACAGAGTCAGGTCAGTCTTTGTGTCATTGTAAAACCACCTTGTGTAAATGCAACCTTACACTAAATCTATCGGCATTATTAACACTTTTAGCTATGTTGAGTTACAAAGAAAACTGAATTACAGATTTTAATATGCTTATTTTGATCTCAAAATTAATTTGCTCACTTTATAGATGCTCGCACAGGAAAAGGTTAGAGTGTTTAACAAGAATATGTTTTATAAAAATTCTGAGAGTAGGGAATAACAAAATCCTCTGGTGCTATTTAGGAAATTATATGAAACAGTTGGATTATTTTAAAAACCCAACAGGTTCATTAATGTTCTTTAGGTCTAGCCTTATATGCGACTTCAGTCCCTAATTAATGCAATTGATCTTTAATTGCCCTCTGAAGTGGCTGAGAAATCCACTTAAATTTCAATGGTTCAAGATCTACCACCACCTTCAGAGGGCAACTAGGCATGGGTAATAAATGTTGGTTTTGTCAGAGATGATCACATCCCGAGAATGGGAAATAAAGGAGGTAATTTGCATAAAGTAGGAAAATTCAGCAAACACCAACTGCTCATGGTTTTATCATGAAGTAAAAATCAGAATATGTCCTTTCACGATAAATTGTGTTGGTCATGAAATTGATTAACAGATAAAGCATAATCTCGCCAAGCAATGGAATTTCTATTATCAACAGGTCTGACATTAATGTGGTATTGGAACAATAGGCCATTCAATTAGATCATGTACCTCATCCCCATTTATCTGCCTTTGACCCCTATTCCTCAACTGGCAAAATTCTTCCGATCTCAGCCTTGAAATTTTTAATTGATCCAGCATCCTTAACCTTTTGAGGAGAGAGTTTCAGACTTTCATTATCCTTCATGTGAAAAGGTGCTTCCTAATTTCACTCCTAAATAGCCTAACCCTAATTTTAAGGCTATGCTGTTTTGTTCTGGATTCCTCAGCAGATGAAATGGTCCATCCAGCCTTTAAAATCTGCTTATTATTTTAATCACCTCAATTAAACATCTCAACCTTCTAAGCTCCACAGAATTCACACCAAATTTAAGCAACCTGTCCTCATAATTTAACCCTTCAAGCCTTGGTATCATTCTGGTGATTCTGTGCTATATCATGTCCAAGGCTAATTTATCTTTCCCAAGGTTCACCGCCAAAACTGAACACAGCACTCCAGATGGGATCTAACCAAGTCTCTGCACAATAGTATCACTTCCTTGTCTGTTTACTTCTAATTTAATCAACATTAATCTTCTGATTCAAATTGGAGTAAGCACATTTAAAAGTAATTCCTGTTTTGATTAAACAATTCAGTTGGATTCCACACACGCTATTTCTAACAGAAAATCCTGGAAACTCTCAGAGGGTCTGGCAGCTGTGGAGAGAGAAAAATAGAGTTAACATTTCAGGACTGTGACCTTTCATCTGATGTTTCAGCATTTATGGTCACCGACCTGAACCGTTAACTCTTTCTCTCCCCACAGATGCTGCCAGACCTGCTGAGTGTTGCCAGGATTTTCTGTTTATTTCAGTTTTCCAGCTTCCACAGTATTTTGCTTTTATACCCTAATTCTAACTCCTGCAATGGAACTCTAAACAGTCACATACTAGTAAGGCAAACTGAAAATAAAGGCAAAGCAGTCACTGACTTCATGAAATAGCGTATTTGACCACAATTTACAAGTTGCGTTTTGATGGCGATATACTGCCTTTTTATTCTGGTTTGGGCAGAGAAATTGGCAGAATTGCAGATATGATGACAGGGAGAAGAAACTTTTCACCATGCTGTTTCTTCTATGTTTCATCCTAGGTATCTTTGTACAATTTCTTCCTTGATGTCCCCCCGTCCAGTGCAGCTCACCTTGCCCTCTTTTCTCTGAATTCACTATTTTTCTGTCCTTCCTTAACCTCACCCTCCATATTAGCTCTTGCCCTATTCACAGCCGGTCCCTCAACTTTGCCATCTCACATGGCCTCTCTATTGTCCTTGTCTCAATCGCAATACCATCTGTGATCACTTTGTTCTATCCTCTCCAGTCACATCCATATTTCTTTCCCCTTTCAAGTCCAATTCCTTCTGCATCGACCGCTAAGAGAAACCTCTCCTCGCAGGTTATTTACAACAGCTCCTCAAACTCCTAACCATTTAGCCTCTGGACCTTCGTTTGACATGATAATCTACAGCTACAGATATGCTCAATCACATCCTCACCTCCAACATTGATGCCCTTTTCCCCAGCCAAACCCTTGCTCTCTCCATCCTGTTGTTCTCATATAGCTCCCACCTTCACTCCATTAAGTCCAAGGGACACAACATTGATGGTTTACAGTGCACAAATGGTTTAGCTGTACATCTTCCATTGTCAAGATTTGAATTTTCTCAAAAATTACAGGGCATATTCCTCTCTGTCTGACTCTATCAGAATCAGAGATGGCACAAGAGTCTCCTGTAAGAGCTACTCTGTGAGGATCCTCTCACTCTGCCACTGAAAGAATAGACTCTTTCCAGGCCATGCACTCCTGAAAACAATCACGTAACTGGTGTTATTTCAAGCATATTTATGGGAAATTGTAATGATCTCTCTCCAGGACGATTCCAGAAACACTCTCAAAAATACATAGGCCAGAATTTTCTGCTCGTCGGGCAGGCACACAGCCAACCCAAACAAGTATAAAATGACCAATTAAATGTAATTTTTCACTGCCCATCCAACCTTTGCATTTTTTAGGAAGCCTCATCCACGGGCGGAATGAGGTTTCCAACAGCAATTAAAAATCAAATAAAAATTTTAACTTTACATTAACAACATATCCCTGATCATGTGACAGAGTCTTCCATTGTCAAGATTTGAATTTTCTGTAAAGAATTCCAGAAAATTGGTCTTTTATGCTTGTTCGGATTGACAGAGTCACATAAGGAGAGATGTCGTTTAACATTTTAAAATTCTTTATTTTTAATTTTCAAATTAAATTGGCCTGCCAGCGTGAAATCGCTGTTGGGCCCTGATCGCAGGCGGCAGTCAGTTTTGCAGCCTTTCCCAGATCCGCCTGACAAGAGCAAAATTCTGCCCCAAGTAAATCACTTTATGAAGTGGAGTGGTCCTTTCATCTCTTCCCTTAGCAGACTAAGCACTTCTACTTTGATGCTTAATTCATGTATGCTTCTCCCCAGAGTCTGTTTTCTACCAATATCTGGCTTCCCTTTCTTAAACAGCCAGGGCCCTTATTTGGGCCTAGGGCCAATCAGTTTCAAACCATAAGTTCTTATTCAACACAAAGACCTTAATGTTGATAATTCTTCCTACAACTCTTTTTATAAATGTTTCATCATGAATGTGGCAAAAATCATAGAAACACATATCAATGTTTGAAATATCCTTCACAACACAGTAAACAGTGAAATAGCAGCAATATCAAATAATTAGATTTTACCAGCGAGACTAACAAGGTGGATGTGACATTAGAAAAAGGATCAAACAAGGCATTTAAGATAGCAATTAAGGGGGAAGATAATTGATGAACTAGTCAAACTTAGGATAAAACCTCAAGTCCATGCATAAGAAAGGAAACCAGGGAAGGGACAGCAAAGTGGATATTTTAGGAATATATATAAATCCATTAGTAAAGGGAATAGTACCAGAGGAATGTTGGACAGCTAATGCTATTTGAACTTTATGGACAAGATAGATTCATACAGCTCAGAAGGAGGCCAATCAGCCAAGTTACCCCTTATTTACTGTACAAAAACCCTTCCTGATTTTGAATACCTCTATCAAATCTCTGCTTAACCATGTAACCTACTAAAATAACACATTTTGTAAGTTAATATGGCCTTTTCTGGTTCAGAGATTTACTCTGGGTATCAACAACTCAAGACTACCAAATTAATGTTTGCGCACAAAAAATTTATTCGGCACTCAAAAAAAATCTTCTTACACTCAGTAAGATTTATACTCATGCATCCACATGTGCAAGATTGCCTGGGCTTGTCCAAGAGTCAGAACAGAGGGAGTGATCAGTTCTCTTCCTCCGGTCTCCAAGTAACTGATCAGACTACCTCGGCCTGAGCTAGCTATCATCTCAGGGCACAGTTTCATATACCCTGCTCAGTGCTCGCTACCCGCATGGCTGGCTCCAATAGGCCAAATTTGTCTTCTCGAGGCTCAGCAATTGTCCAGTTGTCTCTTGGCAGCCTCATCAAGTTTTTGATCATCTTACATAGCTGGTTCTCTGTTCTCCACCCTCACACGATTAACGAGACACTAATCTCATCTCTGCCAACTTCTCGGTTTCCAAGTAGCCAGCCCATATGGCATGTTCATTACAAATTTAACAATAACTTCAACCAAATTTAATATTTAGTCCTATCTAGAGCACCATCTTGCAGGTTTTTGTCCGTTCACTTCCTTTAACAATAGCACAGTTACATCACATTAATCATGTTACAAGCTTGGAATCAAAATAGCCAGACCTTAGGAGTTAAAGACCACTTAAACTTCGATTAATGCAAACAAACTTCACGCCAGCCCTTAAAATTTAATAGGATTAGTTGAATTCCACATAACAGATCCACTCCCCACTCCTCTCTTCTTCAGACACTTGTTTCTTTATCTCAGTTATTTGTTATTTATGCACATCACTTCCCCCTTCACCAGGCGTCATACCGTTCATGGGGGCAGTGGGAGAAGCGGGGGGCAGGATCTGCTCTAAAAAGAACAACCCCAGTTTCTCTAGTCACTCCACACACCTGAAATCTTTCACCCGACACCATCCTAGTAAATCTTCTCTGCATCCTCCCTAGAGCCTTCGTCAAAGGGTCATGAGGACTCGAAACGTCAACTCTTTTCTTCTCCGCCGATGCTGCCAGACCTGCTGAGTTTTTCCAGGTAATTCTGTTTTTGTTTTGGATTTCCAGCATCCGCAGTTTTTTTGTTTTTATCTATATGTTCCTGAAATCTGTTACTATCTTTCTCACTGTGTAATATGTTTCTAAGTTTCATGAAAGCTTTTTGTCTTGCACTCATCAGGACAGTTCACAAGAATACGAATAGTAAAGGGATAACAATTTATAATGCATGAGAAGAGAGTGCTAATTGATTGACAAGTGGACTCTGATTGGTAGAAGCAATGCCATGGAGAATGCACCAGGGAACAGTTAACTGCCAAGCTTTTGTTTAAATTCAAATCAGGCAGGTTGACTCTGATTGGTCAAAGTATTGCCATGGGGAATGAACCAGGGAATGGCTGTCCCCCAAGCATTAAAAATAGCAGTGGTGTCAACACCAACCACTGCCGACACCACTGCACACTTCCCTCTAGTCTGAAAAGCACCATTCAACACTAGTCTATACTTTCTGTTTTTTAGTCAATTTTTTAACAATACAACTGTCCCTTAATCCCATGGACTTCAATTTTGTTAACAAGTCTATTATGTGGCACTTTATCAAATGTCTGTTAATTCTCCATATACTCAACACCAATCACACTATCCTTATCAACCCACTCTGTTACTTTAAAGAGCTCAATCACGTTAGACAAAAACAATTTGCTTTTAGCAAATCCATTCTGGCTTTAATTTACCAACCCTTATTTTTCGAGGGACCATTTGATATTGTCCCAGATTAGCATCTCAAAAAATTCCTACACTACAGGCAGTTGCCAGTAACTGATGAGTTTAACCCTCTCCCACTTTTAGAACAGGGATTTAACTTGCAACTCTCCAGTCCTTGACACAACTGCCACACCTAAGCAGGACTGGAAAATTGTGGCTAAGCTCTCCAGATGTTCCACACTTACTTCTTACAGCAACCTAGGATGCATCCCATCCAGGCTGGGTGGGACTTTTCTGCTTTGAGCACTGTAAGCCTTTTTAGTACCTCCTAGTTATTTATTATTATCCTATCTAATTTCCCTACTACCTCCTTCTTTGCTATGACATTGTACTTTAATAAGGACAAATGCACAATATTCACTTAGTACCTCATTCATCCTTTTTATCTCCACAAGATCCTTTTTGTCCCTAATCAGGCCCACCTTTCCTTTGATTACCCTTTGTCTATAAAAAATCTTTGGGTTCCATTTTATATTGTCCATTTATCTATTTTCAATCACTCTCTTTATGTCTATTACTTCTTTTAAGCTCTTCCTTGTACTTTTATATTCAACTTGGTTCTCTAGGGAATTATAAACACGACATTGATCAGCTTTCTCTTTTGTTTCATTTTTATCTCTATATCTGTAGTTGTCCAGGGAGCTCTAGCTTCAAATGCCCTTCCTCTCCCCCTCGTCTGTACCTAAACCTACTCCTTGAAGGCCCTCCATTGCTCATTTATTCTTTTAGCTGCCAACCTTTGATTCTAATCAATCTTGGCCAGATCAACTCACTGAAATTAGCTTTCCTCTAGTTGGGTATTTTCACACTTCATTGTTCCTTGTACTTTTCCATAATTACTGTAAATCTAATGATATTATGATCACTGTTACCAAGTGGTCTCCCACTGAAACATGCTCCACTTGCCCCACTTCATTCCCCAGAACCAGATCCAACACTGATTCCTTCCTCATTGAGCTGGAAACATACCAACCAAGAAAGTTCACTTCTGCACATTTCAGGAATTCCACTTCCTCTTTGTGGTGTATATGGTTATTTTCCCTGTCTATAGTAGGATAATTGAAGTTCCCCATTATCATTACTCAAAAGTTCTTGCACCTTTCTGCAATTTTCCTTGTAAATTTACTCCTATACCTCCCTCTCACTGTTTCCTAGCATATAATATACAGCCAGCCACATAATTGCTCCTCAGTTGTCCCTCAATGCAACTTGTGACTAGTGGAGTGCCTGCAAGAATCAGTGCTGGGGCCTCAGCTATTTACAATCTATATTAATGACTTAGGCAAAGAGACAGACAGTAATGTATTCAAGTATGCCGATGATACAAAGCTAGGTGGGAATTCAAGCTGTGAGGAGGACACAAAGTTGCTGCAAAAATATATAAGTAGGTTTAGCAAGTGGACAACATGGTGGCAGATGTAGAATGATGTGGGGACGTGTGAAGTTATTCCCTTTGGTTGTAAGAATAGAAAAGCAGAGTATTTTTTAAAAGGTGCAAAACTTATAAATGTTGACGGTCAGAGAGATTTGGGTGTACTCATACTCATGCAATTAGGAAAGCAAATGGCAAGTTTGTTGTTATTGCTAAGGGATTTGAGTACAAGAATAAATAAGTCTGGCTACAATTAGTGAGACCGCACCTGGAATATTGTGTGCAGTTTTGATCTCCATATTTAACGAAGGATATACCTGTAGTGGAGACACTACAGGGAAGGTTCACCAGGCTGGTCTCTGGATTGAGAGGGTTGTCCTTTGATGAGACTGAGTAAACTGGGTCTATTTTCTGTGGAGTTTAGAAGGATGAGAGGTGACCTCACTGAAATATCCAAGATTATGAAGGGACTTGACATGGAAGATACTGAGAAGTTGTTTCCCCTAGCTGGAGAACCTAGAAGATGGGGGCACAGTCTCAGGATAAGGGGCCGATCATTTAGGACTGAGATGAGGAGAAATTTCTTCACTCAAAGGGTTTTGAATCTTTGGAATTCTCTAACCCAGAGGGTTGTGGACCTGTTATCATTGAATATGTTAAGGCTGGGATAGCCAGATTTTTGGTGTCTCAGGGAATCCGGGGGAATGGGGAGGGGCAGGAAAGTGGAATTGAAGCCAAAGGTCAGCCATAATCACATTAAATAGTGCAGCAAGCTCGACAGTCTTCTCCTGTTCCTATTTCTTATGTTCATAGTTCTAACAAATAGAATCTGTCTTTGAACTCTATGGCCAGGATTTCCAATTGGCCAATTGAGGCCATTGACAGAGTCGTTAAACAAATTAATGGACCTGCCCGTCCAACCTTAAGGCTGGCGGGTAGTCCAGGAGCCCCAGCGGGAATTAGAAAAAGCATGAAACCAGCGGGGTGAGATTTCATGTAGGTTTTTAAAAATGTAATTAAAGTGTATTTAAAAGTTATGGATGTGTCCCAACTCATGTGACAGTGTCACATGAGGGGACATGTCAGGGATTTTTTTCTTTTTTCAGATTTTTTATTGTAGAGCCGATCTCCCAGAGGCAGCACTTAGCTGCAGGGAGATAAGTGTGCTCTTTCGTGTGCACTCTTGGCTCAGGGAATCTGCACCACCACCCCCCCACCAACCCGCACAGGGAGAGCATAGCGAGCGCTTCCTTGTGGATGTCACGCTGGGCGGGCCATAATTGGGCCTCCCACATAAAATGGCGGCGGGCCCCCAACCGGGGGCACCGATGGGAGGCGCGCCTCTGCATGCCCACTCTTAAACTCCCCTCCACCCCCACCCCCCCTCCCCCCCAGCAGGGGGAAGATTCGACCTTATGTCATAATC
This sequence comes from Carcharodon carcharias, assembly GCF_017639515.1. NCBI lineage: Eukaryota > Metazoa > Chordata > Chondrichthyes > Lamniformes > Lamnidae > Carcharodon > Carcharodon carcharias. Next base: position 86,315,448 of record NC_054486.1, read on the forward strand.
ATTGTGGCTAACTGTACCTGCAGCTCGCTAATCTTATTTATTGCATTCCATCTTAGTCTGTTGGGCATTTTGCCCTGTGTGATTCCTCCTACTTCTGAAATACTCTTTATTCTAATGCTGTTTGTCTCCCTCAGTGCTCAGTGAGGAGACAGAAGATGCACAAAGCTTCATCCTGGTGCCACTCCCATGCCAAATTAGTTTGAATTCTTTCCCATTTGAAAAAGGAGATTGAACAAGTCTAGGGAATTATAGACCAGTTAGTTTGACAATGATGGTAGGAAAGATAATGCAATCTTTATTCAAAATATAATTTAAAAATTGTGAAACAGGCACTTCCCTGAAGATGTGTGGCTTCATTCCAAAGGGCAGTTATTTGGCTGCTGTTCAATGGGGCCTGGCTGCTGGACTTGCTTTAAGATTATGATGGGTGGCTAGATGAATGTTCTCTGTGTTAAAATGTTCCTAGCGATAATCCCCTCCCATAATGAATCGGCCATGAGTACATGGGCCTGCCCCTTAGGTGTTCTACTACTGCGGCCTCCATCTCCATGTCATCTCCATCGTCTTAGGTGGGGCGGGGGGGACTTCCTCACTTCCTCCTCCTCTTTTACTTCATCTTCCTCATCATCCTCCTCCTCCAATGAGCTAACATTACCACTGATCTGTCTCCTCTGTGTGAAGACCCTTCTGCTGCACTATATTGTACAGCATACAGCAAATGACCAATATCCTTGAGACCCTTGCAGGTGAATAGAGGAGTGCTCCTCCAGAGCGGTGAAGGCATATAAACCACATCTTCAGAATACTAATAGCCTGCTCAGTGATGGTCCTGTTCTGCACATGGCTACCATATAGTATAGCCATTCGGGTACTACCTGCAGCTGCCTCAAGAGGATCATCAGCCACCTCCTTAAAGAGCACCCCTTATCCCCCAGAAGCAAACCACAGGTTTGTGGTGGGGACTGGAACAGATGAGGCAGCAGTGACTTCTTCAGTATGAATCTGTCATTACAGCTTCCTAGAAAACATGCAGATGTATGCAGGAACAATTTGTTGTCACACGCTGGACATTCATTGAGTGGAAAGATGTTCTGTTAATGAAGCTATCCAGCTGACGAATTGATGTCCTTATAGCGACATGAGTGCAGTCTGCCGCTCCCTGAACTTGTGGGAAGCCTACAGTGTCTGTGAAGCCCCTGGTCCTCTGCCTCTGCAACAAGCCATCCATGGGAAAGTTGATGTGCTCCCCCACCCACCCGATCAAAGAGTGCACCTGTGACAGCTGTTACACACCTGTGGGTGCCTGTTTGAGGAATGCCGCAGAGGCCTGCAGCAGACACCTGGAAGAAGCCAGCCACATAAAAATTGAGGGCGGCAGTAATTTTCGGTGCAACTGGTAGGGCATGGGGATAGGTTAAGTGCTATGTCGGATCTTGCTGCACCATGGCACGTATCCCTCTCCAACCATTTCTCTGGAGACTCTCGCCTGCACTGGGTCTTGGTCATGTTAAGGTAGGACCTCCTGATATGGTAGACCCTTACGTCGAAGTAATACCGAATGGTCCTCTTCCTCCTTCTTCCTGCTGTGCTCTGTGTTGGCTCTGCCAATTCCTCATCGTATCCCCTGGCTCTGGGTGCACATTGCTCCCACTGCCATGCCTCTATAGCTCGTATGTGAGATGGTGCCATACCCATTTTACCAAACTGTTTTGTTCTCTGCTCACCCTTCCCCCAGTGAGCCTGGGAGTCTATCCTGCCTGTCATCTGGCTGCCCGAGTCAGGGAATTCTCCTGAGGGGCTGAACAGATCTGCATTTCCAAGGCCACAAGTCCCATCCTCCAACTCCCTTAGGGGTCAGCCACAAACCTCTATTTCTACTGGTGGACCTTCTGTGGTATAACTTTCAATTTCTTGCACTCTCAAAAATGAAAACGCTCCTGTCCACAGACAATCTGAGGGAATTGCGGGTATTTCCCACAAAGTCATAAGTCCCACAAGGTGGGCTCGGTCGCTTGCACCGAGGAAAATCGCTTCTACTTCACCTCAGCTGTTGCTTTAAATGTCCTGCCTGATTCAGGAACCAGGCATGAGCAAAACATATCCCACCTCCTTCACCCTCCAACTCTCAGGCAAAAGTGGTTTCTGCCAAAAATGGGGGCCAGACTTCCGGTTCCAGGGTCCATGAGTTTCCATGACTCCATGAAAATCCAGGCCTATGTCTATAGAGCATTAATCCAGGCTTCCGGATTACTGGTCGAGTAGCAGTATCGCTATGCTACTGCTCCCTATAATAGCTATATGGTAAATGGAGCAAGCGTCCACATCAGCACTTTCCTTTCCAAACCATTGTTAAATGTGTGAAAAACATCCTGCATGGGGTGAAATGCACTCCTACATTTTCAATGCTTGTCAGAGGGATCCGTGCATTAGTTTTCCAATGAAAGGTGTCTGTGGAAGTTATTTGAAATCAGCAGTAATGGATTACTTTACATAGAATTTTAAAGCACAGAAACAGGCCACAGTTGATGCTGTCATTTATGCCAGTATTTATGCTCCATAACAGCCTCCCTGCATCTTGTTTAATCTCACCCTATCAACACTTCTTTGTATTCCTTTCAACCTCATGCACTTACCAGGGTTCCTACTAAATGTATCTATGCTTTTTTTTATTCATTCATGGGATGTGGGCATCGCTGGCTAAGTCAGCATTTATTGCCTATCCCTAATTGCTTTGAGAAGGCAGTGATGAGCTGCCTTCTTGAACCGCTGCAGTCCATGTGGTGTAGGTACACCATTGTCAGGGAGGGAGTTCCAGGATTTTGGCCAGCGGCAGTGAAGGAACGGCGATATATTTCCAAGTCAGAACAGTGAGTGACTCGGAGGGGAACTTCCAGGTGGTAGTGTTCCCATGTATCTACTGTCCTTCTATATGGTAGCAGCCCTGTGCTTTGAAGGTGCTGTCTAATGAGCCTTGGTGAGTTCCTGCAGTGTGCCTTGTAGATGGTACACACTGTTGCCACTATGTGTCGGTGGTGGAGGGAGTGCGTGTTTATGGATGGGGTGTCAATCAAAGGGGTTGCTTTGTCCTGGATGGCGTCAAACTTCTTGAATGTTGTTGGAGCTGCAAATAGAGAGCATTTCATCACACTCCTGACCTGTGCCTTGTAGATGGTGGACAGGCTTCGGGGAGTCAGGAGGTAAGTTACTTCCAACAGGATTCCTAACCTCTGACCTGCTCCTGTAGCCACAGTATTTATATGGCAAGTCCACTTCAGTTTCTGATCAATGGTAACACCCAAGTTGTTGATAGTGGGAGATTCAGTGATGGCAATGCTATTTGATGTCATGGGGAGATGGTTAGGTTCTCTCTTGTTGGAGATGGTCATTGCCTGGCACTTATGTGGTGCGAATGTTACTTGCCACTTGTCAGCCCAAGCCTAAATATTGTCCAGGTCTTGCTTCATTTGGACATGGACTGTTTCAGTATTTGAGGAGTCGCAAATGGTGCTGAACATTGTGCAATCATCAGCGAACATCCCCATTTCTGACCTTATGATGGAAGGAAGGTCACTGATGAAGCAGCTGAAGATGATTGGGCCTAGGACAGATATATATCTCGGCTAAAACAAAAACAGAATTACCTGGAAAAACTCAGCAGGTCTGGCAGCATCGGCGGAGAAGAAAAGAGTTGACGTTTCGAGTCCTCATGACCCTTCGACAGAACATGAGGACTCGAAACGTCAACTCTTTTCTTCTCCGCCGATGCTGCCAGACCTGCTGAGTTTTTCCAGGTAATTCTGTTTTTGTTTTGGATTTCCAGCATCCGCAGTTTTTTTGTTTATATATCTCGGCTACTTCACTGGTAGCAGGTTCCATATTATAACCACTTTATGAATAAGTACATTTCTCCCAAACTCCAAATCTATATATGTTTCAACGGGAACTGTACTGTAAATTCTAAGTAATTCTATGTAAAGTTATCTATTGGTGCTGCTTTCAAATAACTTGCAAAAATCCCTTTCATTGGAAAACTCATGCAAGTACCCTACTGGAAAGCCATGAAAATGTGAGAGTGTATTTCACCTCGGTACAGTACAGGCATCTAACCTACAATGTGGAAAGTTGCCCAAATATGTCCTGTCCAGAAAAAGCCTCATCAGTCTACTCTCAACCTTCAGCAAAGTAACAGAAGGAGTTGTCAACAGTGCTATCAAGCTGCACTTACTCAGCAATAATCTGCTCACCGATGTTCAGTTTGGGTTCTGCCAGGATCACTCATCTCCAGACCTCATTACAGCCTTGATCCAAACGTGGACAGAAAAAGCAAATTCCAGGAGTGAGGTTTGAGTGACAGCAAGGTAGCATTTGACTGAGCGTAGCACCAAGAAGCACTGGCAATATTAAAGTCAATGAGAATCAAGGGAAACTTTTCACTGGTTGGAGTCATACCCAGCACAAAGGAAGATAGGTATGGTTGTTGAAGGCCAATCATCTCAGTCCCAGAACATCACTACAGGTATTTCTCTGGATGATGTCTTAGGCACAACCATCTTCAGCTGGCTCATCAGTGATGTTCCCTCCAAGATAAGGTCAGAAGTGGGGATGCTTGCTAATGATTGCACAATGTTCACAACTCAGATACTGCAGCAACACCTGGACAACATTCAGACTTGGGCTGACAAGAAACATTCACATCACACGAATCTCAGGCAATGACCATCTCCAACAAGTGAACTAGTCTAACCAGCTCCCCTTGACATTCAACATTATCACCATCGCTGAATCGCCCACCATGAACTGCCTGGGGGTTACCACTGACCAGAAACTTAATTGGGCCAGACATGCAAATGCTGTAAGAGAGGCTGAGAATTCTGAAATGGGTAACTCACCTCCTGACTCCCGAAGGCCTATCCACCATCTCCAAGGCACAAGTCAGGAATATGATGGAATACTCTCCACTTGCCTGGATACATGAAATTCCAACAGTACTCAAGAAGCTTGACACCAATCATGACAAAACAGCCACTTGGCTGGCACCCCATCCATCACATTAAACATGCACTCCCTCCACCATCAGTGCACAGTGGCAGCAGCGAGCACTATATACAAGATACAGTGCAGCAACTCACCAAGCCTCCTTCAGCAGCACCTTCCAAACTCGAGACCTCTACCACCTAGGAGGACAAGGACAGCAGACACATGGAAACACCACGAGCTGCAAGTTCCCCTCCAAGCCACACACATCCTGACTAGGAACCATATCGCTGTTCCTTCACTGCTGCTGGATCTCTCTTTCCAACAGTGCCGTGGGTGTACCTACGCAACCTGGACTGCAACGGTTCAAGAAACAATTCTCAAGGGCAATTAGGAATGGGCAATAAATGCTAGCCTTTCCAGCAACACTCCAATCCCATGAATGAATATAACAAAATGTGAATTTCATTCAAATGTTGGAAGAAACTACAGCAAAAAAAAAATCAACTGCAGTGTTCCTAGCCTGTGGGCATTAATTGACTGGACCTCAATACTCCAGGGGTCCAACGATGAAATTGAAAAACAACTGAAAACAGATCTTATCATTAAATTCAAACACAGCATTGAAAATTTTGATGCTACCCATTGGAGAAAACTTGGGCAGATTCAGGTTAGATTTGTAGGTGTAAGAACTGTCAGAGGCACATTACAAATGAAAGCAAAAGCTGCACAGCATTCTGCTGAAATCGAGTAGCATAAATGTGAAGAAAGTGCTGGAGCATATTTAGGTGATCATTTTAAAGATTTCACTGTGTGAGACTTGACACATCACTGGATTTAGCACTTTAAATTTCAGTCCTGACAGGGGTCCCTGACTTTTGGGGAGGTTTTGGAGGTTACAATTGCAGACTGCAGGTCTGGTCTTGATCAACATCCAACATAGCAGAACAGTTTTGTGTACTTTTGTATTTCTTGTTACAAAGTACAGCTTTACTCTAACACCCAGGATATCGCCTGTATGTGCCAAAGAGCTGACTTCGTCAGTTGGTCTGCGGCTTGGTATGATCCATTATTCTATTATTTTGAAGGAACTTCAGAATTCTACTTATGTTCACCCAAGAACCAGCAATGGATTTGTCTCTTCCAAACACGTGAGGCAGCTGAGGTTGACTCAAGGTGAAAATGTTATCTGCTATTTCAGAGTGTCTGTAAGATAATATTTTGGACACCGTACATATTTACACATTTGAGAAATATTTTTGTTGATCATGAGTGGATCCTCATGGGCCAACATGTGTACAAAAGTAGAGCTTCAAGTTGGATGTAATCTTGACACAAGTTGCTCTTGTTTTGAAAAATGTATTGTTCCCCCTTGAGTTCACACTTAAACTAATTTGCATATCAGTAAATGCAAACTTTACCATGAACCAGCACAAGTAGGCAATGTTGTAAAACAAAATATTTTTAAATGTTGTTTTAAATTCCTTCATATATTCAAAAGTGGAAACTTAACAAACTTTGATTAGTACACCTGAAAATTGATCTATCATTAAAAAAAGCAATGTCAATCACTGCATGTGAACAAACCAATCACTGAAATGGCTTCTAAAAATTAAACAAAACTATCTTCTTGTTAGATTGGTAGTGATTTCATTTATTTTAAAATTGTTCAAATCCTTTCAAGGCATTCCTGTTAGTGTCCTTGTGCCTAAAGTTCCAGCTTAATTTTTGAAGCGTCTTTGAAAGCCTGTAAACAACAAGTGCATTGGCCAGTTTTGTGGGCGGGGCTTGCTTTGAGCAAGATGTTTTTAAAACTAGCTCAAAGGATCATGCAACTCCAAGTTGAGCTGAACAAGATTTATCCTTAAAATCCTACACATCTTTTGAGCTGGTTACCCTAATATTGGGGCAGTTGCACCAAAAAAACTAATGTAACTGAGTGGAAACTGCAGATGCGTGCTCCAAAATTCTTAGGAGCCCAGAAACGGGAGAGAAGCATTGCTGCTCTCCTGTCTTGAGGAAATGGATGACTACATGATCAATACCTCCATGGCTTCCCAGATGCAGTTGAACACTGAACTGAGCAATACTCCCAGGTGCCTAGAAGGTGCCGGTTGCATAAAAATCAATAGTTCCAATTACTTTCAAGCTTATATTGAATTCAGTTTCAATCTGGGAAGATAATTCCAGCTTGGCATTCAGTTTAAGACAGCAATCAGCTACTTGAATATCTCTGCTGGGGCAAAGCCAATGAAGACCTGTTACTTTCTAAGAACAAATAATTGGTTTAAGCCTTGTAAATCATTTGAAAAGGAGATCGGATTTTTTTGCTCCTTTGTTTCTACTGATCTAAAGCTCCAGAACAATCACCGAGCTCACAGGTTTTCTTGATTTTACAAATGTGGTATAGTAGTCAGTGCACAATAGTAATACCCTGTATTTAATCTTTTCAACTGAGACTAATAAAGGGAATTCAAGGTTCTTACATGCAGGAAATGTTGTTTTGGATTCTTTTTGCCAGATATGGAGCTTAGTAATTGGTTTAATTTGTGTTTTAGTCAACAGCAATGATTTATTACAGTTAAGTTGAACTGCATATGGGTAATGTGGGCCTGCAGTAATTAACATTAAGTGCTGCATTACTGCCAATGGTAACATGCCACAATATATGATCCTAATCTCGGGTCAATCAGCAAGGAAAGCTCTGATTTGCATAGTATGAAGAGTTATGACCATAAACATGGTTCACATTGGAATATTTCCTGGATTGAAGTGATACATTTATGAAAGAGTATATATGCCTCCATTCATATATGAAGGGGGCCAAATTCAATTTCGGTAGAGGTGCAAAACGAGTGGGAGCAGGTTAGTCACTCATGATGGAAATGAAATTCGGGCTAGGTCTGTGACATACAAGGTTTTGAAGGGCAGCCAATCTAATGCCTTCTGTTTTGCGCCACCATGGAAAGTTGAACTTCATCCCAAAAGTTTGGTTTCTTCTTTGGAGATAGGAATTATAAATAATGGGATATTACTTTTAAAAAATACTTTCAACAATAATTATTTTGCCAATCTTCCCCTGCCCTCTTGGAGATGTTGATTCATGATATATCATGGGTGCTGGCCAAGTTGCCACATATCCTATGTCAATAGCATTCCCTGTGCCCGCAACACTAGTGCATTATTCCTTCTAACCTGCCTAAACCTCATTACCTTTTTTGACATTTGATCACTCCATCCTTGTCCAATGTGTCTCCTGGAGTTCCAAAGGACTGCCCTTGCTTATTTGGTACCATTAATTATACAATCAAAGCCACAGCTTCCCTAGCAATGATTTCATTCCCCATCTTTGTGTCATCACCACATGCCTCCAACGATTCATTAGTGATCCTCCTCCTCTTCCTGGTCTACATGTAACCACTTTATGAAATCAAACACACATATTTGGTCGGCTCCCACATACTCTATCCCCGCTACTTAGGCACCATCTCTTTCAACGTGTTCCACTGCCTGTACACTATCAGATTATTTCTCTGACATCCATTCGTGGATGAGGCAGAATCTCCTCTAGCTAGACATTGACTGAAGCAATTATCTTCTGAATCCATTATCTTTGGTTCCATGATAAAGTCAATTTCCTTACTACTTATTCCACTAACCTTTTCTCTTTCCAGCCATAGTTTCCGAGTGTTCACAACTAGAGAACTAGTGTCCACAACCTAATCTTCTCTTTGAAACTGTGCTGCTTCAGACTCCATATCCTTTTCATCGCAAAGATCACCTTCACAATGTGCGCCTGGCGTCACCCCATCTGTTGTTGAAACCCTTATTCACGCCTTTGTCACCTTCAGACTTACTGATGCTGATGTCACAGGTAGTGTGAAGTTAGTTCATAGCAAATAGGCAATCCAATTCACACCTCAACCGTTTTCTATTCTATTGATGGAAAAATAAGCTGACAATTTATAATGAGCAACTATTGAACTACAAGCATATACCAATTTCACTTCCAGTTATTCCAAAGCTCTTCTAGTTGGCATCCTGGTTTCCCATCTTTTACCCTCCACATGCTTCAGCTCATTCAAAAGTCAAGTGTCCATATTTTATTCCATATAAAATCTCTCTTACCCATTTCTCCGGCCCTTGCTGACCAATGTTGACACCTGGTTTCCTTAGCATCTCACATTTGAAATGATTTTTTTTAATTCCTCCATGGCCTCCCCCCTCCCTATCTCCAGCCCTATAATCCCTCTGACCTTTCCATTCCATTGATTCCAGCCTCTTGTGCTCCCCCTCTCCTTTCAGCCCACCATTGGCAGCCAAGCTTTCTGCTATACTCTAGAATTTCTCCCTGATCCCCTGAACCTATTTTAAGATCTTCCTCTTTGAACAAGCTTCTGGTTACAATAAGACCTTAAGAAACAGGTGCATGATTAGGCTGTTCAGCCATCAAACCTGCTCCACCATTCAATTAGATCATGGCTGATCTGACCATGGCCTTAACTCCACTTATCTCCCTATCCCCCACAATCCTTCACTCTCCTATCAATCAAATACATGTCAAACTCAACCCCGAATGTCGTCAATGACCCAACCTCTACTCTCTGTGGAAGAGAATTCCAAAGACTAATGGCCTTCTGAGAGAAGAAATTCCTCCTCATCCCCACCTTAAATAAGAGACCCCTTATTTTAAACTGTGTCCCCTAGTTATGGATTCCCCCCATGAGAGGAAATATCCTCTCAGCAGCTACCTGCCGAGCTTCCTCAAAATCTTATGTTTCAACAAAATCACCTCTCATTCTTCTAAACTCCAATGAGTATAGGACCAACCTGTTCAACCTTTCCTCATAAGGCAACCCTTCATCCCAGGAACCTGCCTGGTGAACCTTCTCTCAATTGCTTCCAATACAAGTATATTCCTCCTTAAATAAGGATACCAAAACTGTACACAATACTCTAGGTGTGATCTCACCAATGCCCTGTACAGTTGTAGCAAGACATACCTACTTTACACTCCAGCCCCTTGCAATAAAGGCCAACATTCCATTTGCCTTCCTAATTACTTACTGTACCTGCATGTTAACTTTTTTTGATTCATGTTCAAGGACACTCAAATTCCTCTATACTACAGCATTCTGCAGTCTCCCTCCATTTAAATAACACTCTGTTTTCCTATTTTCCTACCAAAGTGGACAACCTCACATTTTCCCACATTATACTCCATATGCCAGATTTTTTGCCCACTCACTTAACCTATCTATAATCCCTTTTCAGGCACTTTGTATCCTCCTCACAACTTGCTTTCCTACATATCTTTGCATCATCAATGAATTTGGCTACAAAACAGTCAGTCTCTTCATCCAAGTCATTGATATAGATCATAAATAGTTGTGGCCCAGCACTGATACATATGGCAACCTAAAAATGATCCATTTATCCCAACTTTGTTTCCTGTTAGTTAGCAAATTCTCTATCCATGCTAATATATCATCCCCAACACCATCTGTACAGTAATCTTTTATGTGGCACCTTCCCAAACGTATTTTGGAAATCCAAATACACCACATCTACTGGTTGTCCTTTATCCACCCTGCTTGTTACATCCTCAAAGAACTGAAATAAATCTGTCAAACACAATTTCCCTTTCACAAAAACATGTTGCCTCTGCCTGAATGCATTATGATTTTCTAAATGTCCTGCTACTGCCTCGTTAATAATGGATTCCAGCATTTTCCCAATGACAGATGTTAGACTAACTGGCCTATAGTTTCCTGCTTTCTGGCTCCCACCTTTCTTGAATAGAAGAGGTGCATTTGCAGTTTTCCAATCGACTGAGATTTTTGCCCACTCACTTAACCTATCTATATCCCTTTGCAGGCACTTTGTATCCTCCTCACAACTTGCTTTCCTACCTATCTTTGTATCATCAACAAATTTGGATACAAAACAGTCGGTCCTTTCATCCAAGTCAATGATATATTTATCGACTTTCCAGAATCATGAGAATTTTGGAAGATTACAACCAATCCATCCACTATCTCTGCAGCTACTTATTTTAAGACCTTATGATTCAGACCATCAGGCCCAGGGGACTTGTCAGCCTTTAGACCTGTTAGCTTTCCCAGTGATTTTTCTCTAGTGATCGTGATTGTTTTAGTTCCTTCCTCCCTTTTGCCTCTTGATTTTCTACTATTCTTAGGATGCTTTTTGTGTCTACTATGTGAAGACAGATATAAAAAAACTTGTTCAAAGTCTCTGCCATTTCCTTACTTCCCCTCATTAATTCACCAAAACAAAATTTGACCCCAAGCCACATATGGAGATATTAGGTCAGATGTCCAAATGCTTGGTCAAAGAGGTAAGGTTTTAGCAATATCTTAAAGGAGGAAAGTGAAGTGGAGAGGCAAACAAGAGGGAATTCCAGAGCTTAGGTCCTTGGGAGCTGAAGCCATGGCTGCCAATGTTAGAATGATTAAAATCGGGGATGCCCAAGAAGCCAGAATTGGAGGAGCACAGGTTTCTTGGTGTTGTGAGGCTGTAGGAGATTACAGCGACAAGGAGATGAGAGGCCATGGAATGATTTGAACATCAGGATGAAATTTTTAAAACCATGGCACTATTCAAGTGGGAGCCATTGTAAGTCAGCAAACACAGGAGTGATGGGTGAACAGAACTTGATGCAGGATATAGATGTTATCCCAAAGGTTTTAAAACTGTATCCCATATACAATAACTGTCTATAACTTTCTAATTTCATAATGTTCGTGGTGAATAGCAGATGATTGTTTATGTCATACCATCAATTTGCTAGCTTTTCTGTTAGGCCGTTTATTTTTCTCTAATAAATCAAAATTCGCATTGGCCTTTGTATTATTTAGGGCAGCAGAGTTTTGGATGATCTCAGGTTTACACAGAATAGAGAATGGGAAACCAGCCAGGAGCGTGCGACGAAATGAATAATCAACTCTTCGAGATAACAAGGGCATGGATAAGGGTTTCAGCAGCAGATGAGCTGAGGCTGAGCTGGAGGTGGGTGATGTTTTGGAGGTGAAAATAGACAGTCTTATTGATGGCATGGATATTTTGCGATCTGCACTTCAACGCAGTTCCCATTAGATATAAGAATAATATTTAATTTTATAAGTTCATTTGCAATTACTGACCAGTGATCCAAACAGATTCCTTGATGCAGAGTTATGGGAACACACAGTACTGACTGTGAATCACCAACAGTCCTAGTCAACTCATTTACTGGGTGTAAATGTTATTCCAAGGTTTCTAAATTGTATCCCATAGTGCAACAATTATTTGTAATTTTCTAATGTCCTAACTTTCATGGTGAATACTGTGTGTTCGTGTTGCTCCATCAATTGGTTAGATTTTCTGTTTGACTGTGTCCTTTGTATAAATTCGGAAGTGATTCCTGTGCCGTTAATTTGCAGGAATAGATTGAGACAGAAAATGCACTATTAATCTGTTTCGAAGTTCTAAAGCAGCCCTGGTGCATAACAGAATGGTTTGTTGAACAATCCTTCAAATGTCCTTTTAACTCCCTTTGTTCATATTTCTCCATTGATGCATGGACAACTTTAAAAGAACTGGTTTATAATAAGCGAATTCTGTCACTTTAATAAATAGATCAGCAGCGCTCATTAGGAAAATTATGCTTTTAAGAGTTGATTTGCAGCCGGCTATTGACTTATAGTATCAGTCAAACTGCTTGACAGCTTCATGCAAATAACTCTCTCAAAACAAAAACAGAATTACCTGGAAAAACTCAGCTGGTCTGGCAGCATCGGCAGAGAAGAAAAGAGTTGACGTTTCGAGTCCTCATGACCCTTCGACAGAACTTGAGTGAGTCCAAGAAAGGGGTGAAATATAAGCTCTCTCAAAAGTTAGTTGCACCCTAGATTGCCCACAGGCATTAGTGTGTTTGTGTGTGTGTAAGGAGAGACTGGGTGGCGTGGTATAATTAAGGTGGTACTGAGGTGAGAGATACTGTTGTGTAAGAATAACAGTGACCCGTAATGGCAAGAAAAATACCACAGAGTTGGTGGGCTTGTGAAAGGAGTCGTCCCAATTTCAAATCGTCCAGCACTGAATTTTGGCTGAAAGGTTAGCGAAAACAGGCAAACTGTCATTCTCATCCTCACTCAAGGTTTGGAAAGATCACAGCATTTTTCAACAGCCCCCTGATCACAAGGTAGGCTGCCAGTGATAACACACTGTACCAAACAGATAGAAGCTATATATAAAGCCCCACAGAAGCTAATTCTCTTTACATTTTACCCAGCTCTTCAAACACAATTAAATGTACAAGGTATTGTGCGGGACATTGAGATATCCAATCCGATAATGTTTCTCCAACTAAAGTTCCTTACATCTGTAGGAATATATACAGGTGCATATATAAAACGTTGTAACCTATATGAAGCAGTTTCTCTTTTTAAACTGGCGATGCAGCTTTGGGAATATTTCACATAATATTTAGATTGCAATGTTTTTTTCAAAGTGAGTATTATTTGTAAAGGACTATGTGTTAAGTATGGTGAATTTTATAGTTGATATGTTATTAGTAATGGCACAGTTTATATCCGCTCCCACATCACCCCTTCCACAAACCAAAAGTAATTACATTTATTCAATGTTTGGAACTCTTCCACATTCTAAATGTCTATTCTAATGTTTGTTTCAGCAGTAATAAAAACAGAAAATGCTGGAAAAACTCAGCAAGTCTGGCAGCATCTATGGAGAGAGAAACAGAGGCCTGAATCTTCGGCTCAGCATGTGGGGGGGGGGGGGGGCGAGCCCCACTCGCTGACGTGTAAAATGACACGCGGTGACATCGGGCGTGCATCCCAACGTCAAGGTGCGTCATTCCGATCTTCAGTTCGGCGGGTGCACACTGGTGACTGTCAGAGGCCTATTACGGCCATTTAAAAACTAATTAAAAGGATTAACAGAGCAGCTTGTCCAACCTTAAGGTTGGCGGGCAGGTGAAGAGCCCAGGCGGCCATCGCATTTATCATGAAACCTCATCCTCGGACGGGATGAGGTTTCATGAAGGATTCATAAATCAAATAGATTTTTAATTAAAATTCATTGACATGTCCCAGCTCATGTGACAAGTCTGAATTTTTTTTTCTTTATTTAAATTTTTCATAATGAAATTAAACTCCCTGAAGCAGCTCCGTGTTTCAGGGAGACTTCTGCGCTCTTTTGCACGGGTTTCCGGGTGTGTGTCACGCTGGGCGGGCCCTAATTGGCCCATCCATATAAAATGGCGGCTGCACGCCCATCCACACCTGCTCCTGCTCAGCTCCCTGACGGGGAAAAAATTCTCCTCACTGCTAAAGTTTCAAGTCTGCATCACTCTTCTTCAGAGCTAAAGAGAAGTAGAAATGTGATGGATTTTATACTGCTTAAGAAGGGGTGGAGCGGGCAGAGCAAAATAGAAAGTCAGGGATAGATGGGAGCTAAAGAGAAATTTGATAAAGATTTAAAAGCAAAAAACTGCGGATGCTGGAAATCCAAAACAAAAACAAAAATACCTGGGAAAACTCAGCAGGTCTGACAGCATCTGCGGAGAGGAATACAATTAACATTTCGAGTCCGTATGACTCTTCAACAGAACTAAGGAAAAATAGAGAAGAGGTGAAATATAAGCTGGTTTAAGGGAGGGTGGGACAGGTAGAACTAGATAGGGGGTCAGTGATAGGTGGAGATAGCCAAAAGATGTCATAGACAAAAGGACAACGAGGTGTTGAAGGCGGTGATATTAACTAAGAATGTACTAATGGTGACATTAAGGGTAGAAAGCCCGACGAGCAAGGTACAGATAGCCCTAGTGGGGGTGGGGTGGGGGGAAGAGATCGAAATAGGCTAAAAGGTGGGGATAAAACAATGGATGGAAATACATTTAAAAATAATGGAAATAGGTGGGAAAAGAAAAATCTATATAAATTATTGGAAAAAGGGGGATCAGAAAGAGGGTGGGGATGGAGGAGAGAGTTCATGATCTAAAGTTGTTGAACTCAATATTCAGTCTGGAAGGCTGTAAAGTGCATAGTCGGGAGATGAAGATAAAGATATCTTGGACACAGGACAAAGAGAGTGTTAATGGTGGTGTTAAATAGTAAAGAAGGTCTGATAGTGGCATAAAGGTAAGTTAGCAGAATGTATTAACAGCAGAACAAGGGTCTGCACTCTGTGAAAGCAAAACATAGGAACAAGTGACAGGTAGCCCTGGGGGGGGGGGGGGGGGGGGGGGGGTGCTGGGGAAGAACATTTAAAATTCAAAAATTGGATTAAAAAGGGGGTAAAGATGAAGGGCAGAGTTCATGATCTGAAATTGTTGAGCTCAATGTTAAGTCGAGAAGGCTGTCAAGTGCCTAATCGGAAGATGAGGTGCTGTTCCTCCAGTTTGCGTTAAGCTTCACTGGAACATTGCAGCAGGCCAAGGATGGACATGTGGGCAGGGTGGTGTGTTGAAATGGCAAACGACAGGAAGGCCTGGGTCATGCTTGCGGACTTGAGCAAGGGTGTTCCGCAAAGCGGTCACCAAGTGTGCATTTAGTCTCCCCGATGTAGAGGAGATGCATTGGGACCAGGTTGACCAAGTTAGAGGAGGCACAAGTGAGGCACTGCTTCACCTGAAAGGAGTGTTTTTGGGGCCTTGGGTGGTGAGGATGGAGGAGGTAAAGGAGCAGGTGTTGGACCTTCTGTGATTGCATGGGAAGGTGCCGTGGGAAGGGGATGGGGTGTTTGGGGTGGGGGGGGTTGGGGGGGGGGGGGGTGGACCAGGGTGTCACAGAGGGAACGGTTCCTATGAAATATTGACAGTGGAGGTGAGGGGAAGATGTGTTTGGTGTTGGCATCATACTGGAGTTGGCGGTAATGACAGAGGATGATCCTTTGATTGCGGAGGCTGGTGGGGTAAAAAGTGAGGACAAGGGGGACATTACCATTGGTCCTGGGAGGAAGGGGAATGGTGAGGGCAGAAGGAGATGGGACAGACATGGGTCAGAGGGCCCTGTCAACCGCAGTCGGGGGGGAATCCACAGTTAAGGAAAAGGATGACATGTCAGAAGTGCCATTTTGGAAGGTGGCATCATCAGAACAGATGTGACGGAGGCGGAGGAACTGGGAGAATGGAATGGAGTCCTTACAGGAATCAGGGTGTGAGGAGCAGATTGAAAGTGGATTTATAAAACACTTCAGGTGAAATTGTCCTGAAATCTCTTCCTTCCGTCAGTTCTTGGTCCCTTTGGTCAGTTCTGATTGAGCCCTGCAAGTTCCTCGGAATTAGCTGTCACCTGCCCTCGGTTTGTACCAGCACCAAGGCAACTGCTGCCCAGAATGAATT
This sequence comes from Carcharodon carcharias, assembly GCF_017639515.1. Lineage (NCBI taxonomy): Eukaryota > Metazoa > Chordata > Chondrichthyes > Lamniformes > Lamnidae > Carcharodon > Carcharodon carcharias. Next base: position 86,331,787 of record NC_054486.1, read on the forward strand.
TTGCTTTTGAGTCTTGGTACATTGCACATTCCCCATCGGACCCATTTACTGTCAGAATCCCTAATCCACTGCTTTTGACACTCATTGTTGCTGTGTGGTTGTTTCACTTGGTGGTTGAATTAAAATTAAAAATAAGACTTACATAGCATGTAGGGGATCTGATAGTAAGAATGGCGGTGTAGGTGAGAAGGAGTTGTATGTGTCTATATAGAGTTCAAACATATATATATAGAAAATAAGCTTGATTGGCACGACATCCACAAACATTCACTCCCTCCACTACTGTCACGCAGTAGCAGCAGTGTGTACCACCAGTGTGGAATTCACCAAGGCTCCTTCAACAGCACCTTCCAAACCATGACCACTACCATCTAGAAGGACAAGGACAACAGATTGATGGGAAGATCACCACCTCGAAGTTCTCCTCCAAGTCACTCATCATCTTGACTTGGAAATATACCGCTGTTTCTTCACTGTTGCTGAGTCAAAATCCTGGAACTTCCTTCCTAACAGCACTGTGGATGTACCTACACCACATGGACTGCAGTGGTTCAGGAAGGCAGCTCACCACCACCTTCTCAAGAGCAACTAGGGATGGACAATAAATGCTGGCCCAACCAGTGAAGCCCACATACCGTAAAAGAATTTTTAAAAAGTTTAATCGTTTTCCACAGCGAGATATATTAACAAGTGTTCCAAGGATTTACTTTTCAATTATACTGTTTCAGTAACTCTACTCGTTTTATTTGATGTTCTGTATTTGCGAAGCGAAGTATGAAAAGCAAAAGGACAGGTTCAAACTAAATCCAAATGAATTGTCCTTAACATAAATGATATCCAATTTTGAGAGGTCTATTTTACCTTACAACATCTTTAACTACATATTCAGCTAGATTAATACATCAATGCGTGTGCAGAATAAAGGGGAGTAAAGTAACAAATATGCACAGGGAATAAAGACTATCGTTCTGTCAATCAATATCTAATTCTATAAAGTGCTCTAGCGCATGGCTGCAAGTGTTATCTTACCGCTGGATCGCCGGACAATATTTTCCAAAAAAGTGTTCTGCGGTGCCACCAGCCCTCTTTTTCCACCGGGCATCCTGGGTCTGCAGAGTTTTGGGAAGATGCTGTTAGGGAGCGGCTGCTCTCAGCGAGTCCAAACAGATGGTCCGCTTTTAATGGGAATCGGCTCATAGTAGCGCCCAGGCTGCAGCTGGGGCTGCCGCCGCTCTTGGTACATCGCTGGCACTGGGAGCTTCCAGGCGACGCGATTGCGCACTCTGCTCCTGACGCACTTACCCTCTCGCTATTTTCACTGCTGACTGGGGAGGGGGTGGAGGTGAGGCTTTCCACACTCTGGGGACTCCTCACCAGCGGCGCCCCAGCCCCTTTCTCCCGCCTCTGAGAACCGAGCCCACTAACTCTACACATCAGTGCCAACTGTGCCACCTGAAAGATGACCCAATCCCCCTGGGAATGTCTGGGGTGCAAAACAATATCAGAGCAGCTTAGAGAGAAACTTGGCACACTGGACAGACCATCTAATTTAACGAAGGTACTCTTTACAAATAAAGATCTTGTAGTTTTCTCCGAACTTGACATTGATGAAGTTGAAACAAAAGCAGAAATTGCTGGAAAAACTCAGTAAGTCTGGCAGCATCTGTGGAGAGAGCAACAGAGTTGACGTTTCGAGTCTGTATGACCCTTCGGCAGACGCTGTTAGACCCGCTGAGTTTTTCCAGCAATTTCTGTTTTTGTTTCAGACTTCCAGCGTCCGCAGTATTTTGCTTTTATCTTATTGACTTTGACTTAGCCCCGCCCCCCACCTTTCTTTCCCTCCCGCTTCTTGTCATAGATTAAACAAACCGCATCTCCCGGCCGGGAGTGCTGCTTTTGGCTGGGATGTGGTTGTATTTGTATGTGGGAAGAGGTACGAGGTGACCAGAGTATCGTCCCGAAGCACAAGACGGCGTGAGAATGTGAAATGACCACCAGTTGGGTCATTTTATAGAACACTTTTATCAGAATAAAAAGGCGTTTTTCAGAAGTGTCATTAAACAAAAATGGAAGCCTAGGTAGAGATAGCGAGAGAGAGAGAGAGAAATGCGGTATAAAAACAGGAAATGCTGTAAATACTCGATGGGTCTGACAACATCTCTTTTCAGGTCGATGCTCTGATGAAAGTTCTTCAACCTGAAACGTTAACTCTGTTTCTCTCTCCACTGATGCTGCCTGAGCTGCTGAGTGTTTCCAGCATTTTCTGTCAGATTTCCAGCATCTGCAGTATTTTTGCTTTTGTGGGGCGGGGCGGGGGGGGGGCGGTGTTAGATGGGTTTGGGTGGGACAGGGGTTCATTGAGGGGTGACTGAAAGTTTGACTGAAAGGGTGAACCTTAAGGAGGAGTGACTTTATTTTTCACGTTGTACATTCGAGGCAGACAACTCCGCCGGTCGCTTTGCCATAGTGAATGTCAAATCAGCCGGTCACAAAGAAGCAGACATTTACCAAACAGAAATCACGTGTCTTTCCAGCAATCGTTCCCTTTTCTCTTCAGCATTTCCAGGAGTCAGCCTTATACCATTCAATGGATCAGAACATAGGTTTACCGGCTCACTGAAATGCAACAGAATTTTAACACCCCCCCCCCCCCCAACAAATGCATTTTTTATAAAAAGCAAAATACTGCGGATGCTGGAAATCTGAAGTAAAGAACAGAAAATGCAGGAAAAACTCAGCAGGTCTGACAGCATCTGTGGAGAGAGCAACAGAGCTAAGTTAACGTTTCGAGTCTGTATGACTCTCCACTGATGCTGTCAGACCTGCTGAGCTTTTCCCAGCATTTTCTGTTTTTATAATACTTTCTTTTTACCCTTAACTCGATTGACTTTTCTTGTAACTCTGCGACAATTTGGCCTGATTTGTGGAGGATTTCATAGACGCGACCCCAAACTATCGCGTTGAAAACTTCACCGCCCGCGGTTTTCCGTGTTCTCCGCTCAATGTACCAAATCAATATGAGCGATTGTCATCCCCTCCCCTAAACAGCAAGTTGGACGCACATGGACATTTCATTGTATTTCATGGGTTCTTTCAGGTCCAACCAAACTTTTCACATTATGGTCATTTCTTGGCTGATAGTTCTTTCTCGTCCCGTGGGTGTCTGTAACTTCCCGCAGAATTACCCTCACTATGTTGTTAGAGCAGATTATACTGTCCATATTAACCCTTGCCATTGCGGAACTACTGCTGAATATGATTGCGATCATAGGAAATGGCTTTCGATTCAAACTCCTCTCTATCCCCCTGTTGCTTTTAATCAGGCGCCGGGACCTAACAGATTGCGTTGGATTTTCTTCAGGAATAAATCTTGATTTTTCAATTCGAGGATTTCAGGACAGTATTTTTTTTGTTTTACATTCAGGTCTTGAGACGATGTAAAAACAAACACACAGGAATATGAACTAGAAGTTATTGCGCCGAATGCATTTGATGCAATTGTCCAGGCTTCAAATGTCCTTTTAACCCCCTTTGTTCGTATTTCTCCATTAATGCATGGATAACTTTAAAATAACTAGTTTATAATAAGCGAATTCTGTCACTTTAATAAATAGATCGGTAGTAGTGCTCATTAGGAAAATGATGCTTTTGAGAGTTGATTTGCAGCCGGCTATTGACGTATTGTATCAGTCAAAACTGTTTGACATCTTCATGTAAACAACTCGAAAGTTAGTGTGTTTGTGTGTGTGTGTAAGGAGCGGGGGGCGGGGGGGGGGGGGGAGTTCCAGTTAAGGTGTTAAGGTGGTACTGGGGTGAGGGATGCCATTGCGTGAGGAGTAACAGCGACCCGTAATGGCAAGAAAAATACCACGGGGTTGGTGGGCTTGTAAAACGATTTGTTCCGGTTTCAAATCGTCCAGCTCTGAATTTTGGCTGAATGATTAGCGAAAACAGGCAAACTGTCACGCTCATCCTCACTCAAGGTTTGGACAGATCACAGCATTTTTCAACAGCCCCCTGATCACAAGGCTGCCAGTGATAACACACTGTACCAAACAGATAGAAGCTATACATAAAGCCCCACAGAAGCTAATTCTTTTTACATTTTACCCAGCCCTCCAAACACAATAAACATTAAACGTACACGATATTGTGTGGGACATTGAGATATCCAATCCTAAAATGTTTCTCCAACTAAAGTTCCTTACATCTGTAGGAATATATACAGGTGCATATATAAAACGTTGTAACCTACATGAAGCAGTTTCTCTTTTTAAACTGGCGGTGCAGCTTTGGGAATATTTCACATAATATTTAGATTGCAATGTTTTTTTTCAAAGTATTATTTGTAAAGGACTATGTGTTAAGTATGGTGAATTTTATAGTTGATATGTTATTAGTAACGGCACAGTTTATATCCGCTCCCACATCATCCTTTCCGCAAACCAAAAATAATTACGTTTATTCAATGTTTGGAACTCTTCCACGTTCTAAATGTCTATTCCAATGTCTGTTTTAGCAGATTGAAGCTGGATTTACAGAAACGCTTCAGGTGAAATTTCAGCCCTGAAATCTCTTCCGTCCGCAAACCCTTTGGTCAGTTCTGATTGCGCTCTGCAAGTTCCTCGGAGTTAGCTGTCACCTGCCCTCGGTTTGTACCAGCGCCAAGGCAGCAACTGTTGCCCAGAATGAATTTTGCTTTAAAGTCTTGGTACATTGCACATTCCCCATCGGACTCGTTTACTGTCAGAATCCTTAATTCACTGCTTTTGACGCTGATTGTTGCTGTGTGGTTGTTTCATTTGGTGGTTGAATTAAAACTAAACTAAAAATAACACTTACAAGGCATGTAGGGAATCTGATAGTAAGAATGGCTGTGTAGGTGAGAAGGAGCTGTATGTTTCTGCATAGAGCTCAGACATTATATATGTATATAAACATCGCTTTCCACAGCGAGAATTATTAACAAGTGTTCCAAGGATTTACTTTTCAATTATACTGTTTCAGTAACTCTACTCGTTTTATTTGATGTTCTGTATTTGCGAAACGAAGTATGAAAAGCAAAAGGACAGGTTCAAACTAAATCCAAATGAATTGTCCTTAACATAAATGATATCCAATTTTGAGAGGTCTATTTTACCTTACAACATCTTTAACTACATATTCAGCTAGATTAATACATCAATGCGCGTGCAGAATAAAGGGGAGTAAAGTAACAAATATGCACAGGGAATAAAGACTATCGTTCTGTCAATCAATATCTAATTCTATAAAGTGCTCTAGCGCATGGCTGCAAGTGTTATCTTACCGCTGGATCGCCGGACAATATTTTCCAAAAAAGTGTTCTGCGGTGCCACCAGCCCTCTTTTTCCACCGGGCATCCTGGGTCTGCAGAGTTTTGGGAAGATGCTGTTAGGGAGCGGCTGCTCTCAGCGAGTCCAAGCAGATGGTCCGCTTTTAATGGGAATCGGCTCATAGTAGCGCCCGGGCTGCAGCTGGGGCTGCCGCCGCTCTTGGTACATCGCTGGCACTGGGAGCTTCCAGGCGACGCGATTGCGCACTCTGCTCCTGACGCACTTACCCTCTCGCTATTTTCACTGCTGACTGGGGAGGGGGTGGAGGTGAGGCTTTCCACACTCTGGGGACTCCTCACCAGCGGCGCCCCAGCCCCTTTCTCCCGCCTCTGAGAACCGAGCCCACTAACTCTACACATCAGTGCCAACTGTGCCACCTGAAAGATGACCCAATCCCCCTGGGAATGTCTGGGTGCAAAACAATATCAGAGCAGCTTAGAGAGAAACTTTGCACACTGGACAGACCATCTAATTTAACGAAGGTACTCTTTACAAATAAAGATCTTGTAGTTTTCTCCGAACTTGACATTGATGAAGTTGAGTTAGCCCCGCCCCCATCTTTCTTTCCCTCCCACTTGTTGTAATAGATTAAATAAACCATGCCTCCCGGCCCGGGATTTACTCCCTGCGCTGCTTTTGGCTGGGATGTGGTTGTATTTGTATGTGGGACGAAGTACGATGTGGCCCGTGTATCATCCCGAAGCACAAGACTGCGTGAGAATGTGAAATGACCACCAGTTGGGTCATTTTATAGAACACTTTTATCAGAGGTGTAGAGGGATCTAGGTGTTCTAGTACAGTCACAAAAAGTTAGTATGCAGGTACAGCAAGTAACTAAGAAGACTAATGGAATGCTATCCTTTATTACGAGAGGGATTGAACATTAAAGTAAGAATGTTATGCTTCAGTTATGCAGGGCATTGGTGAGACCGCACCTCGAATACTGTGTGCAGTTTTGGTCTCCTTATTTAAGGAAGGATGTAAATGCATTGGAGGTGGTTCAGAGGAGGTTTACTAGATTGATACTTGGAATGAGTGGGTTGGCTTGAGAGGGCTTGTTTCCACTGGAGTTTAGAAGAGGGGTGATTTGATTGAAGTATACAAGATCCTGAAAGGCCTTGACAAGGAGGATGTTGAAAGGATGTTTCCTCTTGTGGGTGAGTCCAGAACTAGGGGGCACTGTTTTAAAATTAGCGGTCACCCTTTTAGGACAGAGGTGAGGAGAATTTTTTTTCTCTCAGAGGGTTGTGCAACTTTGGAACCCTTTGCCTCAGAAGGTGGTGGAGGTGGGGGTCACTGAACATTTTTAAGGCTGTGTTATGATCCCCAGCTGAGGTTATCCCTGGACAAGTCTGATCCCAGGGTGGAACCAGCTTGATAGATCTTAACTTTTATTTTGTTTGTTTAGATACGTGGGGAGTAGCTACTGAACAGTCACAGGAGTCAGCTGGTGAACTTTTAACAAAAGAATAAAACATTTATCCAACAAGAAAAGATGAACTATATTATAGTACTCCTTCACCCACAATATACTTTTACAGATATGTGCAGATTTGTAAGGTTAACACAAGTCACAAAGGCTATCTTATATTCTAATGTACACAGTAACTACCCAGTCCATGTAAACCTTTGGCACCCTGTGGTCAGATACACCACACTCTGAAACCAAGTGACAGATGCCACCTCAAACAGATGCAATGGATCTCTCTTCCCACCGACACCCCCCCCCCCCCCCACACCCGCCCCCAGATGCTTGACACACCATGTGCCAACTGGTTTCACTGAATTCTGTCCTTCACATGAGGGTTTCCAATCTCCACTATCCAGGACCTCACCTTGGAATATTCTCCCAAACCAATGCGTTCTCTGAGATGCCTTCCACAAGGCTTCATCTCCAGGGTTTCAAACTCTCCTTCTAATGTTCCTCTTCCCTGGGTTCACCACATGAATTCAAGCTGTCTTCCATGCACTCTCTCTCACTGACTCAGAATTAACAACACACCACTGCTTCTCATGCCCATAGCAAAGAGTTACAGACCTTCAGTTGTCTCTTTGAACCTTCTTGCCTCTTGCAAGCTGGAGTCATTTTAAATCTGAAGCCTGGAGCCTTTCTCTCTGCACCTCACTCTTAACTTCACTTAACAGGAGCTTTTCCCAGGTTCCTGTCCTTCCTTTGACTACAAGGTCTCCTTTGGACTTTCCTCTCATCCACTCTCCTGGATTTTTGTGGTTTTTCTTTAGCTTGGGACTTCTATCTGTCCATTTTGCTCCAGTCTCTCCTGGCAGCAATTCCTAAACCAGCTGAACTCCAACAACTTCCAAATCAAACTGCTGTCTTTCTTCTGTGTGTAAATCTGTGGAAGGAACCTGCCTATCTGGCCCCTTTGTTGCTAGGCAACAGCACTGTTCTTCCTATTCTTGTGTGTTTACTTTCACTTTATGGGGGTCATAAAGTTCTCATTAGAAACGCAAGTAGCCTTTTAAAGTGAAACTAAAACTCCATTTGACCTTTCTTAACACAGAGATACAGAAATACAAATCAACCTTAAACTTTAAAGCTAAAACTCATTCCTAACACCCATAAATACAAGTATAACATACTTAAACTATCTCTTTTTCCTAACAGCAGAGGTACATAGATTGTTGTTAGGCAAGAGTTATCAAAGGTTATCGGGGTTAGATGGGAATGTGAAAATCAAAACACAACATAAGCCATGATCTTATTGAATGGCGAAGAAGGCTCGAGGAACTGAATGGTCTATTCCTGTTCCAATCTCTTATGTTCTTATGTATGTTCTTAGAATAAAAAGGCATTTTACAGAAGTGTCATCAAACAAAAATGGAAGCCTAGGAAAACAGAGAGAGAAATGCAGTGTAAAAACAGGAAATGCTGTAAATACTCGGCGGGCCTGACAACATCTCTTTTCAGGTCGATGTTTTGATGAAAGTTCCTCAACCTGAAACGTTAACTCTGTTTCTCTCTCCACTGATGCTGCCTGAGCTGCTGAGTATTTCTAGCATTTCCTGTCAGATTTCCAGCATCTGCAGTATTTTGCTTTTGAAGAGATAGATGGGTTGGGGGGTGGTGGCATTGATGGGTGATCAGCGGTAGATTTACAGTTAGTGAGGCCCTGTGCTCAGTGTCATTTTTGGACCCCTACCCCACGCACCCCCTGACAAAACCAAACTACAGGGTATTGGGTATTTCACCAACTTTTTCACAGTCACCTAACTGCTGCTGCACGCTATCATATAACCTCAGTTTCGCCACTCAATCAAAAAAAGCTTAGTGCCTTTAACATGATACAACTTAAAATGTCTATCTAAATGAGCACTGCTTTGCTGTTGTGGCGCAATCAGTTAGCATGTGGTACATTAATTGCAGGATTGAGGTGTCTGCAATGCCGAGGTTGTAAGTTCAAGTCAAACATAGAGGAGCTTCTGTTGAGCAGCTCACGTTGTGAAGAACATGAGCTTTCAACTGGCTGTGAAGCGGGACACGGTGCAATCTTGAGCAATAAAATAATTTAATTGGAAGGGACCAATTCCTGTAGATTGAGAATTGATCTGTCCTAGTTAAAGGTCTCAAGTATCAATGTAAATCCTGCAAATACTCAGCAGATGAAGCAGATTCTATGGAGAGAGAAACAGAGAAACGAAGGTGATGATCCTTCTGATATTGACGACACTGCACTGTAATTTCATCTGACTGTTTAGCTCATTTCATGTTGTTCAATTTGTGCCAATTTCTCGGATCAAAAAACGTTGCAGCGACGATTGCTATAATCTAAACCATCCGATGTTTATTGGCAATATAAGATGTTATGAATAGGTTAAACATTCAAGATAGAGAATAAAGTCCGTGGTTAAGCTCAATCTTATAAAACAGTTAATTTATACCCAAGCTCACCTCACGACTTATTTATTGCCCTTTAAAATGCATCAATATATGAAGCAATAGAATTCTCAAAGTACATTAGGTGGTGTGGTGGTGGTGGTGGTGGGGGAGGGTGGGGGAGGGGTTGGGGAGGGGAGGGTCATCATGTAGTTTCCTGACCATCAGTCTCCAGGTTAATTTAACCTGTGACTCTCCTCGACCTCTCTTTTTGCTGGAGTTTTTAAAAGAAAGACTGAAATGCAATAATGCTTTGAGACATCCAGTGGTCATGAACAATGATAATACAAGCAATAAAGTACTGTTGAGCTGCAGTCACTGTTACAAACAGGAAGCTCCCACACACAACACGTGACCTTTACCGAATAACCTGCTGGTTGATGGATAGCAGGAGTGCAGGGAAAATTCCCCTACTCTTCCAGAAAACAGTGTCAGACCAAAGCCCCATATAAACACACAACAAAAAGGGCTGTAGCTTCAGGAAAACATCTAAACCACCCCCTTTCCTATCTGATTCCCTCTGAATGAATAGCACCACAATGGCATTCCCATTACCTCTTGCTCCATCTCCACCAGCACCGCCACCACCCCCCCCCCCACCCCACCCCCCCACCCCACCCCCAGTCCTCTCATTCATTGTTCAGTTCAACTCAGAGCCCCAGTCAGTTTTTGCAATATTCAGGCTTTCTTTTTCTGCTGCTGTACTGCCTACAAAGAGAAGTGTTATCATGCAGCAAAATGAATGTGCTGTGCGCCCAGGTCATTTCCCTCTCTCCCCACCCCTCTTGTTTTATAACCTATGATGAAAACTAACCGCCCAGCAATGCAATCTGCTGCCTCTGAATGCCTGAACCGTGTCACCATTCCTCTCCCTGAAACCATGTTGCATTCATTGTACTCACCCTGCACGAGTGAAATCTGCAGCACTTTGGCAAAAGCAGCCCACGCACTATAACCGAGCAAGCACAGAAGGGTGGCAAACCTAAAGGCCACAAGATGTGGCATTATTACAGGGACATCACTAGAAAGTGTCTCCCATCTCTCAGATCTCAGCCATCCATCCACACAGCCTGGAGCACTTTGAGGCAGCTTTTCCTGAATGCTCCTTCAGCACCTTCAGAACTGTGAGGAGGGTAGTGATAACCTTTAAGAGAATATAGACAGGCTGGTGGAATGGGCAGGCATGTGGCAGATGAAATTTTATTAGACAAGTGTGAATTGATACATTTTGGTAGGAAGAAGAAAGAGAGGGAACATAAAATAAAGGATACAATTCCATTGTGGATGCAGGACCAGAGGGACCCAGGTGTCAAATCATATGCACAAATCATTGAAGGTTGATAAAGTGGTTCATAAAGCATTCAGGATCCCGGGCTCTATATATAGTGGAAGAGACCATGGCTATTGTAATTCACACTGGAAATTTCCAGAAACTGGTCAACATGTAATACCAGACATCAGGTGACTTGTGGCGGCCATCTTAAGTCAATGTCCTTGCTTGCCTTTTAAAGAGAGAGCATAAAAGCAAGGAAGTTGTGGTGAACCTTTCACACCATAATCTCAGCATCCATTTTGTTTCCTTTTCTTTGTTTGTTCTGGTTTTTCTCTTATTTTTTGTTCCTTCAGTCAACCACATACCTGCTCTAGGCATATCTTTTCTTTGTTTCTTTTCTTTCCCTATCACCATTCCTTTTGACATGAAAGACTAACTCTTCTGTCATTCAATCTCTCCCATCTTTCACCCTATCACAGACCTTGCTTTTGTCCTTGCCCCACCCACCCTTTGTTCAAAACCTATTACATTTCTAACTTTTCCCAGTTCTGATGAAAGGTCACAGACTGTTAACTCTGTTTTGCTCTCCACAGATACTGCCTATCTTGAGTATTTCCAGCACTTTCTGTTTTCAGTTCAGATTTCCATCTGCAGTATTCGGCTTTTCAATTAACTTTTATACAACACTGGTTCAGCCTCAACTGGAGTACTGTGGGTACTACACTTTAAGAAGGATGTGAAGGCATTAGAGGGAGGGGCAGAAAATATTTATGAGAATGGGATGAAGAACATCAGTTATGTGGATAGATTGGAGAAGTAGGCTGTTCTCTTTAGAGCAGGGAAGATTGAGAGGAGTGTCACCATGATGTGACTTATGCATGTGTGATGTTCATCTTTAATTTCATCAGCAGATCAAATATATATTGAACTGCTTTAAAAGGACTTTCATAAAGCAAGCAAAAACATTGCCTTAAGATGGCTGTCATGAGCCACCTGATATCTGCTATTACAAGTTGACCAGTTTCTGGAAGTTTCCAATGTGGATTACAATTAAGACATGATAAGACAACCTCCTATAGAATTTCATACCTGCTGATGTCAAGAACTATTTTGAAAGATGAACTAAAACTGTAAGGCTCTTACCATTTGCATTTCTATAAAGCTAACTTTCAAGCAGAGATAGAAAGTCAACTGGGACAATAGCTAAATGGAAGGTCATCTTCCTAATTCATCAAGAAAGAGGATGGATCATTCAGGAGTTAGTGGCTGGGACATTACAGAGTCAAATCACCTTGGCCATAAAGCAATAGCCATGGTCTGTCCAGACACAAGCTAATCAATTACCTTCTGAAATCACTATGGGGAGAGAGGTCATGTGACTAGAATAACAATTTTTGAAATGCCTTTTATTACAACAACCAATGAAGCAGTAAGCATTTCTCTCTTCCCTCTGTTTCAAGTTCAAGACCTTATCTCTATTACAGTTTGAAATCCAGCACAGAGATAGAGAATTTTCAATGAAAGGAACATCAGGCGCAAAAATCATCAATTTTTGGAAGAAATGGATTATTTTTAAAAATAGACTGTCTCCAGAAATTGAGGTTTACATCAGCTTCAATTCCACTGAAATTTCAAGACCACTGGAAAAATTCTGCTGCAGCCATGGACACCAACAAATGACTCATAAGCAGAGAACTCTCTATTTTTGCCTTTTATCATTGAGTTTTAATTTGGCTAAAAAGTAACCTCTTACCGTATAATTTGTTATTTTTCATGGTCGTGCATGTATTGTGAAGGTCGGGACATGAATTTACCTTTCTAAATATCTCTATATCTTTACCTGGATAGGTCTTTAACTCAATAAAAAAACTAACCTCACTGTGTTTTAAACTCAAGAATGCCTGTAAAACTGGTTTCTTTGCAATCAACACATAAATGGTTTCACACAGATATTGAGTTAATATCTTCACTCTTCTAAATCCACAAAAAATCCCTATCATGGTCAGACCTGGAGTGATAGAATAGGGGAAACATTTCACCCCTTTCCACATGGTCATAACAGGAGATTTGATAGAGGTGTTGAGAGATGAGAATTTTAAGTTGGTGACTAGGAGTCAGTTAACGTATGTCAGTGAGAACCAGAGTGAAGGGTGAGTGGGACTTGATGCAAAATCGAACATGAATATCGTATTCAACTGTTTAATTTTTCAGTGTTTGATTATGTATGTATGCTGATGCTTCTCTCTTCTGTGTGCTGTTAGTCAAGCCTGAGAGTGGTTGCCTAGAAAGAGAAATTAAAAACAAACAATAAGCTTGTGGCTGCTGCAGACATTTTAAAGCATTGAATATAACTCCTGTTTAGACATAGAAACTGGTGTCTTCTCTGCATATCTCTGAGGCATAAAACACAACAACTGGGGATGAGATGGAGAATAGTTTAAATTTACCAGCTCCAGAACCTTTCCTTTCTTCACTGAGAGATCCACCCATGCTGTGGGATCAATGGATTTCATGGTTTAAGATCTAGTTGTTTGTTAAGAGGATGGGCAGTCAGGATGTAACAGCAACACACAAAAATGCAATACTCATACATTGTCTAGGGGCAGAAAGCCAGCAAGTACCTCACAGAAAAAAGTTTACATTTGAGATGACGGTAAATGCTCTCGAAAAATGCTTCAGGTGAAAGCAAAGTATGATGATCAAATAATATACATTCTGCCAGGGAAATGGTGAACCCATTGGTGTTGCACCAATTGGCCTCTACATGTAAATTTGGCACTCTAACCAATGAGCTAATTCATGACCCTTTAATTGAAAAAGCTTCAATTCAATGAATTAGGGAATGGAGGATGATGATTTAACCTTGGAAAAAGCCATTACCTTGGCAGTTCAGATCAAATCTGCCATGTTTGATTAAAAGGTTACATAGAAATGCACCTCAGACTCTGGGTCACAAACACAACTTCTCCAGCCAGTTCATGTTCAAAGGTTACAGACAAAGACTCATTGACTCATAGACATTTACAGCACAGGAGGCCATTTGGCCCATCGTATCCACGCTGGTCAGCAAAGATCTGACTGCACTAATCCCATTTTCCAGCACTTGGCTCATAGCCCTGGAGGCTATGGCACTGCAAGTGAATATCTAAATACTTCTTAAATGTTATGAGAGTTTCTGGCTCAACCACTCTTTCAAGTAGTGAGTTCCAAACTCCCACCATCCTCTGGGTGAAAAAATTTCTCCTCAACTCCCCTCTTAGCCTTCTACCTCTTACCTTAAATCCATGCCCCCTGGTTATTGACCCCTCTAATAATGGAAGAAGTGCCTTCCTATACACCCTATCTATGCTTCTCATAATCTTATACAACTCTATCAGGTTCCGTCTCAACCTTCACTGCTCCAAGGAAAACAAGCCCAGCCTATCCAATCTTTCCTCATAGCTCAGACCCTCCAGCCCAGGTAGCATCCTTGTAAATCATCTCTGTACCCTCTCCACTACAATCACATCCTTCCTATAGTATGGTAACCAGAAATACATTCAGTACTCCAGTTGTGGCCTAACCAGCATTTTATACGGTTCCAGCATAACCTCCCTGTTCTTGTATTCTATACCTCGGCTAATAAAGGCAAGTATCCCATATGGCCTCTTAGCCACCTTATCTACCTGCCCTGCTACCCTCAGGGATCTGTGGATATGCCAAGGGCCCTCTGATGTTCAGTACTTTCCAGGGTCCGATCCTTCATAGTGTAATCCCTTGCCTTGTTAGCCCTCCCCAAGTGCACTTTTTTGGGTTGAATTCCATTTGTCACTGCTCTGCCCACCTGACCAGTCCATTGATATCTTCCTGCAGTTTACGGCTATTCTTCTCATTATTTACCACCCTACCAATTTTTGGGTCATCCGTGCACTTCTTGATCATACCCCCTACATTTAAGTCCAAATCATCTACATACACCACAAACAACAAGAGCCCCAGCACCGAGCCCTGTGGAACCCCGCTGGAAACAGACTTTCAGTCACAGAAACATCCCTTTACCATCACCCTCTGCTTCATGCCTCTCAGCCAATTTTGGATCCAATGTGCCACTTTGCCTTGGATCCCATTTTCCAGCACTTGGCCCATAGCCCTGGAGGCTATGGCAATGCAGTCTACCATGAGGGACCTTATCAAGAACCTTGCTAATGTCCATGTAGACCATACCAAATGCATTACCCTCATCAACACTCCTGGTTACCTGTACAAAAAATTCGATCCATATTGTCCAACAGGACCTTCCCTTAACACAACCTTCCCTCAGCTGTCTCATTTACAATTGCACCATCATGGTCAGGTACCCTCAAAAATGTGCCCAAATTGTCCCTTCTTGAGAGTGAGGCATGGCATGGGTACACCATCATGGAAAGTAAAGCACTGGGTCGTTTTAAGCAATGTTCAGTCAAGATCACAGGCATTTCAGTGTCGCTTCTTATCGATGTGGGTGTGAAAGGATCTATACTAGGTGACAAACTTTACTATCACTATTTTTTGCAACTTTCTCCTGTGACAGACACTCTTCGAGCTTACTATGGCTCTATTACTCTGGTTTTGGAAATGATCGCATTTCACTGTGCTACAAAAACATCACCCTAGATAGGTTCACATTCTACATAGCCAAAGGAAGAAGCCTTATTGGTGGAAGGGGTGGGGGGACAAACTTGTTTGATAACCTTGGTTTCTGATACTGACAATACCCAACATAATCCTTCCTTATTTACTAGATTTGGGGAGATTAAGGAGTAGTGTTATGCTCCTTGAGTCAACATGTCAATTCCACCAGTTTCACAAATTTTGAGATGATTGCTATGTGTGATCCATGCAGAAGTGTCACAGGAGCTAAAATGACTTGAAACAGATGGTATCATTGAACGAATCAACTCATCACCACGGATATCAAACTTGTGTGATGCAAAAATGGTGAACTTAGACTATGCGATGACCTTAAAGCAGTCAAAAAAGCAATCACTTCAGATAAACATTCATTTTCTATCATCCAAGAACTATCAGCACTATTTCATGACTTCACAGTATTCACAAATAGTGACATGTGCTGGAGCTATCTTCAGATATCACTAGCAGAGCAAAACCAATATCTTAAAGCTTTTGTTAATTACAGAGGTGTGTTTCAGTGCCGCAGAATACCCTATGGGCTAAGCTCAGCACCCAGCTGAGAAAATCGTTTCTTCAATTTTGTCAGACATTGAGTGGAAGCTCAACCTACTTGATGATGTCATTGTGAAAGGGTTGGCATTGTTCTATGGTACCACCAAATTTTATCACAAATTGATTCCTAAGTACACAGAGATTGCTGAAGATGTAAAAAAGCTACTGCACAAAGATGCACAACAGACAATTGCATAGCAAAAAGCATTTGACACGTTAAAGGGGAACACAGCTTCTCTACCAGTCCTCAAACATTTCAACGCACATGCAAAAATGCATATCACAACAGATGCATCAGGAAATGCGATAGGAGCTGTACACTCACAGTACATTGAAAGAAATGAATGACCAATCACTTCTGTGTCAAGCCTGTTGTCAGAAATGGAACACATCTACTCTACTGGAGAGTGGGAAGCACTAGTCTGCATCCATGTTTGTGAACGTTATCACATTATCAAATGGCATAGCAGACTCAAGGCGCCAAATGGCCTACTCCTGCTCTTACTTCGATTGCATTCTTCTTCGTATCTCTACGGTAGAAAGTTCATGCTCCACATTGATTACCAAGCACTGACTACATTGTTAGCCACATCAGAATCTGCTCATCGACCTCTATATATCTACAGATGGTCAGATCGGCTTCATCGCTACAACTTTGAAATTGAGTAGTCACAGGTTCACACAACCGAGTAGCTGACATGCTTAACTGTACCACTGTCACAGACAGTGTTAGCAATAGCGAAGCATGTGTGACGTTGAAGTCCACGTGATCATGGCGATTTCATGTGCAACCATGAATCTTGTGAGCGACTGACAGCGTACTGCAAAAAGTAAGCCAGCACCTAAAAATTGAGTGGCCTCACAAAATAGAGGAAGAACTGGCCCTGTACAGAGTAGACAATGAACTTGCATTGTTTGATGACAACTGTATCGCATGCAGAACCCGAGCCAAAACTGCTGCAGCTGTATTGCATTTTGTCGTTGAAGAACATCTGGGTATTGTTAAATGAAATAACAATCCTGTGAAGCGGTCTGGTGGTCACATAGAAGTGTTCATTAGAAACTGCATAGCTTGTCCATTCACTGAAAAATCTGTTAAACTGTGTCCTGCACCTCTACAACTGAACCCATAGCCCAAAAAGCCATGGCAATAACCCCAAATACATATTTTTGGAGAAGCACAAGCAGACCCTATGTTTTGTCTCTGTTGTTCATGAGCTATATATCAAATAGCTGGAAATCACTGCAACAAATTCCATAATCATCATTTTGGTCATTGGCATTCTAGACAAGGTGATAACAAAATGGGGTTTGTCGGAGAGATTCACTATAGACAATGGACCACAGTTTGTTTCCAGTGAATTCACAGAGTTCCTAGCAAGTTACAGAATTCATCACCATCTGACATTGTGATGTAATCTGTAACTGAATGGCAGATTCAAATGATTCAACATGGTGATCAAGGACAGTCTGAGAGCTAGTATGTCAGAGGAGAAAATATTCAAACAATCCATTCATATCGACATACTAACCCACCCCACACTCTCTGAACAAAAAGGCACCAGCTGAACTTGTGAAACCTTTGTATGCCACTGACCTTTCTTAAGCTGTCACCACTGTCCAACAAGAATGTCAGAGTGAAAGCAGAAGAAATCGCAAAGCAACAAAGTAAAGCAAAAGCATAATTTAACAAGCAAATGGGTGCAAGGAGACCATGATTTAAAATTGGGGATTGGGTATGCATCAAATCGCTAAATCACGACCACAAACTCGCTTCATTTCTATCAGGGCCAAAGCAGATCTACTGGTTGCTCAGTATCAATGCTTATCTATTGGATGACAACACAAATTGGAACATGAGACGCTTGATAGTGAGCAAGCCAGGGTATTTCCAGGACATTAATAATGAAAATACATTTTATTTTTGAATGAGCGACAACAGTATTGATAAGCCACCCCACTGAGCTGATCCCGTGGAACTTCAACCTCAGCTTCATATATCTCAATGCTGTCATCAGTGACCTTCATATCTCAAAGACTATTTCTGTATCTAGAGAAAATGAACATGCTGAACTCTTAAGATATGACTCCATCTATATATGTTTGTTGCTTATGATAATTTAATTTAAAATAAAGTCTTTTAATTTTTCAAGGGGGCAAGATGTGGTATTCAATTGTTCAGTGTTTGACTATGTATGTCAATATGTGTGCTTTTTCTCTTTTTTACATTGGCACAAATGGAAATTTGGTAGGACTCAATAATGGATTATCAGGCTTCATGTATAATCAGTTGGTAATCTGCTATCACCAGCTCCCACAAAAATTGAAAATTACCCCCAGATCTCTATTTATCTTCCTGCCTTTATAAGTATAAAAAGAGAAAATGTTAGAAGCACTGAGCAGATCAGGCAACATCTGTGGAGAACATAAGAACATAAGAAATAGGTAGGCCATTCAGCCCTTCAAGTCTGCTCTGCCATTCAATGAGATTATGGCTAATCTTCTATTTCAACACCATTTTCCTGCGCCATCCCCATATCCCTTGATGTTTTTAACGTGTAGAAATCTATCGATCTCAGTCTTGAACATAGTCAATGACTGGACCCTCACAGCCCTCTGCGGCAGAGAATTCCAAAGATTCGCCACCCCCTAAGTGAAGAAATTCCTCCTTATCTCAGTCTTAAATGGCCTGCCCCTTATTCTGAAACTGTGTCCCCCGGTTCTAGACTCCCCTCACCCCCAGCCAAGAGAAACATCCTTCCTGCACTTACCCTGTCAAGCCCTGTAAGAGAAACAAAGTTTACAGAAAATACTGGAATAGGATTTTTGTTTTATTTGTGTTTAATGATGATGTTCCCTTGTTCTGGATTCTTAGAAAGAATCATTCTGTATCTGCTCCATGAATTCCCGTCATTATTTTAAACTCCTAAATCAGGTCATCTGTTGACTTTCTCACATTCAAGAAATATAACCCAGGGAAGATAACCCTATGTGTACAAAGTGCTCAGAAGACAAGTTTTCCTAAATAAAAACAGGAAGTGCCGGAAATACTCAGCAGGTCAAGCAGCATCTGTGGAGAGAGAAACAGATTTAACGGGCAAAATTTTTAGCTCGGGGGCAGGCGCGTGCCTGACCCGCTCAAGCATAAAATGACGGGCGACATTTCATTCGGCAGACATGTGCCGGAGTCGGCAGTGCACCTGCCAATAACTTAGGGCCATTAAGAAGATAAATGAACAAAATTCTTTGCTGCCCGTCCAACCTTACAGTTGGTGAGCAGGCGAAAAGGCCAAACGACCTTTGCACTTTTTAGGAAACCTCATCCATGGGCGGAATGAAGTTTCCTAAAGCAAATGAAAATAAAATTAAAACTTAAAAATTTAAGTATTAACATGTTCCTGGGACATGTTTTATTACATCTTTCATTTCTTTATTAATTTTTTTAACACTCTTCATCTCCCTGAGGCAGCTCTGTGCCTCAGGGAGACTATCAAGTGTGCACTCGTGAAGTTCATGCTCACCCCGCCTTGCATCCCCCCACAGGCAGTGCTGCTGCTCACGTTTCACGCTGGGCGGGCCTTAATTGTCCCCCCCCCAGCGTGAATTCGCCTTCCGATCTCGATCACGAGCGGTGGTTGGGAAAACGACCGCCCCCGCCCACGCTGAGTCCACCTGACAAGGGCAAAATTCTGCCCAACAATTCAGGTCAATAGATCTTCCTCTCCCCTGTCTTGCCGATTATCCATAGCAGCCCATGGCCAAGACCGTGAAGTTCCAATCGACCAATCTCTTTTCTGCTCTGTTCATCCAAAAAGTGACAAATTCCTGCTAGGAAAGGAATGATAGATTCTCTCTCACGTACATCTTTATGGACTCCCAATCAATTATTTGTTTTAAATTGAAATTATTAATGGTAGACCAGGGGGAAGCAATAATCTCTACATTGATGCTTTTATTGGCACTTTAATGTACACTATAGCTCGTACCCTGCATAAAAGCACATTTGATACTCTAACTGCATTTTTAATCTCAGACCTCTCAAAGGGATCAAACCTTTGTAAGTCAATTCAAAATTATTACATGTCAAAAGGGCAAAGAAATTATTATTGGCTCAAATAACCACTATCAGTTGTTAACCATGCTGACTGGCTTAAATATCTAATTAACTAAATGCAAATCAATCAAAACGTTCCCATTCACTAGAGAGAAAGAAAAGGCGATTGGTCAGCAAACTGCAGCAACAATGTTAAAACAAACAAGTCAAATTACTTTTTTCCAAAGCAACCATTGACGAACCAGAAGTACAATAAATCTCAAGCAGTCAGAAAAAAATTGCTTCTTCCAACAGCCACATTGTATAAAAAGTCACAGGGACTATTTTCAATGGACACATTGTTGATTGGCGTGTACTATGTGATTGAGAGGCTTGAACCATTTTCCTAGCCGGGCCTCATCTAAGTGTGTTGGGCAAGTTGTCAATGTAGAGTGAGCAAATGCAAGCAGCTCACCACTGGGTTAAGATTGGGCAAGGGCACCCACTGACTCCCCTGGAGTAATGCCGCGAGGGGAGGAAGGGAGAGAGGCTTTCTGGATAGGTGGCCACGGAGCAGCAGTCAACAGGCCTGAAGATATTTCTGGGACAAAAACCTTTCACATAAAACCTTATAGGGCCATTTTCTAAGCCATTTGATGGTTGGTTAGGTCATTGAACTGCTGGCACCAATGGGTGGAGTGTGGCATTAGCACATGAAATTGGCATCAAGTCCTAGAGTGGAAGTTTCCACCCTGTTGGCACTGGGCATCATGGCAGGCGGGGGGGGACAATATGGCAAGAAGGCCAAAAATCAGTTTCATGCCATCGTGAAAGAACAATGGGATCTTCCGATGTTGTCCGTTAGGGCGGAACGCCAATCCCAGTGGAAGCCAGCCTGAACCCGATTTGCATCCCGGGAATGGGATGCAAATTAAGGCCTGACCCGAATCAGCCTCACCAGATGTACCGTTATGCCGGCGGGAAAACACACTGGCCCAGAGCACGTCTGGACAAGAGTGACATGCAGAAGTTGGAACTTACTGTTAGGGCCTTGCTCAGATCGCAGATATCCGAGGAGACCTACAGGTATCGGACCCTGGAGGAATATGTGCATCACATGCTGGGTGGATTCTCATGGACTTAGCTCTGCCACGATTCAGTTCAAGGAAGGTGGGAGGTCTCCGTTGATCTCTTGGGTCT
Source organism: Carcharodon carcharias (assembly GCF_017639515.1). NCBI lineage: Eukaryota > Metazoa > Chordata > Chondrichthyes > Lamniformes > Lamnidae > Carcharodon > Carcharodon carcharias. The sequence continues at coordinate 86,352,744 of NC_054486.1, forward strand.
GATTCGGAACTTCACATCTCAGCCATGGGCTGCTAAGGATGATCAGCGAGGTGGGAGAGAGGAAGGTCTAACTGTGGTGGGAGAAGAAGGTGTACCGGAGGGTTGATGTTGGGTGTTGGATGGGGGGGAAGGTGGGAAAGAGGAGGTCAGGGAGATCAATGTGGATGGGCTTGGGATCCTCAGGAAGGTAGGGAACATACACGTTCACCTGGACATCCTGGAGAGAAAAGGGTTTGGGTTGATAGGTGACAGTGGGGAGGTGGAAGATGGAAGGTCAGATGGACAACTGAAAGAGAGGCCATGTACAAGGCTCCAAAAGGCCCTGCCACACACACACACTTCTCCCTCCGGAATCACTCGAGGGCCGGCTGCATACAGCTGATTCGAGTGGAGGGGATGCAGTGGGAGGACTCTTAAAGCCTGTCAATTACACTTTAAATATAGCATTACACATTATTCAGTGAAAGTCATTATATATTCAGATTATATAGTGACAAAATGTGTTCACCTGTGCAACCACCTGGGATCAGAGATAAAAACAAAAAACTGCGGATGCTGGAAATCCAAAACAAAAACAGAATTACCTGGAAAAACTCAGCAAGTCTGGCAGCATCGGCGGAGAAGAAAAGAATTGACGTTTCGAGTCCTCATGACCCTTCGACAGAACTAGGTGAATCCCAGGAAGGGTTAAAATATAAGCTGGTTTAAGCTGGTTTAAGGTGGTGGTGGTGGTGGTGGTGGTGGTGGTGGTGGTGATGGGTGGGGGGGGGCGGTGGGGAGGTGGGGGACTTGGGTGGGGGGAGAGAAGTGGAAGGGGGTGGTGTGGTTGTAGGCAAAAGCAGTGATAGAAGCAGATCATCAAAAGATGTCACAGACGGCAGAACAAAAGAACACATAGGTGTTGAAGTTGGCGATATTATCTAAACAAATGTGCTAATTAAGAATGGATGGTAGAGCACTCAAGGTATATCTCTAGTGGGGGTGGGGGGAGCATAAAAGATTTAAAAATATTTAAAAATAATGGAAATAGGAGGGAAAAAGAAAAATCTATATAATTTATTGGAAAAAAACAAAAGGAAGGGGGAAGAAACAGAAGGGGGTTGGGAATGGAGGAGGGAGGTCAAGACCTAAAGTTGTTGAATTCAATATTCAGTCCGGAAGGCTGTAAAGTGCCTAGTCGGAAGATGAGGTGTTGTTCCTCCAGTTCGCGTTGGGCTTCACTGGAACAATGCAGCAAGCCAAGGACAGATATGTGGGCAAGAGAGCAGGGTGGAGTGTTAAAATGGCAAGCGACAGGGAGTTTTGGGTCATTCTTGCAGACAGACCGCAGGTGTTCTGCAAAGCGGTCGCCCAGTTTACATTTGGTCTCTCCAATGTAGAGGAGACCGCATTGGGAGCAACGAATGCAGTAGACTAAGTTGGGGGAAATGCAAGTGAAATGTTGCTTCACTTGAAAGGAGTGTTTGGGCCCTTGGACGGTGAGGAGAGAGGAAGTGAAGGGGCAGGTGTTACATCTTTTGCATGGGCATGGGGTGGTGCCATAGGTGGGGGTTGGGGAGTAGGGGGTGATGGAGGAGTGGACCAGGGTGTCCCGGAGGGAACGATCCCTACGGAATGCCGACAGTGGGGGTGAAGGGAAGATGTGTTTGGTAGTGGCATCATGCTGGAGTTGGCGGAAATGGCGGAGGATGATCCTTTGAATGCGGAGGCTGGTGGGGTGATAAGTGAGGACAAGGGGGATCCTATCATGTTTCTGGGAGGGAGGAGAAGGCATGAGGGCGGATGCGCGGGGGATGGGCCGGACACGGTTGAGGGCCCTGTCAACAACTGTGGGTGGAAAACCTCGGTTAAGGAAGAAGGAGGACATGTCAGAGGAACTGTTTTTGAAGGTAGCATCACTGGAACAGATTCGACGGAGGCGAAGGAACTGAGAGAATGGGATGGAGTCCTTATAGGAAGCGGGGTGTGAGGAGCTGTAGTCAAGGTAGCTGTGGGAGTCGGTAGGTTTGTAATGGATATTGGTGGACAGTCTATCACCAGAGATTGAGACAGAGAGGTCACGGAAGGGAAGGGAAGTGTCAGAGATGGACCACGTGAAAATGATGGAGGGGTGGAGATTGGAAGCAAAATTAATAAATTTTTCCAAGTCCCGACGAGAGCACGAAGCAGCACCGAAGTAATCATCGATGTACCGGAAAGAGTTGTGGCAGGGGGCCGGAGTAGGACTGGAACAAGGAATTTTCCACATACCCCATAAAGAGACAGGCATAGCTGGGGCCCATGCAGGTACCCATAGCACACCTTTTATTTGGAGGAAGTGAGAGGAGTTGAAGGAGAAATTGTTCAGCGTGAGAACAAGTTCAGCCAGACGGAGGAGAGTACTGGTGGATGGGGATTGTTCGGGCCTCTGTTCGAGGAAGAAGCTAAGGGCCCTCAGACCATCCTGGTGGGGGATGGAGGTGTAGAGGGATTGGACGTCCATGGAGAAGAGGAAGCGGTTGGGGCCAGGGAACCGGAAATTGTTGATGTGACGTAAGGTGTCAGAGGAATCACGGACGTAGGTGGGAAGGGACTGAACAAGGGGAGAGAGAAGGGAGTCAAGATAACGAGAAATGAGTTCCGTGGGGCAGGAACAGTCTGATACAATTGGTCTACCGGGACAGTCCTGTTTGTGGATTTTGGGTCGGAGGTAGAAGCGGGCTGTCCAAGGTTGGGCGACTATCAGGTTGGAAGCTGTGGGAGGAAGATCCCCAGAGGAGATGAGGTCAGTGACAGTCCTGGAAACAATGGCTTGATGTTCAGTGGTGGGGTCATGGTCCAGGGAGAGGTAGGAGGAAGTGTCTGCGAGTTGACGCTCAGCCTCCGCGAGGTAGAGGTCAGTGCGCCAGACAACAACAGCACCACCCTTGTCAGCGGGTTTGATGATGATGTCAGGGTTGGACCTGAGAGAATGGAGTGCATTAAGTTCAGCGAGAGAGAGATTAGAATGGGTGAGAGGAGCAGAGAAATTGAGACGACTAATGTTGCGCCGACAGTTCTCAATGAAAAGATCAAGAGAAGGTAAGAATCCAGAGGGAGGGGTCCAGGTGGAGGGAGAATATTGGAGGTGGGTGAAAGGATCCATTGAATGGGGAGAGGGTTCCTGCCCAAAGAAGTGAGCCCGGAGATGAAGACGGCGGAAGAAGAGTTCAGCATCGTGCCGAGCCCAAAATTCATTAAGGTGAGGGCGTAGGGGTATGAAACTAAGTCCTTTGCTGAGCACTGAACATTCAGCATCGGAGAGGGGAAGGTCAGGGGGTATAGTGAATACACGGCTGGGGTTGGGACTGGAAGATGGGGTGGGGACGGAGGGACAGGCAGGGGTGGAGGGTCCTAGATGGGTGTTGGTGTTGATGAGTTGTTGCAGCTTGCATACCTTAGCACTTGAGAGAAAGAGAAAAAGTTTCTTGTTGTGGCGTCGGATGAGCCGAAGAATAAAATGAAACTGGGGGCACGCGCAGCTTTGAAAAAGGGTACGGAGGTGCTGCTGGAGGGAGAGGTCGAGTGTGTTCATATGGCGGCGCAGGGCACTGAATGTGGATCTCAGGATCAGAGTTTCTTAACTTTTGAAGGTCTACCATTTCTATGCCCTGGCATCCACAGCAGGGGTGGAGAAGTCTGTGCAATGGTTGGCCCTGCTGCCTCTGATAACTTCAGCGTGCATTCTCTGGGAGATGAGGCCTTCAGAGCCCTGGCTTTCTTTGGCTGCCCTCCTTTGGGCCAGCTGCTCCCTCTACGGTGACAGAGGATGAGGTTGAGGGGGACACAGGGAAAAAGGAGGGAGCAGACAGCCTCTGAGATTCCTGGGTAGATGACCCAGGGGTGTCCAGCTCCTCCTCCCTTTGGGTGCCCGAGAGCCCCGACCTGACTCCTTGAGGGCAAGGAGCACCTCGGGGGACATCGAGGTGCCCCCTTTCCCTCTCACATTGCTACTGTATGAACTCACCCATGGCTATCACAATGGAGCGCAGGTCCAGGCACATCTCCGCGTTCTGCTGGCCCAGGGTTTCCATGGTGCCTGCCATCCTTCCCAAGGAGACCTCCATACACGCACATGTGGGCCCCACTTGATCAGAGAGCAGGCGGACGCACTCCTTCGACTCGCATGCCACTGTTGAGGGCTTCCAACAGCTCTGGGTGATGTTCCCCCGCTTTCTGCTGACACTCCAGGACAAGTTGGAAGACCGAATCCAGAGGTTTATCATCCGATTTGGACCTCACAGATGCCTCTTCCCCAGCAGTCCTCCGAGTGCCAGGGAGCTCGGCTGAACCTGCCTTCTCCTGCTGCGGAAACGTGTCCCTGCGCTGACTACCAGCCTACGAGCCTGCTCTAGATCTAGGTCCCACCAAGGTGTGTATCTGTGCTGGTGGAGGGTGAGGGTAAGCACTGTCATGGGTTTTCCAGGCTGTTTATTTCCAGCTCTTCAATGGAGAAGGTGTCCTTTTAGCTGGAGGTGAGGATTTGGATGGAACTGAGGGTCTGGCTGGCTGAGGGCGTTGATCACTTGACAGAGCTCCCTGTGAACCAAAGTAGAGATAATTAGTGCACAGCAGCTGTCAGGAGAGAGGGCACTCACGGTTGCGTTGCAAGAGGGATGATGTGGTGCAGGACCCTCGTGTGGGTGTTCGCCACTGACCTCACTGATGCACAGTCCGCATCCTCACCAGTCAGTGCGTTAGCACGCTCCTCAAAGTGAGTGGGGGGGCCTAATGTGGGCTATTCCACCCCTGGTCTGGGACATCTCACTGCTGCTGTGAGCAGGCTTCTCCTGCATAAAAACCGATGGTGAGAGTGTGAGCAGGATGCATGGCACTGTGTGGAATGTTTGTGTGGTGAACTGAGCCATGGACGGGATGAGGACACGAGCTCCAGAGGATATGAGCCTGATGGAGATGTGAGAGTCTGTGTGAGAGTTAGTGTTGTTGTCCCTTGAGGTGTGAGATCCCTGTGGATGTGTGATGGGTTTGTGAGTGTGTGAGTTGAGAGTGATGAGGTGGTTGACATACCCTGGCGGAATGGATAAGAGCATTCATCCTCTCCCTGCACTGGATGGCTGACCTCCTTTCTGCTCCAGTGGTGTTCACCACTGCTGTCACCACCTCCCAGGCCAGATTGGTGACTTTGGTGGACCTCCTGAGGCCAGAACGGGTGTAGAGGACATCATGGCCGCCCTCCACTGCGTCCAGCAGTTGCCCCACTAAATTTGGGGTCTGCTGTCTTCTTTGCTTTTAGGGCCATCTGTCACCTGGAGCAGCCCTGGTCTGTAGACATGAAGTGGGCTGTGCGAGGAAGCGCTGAGGTCACAGCTGGATGGACAAATCAGAGCCCACCCACCAGAGATCCGGTGTGCTTCCTTCGAATGCATTATTAATGAGACTGGGAATGGAATGGAACGGCAAAAACCCGTCAGTGCAGCCAGCAGGTAAGACAACTTTTCTCATGCCCACTACTGCACTTTGCACAAATCTGGGGCGATTCTGCCTCTAAAATAACTGTCGGACTCTAATTTAAACCTTTTGATAAGGCCCTGTCTGGCTTAGGCAGGCGCATTAGCGACCCATTTTGAAACCTACCTGAAAATCATGCAAACAATATTTTAAAATCAGTTTTCAACTGCCCATTGCCCTGTTTTGCAGTGTAAACAGAAGAGACAACAGTTGAAAGTTCCCTCTGAAGCTTATGGCTGGCATCGCTGTCAAATGACTGATTGACAGGTTCCCAGTTCTGCTAAAAATTGACTGGGTTTTCCTGTCTACATTCAATGGGCTCTGGACATGACTCAAATAAGTTTGCAGGCTTTGAATGCAGCCTGTGATAATTAGAAAATTGACACTTTTATGCCTGAGAAAAATCGAGCGGTAAAATTTCACTTCCCAATACTGATGTAAATAAATAAAGTTGATTGTTTCTGTTCTCAAGTTTTATTTTAAAATATCTGCTGCTAAGGTAAATCCAATTGAGCTACACTATAATAAAGTGAACTGGCAGGCAGTATCCTTCTACAGAGTCTATTGAGACATTCTGAATTCAATGCAATATTGAATGTTTGGAGCCGATGTTAAACTACATTGAATAAAGCATGTTCTTTTTTACTGCTCCGGTGAGTTATTTGAGTTTGTTTTGAAGTTAAGAGCCACCAGAAGGTGAACCACAACATGCACTCACTTATTTGTGATCTTGCTGCTGTCTTGCCTCAGTCCTGACCTAGCTACTTGCTAGCTTTAATCTATGCCTGGCTGCATCTTGACTACAGCCTCAATCTTCTTACCTCTCCACTTTTAGCCCTGTATTCATCCAGATTTGTCAGCTACTAGATCCACAGAAACACATACCAGGTGCAAGACAGTGACCACCCTCAGTACTGCACCTGCCTTCACCCCCCTCCCTGATGACTCCCCATCCCAGCCACAATACATCTGAGAGCAATAATAATGACTTATACCTTTATAATGCAGGCTACAATAAATAGAAACAAGTCCACTTTTCACCTGCCGCAACAGCAAACATTTGTATTAAAAGTTTTTCAATTTGGCATTTTGTTTCACAACATAATAACTTTACTTTGTATATCATAGAAAACTCATGTCAATATATCACCAAAAAACCATTATGGTATGTAAATCTTCACTGTTAATAGTTTTTGTTGAACCAATCAAATCAATCAAAATGGTTTTGAAATAAATTTCATCTGGCATAATTTTCACTGTAGATGAAATCTCTAATGACCAAAATCAGACTTTAAAAAAACAAACAAAAATATACATATTTCAAAATAATATGATCAACTTTATGAATTGAATTGATTTTTTAAAAATATGTTTTAGTACCTTCCTTATAGGTTTTGCTTGAAGTCATCAAAAATTTGGGCTTGGACTTGATATTTTTGCCCAGATCTGAGCTTGTCTTGTAGTCTTTGCATGTGCAATGTAAATAATGTCTTAGATCACATCAGTAACATTTGGACTAGTCAAATTAAAGATTCTTCTCCCCCAGCCGCTAACAATAGTTATATGTAATTAGTTTTTTCTAAAATAATTTTGGGAAACAAAAACGTATTTTAAAAGTTTTATTCAAGTAAAATTTATGTTTTATAAAACAGGGGCTGTAGTGTGTACTTGTGAGAGAGGAGAAAAATAGCTAATTGTACTGCTTTCATCTATGTTGTTTAAGTTACACGATAAACTTCAGAAAAAAATATTGAGGAAAAAGAAACATGCAAAGTATCTTTCGCTTACTTGATCTCTGTGAAAGAAAAATTGAGTTTTGAAAATAAATTGAAATCCTCTAAATAATATCGGAATATTACCTGTGATTATCAATAGTTAGAAAATGTAAGTATTCTAATTATTGACAGCTTCCATAACGTTCCCTGCCTCCGTATCTGCCTCAGTCCATTTGGGACTGAAACTCTCATTCATGCTTTTGTCATTTGCAGAATGGATTATTCCAATGCTTTCCTGGCCAATATCCCATCCTACAACGTCCATAAGCTTCAGCTCACCAAAAATTTGGTGCCCTTCTTGTCCCTTACCAAGTCCCACTAGCTCATTACTCCAGTCCTTGCTGATCTACGTTGCCATTTGATTCTTCCAATTCCAACTGAAAATTCTTATCCTCATGTTTAAATCTCTTCATGACCTTCCCCTCCCTACCCCTGAAACTCCTCTAGCTTTACACCTCTTCCAAAATTTTGTCAGGGAGAAATCCATTGAAGAAAGCTACGTGGGCTGCTATTGGGGATTCAACGTGTCTGTAGTGACACTAGGAGCTGCTCTATGGGATCAAATTTCTGCCCCTGAGTTCTTCAAAATTTAGCCACTTATGGAGTCCCCTTCCCTTCATTCCACCATTGGCAGCTGTGCATTAGGCCATAAACTCTGGAATTCCCCTCTAATCTTTTTGTCTTTCCACTTCCCCCTCCATATGGTCATCCTTAAAACATACCTCTTTGGCCAAACCTTTGGTCAACCCATATAATATTTCTACTGATTACACATCTATGAAGAGACATGAGACTTTATTTGAAAGTTAATGTATAAATGAAAGCTTTTGTATCATCCATGTTTACTGCACATGTTGAGGATGTGGAGTTAACGGTGCTATTGACATGAAAATGACATAGGGGGTCTAGACCACATCAGTTGATCACTTTTGAGGATGTCAGTAAATCAGTTCAATTCTTATGGAATTCCAGCAGCTTCCATGGTCATTTCTTTCCCCTGATGGGGTTTGAACCCACAAACTGTGGATTGCCAGTCCAGTACCATCACCACTAGATAACAGCACACATGTATTACAGAACATCTAAAACACTTAATCTGCAATATGATTTATTTTAAAGGATCTATGTTACAGTCAAAAAGAAAATATTCGTCTATCATAAAAGCTAAATTTAGACTAACTGCTTATATGAAAAAAGCTATAATTCTGGGTAGATATTGTAAGGAGCATTAATCGGTATTTCTGGCACATTTCCATCAAAGTTTCTATCATCCGAATATTGTATTTTTCATTTATGTCGCAACTGTGGGAGTAAAGTGAGTGCAGTGTGTATAAAAATTTCTGAAGTCTACACATATAATACTATTTTATGTAATACGCATAGTTTTGTTCTATCCTTTAATGGAGAATGCTGTGCCTTTCAAAATTTATAATTTAATGCATCATAACAGTAGGGTAAGCATTCCTTTATGCAGGAAGTATAACAAAACTATAAACCTACTTCCAAAGAATGCTATTACAACTACACACAACATACAGTGTAAATATTTCCCTAGTATTTTTCTTTATTATATATATAAATGTTTAATTCTATTCTAAACAGCAGTTAAAATGAATATTATGTCAATTATTTGAGCTACAATATCTCATTATTTACGTAGCTAGTTCACTAAACTGCATCAACAGGAAATGCAAAGACGCTTATAAAGATATATCACCTACATGATTTTAACTGTTTGAAAACTCTAATAACAAATATAGCAATAGATTTGTGTCAGAATAGAGTTTTTGCTTCAAACAATGCAGCAAATAAATGAAAATATTCTGTTTCCATACATATCTATTTGATATTTATTTCATATCTATTTTTGTAAAATGCTTACAGGTGGACTTTTTAGAATTTCTAAACTAAATGTCACCATCAGGCTTCATAAGGATTCTCCTTCACCATCGTGAATTCATGCAGTCAACTATCATTGAACAAAGTTTTAGTTTTGCAGACACATCAACATATGCAATCAATAGTTTCAAAGTCAATACAACTAATATCATAAGTTTAATACAATTTGTCAGCATGTGCTCACCTTCTGCTTTGTCAAATGTTATTTTTGCTCTGTGGCGCATCACTTTCTGAGCACAGTAATTCTGGGTGGTATCTTCCGTTCTGGAGTACAAATTGGGGGGTAGGAGCAGAAATAAGAGTGACTTCAACTTGTGGGCAGGATGGCCGGCCACATGCAATCTCGCACTGTTCAACTCATTATATATGCATGCGTGAGGAGCTTGGCAAATCCCATGTTAGGGGTGGGCAGGAAGTCGCCTTCCACGCCCTTACATCTGGAGGTCGAAGGTCCTGGTGCCATATTTAAAAGGCACTCACTGCAAGGCAGGAGCTCAGGATTGAGAATCCATTGTAATATCTCAGAGCAGACATGTGGCCACACCGTTCAATGATGCCTCCCTGCAGGTTCTCCACCAGGCAGTCCAGGAAAGGGGGGAGGTCCTTTTTCCCAGGGATGACAGCAGGAAGCCCTCCCGTCTGACCATGGTGACCTGGGCAGAGGTGGCAGCAGAGGTTAGTGCCCACAAAATAACTGCCCACCTGTGCAGGAAAAGGATGAACGATCTGATGTACTATGTCGGGGTAAGTGGCACCATCTACTCACTGCAAAGTGATGCTCAGGCAGTGTAATTGTGCGAGTCAGAGGGATGTTAGGCAGGAGTTTGGATTGCAGGGCTCAGATGGGACATGTGCAATGAATGGGTGTAAGCCACTTCATGTTCTCAATGTGCTCTATCAGTTGCAGGACACCCTGCTTGATAACCACTTACTGGGGTGGGCTCTGGAGCTGGCATAGGCAGGAATGCTCCTAAACTGCTCATGCACCCATTAAACCTCCCCTCTGCCAGTGACCCCATCGCCTGCAGCAGGCCAGGCCGAGGAGGGTGCACCAGCACTTGTGCAGGAGACACTTAGCAGGCCCGAGCCCTCTAGGTATTAGGAGACCAGAGGGCACCTGCCAAAGTCATCAGTCAATGGGGCATAGCGGTCAGCAGGTTGCCTCCACCTCAGCTGTGGATGTCCGGCTGCACCAAGATATAACGGTAGGAAAAGAATGACAAAGGTGTTTTGAAGGCCAACAGGTGGCACGGGTGTACAACTATTGTACATATTCTTGGCACTTGGCATGTAAATATATGTTAATTTGCACTGTTTGGAAGTGTCCAGGATTCTCCTCTGATGCTTGCTGCTTCAATAGTCATGGGCATTTAAGGGCATGGAACTTGGTCCCCCATCAGAGCTCAATAACGTTCTCCTATAGAGTCACCTCTCTCACATTATCAACATTTTGATTACAGTATATTCTGACATGATGATGCTTAAGCATTGGCCATCATTTGTGAGTGTGTGGCCTGATTATGCAATTTAGCACTTGTGGCTCACCATGCTCTGAGCTCTGAGAATGATGCCTGCGCTGAGTGTGCAGCGCAGTCATTCCATCTTCTGCTGCTGTTGCCCTGAGGTGAGATGTAGGTGGATGCAAAGGGTCCACAGGAAGAGTTAAGCTGACTATGCGAGTGGCAAGGAACACTGTAGATGCAATTTGAAGGTTAAAAGAATGAAGCTCTCCCCTGTAGTCTGAACAATACAAAACCAGAGACTTCTCTATATGTTAGGAAAATGTTGAGGTGTGTGCATCCAATCATTCCTCACTGTCCGTATTCAATTGCAATTTTGAGCTAACATGCAGGTTAAGGCTGCAAGTAAGGAGGCAATGGGTAAGTTGGCCTTGACTGCAAGAAGGATTGAGTGTAACTATAGAAAGGTGTTTGTGCAGTTGACTGCAGCCTTGGTTAGACCGTGCATGGAGAATTATTTGCCCTGTTCATCTCCTTATCAAGAACTGGAATAGACTTCGCATAAAGGGATCGCAATCAAGGTGCACCGGACATCATTAAAGAACTGGGGTATTATCCCATGAGGTGACAGCGAGTAGAATGCGTCTGTATGCTGGACTGTGCAGAGGACTGTGAAGCTATCTATGTGAAACATCAATAACTCTTTCAGGGCTCTGCAGGGTCCATGCAGGAAAGATGTTTAACAGTCTCGCAGTAATACTAAGGGCATCTAGGACTGAGTTTTGTAGGACTTTCTGCAATTGGAGGATCGTGAGTGGTTGGTGAGGCACTGCCATTGAGTGGATTCCAAAGTGACTTCAATACTTTTCAAGGGATATGGGGTTACTGTGGGTGAGTGGCGATCGGGGACCAGTTACAAGAACCGGTTACATGCACCTGATCTAGGAGCACAATGGAGCAGTCTCAATGGGCCAAATGGTCTGCTCATGCTATTCATCCCTGTGCACCCATGTTTCTGGTTCCAACTGAAAGTGTTCTCTGCAAGGTCTACTCCCCACTGGGAGCAGGTGTGAGGGTAACATGAGTGCATTCCTGCTAAGGTAAGATGTCATGTTGCTTTCAATGTGCCATGCATGTGGACTTTGTGAGGGCATGGCAAACAGTTCATTTCTACTGACAGGTGCCCAAGGTCATGGGAGAACAGAGTGCTGCGCTGGTTCTGATGGGCACATTTGGCACAAGGTGCCGACATCAGCACAGTTTGGCGCATGCAAGGGATCACGCCACCAGCAGGGCTGAGGATAAGTCGTGCAATTTAATTCAGCTGTCATGAATCAAGGTACCTGGGAGAAAACCATAATGTATGTTACAAATAAGGAGCTGCAGCCTGCCAGCCAACAGAGGATTGAAAATCAAATAGTTAAGGATAAGTATCGGCAGCTCATTCTGCCTGGAATCTGTTAGCTATTAGATTGACATGGGCCTGACTGCCGCATCGTACCCTTGCAAGGGCATCTCTATGTGCCTCCGTGACACCCTGCCACTCTTCATCTCCATCCCTTTCCCCATCTTCATCATCGGAAGAGATATCTCGGTTCTCCATGTCTCCCTCAGCCAAGACATCCCCATTATTGTGCAAGGTTGTGCAGGGTGCAGCAGACAACAATGATCCAGGACACTCTCTGTGGGCAATACTGGAGTGCCTAATGTGAGCAATCTAAACCTCTTCATTAGGAGGCCAATCATCTGCTCCATGGTGGCTCTTGTGGAGGCATATGCAGCATTGTAGCTCTCCTCAGCAGTACTCTGTAGATGGCAAACTGGCATCATCAGCCAGCTCTTCTGGGGGCATCCCTTATCCCCAAGGAGTCAGCCCAGCAATCAAAAACTTGTGGCACCTGGGAGTGATTCATAACGTAGGCATCATGAGAGCTCCCTGGGAACCAAGCACAAATAAGCCGGATTTGCCTTGTGTGATCACATATCAGCTACACGTTCAAAGAGTGGAAACCTTTCCTGTTGATGAATGTGATTGGCTGATGCCAGGGAGCTCTCAACACCACATGTGTGCAGTCAATAGCCCCCTGCACTGGCGACTGCTGCAAAACCCAGCACTCTGGCTCTCAGGATCCAAGCGGAATTTGAAAAAATTGATGCGCTCTTCTAAGCAGGGCAATGGTCACCTCCCAGATGCACAATTGCGTCGCTGACTGTGAATTGCCACACAGGTCCCCAGTGGAGCCCCGGCAGGAGCCACTGGCAAAGGAGTTTTGGGCTGCGATGACTTTTAATGCCACCAGCACAGGTTTGCCTTCAAGTCCTAGTGGACGCAAGTCTTCATGGAGAAGCTGGCATACGTGACCAACCACGTTCCAGGACATCCTAAGGCACCTCTGCCATCTGCACCACCGGAAATATCCCACATTCGGACCAATGCCTGCCGTCACACTGGACCCCCGGTCACCAGAATCCTGGCCTTCTTGAGATCCCGCTGCCTCTTGCTGCTCAGACCATTGCTCATCCTGGCCCTGAGCTAAACTGTACCAGTTGCTCCTCATCTGGACGAGAGCCAGCAGAAAGGCAGGGCTGCCTGGAGCCTGCATCACCTAGGCCTCAGTGGACATGTAATGAATCGCAGTGATCCATCTAGTCAGCATATTCTTTATAGATTATCCTCCATCTCTGAACCTCTAAGCCAGTGCTAAGTCCTGTGTCTGGCTTCCGTTTGGACAAGGCATCCTTGCCCTACCTTTCCAGTTGAAGGACATCCTGGAGGACCACAGATGAGTGTTCCTCCTATTCATAATTGGCTGTACATGGGGACATTGGACATTGACTGGGGTGATGACAGCCACGTGTGAGAATCCTCCCTCAGAACTATTCAGCTTTCCTCCATTACCCTTGAGACTCTAGAGTGAGACCACTGCCTTGGCAGCATAGAAAGATTTACTACATAAGCCCTTGTCAGCCATGACCATTTATTTAGGGGGATGAAGATTTGCAGTCAGGACTTTTCTGCCTGTGCCCAATGGAGGCACCCACCTCCCTCCCTTACTCCCTCCCTCCCTCCCTTCATCCCTGCCTCTGACAGTATGGCAGCTCCAGACCTTGATGGGTTCTCTCTGGAAATCGATCCATTTGTCATGGAGCAATGCTGGTTTATTGGCCATTGGAACCTCAAGAGCAGAACTCAGCTGAGCCTGGTTTTCCATCGAGTGGATTGATAACTAATAAGGTGCCCCTTCACTTGGCCCAAAAAATGAGGCATTAACTCCTCCAACCCATTCTGAGACTCCTCCAATATCGAATGCATGAGAACTACGCAACAACCTTGAGAGATTCAGCATAGTGAGTGTGACGTTTTCCAGCACATCACATACGGACTCAAAACGTTAACTCTGTCTTTCTCTCCACAGATGCTGTCAGACCTGTTGAGTTTTTCCAGCTATTTTTGCTTTTGCTTCAGATTTCCAGCATCTGCAGTATTTTGCTTTTACCATCCACCCTCCCTTTGTTACCCACCAAGTTCTCCCCATCCTACAACACAATCACCGCTTTTCATTCCTCTCCTTCTCTCCTTCCTGTAACCCTTCAATCTCTCCCTGTTACCTTGGACCAATTTTTATTTATATGGATATTCCAGCTCCCCCTCCAGTTCCTTTCACTGTCGACAAGCCCATGCCCCTCCTGACCCTGAGCACTCCCATTCTTGAGGCCAGCTCTACCCTGACTTTCTAAGACCCCCCCCACCAACTGATGAGATCATCCACCAGCCACCGCCTCCCCCCCCCATGAGTCTAGCACTTTCACCCTATCTGATCCAACACTCCTCTCTGGCTGTGACGTACCGTCTACTTCCCAGTACCCTCATTCAAATCCTTGAGACCAAATTCTTCAACTGACCAGCCACACCCTTTAGACCCATCTCTCTACACGCTCACTGCCCAGAGAGGACATCCACTGACCTATAACGGGACCAGGGCAAACGGGACACGTTTACCCTCCCGTATAAGCCCCAGACAGTCTGGCTTTCTTCCCTGGACACTTTTGTCCTGAATGCTGTTGACCTGCTTGTTGCTGCTGTGCTCATTCAAACAAGTTTTGTGTATCTCATCATTTTCCTGACCCTTTTATTTCTATTCATTTACAGGATGTGGTCATCACTAGAAAAGCCAACATTCATGCCCTTGGCAAAGTCGTGGTGAGCCACCTTCTTGACAACTGAGTGGGTTGTTAAGTCATTTCAGAGGACCGTTCAGAGTCAAGCACACTTCTTGGGGTCTAGAGTTACACATAGGCCAATTCAGGTCAGGATAGTAGATTTCCTTTTCCAAAGGGCATCAAGTGAATCAGATGTGTTTTTACAACAATTCTTTTGTTTCCTAGACCCTATTACTGCTGCTAGCTTTTATTCCTTTTTTAATTAAACTATTTTAAATGTCCTAGCTGCTGTAGTGGGATTTGAACTCAAGTATATGGATGATTAGTCGAACCCTCTAGATTAAGAGCCCTGTACCATAGTCACAGTGTCTTGTGGATGGTAGAGAAGATTTGAGGAGCCAAGGATCTTTCCTGATCTTGCAGCCACAGTGTTGATATGAATAGTCCAGTGAGCTCCAGGCCATTGGTGACCTCCACAGAATGTTGATGGTGGGGGGAGGGCGGGCTCTGAGAGAGTGGTGCTATTGTTTTGCTGGATAATGTCTTGAGTTAAAATTATCACAGAACAAGAACATTGCACTGGAGCATAGCACCAGCAACTTTGTGAAATGCCAGTGGTAATCTGCATTGAATAGCTAGGATTAGTTCCATAGCATAACTTTTGGAACAAGGAAGGCAACACAAATATTTCACTAAAATATGTGCTTGTGTTTAAATTTATGACCACTGTTATTTTTAAAAAAGCTTCAAATGTCAGAAATTTAAAAGTTTGTCATTTAGAAATTAGGATCAAGAATTTGTAGCCTACTATTTAGTGAGTTGGTTCAAAATGGAGATATTTATATACTTCAGTTGCTGTGAATATGCTTCTTTCAACAGCGTGGCAGCTTTGACATCAAAACAGCCTATAAAATCTATCAATTTTAAAAGCTGTTGGGGGCTAATTTGAATAGTTCCTGAAAACAGGTACATAGATTTCTTCCGGCGGCTTGCTCATTGGAATGATCTCTGCATCCAGCCAGTGCTGGTTGTTGCATCAGTAGGGGCCAATACTGTGAGTGGCTAGCACCACGTAAAGCTAGTTTAAAGGGGAGGTAGATTTTGGCTGCAGCAGGTGATAGGAGTCTTAGTTGAAGAGAATCTGATCTGGGGAAATGGGAGGAACAATAGGAGAGCGTGCACGCTCCCAGGTCTTTGGGCACTGCTTTGGAGGCCATGGTGGAAGAGGTGGAAAGGAGGAGGAGAGATGTACAGAAAGACCTGGACAACAATGTTAAGAGGCAAGTAACATTCATGTCAAACAAGAACCAGGCAATGGCCAGATCGACAAGGGAGAATCTAACCGTCTCCCCTTAACATTGAATGGTATTATCATCACTGAATCCCCCACCATCAGCATTCTGGAGGTGACCATTGATCAGAAATGTAACTGAACCAGCCACATAAATACTGTGGCTACAAGAGCAGGGCAGAGGATGGAAATTCTGCAGTGACTAACTCATCTCCTGACTCCCCAAAGCCTGTCCACACAAGGTGCAACTTACGAGTGTGATGGAATACTCTCTTGCCTAGCTGAATGCGGCTCCAACAACACTTAAGAAAGTCGACGCCTTCCAAGATAAAGCACTTCACCAAGCACCTTAAACATTCACTCCCTTCACCACTGGTGCACAGTGGCTGCAAAATGTACTACCTACAAGATGCACTGCAGCAACTCGCCAAGGCTCCTTCGACAGCACTTCCAAACTCATGACCTCTACATTCTAGAAAAATAAGGGTAGCAGGTGCATGGGAACACCACCAGCTCTAAGATTCCCTCCAAGTCACTCACCACCTTGATTTGGAAGCATATTTCCAATCCTTCACTGTCACCGTGTCAAATACGTGGAATACCCTCCTTAACAGCATTTTGGGTCTACCTACGCCAAAAATACTGTAGCATATCAAGAAGGCAGCTCACCACCATTTGCTCAAAGGAAATTGAAGTTGGGCAAGAAATCCCATGAATGAAGTCCAATATTTACGGGGGTGGGGAGGAGTCCCTCCAGACGCATGGTGAAAAGACAGTGAAGGCAGATAGTTGCAGAGGTTAATGCCAAGGGTCAAGCCAGAGGACCCAGATGCAGTGCCGCAAGGAGTTCAATGACCTCACACAAGTGGTTAAGGTCAGTGAATGCAGCTTCCACTTCCATACCTTCCTAACTGCACCAGTGGCCTCACATACTCTTCAAATCACCACACCTGCCCCTCACTCACTTACCAAGAATTTCTATCAATCAAGACTCATACAAACATATGAAATAGGAGCAGAAGTAGGCCATTCGGCCTCTTGAGCCTGCTCCGCCATTCCAAACATTTGTGTGCTTCACCTCACCTTCACATACTTAGCACTGCTACCAGCCTTGTACCCAGGTCTTACCGGTTGCAAGCACTGTCAGCTATTCCACCATGACAACCACATCAGTCAAACAGAAGGCAGGATACTCGCTGACTGTGATGGTCATGTCATGCCTGTAAGAATACCATATTCCCAACTTTCAAGATACAGACTTCAGTCATTGCGCACCTTTGAAAATTGACCTTAAAGTGCTCAAAGTGCTGTCCAAGATGGCCAAGGGTCAGGTGACCTGTGATTTCTGCTCAGACAAAGGATTAACAAATGTCTGATCATGCTTCCAGAAAGTTCTTAAAATGTAAATGACTAAAGGTGGACATTTACAATGTGAAACAACTTGTGAATTTACACCCCCTATTGACTGGGTATGTACCAAAATTCTCAATCAGTTGCCCTCCCAAACATAGTGTCTGCAAACTGGATGTTTAACAAAGAAAGGTGTTAAGGAGCCGCATGGCTTTGGGACACTGCTTATCCCGTTATTCGGACTTTTAAATTTCACGCATGTGCAATAGCATCTCTCCTCTTATTCTCATGCTTTAAGAGCTCTTGCAGCAATCCCCCACACCCACACCACCACCCCATGGCATGCTGAAGCTTAATTGTTTTCCGCAAGAGTTGGTCACCCTGGTATCCACATAATCCTCCTTCTCACACCTCACTCACTCCCCCACATCCCACATTCTCTTTTGATTTACAAAATGGCGTAAGCATGCACCTCTTCATTTCCCCCATCCTCTCACTATAACCCTACCCTGCTGCGTTTTTCCTTTCTGATATCCAGGAGTTGCAACCTGGCCAGGCACTGGAGGGACACCAAGAAAGGAGTGATCATGAAGATCAGCGCCTTCATTTTGTTTCACACTCGCAGCCACCAACCCTGATACTAAAACTGCCCGTGTCATAGACGATATCATAGAAACACACAGTGAGCCACCAAGCATGAATGGGCTGCAGCCAGGCCAGCAGGGCAAGGATAGTGCAGGTGCTAGCTTGGCAGAAGGCAAGGTCATAGAAAGGTTTTGTGGCAGAAGACTCAGATGAGGACTTTAATGGGGCAGCCTACAGAAGAACATTAATGGGTGTGCATGACAAATCCTTGGTGTATTGGGAAGCTTCTCAGAAAGCCTGCACACCATCCTGACTTGGAGTATAGTAATGTTGCTTCACCATCATTAGGCCAAAATCCTGAAACTCCTTCCTAACAGCACTGTAGGCATATATGAACAAGTGAATTAGGAGCAGGAGTTGGCCACTCGGTCCTTCGAGCCTGCTCCACCATTCAATGAGATCATGGCTGATCCACATTCCCGCCTAACATTCCTGATAACCTTTAAACCTCTTGTTTATCAAGAATTTATCTCTGCCTTAAAAATATTCAAGGACTCTGTTTCCACCACCTTTTGAGGAAAAGAATTCCAAAGACTAAAGACCATCTGAGAGAAAAAAAATTCTCCTCATCTCTGTCCAAAATGGGTGACCCCTATCTTTAAACAGTGGCCTCGAGTACTAGATCCTCCCACAAGAGGAAACATCCTCTCCACATTGACCCTGTCAAGACCCCTCAGGATCTTATATGTTTCAATCAAGTTGCCTCTTACCTTTCTAAGCCCCAGAGGATACAAGCCCAGCCTGTCCACCCTTTCCTCATAAGACAACCTGCCCATTCCAGGCATTAGTTCAGTAAACCTTCTCTGAACTGCTTCCAACTCATTTACATCCTTCCTTAAATAAGGAGACCATTACTGTACATAGTACTCCAGATGTGGTCTCACCATTGCCTTGTACAACTAAGCATAATCTCCCTACTTTTGTATTCAATTCTCCTTGCAATAAATAATAACATTCTATTAGCTTTCCTACTTGCTGTACCTGCATACCAGCCTTTTGTGATTTATGCACTAGGGCACCTAGATCCCTCTGCATCTCAGATCTCTGCAATCTCTCAGCATTTAGATAATATGCCTCTTTTTATTCGTCCTGCCAAAATGGACAACCTCAGATTTTCCTACACGATACTCCATTTACCAGATCTTTGCCCACTCACCTAACCTATCTATATCCTTTTTTAGCCTCCTTACATCCTTTTCACAGCTTACTTTCCTACCTATCTTTGTGTCATCAGGAAATTTAGCAAATACCTTGGGTCCCTTCATCCAAGTCAGTTTTATAAATTGTAAAAAGTTGGGGCCCCAGCACTGATCCCTGTGACATACCACTTGTTATATCTTGCCAACCAGAAAATGACCCATTTATGCCTACCCTCTATTCCCTGTTAGCTAGTCAATCTTCTATCCATGCCAATATGTTAACCCCTACACCATGAGCTTTTATTTTTCTCAATAACCTTTGATGTGGCACCTTATCAAATGCCTTCTGGAAATCTAAATACAGTACCAACAGCATGTTACTTTTTCAAAGAACTCCAATAAATTGGTTAAACATGATTTCCCTTTCACAAAACCATGTTGACTCTGCCTGATTACCCAGAATTTTTCCAAGTGCCCTGCTAGAACATATTTTACAATAGCTTCTAACATTTTCCCTATCCCAGATGTTGTTAACTGGCCTGTAGTTTCCTGCTTTCTGTCTCCCTCCCTTTTTGTATAAAGGAGTTACATTCACTATTTTCCAATTTAATGGAACCTTCCCTGAAGCGAGGGAATTTTTGAAAATTAAAACCAATACATCAACTATCTCACTCGCCCCTTCTTTTAAGACCCTAGGATGAAGTTCATCAGGACCTGGGAATTTGTCAGCACACAGCTCCAACAATTTGCTCAGTAGCACTTCTCTGGTGATTGTAATTTTCCCAAGTTCCTCCCTCCCTTCCTTTTCCTGATTTATAGCTATTTCTGGGATATTACATGTATCCTCTATAGTGATGCAAAAATATATATGCAAAATACCTGTTCAACTCATCCACCATCTCCTTATTTTCCATTATTAATCCCCCAGACTCACTTTCTATAGGATCAATGCTCACTTTGTTGACCCTTTTCTTTTTTAAATAACTATAGAAACCCTTACTATCTGTCATTATATTTTTAACAAGCTTTCTCTCTTATAATTTTTCTTTCCTCATAAATCT
Source organism: Carcharodon carcharias (assembly GCF_017639515.1). Classification (NCBI taxonomy): domain Eukaryota; kingdom Metazoa; phylum Chordata; class Chondrichthyes; order Lamniformes; family Lamnidae; genus Carcharodon; species Carcharodon carcharias. The sequence goes on from NC_054486.1 coordinate 86,373,012, forward strand.
TTTGGTCATTCTTTGCACATGGACTGTCATGGTTCAAGAATGTGGCACACCACCAGCTTCTTAAGGGAAATTAAGGATGGGCAATAAATGCTGGCCTTGCCAGAGTAGCTCACATCCCATGATTGAATAAATGTTAAAAAAATGTCAAGGAGCATGGAGGAGTCCTGCATCAATCTGGCACAGGGCTTTGCTCAGAGCTTGGAACCAAACCTGTCCAGCAAGGAAGTGGTGGTCAACTTTTATTGCACAATTGTAGACCCGAACATGATGAAGTGTCTGCTAGCTGATGCTGCACCTTCCAGGATAGCTGCAGTGGAAGCTCAAACTTCTGTCATGCAAGCTCAGACTGCTGCATCATGGTTGTGGATCACAGTGTACAAATGGGCTTGTGGGCTCTCACAGCAGCCCAGCATGCTGTCCTCAAGTTGAGGTGCTGCCCTGGGGGACTGGAAGTGGCTCCACGGAGCACAAAGCTGCTGTTCTCTTTTCAGAAGACAGCATATGTCCTCCGCCCCTGCCACTCCACCTGTGATCTTGCTGTTGCCTTTTAGCCAGATTGCTGCTGCCTATGCCAGGCTGGTGCAATTTACAGCTCTCTAGTCTCACAGCTGCTTAAGGATGTCCTCCAAGGCAGTGTCCTCCACAAAATGTCACCAGCCATGCTGCAGCCACTGGGGTAACACTGCATAGGAGCAGTAGAACAGGAAAAGGCACACCAAACACTGGCATTAAGGGAATGCACAAGGGTGATGATTTCTGGCATGATTTCATTTATAAGATTGGTTTGGAATGTCTATTTTGTGGTGGTTTTTATTTTTGCATTGTGACCAAGTAGACACTGTGATGGTCAGATGGTCATTGACAGAGGGAAGAGAAGGTGTGGGACTGTTGGTGAATGGGGAATTGGAGTTGGTGTTACTGCTATTATCCCCAGTTGATTTCTTCAAGAACAGACTAGACAGAAAAGAGTTATCTAGATTACCTCCTGCCTTCCTCTTCTTCTTCCTCTTCCTCATGCTGCTGCTCCTCAGCTGCTTGCCAAATAACTGGTGGCAAGGACAGTCCTCTCCTTAAGGCAAGGCTGTACAGTATGCAGCAGACCACCTAGAATCTTGGCATTCACTCTGCCAAGTACTGTAGTGCTTCTCCAGAGCAGGTCAGGCAGCAGAGGTATTGTTTCATGTGCCAACAATCTGCTCTATCACATTTCTTGTGGCAGCATGCCTTTCACTGTATGCATGGTGTGTTTGTGTGCATGGTTGCTCATTGGAATCAGGAGCCATGTCATCAGTGGATAGTCCTTCTGGTCCAGTAGTCACCCTTTGGCTTGCATTGGTGGCTTGATGCATGTAGCACAGGGGACTGATGCAGACTGAAGGTATCACAATTACTGCCAGGATATTAGGCATTGACCTGCATGATTCTCTGTCTACAGTCGCCTTCCAGTTCTGTGTTGAGGGACTTGAATCCCTTTTGGTTCCATTCAACAACTTCAAAGTGACGTGCAATATGGGGACATCTGTCACCCTCGTAAAGACTCCTGCTCACTCCAGCAGTTGGCAAAAGACAATGAAACGTGGTTAACTCTCTTAGAATACAGAGACTGACCTTATGCCAAAGCGAAAGTCAAACTACAAGGTATTGCAAATAACCCTGGCTTCAGCCTGGAAGGTCTCAAGTTGTATTAAGGTTCATCACTACAGTCACCTTCACACCCACTGGCAATGCAGTCCTTGCCCTGCTCTGGTATTGTAGGTGCAGCTGCATCAGATGGCAGATTTCAGTGAAGCACAGATGCCTTGCACACAGTTCCTTGCAGAGTTGAGGTAGGAGAATTGTTCCCTGAACCTTTCGGACAGGTATGATCTCTTGCTGAGAACCCTTTCCCTCATCTTTCTTCCAGCAGTTTGTCCTGTTCTGTGTGGCCTTTGTTCATTCTCCAAGTCATGCTGTATTCCAAGGGGAATTGCTACTAGTGTACCCATGTCTAGGAGCAGCTAGACAGATACATACACAATCAGACAGATACACTCTCAGACAGGCAGGTACACACTCAAGGCAGGTACACACTCAAAAATTTTGACAGCAGCAAAATGTCCTTCAGCACCTGCCACAGCTTTCTCTATACACTTTAACAACTTTAAAGAACACTAGAAGGCACCAAAAACTTGTACAATCATAGCAACAGACAGTGGAAATCAGTCAGCAACTAACCCACAAATTGTTAATGATCCCTTTAAATAGTACTGATGCATGTTCCTTCCCGCTGCTGAATGCATGTTCAGCTGTGCAAGGTTAAGAGTGGGTGTTGGCCAGAGCATTGAGTTCTAAAATGGCAGTTCACTCTGAGTGAAGTCATGACCTGCCTGCTCTGCACATTTCCAGCAGGTATTCACTGTGTGCACATTAATACCTGCACGAATATAGTGTCTGGCCGAATGTGTCTCCACAAACATGCAAGTGCACTATGAACAGCAATTTGAAGATTCAAGGGCATTTGCCACCCCCAAAAAAGGTGTTTATGAGCCCAGTTTCTCACCCTTAGGGTTTAATTTCTAAGGCTGCCCAATTAAATATTTGCTGGAATTGAAAGCAATTAAATATGTGCTGATTTAATCATTAATAATATGGAGTGGAGGTGTTGGTGGCTCAGTGGGTACGTCTCTGACCCAGAAGGTTCTGGTTCAAGTCCTACTCCAGGACTTGCCGTTCAAGCAGATTAATAATCAATCTGCTAATCCTGGCGATATGCCTGTGGCAGGCGGTAAGAGGAGGAGAGAGTCCTGATCAGCGGTTACTGACAACATGTGTTAGTATAGGGCAGAAAGCCCCCAAGGCACAAGGAAAGCTGTATCCTGCTCTGGATGAACACAGCTGAAGAAATATAGGAATATTCCTATATATATAGGAATGAGTAGGTAAATTAATAACTTTATCAGTCAAACCTTCATTTAAAAAAATGAGTTAAGTGCAATCTAATTTTAGAATAATGTACACTGTAACAAATATTTTTGTTCTGTGTTTAATTCTGTCCTAAAAACTATACACGTAACATATTGCAGCACTGGAGCAGGTAAGTAGTGTGTATAACAATCTGAGGCAGAAGCATGTAGTGGTAACCATTTTAATGTTATCAAAAATGATTTGACACTTAAGAATGTGAAGAATAAATGTACATAAACTTTAATCAGGATTTCAATACTAAAGCATTGTCAGACATTTCAACTCCCCTTCTACAGAACAAGTCTACCTTGTTGCAAATTGCTATACAGTACATGTATGTAGCAGTATCTGAAGATTATCATGCTAAAGAATATTGACTTTTTTGTTCTTCAGAGACAAATTATCAATGAAGAGTTGAGAACTGCTACTTAAAATAAACAAAGGGAAGATAATATGAAAGAAAATCAAAAATGATGGAAATGCTCAGCAGGTGAGCATTGGACAGTGAAACAGAGTTAATGTCACAGATTGATGACCTTTCATCAGAACCCATAAGAAAGATAATGTTATCCTTTTGATCTGTCTATCTTTTATCCATCTTATATTTAAGGAGGTAACAAAGAGAGCCAATGAGAGCAGTTCATTTGATGTGGTCCACATGGAGTTTCCCAAGGCTTTTGACAAGATCCTACATTACAGACTGGTCAGCAAAGTAAGAGCCTTTAGGATCAAGGGCAAAATTGGTTCACTGGCAGAAAGCAACACGTTGGTTGGTATTTTTGTGGCTGGAAAGTTGTTTCCAATGAGGTTCCAAAAAGGCACAGTATAAGGTCCTTGATTTTCATGGTCTGTATCAAAGATTTAGACTTAAATGTAGGGGGCATGATTAAGAAGTTTTCAGGTGAAACAAAAATTGGTTGTGTGATTGACAGTGAGGAAGAAAACTATAGACTGCAGGAAGATGTCAATGGACTGGTCAAGCGGACAGAAAAATGGCAAATGGAATTCCACCTGGTGAAATGGGAGGTAATGCATTTGGGAAGGGCAGACAATTAGTAGGATACTGAAAAGTGTAGAAGGACAGAGGCGCCTTGGACATCTGATCCCTGAAGGCAGCAGAACAGTTAGATAAGGTGGCTGAACCATATGGGATACTTCCCTTTATTAGCCACAGCATTGAATATAAGAGCAGGAAGGTTATGCTAGAGCCGTACAAAGCACTAGTTAGGCCAAAGCTAAAATATTGTGCGCAGTTCTGGCCACTGCATTACAGGATGTGTTCACATTTGAGAGAATACAGAGGAGATTTACAAGGATGTTGCCAAGAATTGAGAATCTTAGGTGTGAGGAAGGGCTGGATTAGTCTAGAGTTGTTTCCTTTTAAACAAAGGAGGTTGGGGAGAAATTTAATTGAGGTGTATAAAATTATGAGGAGCGTGGAATGGATAGGAAGGACTTTTTACCCTTAGCAGAGAGGTCAATAACCAGGGGAAATAGATTGTAAATAATTGACAGAATTAGAGGGGAGTTTTTCGACGCGTAGAGTGGTGCGGGTTGTGGAAAACACTGGCAAAAGGATGATAGATGTAGAAAACCTCATTGTATTTTAAAAATATTTGGATATTCACTTGGAGTGCTCCAACCTGTAGGGTTTGACACCTGAAAAATGGATTAGGTTAGATAACTGTTTTTTGGCCAGCAGCCTTGATGGGTTGAATGGTCTCCTTCTGTCCCATATATCTTCTATGTTTAAATGGTGGGAGTACTTCCCAATATTTCCTTTGTGTAAATAAACTGATTCTATGCAGTAAGAACCACAGTTAGTTTTAGCATATGTTCACATTAAAACTCTTTTATTAAGTGCTCCTTCTCTTTTCAAACCATCTGACGCACTGCATAAATTAGCCTTTTTGGCGTGGCTTCATCTTTGTAAAGTGCATGCATTTGATTTTTATGTGTATTACCTTCTAATGATTGTTGAACAGTCTCCAGTAAAAATGGTTCCCTGGGCTCCACTACAAATTCAATCAAAAGATTATCTCAAAGAGATAAAACAAAAAACGTCAACTCTTTTCTTCTCTGCCAATGCTGCCAGACCTGCTGAGTTTTTCCAGGTAATTCTGTTTTTGTGTTGCAAAAGATTATCTCGTTCAGGCATAAGACCTTAGGGAATAATTATGGGACACTATTCTTGATAGTCCTACACCTATTCCATGGAAACAAAAATTGGGAGAATTGTAAAACATGAATATCTGGTTACTTCTCCTGGACTCCTGCACAGGTTTTGGCCTGGGTCTCCTTTTATTGTAGTTGACCTAGAGTGTCACCTAGTTGATAATAGCCATAGCAGCAGAAGCAAAGTTTTCCTTTTGGTCATTTTGAGAACACATCACTGATCTCTCATGAGCATAATCAATTTCAAGATTGTGAAAGATGAGAAATATGAAATACCATCAAGTGGTTTAATTTGGGGTTTCATACTACATATTTCTGAAAAATTGCTTTGTACCAATACATTTGTAATTTTTCACCTTCTTGCAACTCAAGCACAAAATCATTCAAAAATGCTTCTAGTGAAAAGGCTATAATCTGATACTCAGTACTTGACTAGTCAAACATTCACCATTTTGAACCAGGAAACAGGCATAGCAAAAAAGATTTAAAGCTCAAACTTTAATCCTTTACTCTTCATGCAGCTTTTGACATGATGAAAAGCAACGTTTATTCAAATGGAAAATGGTGTTGTGAAACAATGATAACTCATAAAATTCAAGCAAAATACTGAAATCTGAAATAAAAACAGAAAATGCTGAAAATACACAATGGGTCAGGCAGCATCTGTGGAGAGAGAAACAGAGCAAATGTTTCAGGTCTGTGACTTCATCAGAAAAGTTAGAAATGTGATAAGTTTTGAGCAAGTGAAAGGGGGACGATTGGGAAGAACAACAAAAGGAAAAGTCTGTAATGGGTGGAGGACAGAGAGATTAAATGACCAAAGGTTAAGGTGCAAGGCTAAAGGAAATGGTAAAGGGACAAGCAAAGAAACAAAAGCTGTGTCTGACATATGAATGGCAAGGTCCGGAATAGCTGTCACCTGAAAGCAAAACATAGGAAATAAGACAGAAACAAGAAACCAAACCAGCAAAAATGATATAAAATGGGAGTTATGATTTAAAACTGTTGAACTCAATATTAACTCCAGAAGGCTACAAAGTTCCCAATTAAAAGATGAGATGCTCTTCCTCATTGAGCTCAATTTGAACACTGAAGCAGGCTAAAGGGAGAAAGGTCAGAGTGAGACCAAAGTGGAGGATTAAAATGACAGGCAATTGGAAGCTTGAGGGGAGACATGCTTGTGAACTGAAAGAATATGTGTTTGGTCTTCTCCAGTTATAAGGAAACCACAGTGTCACGAGCAAATGCAGTAAATTGAAACAAGTTCAAATAAATTGCTGTTTCACAGGAAAAAGTGAGACCTTGCACAGTGAGAAGGGAGGAGGAAAAAGGGCAGGTGCTGCATCTCCTGCACTTGCATGGGAAGGTGCTGTAGGAAATGGAGGATTGTTGGGCAGACAGAGCAGGGGGCCTGGGTTTCACAGAGGGAACAATCCCTTTGGACTGCTGGAAGCAGAGGAGAAGATGTGTTCGGTGGTGACATCATTCTGGAGGTGGTGGAAATGGTGCCCGATCATTATATACAGAGGCTGGTGGGGACAAAGGGAACCCTATCATTATTCTGGGATGAATGGAGAAAGAGTGAGAGCAGAAGTAAGTGGGAAAAAAAACTTGGTCAAACATGGTCAACCAATGGGCGGGGGGGCAGAGAGGGTGGGATCATTGGTTGCAGAAAAAAGACATATCAAAAGATCATCAGAACAGATGCAAGGGAGAGAGAGAAACTGAGATAATGGAGTAGAGTCCTACAGGAAGCATGATATGAAGAAGTATAGTTGAGGTAGCTGTAAGAGTTTGTAGGCTTGTAGTGAACATTAATTAGTGCCTATCCCCAGAAATGGAGACTGAGAAGTCAAGCAAGGGGAACAAAGAGTTGAGACGGACCATGTGAAGGCAAAAAGATGGAAAGTGGGAGCAAATTTGGTTAAACTCTCCAGTTCAGTGCAAGAGCAGGAAATGGCACCAATTCTGTTATCAGGATGAGTAGGACAGAAACAAAAATATGTTCCACATATTCCACAAAAAGTCGGGCATAGCTAGGACCCATGCAGATAGCATGATAGCAACACTTTTTATTTGGAGAAAATGAGTCAGGTTGAAGGAGAAGTTGTTCAATGTGAGAACGCATTCGGCCAGGTGCAGGAGGGTGGTGGTGGATGGGGATTGGTTAGGCATCTGTTTAAGAAGCAGAGAGCGCTCAGATCATCCTGGTGGGGGTTGAAGGTGTAGGTGGAGGTGTGGAGGTATTAAATATCCAAGAAGACAATCAGGATTAGGAAGCTGTTAAAGTGACGGAGGGCATCAGGAGAATCACAGTTCTAAGTAGGAAGAGACTGGACAAGGGGAGAAAAAAGAGTCAAGATAGAAATAAATCAGTTCAGCAGGGCAAGGACAGGTTGAAACAATGTGGATTAATATATAATGTAATATTACCTAGGAACCTACATGAGCCCAACCTACCCTCACCTAACACTTACTACCCTGTGTCCTTAGGCCTCAATTCTAAGCCACCTATATGAATCAAATATTCATGGAGCTGGAATTCAGCGAAGGGGTTTTAAATGTTTCCAGAGTTTTAATACAAAGTCACAGTTAACAATCTCTACTCAAAAAAGAGACATGCTGCCTAAGCTTTTCATCTTGTACTCATCAGGACAGATCACAAGATTACCAACAGAACAGGGAAGAACAATTTATACTCTGAGAAGAGAGTGCTGATTGGTTGGCAAGTGGACTCTGATTGGTAGAGACATTGCCGTGGAGAATGCAGCGGGTAACAGTTAAATAATTAATTTGAACAAAAGCTTGGCAGTTAACTGTTCCCTGCTGCATTCCCCATGGCAACGCCTCTATCAATCAAAGTCCACTTACGAACTAATCAGCATGTCTCTTTTTTCAGCAATATTCAAGTTCTGTACTATCAAACAACCAATCTCAACTCACATCATCGCAGATGAAAGATCTTCCAAAGATTCATAGCTAACTAAATAAATCAGATTCAGAATGAGTAAGACAATCAGAATATCACATTTCAGTAATTAGAGCAGTGTGAGAGGATAGTAAATGTATAGCATATCATGCCTGAATTTCAAATTAAATGATCCAAATGTTATCAAAATAAGAATTTATATTAAAATTATGCACGTGTCAAACATACACTTTGGCTGTATTTCCCCAGTGCACTGCTTTACAAGTGCAAGTGCAAAACCAATGCAATATATTACATTGAGGGGAAAGGCACACTTCTCTTAAAGGTTTATTAAGATTTATTTTAGAGCTATCGATAATGTGTCAATTAAGTTTGAAAAACATAATGTTCCTTTCCAATAGTCCATTAAATTACTGTCAGCTCCAAGCTAATTGTTTTATGATTTGCCTGTTAATTGATGTTAGGAGGGAAATCTAAGGAATTAGATAGATCTGTTATGTTTATCTAGTCATTTTCAGCATCTTAGAAATGCACGTTCCACCATAATTTGAGAAGTCATCATATTGTCACTAAATGTCTTTAATAATTGTTGATTTCTACAACACTGCTGTCCCTCACCACTGCAAAAATACCATTTCACTTTTTTAAAAAAATCAGAACGCCTATTGTGTGATCAAAATTTGTTTCTTTTTGCAACACAGGCTCCCAATGAATTTAAGTTAATTTGAAAATTTAAAAAAAAAACCCTACCTCCAAGGATTACTTGGCCGCGTGATTTGCAAGGCAACTAATGGCAATGGGCTTACATCTTGGGTTACCATAACCTGGAAAAATGGAGGGGGGGGGGGGCGGCGGTGAGAGATGGTTATTTCCTCAACACGCTTTAGCTCATATTCCCTTGGAAAAATAGTTGAAACATAATCTAAACCAATCGTGTTTACACCTAAACATGTTCCTTGGATCTAGATTTAAACAACGCATAGTTGGTTCCATATAAACGGTTGCGATATTTGAATTCGCCACAATTTCCCATGGTTAAAATAAGATATTGTCTAACTTCCTGTTTCCTTTACAAGTTTTGTTTTTGGTCAACAAATATGGGGGCGGGCGGGGGGCGTTGGTGGCATTGTGACCTACACGAGGAAGAGATCATCCTTTAAGGTCTCTGTACTTTGTGTGTGTGTTCTCTATTCTTAAGATAAATATTTACACACCAGAGAAAGTTCCACTGCCATTGAATACAGTATCACAGGAAACAGCAGTCCGGAAAACATACACTGGACCATTTTCAATGGCATAAGCGCGAAGTTTTTTGTACGAAGATAATCATATACTATAAGAGAACCAAACCAAATTTAGTGATTTATGTAGGATTTATTGGAGAGACGCGTACTAGAGGTGACAATGGATCCTCAGAAGTCAGGCAAACAAATAATTCATTTTAAAGATTTATTCATGTGAAAATATGTATTCATATGTGACTTTCAGACAGTTCATTATCTGTCTAACAAAAATCGACAACGGAAACTTACAACGCTGCTTTGGTGTATGTTACAACTCCAGCTTCTGTTTTAGAAGGACTTTAACTTTCGAAGCATTTTACACTGCTGAGTCTTGGCTCCAGACTTTTTTGACATAGAGTTAAAATAAGTTTGTTTCTATTGATTTTTAAAAAAAAATACACGTTGGTCCCCTTCAATTAAGATACCAAAATATACAAGTGTATCGAAAAGTGGAACACGCTACTCTAAATTTTAATATACAATGTATAAAATTGTCCTTTTGCATTATAGACAAGATCATTAACAAAGATGTTCTTAAGTCCAATTCTTCCTAACACAATATTTTGGTCTTTTGAGGCCATAAAACCATCAATTCCGTTGTGATCGTAATAATACCACCTCATAAATCATTGAATTAACACCTCAACTAATAATGCTAACACAAGATTGTCAGATATTTTCGTATTCCAGTTCATAAATATTCACCTATTTGATCTCAGATTTTAAAAAAAGATGGCATTTAATTTAAGTCACGCTCATACGTCTCTTGGGGATCTAAATTACAAAATTGCGTATTGCTTTACAATCTCCCCGAACTGCAGACGTTACTTGCTCCCTCCCATGTTGTGCACATGAACTATCAGATTACACCAGAACCAACTTGAAATGAAGCCTGCATTCCAGCATCATCAAATAAAATCCAGGATTCAAACGCTCGCAAGGTTAAGATTCTTGCATTTAAAAGAAAATAGAGAGGCTGGGTTGGGCACTACCTTTGCAGTTCGTTGTATTAAAAACACACACACAAATTGGAAGGAAACAGACGCTCTAGGGATTTAAGCTAAAGATCCTGGCGCAGTTCCGTGACACACACACACATACAGAGCTCCCATTGTATTAGCTGCTGCTTTGCACATCTCCTAATTTGGATTTACCGGGAAACTCATTTCCTGAGGCTGGAGAGGGAGCGCGAGGCTGGAGGGTCGGCAGGGACCGACCGGCACAGACAGAGACAAGGAGCAGGGAGACAGACAGACAGACAGAGACAGCGGCCGCCCGGCGGCCACTCCATATGGCGACGGGCCGGCGCTGAGGACGATGCCGGGGGCTGGGAAAGAGCAGCGAGCGCGGCCGCCACCCCAGCAGCAGCAGCCGGCGCCACCGCCGCCGCCGCCTCAGCACCGGGACATGCTGAAGTGTGTGGTGGTCGGGGACGGGGCGGTGGGGAAGACCTGTCTGCTCATGAGTTACGCCAACGACGCCTTCCCCGAAGAGTATGTGCCGACCGTCTTCGACCACTATGCAGGTGAGAGAGACCCCGGTTGCAGGTTGACCTCCCCCTTCCTTCTCCTCCTCCTCCCTCTCCCCCTCAGGCCTCGGGCTGCAGGCTGACCTCCAGGCGGGTTAATTCCCCGCCCCCCCGCTTGATGCCGCTTGGTGTCTATGTTACCTGTTTAGGCCGAGATAGTTTTCCTGCCCCCCCCCCATAAATCCCGGCTACAGGAGGGCGGGGTTGGGATTGTGGGGAAGAGTTGCTGACGAGTGAAAGCTGTGCTGCGAATGATGGCTGCACAGTGGATCAGCCAAGCTTTTCACTCGGGTTCACGGGCAGTGTTACACTTTCCATGTAATGGGTGGCAGCTTTTCCTGTAAATAAAGTGAGCTCAGACTGAAAGAATCCGAGGATGCAATAAAGCGAAGCTGCAGTTTGCACAGCGAGAGGAGAAAAAAAAGTCCTGAAACTTGCTCATGTGGCTCAATTAGTTGCATAAGTACATTCAGTGAATCGAATTGTGCACTCTCCTCCCCCTCACCCAAGTTTCAACCCGGGAACTTGGACGTAGTTAAGTTATCACACTGTAGGCAGGCGGTGTCCTAATGCACTTTAACAAGTTGAACAGTATGGGATCCTTCCCTTTACGTTTCTTTGTGATCATATGGGATTGCTGATGTAAATAAACTTCAGCTTCTGAAACTGGTGGGTTAAATTTGAACGACGGAACTAGTGCCTGCCATTAGGATTTCAAACACAGTATCAGTTGATTCTGAACCAATATTTTATTTGCATTAATCCTCACGGTGCTTTCACTCATGTCCTTCTACTGCATGTTTCTAATGATCTTTTATAGAATATTCTATTAATCCAACATAATTGATAAAACATTTTTGGTGCAAAATTGTTCACTTTCTATGTCATGTCTCTTAATTTGAAGCACTGGATAATTCAGATTTGTTTAGTGTAAAGAAACTTCAAATTATTCAGAGTGGACTATTATCTAACATTGTTTTAAGAACTGGAAAATCAAACACTGTCTGCTTTTAGACCCCTTAACTTCTTAGTGATAAAGTAATCACAAGAATACATGGTCCATCCTCCATATTTGCTTTGTTCACTTGTTTCCCAGTTTCCAGTTCTGATCAAAGATCATATTCAAAATGTTAACCCATCTTCACATTGCACATGCTGACAGACCTACTGGACAGTTCTAGCATTCCATTTTAAATTATATTTTTTACTCTTTGAGCGTATGAGAGAACACTAACCAGAAAAATGATTTATAGAAGTTAATGGAACTGGCATAATTTCTCAGTGACATTTTCCCCTAGAATATTTTTACTCCGTAATGTCAATGGTAATAAATAATAATAATGAAGTTCAGCATCTGCCATAAATAATAGGTAAGTCCTAATGAGATTGGTACTTGGACAATAACCTTAGCTCAATGGTAACATTCTCACCTCTGAGTCAGAGGTCATGGGTTTAAGTGCCATGGCAGAGATTTAAGCACATGATCCAGACTGACACTTCAGCACAGGAATGAGGGAGTACTGCGCTGTCAGTGGTGCCAGCATTCAAACGAGAAATTAAACCAAATGTGGTTTGCTTATTAAATGAGTATAAAAGATCCCATGGTGTTATTTGAAGAGCAGGGAGTTTTCCCAATGCCCCAGCTGATATTTATCTGTCAACCAAAATAACATAAAATTTTCTGCTCATTATCTCATTGCTATTTAGGATCATAGAATGGTTAAAGCAGAGGGAGGCGTTTGGCCAGTTGAGTCTGTGCTAGCTTTCTTCAGGGGCAATCCAGCTAGTCCCACTTACTTGTCTATCTCTGGACCCCTGCAAGATTTTATTTTCAAGTACTTATCTAATTTGAAAGTCATGATTGAATCTGTCTGCACCACCATTCAGGCAGTGTATTCCAAATCGTAACCACTTGCTGTGTAAAAATGTTTGTCCTCATGTCACCTTTGGTTCTTTTGCCTTAAATCTGTGTGCCCTGGACCCTTCCACCAATAGGAACACTTTCTCTTTATCTGCTCTGTCCAGACACCCCACACCTCATGATTTTTGAACACTTCTGTCAAATCTCCTCTCAACCTTCTCTGCTTTAAGGGGAACAATCCCAGTGGGACACTTTCTGCCCAGGAATTGGCTTATCATGTTTCTCTACACTTCAAAAGTGCTTCATTGGCTATGCAGTGATTTGGACATCCTGAGGCCATGAAGTGCACAAGTTCCTGCTTTGTTTCTGACTGGGCAAACATTGCTGGACTAATTCTGGTGTCCCTACCTGGCAGATTTCAAGGGGAGGAAAAAGGCACCATTGCCTCAGCAAATAATTTTTACACAATCAGTTTATAATAATAAGACTATATTCATCAAAATCCACCTATAGTGGCTTGAAGACTTTAAGCGTAGGGATGCTAAATTTACAAAGCTCTCTCCAAATTATTGCCTTGCTGACAGATGTGAAAGATGGGCTTAGGACTCAAACTCATGGCTAAATGGCTGTGAAGCTGGCAACCGTGTGAGCTTTTTTAAAACATAAAAGTGGAAATCAAAGTTTAGTTTAACCTTGTCCCCATCTAATTTGAGGAAAAGAAACAAAAGATACAGGATATGCTGATCAAGGGTTGGGTTTGGTGCAAAATACAATAAGCTTTTGTTCTTGAAATGACATGAGATTTTATTGGGTGGGGCAACATTTGTTGTTGCCATTTCTGATTTGACCTTGTATTAACATCTAGTTTTATTTTTAACTGGTGCCTGTAAAAACTAACTGTAGATCTTTAATTGGGGAAAAAAAAGCTTAGTATTTTATTTGGAGATCTAGGTGGACACGGCTGTTACTGTCTTAAGGTGGACCATATATGATGGATGCACAGTTTGGTAGGATAGCACACAACACACCAATAATGCATGAAGCATGTTATCATTGTTTTATTAATCCTGCAATGTGTTACTGCTTGGAACACACCACCGAATATATTGTTCTCTTATGGAAATATTTTCTGTTACTTTGCACTGGTAGAAGTGTTATAGGAGTTACCATATGGCAAGTTCCACTTGTGTGCTATGTGATTTGAATGGAATTGATCTGTGATTTATTTAACTGACTAGTTCCATGTGTTAAAGTCCTCTGTCTGTTAATGCAATGCTGTAAGGCTACTGACCTTTGGATTCTGGATTTTCCTGTTGCATTTTAGCTTATATATGTTCCATACTAATGCAACTATGAAGCGCTCCAATTTCAATATGCTCCTGTAGACTGTTGTAATAAATATGGTGCGTAAATGGAAGGGTATCCAGCTTTGGATGCAGTATAAATTTCATATTCTACAGATGTTGCATGTAAAATTTGTCAAGAATAGCTGGTTTCTTATTTTAATTCCCCTTGGAGTGTAAACATTAGATTTGCATTCCATTACAGTGAAGCATGCTGTTTATAGTATAATCTCAATTGGTTAAAATCCAACGCCTATAATAAATCACTGTTTCAGTGAAAATGGAACATTTAATTTACACAACCAACATACTATATATTCTTTTAGAAACTACTGTTTAAATGGTATGGTAACACAGTAGTATTTTGACCTATTTTACAGTAACTCACTGTACAGCTATTATGAAAGTAGTATTGTTAAATGGCTAAGTCATTTTTGAAGGCAATCAATTACCCATTCTTCTACTTCTGGAAGTCAAAGTAATAATACCGGGACAAAGTAGCAGTTCAGACTCTACTGTTGATATGCTACAGCTAGTTTCTCACTAATGTACAAATACACTAACTCTATTGTGGAGCTTCTCAAAACTGAGAGCAAAATCCCAAAACACTACTTCTGCAGACAGCATCATAGTACTGTTCTACTCAGGCTCAGCAATTTCACCCATTGAGTAGCTGAACAATGCAGACCAGGATAGTCCAATGTTCAATTTATAGTGAGTGCAGATTTTGCTAATCTCAGCCAAGGCATTAGTACATTACCACAATTGGCATCATTGTCCTAGAGTTAGGGAAGGGGGGAAAAAAAAACATAGGTAGGATTCCTCTTCCTGGGATTGAATGTTTGAAAGTTGAGCAAGAATACAATCAACCTTGGCTGAGATGATGCCTAGTGTCAAATAACCTTATGACATTTACAGCACAGAAGTGGAGAAAAAGGCTTCAGAGGATGATTGCCATCCACTGAATTGTTCACCAGGAAGTTGTCACTGGCTTTAGGAGAGGAAAGAGTGGGAGAAAACTGTTGTTAAAAGAGGATAAAAAGGATATACTGCAATATGAGCAGTGTGAATGTCATGATACTTCCCTTGACTGGCCTAATTTGTGTGGCATAGCTGGAAGTTGAGTATAAGACAAGGTAACAAAGTTACTAATTCATATTGTGATATTTAATATTGTTTCCTTAATTTAAACGCTGACTTGACAAAATAGGACCATGGACCAGATTCTATTTCACAAGATGTTCTTTGCATGTGCTATTGTGATATTTTGCTGAATGTGTTTCCTTTTATTGGCATTCTGTTGGGGACCTTATTAGCATATATAGAAGAAAATTCTGGATTACTTCAAATCAACATCAAAAACATTTGGTACTTCAACAAAGATGTTTGCAAATTAAATATGTGAACTAAGATGTGGGAATCCTTCAGCCCCCTCAAAACGAAAGTGAAATCATTTTGATCAAGGCCTATTACATATGTTTTATATAAATAGCTCAGCACATTCAATCTTATTTTCAGTTGGCCAGCAATCAATAATGTTGAGTTTGCTGAATATGAAAAGAAGTGATGGAATCATGGGATAAGTTGCTGTAACTTGACATATGGCATTAGGATAGAATTTAATTGGTCCCTAGCTAATTCACAATGACCATGATGTATAATTACTGTATGTGATAAATCACACAACCAGAGAGAGATGGAAAGTACTGCAATTGCACGTGCACAGATGTGCTACTCATCTCAGAATGCCTACTGTAGATAAAACCAAATAATTTTTGTGACTGCATCCAATTTCCTTTTTGGTCTTTCATTATTTAACTTAGCTAATATGGTTCTTGAGATAAATCTGATGCATTTTATTGCTGGAATACAAATCTATTTTCAAAAGTATTATTCTGAGGGCGATGATTTGAAACAGTTGTATCTCACAAAACTTGTAAGATGCTGAAAATGCATCTAGAATACCTTAGGAAGTGTCTGTTGTACCTTCGGAAGGATATTAGTTGGAAACATTATGGCCACCGTAGAAAATTATGAGATTTGTTATTTTTAGAAATTCGTTATCCACTAGTAATGTATTGCATTTTATTTAGCTGACACGAGACAATTTGGGCAGTAATGTTATCCATTTTTATGGTGTGGTTTATTTTTGTTTTCAAAGAAATGTTCAACTTGATCTTAAATAAATGACCAAATTCCACTAGTGCGTAAATTCAAATTAACTTATTTGAGCCAACTCAGTCTTTCGTGTGCTTTATAACATTCCATTGATTTTAGTATGCAGGCATCAGCACATTTGTTAAATATTTAATGATATGGAATCTAATTTACCCGGACCCATGAGACTAACCATTTTCAAAATTATGAATATTTTGTGCCTGAGTTCAACTTTTGTTCACAGTAAATATTTCAGATTAACACAAAATCAAAAAGGTGAATGGAAGAATAATTGATGTTTAGTTACTATTCAAATGTCACTAGTCTGATAATAAAGGCTGTAGTGCATTTGTTTTATTAAATGCACAAACGGATGAATGTTTTCCAATGGTACTTCATAGATGAACATTTTGAGAGCCCAACCGCGTATTATTTGCATTGAACTTATCTCATATCCTTAGTTTTGTTACAAATGTGAGGTTTTGCAGGATGGTTATGTTTTAACTGTCTCTTTTATTGAAGATAAAATGAAGTAATGAAGAGAGTCATGTGATCTGCCATGTGTTCTGCAGATGACAGGCCTGTGTGGCCTAGTTGCCATGGAGACTGGGGGCCCAGGTCATGTGCTATTGAAATGCGTGTGCCAGGTTTAACACCTGAAGACAAAGGCAAAAGCAGATGTTCTTGATTTTGTAGCCCTTCTGCGTCAGAGACTTTGAACAGGAACAGAGAGAGAGAGAGAATCTGGTGGAGAAAGAGACAAAGAACAGCAGTGGCTGTGGGCTGCAGAGGGAAAAAGCTGTTTTCTCTGTTAGCTACCAAGCCGAATGCTGGAGAAAGCTTGTCCACTGTTCGAAGAGAAGGAATGCACATCAATTTAGAGACACTGGAAGAATCACCCTGGTGAGGCTGGAAGAAGGAATCACTGCTCAAAGTCAGTTTAGGTATTCTCTGGATCTTGAGAGGAAGGACCTTTGACAGTCATGACTTGGCAAAATGGGAAGTGTACCTATTGGAAGCTGGGAGTGACTTTAAACTGTTTCCTAAAAAGACTGTGGCCTGGATTTTCAACACAATGGAGAGCCTTATTGCCATGGGGAAAAATAGCAGAAAAGCCCAGAAATTTCAAATCCTGCCCCCGAACATGGCATTTACCATTTTTACGGGGGCGGGAATGGGAGTGGTTTACATTTTATACATGCACATTTTGCGGAGGGAGTTGACCGTTTAAATCATCAGCTGCTTCCATTCAAGTCAGATTTTGGTAGCCCAGGAGTGTGAAACCTAAAGTGTGCAGAGCAGGCCTGAACCTTGTGCATTTCTTTGGGTACCTTTGAAGCGATCAGGTACCCCTTTGGATCAGATCCCGGGACACCATTGGCAGAGGTAAGGTGCCCTTTGGAATTGTTAAATGTAGGCATGAATGTGTGTAAAAAGTGCATGAATTCATTAACTGCCAAGTTCAACACACCTGTCAAAATTGTCAAGAGGAACTGTCAAACACCTGTCAAAGGGAGCTGTCAGGCTGTCAAACCATATAAAAACCTGCCCTTTAAATCTTTGAAAAAATGCCTGGTGTTTTTAAAAAAAAACTCATTGCTTGCTATTTCACTCTGATGTAAGCCTGGGGTTTTTCATTACCTTACTAGTGCTGCATGACTGATTACACAAAGGTATATTACCAGAATAGGATGCTTACCATTTCACAATTTGATTGACACCGACAAGTGGTTATAGACTATGACCTCTAGTGGGATAATGAATTCCAATGCTTGTCCTTATAAGGGATCGTGCACTTGAATGAAACATTTGTTGTTGTAAGGCTTTATGCAATTGAAGGAATGCAAATATAGTAAGTCGGTTTTAGAGGTTATTTTAATATAGTAAAGTTTGCAATAGACACTTCAAATTTTATTTTATTTCATTTCTGCATGGGTCCTGAAGTCTGCCCACAGTAGATCTAGGTGAGTTGGCATGTGTGAGATTTTGATAATACTACAAATCTTTGGGGTTCTATGTTGGTCCAAATTAACATTAATGGATTTTGTCTTATTTAAACAGTTCTGTTTGAATTTCTGCTAGTGAGACAATTAATAGTTAAGGCAGGCTGGGAACAGGAAGGCAGTTACTTGTAATAAACTATTCTTGATGAACGTAAATTACCTTAAAGGTGCTTAAAAGTCAGGGTTCAATTGTTTTAATTACACAAAGTGCAATTCAAGGCTTCTTTGTCAGCCTTTAATAAATAGGCAAAAAGGTTTAGTTTAAACAGCCCTGATTTCTCACCATCTGTCCGTAAACAGAAACGTGTTTTGATTTTCACTTACCCCTTTATAAGTGGTGACGTGTTTCTTCTTAGTTTTGGTCTGGTCCAATTTCTATCAATAACCCCACAGCAAATCTGAGATAGGGTAGACTAAGAGTAAAAGGGTTATATACCTCAAACCCCGAGAACATACACATAGTAGGTGTTAGGGCAAATGGGTGATGGATGGGGGACATGCTTCGACAGGAGTTCACATAGAGACTATGAAGGGCCATGGGGGGTGGGTACAGGGGCATACGTTGGCATGGAGGATGTGAGAGATTATGGAGAGGTGGGTGTAGGGCATGGATTGGCATAGATGGGGCATGGGTCGTTGGCTGGGAGGTGAAGTGTGAGAGCTAGAGGAATGTTTTATGTTTTATTCTTCTTTAAAAATTCTTGGACAGAATGCCAGAGCCCTGAGGAGGCCTTCCACATAACCCACCTCTGCGCCTGCCCCCAACTTCTGATCTATCCCACTCCCTGCCCCCAGACCAAAAATCTGGTGTCCGGACAGCCATTTTCAAAAGTCATGTTCGCAGAGCCAGGAATTCTCCCAACTTTGCTCATCCAGCTTGCGCACAAAAATCCAGGTCTGTAGTTCAGTGGAGAGCATGCTGTAAGGTGTATATATGCAGCATGGGCTTATCGATCACAATAAGACATGAATAAGGTTTATCTTTTCTGTAGTTTAGAGTATTAGTTGCCGCTAAGTAATGTTTAGTCACTGTTGCTTTTAGTTTGTATGTTACAGTAAAAGCCTTGAAACTTGAAATCTTGCCATGCAATTCCTTTAAGTTGGTCACTGGAATTCAAATTTCTTTTTAAAAGTTATTTGTCTCAAAACGGATTGTAACAGGTTTTGTCAAGTGTTATGCGTACTTTTGAATGTATAGTGTATAACCAATGTTTTAAGAAAAGTTGTCATAAATTAGCACTTGCAACATCCTTGAAGAATTAGTCTCATCTGCACTTGCTGAAAGTGCGCTCTATTTTTAGAAACTGTACTTCTGAGCTATTTTATAATCTTTCCTTACAACTGTGATGTCGTATCCTGTTTGTTCTGTAGTTGTGCTAGTTCCAGTAAAATTTAGTTCACCCTATATTGGCACCTCACACTACTGTCCAGTGTGCTGTTTTTCTCAGTGCTTAATGCTGACAAATCAAAGTTAATGAACTTGAGCTACAAAATTAAGTGCAGGTATACGGTTTTTCAGTTATTTGTGGCAGTTGCTATTAACTTGTGTGCATTATTAATGCCATTCCTCCTTCCTGACATTTTAGGCATCTAAAATGTTAATGATTTGACCTAATCCTCCTAAAGTATCCAAGTTTTCTATGGAACAGTAAATTTGGCAGTACTATAAATGGGGAAATTTATGCTGCTCAGTAACATAAGAGCAGCACTGTTCACTCAGTCTCATTCCCTTTCCCCATTCACTTAAGATTTTCTTTATTTATCCATGTATGGGGAGACGGTGGCATAGTGGTAAAGTCACTGGACTTGTAAGCTAGATACCCAGGCTAATGCTCTGGAGATAAAAAGAGCAAATGTTGGGAAAAGTCAGCAGGTTCGGCAGCATCTGCAGAGAGAGGAACAGAGTTAACGTTTCAAGTCCGTACGACTCATCTTCAGCCGGAATCATTGGACTCAAAACGTCAGCTCTGTTTCTCCCTCCACAGACCAGCTGAGTTTTTCCAACATTTTCTGTTTTTATTCCAGGTTTTCAGCCTCTGCAATATTTTGCTTTCGTCTTAATACTTTGGAGGCAAAGGTTCAAATCCCGTCAAAGCAGCTGGTGGAATGTAAATTCAATTACCATAATAGAATCCGGAATTGAAAGCTAGTTTCAGTCACTGGTGACCTCTCAGTTCAATGGAAATTAGGGATGGGCAACAAATGCTGGCCTTGCCACTGACAGCCACGTCTCACGAAAGAATATTAAAAATGTAGCTTTAAAGGCTATTCTAGATTCCACTTTCAACACCAATGTCAGTTTATAACAATTTTCTGCAGAAAAAATTCTCCTAACATCTCTTTATTTCTTGCAAATGGCTTCTTTGCCTCTGCCTTCCTTCCTTTTGAACATTACTGTCATCAACTTTTTCTTCAAAAAAAAAAACAAGGGCTTCTCCTCCCATCACCTCGGATGTCATCCAAGAATCCACTGTTCCTCAATTTATATCTTGCCTCTTGGCAGCATTACCTACATCTCCAGTTAGCTTCCATTTGCATCACGTGGACAGCCCGTCTTTTCAAGCACCTTTCTCAATTTCATCCACTGCCTCGAATCTTAGAAGACCAAAGACCTCATTTTCAGCCCACATCGCAAACTCCCTACCCTCCTGAAAAAGTCGAGCCGTCTCCCTTACAACTGTTTCAGGCTGAAGCAAAAAGGCCCGTCCAACTCTGAGCTAGATTTCCAACCTCATATCCTTTTCGTCACAAAGACAGCCTACCAGCGCTGTCACAGCATCAAATGCCTCTCGCCCCTACCTCAGTCATCTGGATTGAATCCCTCACTAACACCATCACCACCTCCACACATGATTATTTCAATAACAAGGACAGTATTGCAGGCTATGTTCCTGGCTGGTAATTCAAAGGCCTAGGCTAATCTCAGACACAAGTCCAAATCCCACTTTGGCAGCTGGGGAATTTAAACTCAATTAATTAAGTAACTCTGGAATTAAAACGCCAGAATAATGTAACTACGAAACAAAAAAGCCCATTTGATTCATAAATGTCCACTAGAGAAAGAAATCGCCATCCTTTTCCTGGTCTGTCCTTTATGTGACTTTAGAACCACATTAATGTGATTGACTCTTAACTGCCCTCTGGCCTAGCAAGTCACTCAGTTGTATCAAACTGCTATGAAGAAATAAGAATGATCCCATCATTGACCTAGGAAATGATAACGACATGCTCTGCTTAGTCACCAAAGTTCTCCTCATTGACACCTGGGGACTTGTGCCAAAATTGGAAGAGCTGTCCCACAGACAGTATGGCATAGCCATACTCATGCAATTATACCTCACAAGAATGTCCCAGACACCACCATCACTATCCCTGGAAATGTCCTGCCCCACTGGCAGGACAGACCGACCAGAAGTGGTGGTATGGTCAGGAGGAAATTGCCTGGGAGCCGTCAACTTTGACTCTGGAACCCATGAAGTTTCATGGATTTGGGTCAATAATGGGCACAGAAACCTGCTGATTACCACTTCCCTTCCTCCCTCCCTCCCTCAGTGATGAATCGGGAATCCTCCATATTGTACACTTGGAAGAAGCGCTAAGGATAGCAAGGGCACAATACACTCTAGGTGAAAGGCCTTAATAACCATCACTAAGAGTTGCTCAGTAGCACTGCTACTGATTCAGCTGGCTGTTGTGCAGACAGAGCCCTGTCTTCATACTGAGACCAGCCTCCAACATAGATTCAGAACATACCTAGCAAATCAAAACTGGGCATCCTTGTTGGCAGCCGAATTCTATTTCACCATAATGCATAATCTCATGGCGCCAGAATATATTTCATTCGACTATTTACCATCAAGCCAAGGGATCAGCCCTGATCTGTGAGGAAAGCATGTCAGGAGCAACACCAGGCAAACCTAAAAATGAGTGCAAGCAATCCCAAAGCTAATGGATCAGATAAAGGCTTCACAGTTCTGCCACAGCCACTCATGAATGGTGATGGATGATTGAACATCTAACCGGAGGAGGAGGCTGCTCCTGATGATCCATAATAATGGCGAAGCCCAGCAATTCAATGTAAAACATAGCACATTTGCAATTATCTTCAGTCAGCAGTGCTAAGTGCATGATCCATCTTGGCCTCCTTTTGAGGTCCCCAGCCTCACAGATGCTAGTTTTCAGCCAATTGGATTCACTCCGCATGGTATCAAGAAAAGGCTGAACGCACTGGCTACAGCAAAGTCTATAGGCTGTGGGCGCATCCTGCATATAGTACTTAGGACCTGTACTCCAGAACTAGCTGTGCCACTAAACAAGCTATTCCAGTACAGATACAATCCTGGCATCTAACTGATAAAGTGGAAAATTGCCCAGGCATGTCATGTCCACGAAAAGCAGGACAAATCCAAACTGGACAATTCCCACCCCATCAATCTATTCTTAATCATCATGAAAACGATGAAAGTTATTGTCGACAGTGCTATCAAGCACCACTTAACTCAAGCAACAACTCACTCGCCACTGCTTAGTTCAGGTACTGACAGGACCATTCAGCTCCAGACCACATTACAGCTTTAGCCCAGATGTGGATAAAAGAGCTGAATTCCAGAGGTGAAGTGAGAGTGACCACCCTTGATATAAAGACAGCATTCGACCAAGTGTGTTATCAAGGAGTTCTAGTAAAATTGAAGTAATTGTGAATCGGGGGAAACACTCTACTGACTGGAGCCATACCTAGCACAGAGGAAGATGTTTGTGTGTTTTTGGCGACCAATCATCTCAGCCCTAACACATCGCTGCAGGAGTTCCTCAAGACAGAATCCTCGGTCTGACCATATTCACCTGCTTCATCAATGGTTTTGTCTCCATCATTAGATCACAAGTGAGAGCATTTGCTCGTGATTGCACAGTATTCAGTTTCAATAGCAACTCCTCAGTTAATGAAGCAGTCTGTGGCCACATGCAGCAAGACCTGAACAACAATAAGGTGGGGACAAACATTCACGCCACTTCAGTGTCAGGCAATGGCCATCTCCAACATGACAGGTTCTCACCATCTCTTCTTTAGTCGTGTGACCCCTGATTCAGTTGGTAACACTTTCACCTCTCAGCCAGGCGGTGGTGGGTTCAAGTCTCACTCCTGGACTTGAACACAAAGGTCAAGGCTGATATTCCATAGGAGTGCTGCAAAAAGGTTCCAAATTCCAGATGAGACATTAAACTGAGGTTCTTCCTGTCCTCTCAGGTGGATGTAAAAGATCCCATGGCACTATTTCAAAGAAGAGCAGGGGAGTTATCCCTGGTGTCCTGGCCAATATTTATCTCTCAACATCACCAAACCAAATTATCTGGTCATTATAACACTGCTGTTTCTGGGAGCTTGCTGTGCACAAATTGGCTGCCATGTTTCCTACATTATAACAGTGACTACATTTCAAAAAAGTGCTTCATAGGCTGTGAAGTGCTTTGGGGTATCCTGTGGTAATGAAAGGTGCTTTAAGTGTAAGATTTGTTTTTCTCTTGACATTCAATGACAAACATGAGATGGGTCTCAATATAACATTCTGAAAAATTATAAAATAATTCTTTGGTGATTGACCAGAAGCATTTTCCACTTTGTCCCTTCTAAATTATGATCACCATTTCCTGCACCATCAACATCCTTGGGGGATCAACATGGACCAGAAACTTAACTGAACCAGCCACATAAGTACTGTAGCTACAAGAGCAAGTTAGATGTTGGGTATTGTTTAAAAATTTAATTTATTCTTTCATGGGATTTAGACGTTGTTGGTTTGAACAGCATTTATTGCCCATCCATAATTGCCCTTGAGAAGGTGGTGGTGAGCTGCCTTCTTGAACTACAGCAGCTCATGTGGTGTAGGTACACCCACAGTGCCGTTAGGAAGTGAGTTCCAGGATTTTGACCCAGCAAAGATAAAGGAATGGTGATATAGTTCCAAGTCAGGATGGTGTGTGACTTGAAGGCGAACTTGCAGATGGTGTTCCCGTGCATCTGCTGCCTTTGTCCTTCTAGGTGCTGGAGGTTGCGGGTTTGGAAGGTGCTTTTGAAGGACCCTTGGTGAGTTGCTGCAGCACATCTTGTAGATTGTACACACTGCCACTGTGCCTTGGTGGCAAAGGGAGTGACTGTTTAAGGTGGTGGATGAGGTGCCAATCAAGCAGGCTGCATTTTCCTGGGTAGTGTCAAGCATCTTGAGTGTTGTTGGAGCTGCACTCATCCAGGCAAGCGGAGAGCATTCCATCACACTCCTGACTTGTGCCTTGCAGATGGTGGACAGGCTTTGGGGAGTCAGGAGGTGAGTTACTCACTGCAGAATTCCCAGGTTGTGACCTGCTCTGGTAGCCACAGTATTTATACGGCTGGTGAAGCTTAGTTTCTGGTTAATGGTAACCCCAGGATGTTGATTCTGCAGCAAGTCACTCGCCTCCTGACTCCCTAAAGCCTTTCCACCATTTATAAGGCACGTGTTAGGAATGTGATAGAACTCTCCACCTGCCTGAGTGAATGCCGCCCCAAAAACGTTCAAAACTTGAATTATCCAGGACGAAGCAGCTCACTTGTTTGTCACTCCATCCACCACCTGAAATAGTCACTCTCTCCACCACTGGCGTAACGTGGCTGCAGTGAATGCCATCCACAACATGCACTGCAATAACACGCCAAGGTTTCTTCGATGGCAAATTCATGACCTCCACTGCCAAGCAGGTTAAGAATAGTAGGCACATGGGAACACCACCATCTGCAGGCTCTCCCTCCAAGCTGCACACCATCTTGACTTAGAAATATATCATTCTTCCTGCATCATCATTGGACCAAAATCCTGGAACTCCCTACCCAACAGCACTGTGTGTATCTCTACAAAAGAACTGGATGGTTCAAGAAGGTGGCTCACCAGTGTTTTCTCGAGAACAATTAAGGATGGGCAGTAAATGCTGGCTTTGACAGTGATGCCCACATCCCATTAACAAATGTAACCTAATAATCTCTTGGCTGGTCTACCATTCTCCATATTCCACATACTCCAGCTGATCTAAAGTTCTGCTCATGCTATCCTATATCAAGTCCCATTCACCCACCAACCCATCCTCACTGATGTACTGTATATTGATTCTCTTTTTCCAATGTTCAACTTGCATCCTTATGTTTAAATCCTTCCTGACCTGCACCTCGCACCCCTCCAGTGAAAATATCTACAGGAATGTTTGTAGCTAATAAATAACTGAATCTTTTTTGGAGGAAGGAGGAATTTTTTCTTATTATATTGGTGAAGGTACACCTTCATTTTGTCATTCAAAATTTGTCCAACTGTTGAACCTTTACCTTAAATCGTATAATTCGGAGCTGTAATTATAATCCTCAAAAGTTTGAAATAAAATTTCACATATTCTATCAGTTCTCCAATTTGCTTAAAGTCCCTAGCATGAATTAAATTGCATTTATCATTGGAAATCTATTTTTTTTTCTATTTTGGAGGGGAAAAAACCTCATTAAAGTATAAATCTTTTCAGGAAGAGTCTTGCTACATGTGGATAAAGTGTTTTCAAATACAAAATAAATATAGCACATGCTTAAAGTTACCAAAATATTATTCAAATTTCAAGCATAAATAACAGTTTTTAAACTTCCCGCTTTTTTAAAAGGATATATTTTTATGGGTATAGTATTTGATTGCAATTACTAAATATTTGTGCATTAGTCTAGATTCACCACTTGCTGGTTTCAATTTGCTAACAATCAGAGGTAATGAATCAGCTAATAAAAGGTGATTTGATTTCCTGTAAGTTAGTGTTTACGATGGACATTTTGACAATTCAAAATATAACACCAACTTGTAAAATTCTGAACTGAATCAGCTAGCGTAATATTATAGGTTGTTCATTGTGCTGCTCTCGTGTTTGTGGTTTCATTGACCTTGTTAGCTAATAGAAGACATCTGGCAATGCAGACAGAAATACTGACAGTCATTTTTTTTTTAAAGTAAAATTGGCTCAAACCATAAGCTAGCTAGTTGGAATCTGTAGACTCTCACATGACATGCCTGCCACAGAAAGAGCCTTAACTGGAGGCTATCATATAAGAAGTTACTGTGTTCTAAATTCCTATTATTTTTAACTAATTAAGTGTAATTTCAGTTTTGTTTACTTCTTCTATGTAAATAGAATGTGTTATTTGTAGAATATCTGATATAATCAGTGTATTAGCACAGAATTTGCCAATAAAGAAGTCAATTTTGACTAGAGATGAATGACAGTCTGCAACTATTTCTATTGGGCTTCTGTAGATTTTTAAAAATAATATGGCAAATAATGCTATAATCTAATAGGAAGAAATCTAATGTATTAAAGCTACTACGCTGGCATCATAAATTATAAGGATTGAGGTTTAACTGTTTGTCAGGACCATTTGCATACTAAGATCTGTTGCAGCTTTGAAAGAATTTATTTTATTTTGTACATAACTTATATAGACTTAGATTAACATTGTTATGCATTCAATGGCAGTTGTTTCAGAAGCTGGTAGGCCCTCTAGCTCTCACCCCTCACACACCCTCATCCTCCATCCATGGCCCCTCATGCCCTCCATGCCACTATAGCCACTCACCCAGTACCCATCATGAACAGACCTCAGGAGCCACGTGCAGATGAAAAAATATTTTTTTAACAATCTAATACAGACTTCGTTCATTCACACTTGATCCTAAAAAAACTCCTATTTATGAAACCCATTCAAAGTTTTAAATCTCCGTAAGTGGTTAATTTCATAAAAGCAAACAAACTTCTATTCAGACCCCACATCAAAGACAGCTAATTCTTTAATAGCTGCTTTAAACTGTCAATCAAGTTGAATTCAGAAACTCCTAAGAATAATAGATTTGAAACTCAGCCAAGCATTCATAATCCTATAATAATAGCCCTTGGGGAAATGTCAACAAATAACTCCATTGAAGCCAAGTGACCAGATGCTGCTGTTTTCTTTTCTAACCTGCAGCAGATGGCTTGTCAATAAAAGCAGTTCAGCAGAGACTTTTTTTTAACTTTGTGACAATTGCAGCCTGTATTTTTTTGAAAGTTTAAAGAGAAGGGGATTTATGAAACTTCAGATCATGACAGTTATACAGACCTTATCCACCCTTCAAGAATGTTTATGTCTGCTCCATCAATTTGTGACTCGCACACTGTGGGCTAAGGCCCTTGCAACAGCCAAAATGGGGTCTGTTTAAACTCGATACTGGGTTCAGTTGGCCCTGCTGAGTTCAGGTTTCCCTCCTGTGTGAATCACACCCGCTCCTTTTCCCCTACCAGCTGGATCTGTCAGAAATGAATCCTACCTGCCATTTTTGAAGGTCTGCGGAGTCTCGCCAAATCTGTGAAAATCCGGCTCTGTCTTAGTGACTCCTACCATGTATTCCAAACTTTGTATGTGAATTAGTAGATTAGTGTCTTGTGTGTGACAGTCTGAGTAAACAAAGTGCACGGGCAAATGGAAACAATGCTGCAAGTAAATCATAGTCCTTTTTATATTTACTGTCTCTTGGTAGCTATTTTTTTATTCATTCATGGGATGTGGTCATCTTTGGCTAGGCCAGCATTTATTGCCCATCCCTAATTGCCCTGTTTAGAGGGCATTTAAGGATGGAAGATAAACATTGTGACCTTATGCTACACAAATCTTTCATATCTCAATTTTATTCATAACAACATTCTCAGTGCTGTTTTGAAGATTACTCTCTTGTTCCTCCTAGGTTTTTGCTAACATGAGTATAATGGCCATTAGGGTGAGGTTCTGCAGAGTGCCAGTGGAATTGTACACCTTCAGGAGACTAGAAAGGATGGAAGATAAACATTGTGACCTTATGCTACACAAATCTTGAAGCAAAGTAATTTTAAATAATTGTGCTGTTGAACTCTCAGTTGTGAATGTTGTGTTGGTGATTTGCTGGCCATCACTCTGTTATGTACCCTACTAATACAGTCATAACAGCCCTAGTCATTTTTTTGCTATATTCTTATCTCCTGCATTTTGAGGGATACTGTCAAATTCTGTTGATTAGACAGTATCATAGCTTAGCATACTTGTTATTCTATCTCCATGTAAGATTTCAATCAAAGTTACATTGAATTTAAATCTTCATTTCTGTTGCCTAAAGGGTCTTGTATAGAGTATGTCTGAACCACGAAAGTGATAGTCATCACATGTCTTATAGGCAACCCTAGTCTGACAAGTGGAATTGTGGTAATGTTGGTAACTTTTCTTTGACAGTTTGAAAAAACCTTAATGAAGTATAAATTATAAATGTGAGAGGCTTGCATTTTATTCTGCTATTTTTAATAATTATTGTTAATATATATTTCAAATTTTAATCTTATTTCTGTAAACCTCTCTATATATTTTCAAGAAAGTAGAAAATATGTGAAAATATGTCTTTATCCTGTGTGCTTTCGAAGTGAGCCAGTGTCATAAGTGACAACAAAATACTGTAGATATAGTTTGTAAAAAGAAAAATAACACCATTTATTGTAATGATTAAGTCCTTCTAATAAGCATTTCCCAGTTTAAAAACTAATAATTTCACATGTTTGCCATTTATATTTTAATGTCCCAAACCATGGTTAATTATTTGCTATCATTAGGAAAATAATCCTGTGAGTAGCAATTAACTTAATTCTTTTATCTTGCAGTAACCATCACCGTTGGAGGAAAGCAACATTTGCTTGGTCTATATGATACTGCTGGACAGGTATGGAAAAAGCTTAATTCCCTACTCTACTGAACGTGTGCTATATGCTGGGATTCTTGTACTGAGCATCTTTAAGCTTGGGTCATGTGTACTGAATTGCAAAAGTTAGGTGGAGAATTCAGTTACAAATTAACTTGATGTGCAGTACTTACAGAATTGCTTTGATGGATAGAAACATTTTGACCATTGTAAAATGCATGTTAACCATTCAGCCCTGTCAAATCTGACAGGAAAAGACAACTTCACTTTTGTAGCAGCAGCTTTGCTGATATTTGTGAAGTTACGGATAATGTTCTATAACCAACTTATTGGATCTGTTTTACATGAAATTGTTTTCTGTGTACTTGGATCAGATTAGATATCTTATTTTCAAAATTGATTAGGAATAATTTTATTTTGAATGTTTTGGTTGTTTAAAGGCGTAAAACAATATGTTCAGACTTCAGCTTCCCACATTATAAATGCAATGTAATATTACAGTGGTTTTAAATCTTAGGAATTTACAGCATTGAAGGGGGCTGTTTGGCCCATCATGCCTGTGCCTGTACTTTGAAAGAGTTGTCTAATTTAGTCTCACAACGAAGCCTTTTCTCCAGAAACCTGCAAAATAGTTCTCCTCAAATGCATGTGCAAAAGCCTTTTGAAAGCTCCTATAGAATCTGATTCCTCCATCTTTTCGAATAGTGACTTCCAGATCTCAACAACCCTCTGTGGTGGAGGGGAAGGGGGGATTTCTCCTCATTTCCCCCCTAGTTCTTTTGCCAATCATTCAGTTTCTCCAAACTTCTTGTAACAAAACCCCTCATAATTTTGAATACCTCTGTTAGGTTTCCCTTAACTTTACTGCTCTAAGGAGAACAGTGCCAGTTTCTCCAATCTTTCCACATAACTGAAGTACCTTTATTCCTGGTATCATCCTAGCAACCTTCTCCAAACACTCTCTCTAAAGTCATAATGGCCTTCGCAAAGGATAGTGCCCAGAATTGTACGCAATACTCAAGCTAAGGGGTAACCAGTGATCTGTAAAGGTTTAGCATGTCTTCCTTGTTTTTGTATTCAATACACCTATTCACAAAGTATACTATCTGCTTTCTCAGCCATCTTTTCAACCTTCCCTGCCACCTTCGAAGATTTGTGAATGTGTGGTCCCAGGTCCCTCTGCTGTTGCACCCCACTCTCAAAATAGTACCATTTAGATTATTCTGCTTCCTCATGATGTTCCTCCCAAGGGCCAACACTTTGCACTTACTGCATTAATTGCTTCAGCAATGTGTCTGACCATTTCACCATTCTATATCCTTCCTGAAGTCTGTTACTATTCTATTCACTGACATTCACTCCATTGACCCCCTTCCTTCCTTAGAACTAGATTCTGCACTGCTTCAAACTTTAGTTCTGATGAAAGGTCATCAGCCTGAAAGGTTTACCCTGTTTCTCTCCACAGATGCTGCCTGACCTACTGAGTATTTCCAGCATTTTCTGTTTTTAATTCAGATTTCCAACATCTGCAGTATTTTGCTTTTGCTTTCTTCCTCATTGGGTTAGAAACATACTAAGAAAGTTCTCCCGTATGCATTTTAGGAATTCTTCACCCTTACTTGCCCTTTATTCTCCTTTTTCCTGATCATGTTAGGGTAATTGAAGTTTCCTACCGTTACTGCTCCATTGCTATTATATTTCTTAGAAATTTGTCTACAGATTTTCTTCTCCATCTCCTTCTCATTATTTGAAGTTCTACACTAAACACCCAGCATTGTAACACTACTTTGCTGTTCCTTAACTCTAACTAAATAGATTCAGTCTTTGGACCATGTGGCATATAGTCCCCTGTAGGAAAGTAATAATGCCCTTGACCTGTATTGCCACCCCATCCCCCTCCTGTCTTTATCCCTTCGAATCCCTCCTAAGTGCATTGAAGCCATTCCTGTCCATGTTTAAGTCAGGTGTCTATTAGAGCCACTATATGGCAACTTCTGCACGTAGCTCATCAGCATTATTTATAACCTGACTTGCACACGCACATATTCCAATGGCATGCAAATCAGCTTTACTTTTTATCCTCCTAATTCTTGCTCTTTCTACACTAGTGTTAGTTCTGTTGCTGTTTGCCACTCCTAATTTTATATCCATCTTGTCACTCCTCTCTGCTGCTAAATCCTGGTGCCTCCCCACCACCACCAGCCAAATATGGTTAAACTCTTCCCTGGCATAGAAGACAGCAATTTTCCTCTTCATAACGTTGGCTATTTTTGCACATGGCATTTAAGGATTTGATAACTTCATTTTTAAATGAGATTTATGTGAAAGGCTTGCAGTCTTTGCTTCTATGATAATTTTCATTGTAAATCAGAACTGGCCAACAAATAGCTTGATAGAAGTTGTGAAAGACACTATAATTGTGCATCTTGTGTATTTTTTAAATGATTGCTAGACAGCACTAAATATAAGCTATCACCGTCTCATTTAGCTTGTACTTCACCAATACCAAAAATTGCTTGTCTGCTAACTTTATAATTCCTTGCGTGATTTAACTCCACATTACACAACAGTAATATGAAGCAAAGAAACATGAAACAGATAGGTAAACCCCAGATTTTAATGCATTTCAAAATAGATGTTGGATGTGACACCCACATGGTTAACCAGCATTTGAAGGGGGAATGAAAGGATAAGAGGTTGGTTAAATTGCAAAGCGCCAACTGTCTTTACCTATGAAACCTTATCCCCAGATAGAGGCACACCCTTGGAGTGCTGTTGGAAAGCTGCATTGGTAAAATTCAGTTTGATGGGAAGTCAGCAATAAGAGTTCTGCCATCTCCTAAAATCTGACCTCCAGCCTGCTCCATCCATAGCTATAGCATTACCCAAGACTTTCAATGTTGCTTCAGTCCCAAACTTATACACAACTGGTTCATTCAAAGCTGTGGGCATCAGCGACAGCAGTCAGTCAGTAGTGCACTGCATGCAATTAGCTGAAGACATGATTCTCAGTAGTATCCATTAATTATCATTAATATACATTAATCTCCAGCACTAACAGCAGGCACAAAGTTTCTTCCCTTGTTCATGTCACAGTGTAAATGACTGCATGGTTTGCCAGTACAAGCACTTTCATCTTTTTTTCCCCCGTGGGCAACTGGCAACAAAATGAGAGCAGTGCATTTATGCAGGTAGTAGGATACCTCAGTGCAACATAGATGGTACCCTTCTAGCCCTATGGGCACCTGCGAAGTATTCTTTAGCCTCTGTGAACTGGAGGAGTTCTATTTCATCAGCGTGGAAGCCATTTGTGACATGCAGAACATAATCGTGTAAGTAGTTGGTTGCTTTCCAGGCTGCTGTCCTATTAAAGCAATCCATTATGCTAGGATTGTTCCATATACCCCTGAGAAATATCTGTTTTCTGAAAGATGTGAAAGGGATTATAAACTCTGAGCCATCCAGAGTGAAACCCGATGAAAGTGAATGAGCATTATTTAATGGAGAAGAAGGACCAGGGAGACTATTTGTTCATTTTAACGAACTAGGTGGATGGCTGCACCTGCCTCCCATTCTTCTTGTCACTGGGAAACTCGAGCTACTTAGAAGCCGCAACCTCATTTCCATTCCACTGACGAGTTATGGGCGCCAAGTGTGTGCCCCACTGCAACCTGTCATTTCTGAACAAGGGGGAAATCAATTGGCTCCTATAATGAGCTAGTTTGCCAGTTGGAGTCTGAAGTGGGGGAGGGGAGGGGCAATACTGGCAGGGAGGAAAGAACCTTGGAGGGGCCAGTAGCATTCTTGGATTTTTGTTTCGGATGGTGGTGGGTGCACCTAGTAATTGCGTATTTCCTCTTGTGTGGTTGTTACTTGCTTCAGATCAGTTCACTGATGCTGCATTCTCCAAGGTGCTGAGTCTGTGGGCATCACTGAGGCTTGTGCTTCTTGGGCTATTTGTGAACATCACAGAAATAGAAGTATACATTTAGCTAAGATGTGTTATGGTAATGCACTGAAATATTTGTGTATGAGTAAGAGAAAGTACAGTAAGAAAATTCATTCAAACTTTAGTGAGGTCTCCAGTTTCACCTTGGCCCACCTCCTCTGTGGTTTGGTGCCTCACGTGATCAGCATCACAATGGCCAAGGTCTGACATGAGAACTTTCTTGCACCTCCTAACCGCACCCCCCTCTCCACCACCCTGTCCTCTTCTGCAAGCATAGAAATAGTGCTGAGTTGGGTAAGTTTGAAGAGGGTGTACTGGTAATTGAGGGACAGTGAAATGGCCTCCTTATACCTAAGTTTATGGTGCGAGTAAATGAACATGCTGTGCACGTCCATTATGTGGTAAGTTTGCTTTTGTGAGATCAACATTCCAATAGTCATACAACAGCTTTAGTTTGAAGAGCAGTGCTTCCCAAACCTTTTCCCACTGTGATCCCATTTTGCAGCTTGAAAGTTGCTATGACCCCAGAGTGAGGGGTGGGGGGAGGTGGGGTGGAAGTGTTTAGTCTTGATTTTTCCACTGGCTTTTTGGAGAAGGAATTGGGCCTCAAAGATTAGCCAGTTCACCCACACCCACCATTCAAACAAATACAAGGATTCAAAGGGGCCTCACAGCTGTTAACATTCAGTCAAAGCTCCATGGCAGCCAATGCTACCTCAGAGCTTGTGACCCCAGAACCCCGTCTCGCTGGATGAGAGGAAATTGCTAGTGATCAGCATACGTTGACAGTTTGCTTTATATAGTGCGATGCCGGCTAGCCTTACTGTGGTATACTTCTTGAGGCATTTTTTCTCTCTCTCTCATTTGCCAAAAATTCTCCTAGGCATTTGAGATTGCATTAACTTTGGTGGCCACCTCATGTCAAACATCCAGGGTAGATTTTTGGAGAGTATTAATTTATATTTATTCTTTCATGGGATGTGGGTGTCACTGGTAAGGCCAGCATTTATTGCCCATCCCTAATTGCCCTTGAACTGAGTGGCTTGCTTGACCATTCAGAGAGTCATTAAGTGTTAACCACATTGCTGTGGGTCTGGAGCCACATGTAGGCCAGACCTAGCTGGTAAGAATGGCAGATTTGCTTCCCTAAAGTGATGGTTTTTTGCGACAATCAATGATGGTTTCCATTACTGAAACTAGCTTTTAACTCCAGATTTATTAATTGAATTCAAATTCCACCAGCTGCCATGGTAGGATTTGAACCTGTGTCCCCAGAGCATTAGCCTCGGCCTCTGGGTTATTAGTCCGGTGACATTATCACTATGCCACAGTCCCCCCCGAGTCATGTGTGCCTGCCTAGTCATGCAACCTAGGGATATCTTGCAAGATCAGTTTGAATTTAGTGGGTGTTGCATTTCCTTTTCCAAGTGCCAGTGAAAGAGAAAGAGTTAATTTGAAACAAACATTAGAATGGAGATTTCTTTATATTTGCCGGAAGTCTTTTATTTTCAACAACAACTTGCAGTGATCTAGCATCTTTAATGTTGTAAGATATTGAAAGATGCTTCAGAATACTAAATACTAAAGTGGAAATCGCGTTTAACTAACTTGCTGGAGTTTTTTTGAAGAGGTAACAGAAAAGGTCAATGAGGGTAATGTTGTTGATGTGGTGTACGTGGGCTTTCAAAAGGCATTTGACACTGCCACACAACAGACTTGTAAGAAAGGTTATTGCTCATGGAATAAAAGGGACAGTAGCAACGTGGATACAAAATTGGCTGAAAAACAGGAAGCAGAGAGTAATGGTCAATGGATATTTTTTGGGCTGGATGAAGGTTTGTAGTGGAGTTCCCCAGGGGTCAGTATTGGGATCCTTGCTTTTCCTGATATATATTAATGATCTAGATCTTGGCGTGCAGGGGACAATTTCAAAGTTTACAGATGATAAGCTTGAGAGTGTTGTGAACTATGAGGAGGACAGTGTTGAACTTCAAGAGAACTTGGACAAGTTGGTGGAGTGGGCAGATAGATGGCAGATGAAGTTCAATGCGGGGAAGTGTGAGGTGATGCATTTTGGTAGGAAGAACATGAGCAGACAATATAAAATAAGGGGTGAAATTTTGAAGGGGGCACAGGAACAGAAAGACCTGGGTGTATATGTGCATAGATCATTGAAGGTGGCAGGACAGGTGGAGAGAGCAGTTAATGAAGCATATAGTATCCTGGGCTTAATTAATAGGGTCATTGAGTACAAGAGCAGGGAAGTTATGCTGAATTTAAAAAAAGACACTTGTTAAACCTCAGCTGGAGTATTGTGTACAGTTCTTGGCGCCACATTATAGGAAGGATGTGAACACATTAGAGAGAGTGCAGAAGAGGTTTATGAGAATGGTTCCAGGGATGAGAAACTTCAGCTTTGAGGATAGATTGGAGAGTTTGGGATTATTCTCCTTGGAGAGAAGAAGGCTAAGAGGCGATTTGATAGAGATGTTCAAAATCATGAGGGGGCTAGACAGAGCAGGTAGGGAGAAGCTGTTCCTGCTCGTAAAAGGATCAAGAATGAGAGGGCACAGATTTAAAGTGATTTGCAAAAGAAGCAAATGCGACCAGAGTACACGAGTAGTTCAGGCCTGGAAGTGTGGTGGAGGCAGGTTCAATCGAGACATTCAAGAGGGCATTTGACGATTAATTGAATAGAAACAATGTGCAAGGGTACGGGGAAAAGGCAGGGCAGTGGCACTAGGTCATAATGCTCATTTAGAGATTAGGTGTAGATACGATGGCCTGAATGGCCTCCTTCTGTGCCATTAAAATCCTGTGATTCTGTGAATACAGCTACTGCAATCAGACAAAATTTGGCACTGAGCCAAAGGTGGCAACATTATGGTGAATGACAAATACTTGGTCAGAGAGGTAGCTTTTAAGTAGTGTCTCAGGAGGAGGGAGAGAGAGGTGGAGAAGCAAAGATATTTGAGGCAAGAATCCAGAGTTGAGGGTCAAGATGGTTGAAGGTGCCACCACCAATGGCAGGGTGAAGGTAGGGGTGGCTGCACACATGGGCAAACCTGGAGGAACACCGAGTTCTTGGAGTGTTTTATGACTGTAGGAAGTTAGGGCGGAGATGGCAATGGAGAACATGCCAATGCAGGGATTTGAACACAAGGATGAGAATATTAAATCTAAGTATCTATACATTGGAGCTAATGTATGTAAGTGAACAAAGCGGTGATGAGTGAATAGGACTTGGTGTGACTTAGGCTAGAGGCAATTTTGGATGAGCTCAAGTTTATGGAGGTTGGAAAATGGGAGGCAGGTGGGAAAGCATTGAAGTAGCCAAATTAGGATGTAACCAAAGCTTGTGGGCTTTAGTTGCAGTTGGGCTGAGAGCCAGAGATGGGCATTAGCATGGAGGTGGAAGTAGGCAGTCTTTGTGATGGACTGGATATGGGATCGGAAACTCAGCCCTAGGTTAATTAGGATGGAAAGGTTGAGAACATTACACACAGTCACAGGCTGAAATACAAGGAAGGAGGTGGAATTGATGGCAAGGAAATGAAGTTTTTGATGTTGATCAAAGAAAATAGTTTTGATCTTCCTTTTGCATAATTGGATCAAATTTCAATTCATCCAGGACTAGTTTGACAACACATTCAGTGAAGGGGTCAAATGAATTTTACATAAAACTTTTATGAAAATGACTTCATAATCTATGTAAAAGAATGTGCACTCAAATATACAATGACTTCATAGGAGAGAAGGCGGCATTGTGGTAATGTCACAAGACTAGTAATCAAGAAGCCCAGGCTAATGCTCTGGGAGGGGGGGTGGTTTCAAATCCCACCACAGCAGCTGGTTGAATTTAAAATTCAATTTATTAATAAAAATCTGGAATTGAAAGCAAGTCTTGGTAATGGTGACCATGAAACTCTCATTGATTGTCGGAAAAACCCATCTGGCTCACTAATGTCCTTCACAGAAGGAAATCTGTCATCCTTACCATGTGACCCCAGGCCCAGCGCAATGTGGTTGACTTTTAACTGTCCTCAGAAATGGCCTAGCAAGCCAGTCAATTGGTCCAAACTGCCACAGAGAGGTCAGACTGCAGCAGCTCAAGAAGGCAGCACCCATCACCTCTTTGAGGCTAATTAGGGATGGCCAACAAATTCTGATCTTGCTAACTATGCCCACATCCCATGAAGAATAAAAAATAATTTAAATGTATCCTTAATTGTAAAATGGGTTCATAAAATATGTGAATTATAAAACTTTGAATGTACTTCTTGGGAATACAATTTGTTAACAAGAGTCAGGAATTTCCTACCTTTGTTTGGAAAAATGACTGTACTCCTAGGGCTGAAGTTTTTTGCCATGGAGGCAGGAAATAGGAACTGGGTTTATTTTTGGATCAGAAATCTGCCCTTGCGAGCAAACTGGTTAAAGTTCAGGTTTGTGTGGGGGGAAGCCTTTAATTGATGTGGTTACAGGTTTTCTGTCCACTTAGAGCCATTGGGAGTGGGATTGGTAGTGAGTCAGTTGAAGCGAATAGAGAAGCTCAGCAACTACATTCCAGTCAGTTTAACCTTGGTGGTGGGGAACCTTTTAGAGACAATGGGACAAAATTAAGATCATGTGGCTAAATACGGGTTAATTAAGGAAAGCCAACACAAATTTGTTAAGGTCAAACTGTGTTTAACTAACTTGCTTGAGTTTTTTGATGAGGTAACAGAGAGGGTTGATGAGGGCAATGCTGTTGCTGTGGTGTACATGGACTTCCAGAAGGCATTTGATATAGTGCCACACAACAGACTTGTGAGCAAAGTTAGAGCTCATGGAATAAAAGGGACAGTAGCAACATGAATATGAAATTGGCTGAGTGGCGTGAACAGAGAGTAGTGGTGAACGCTTGTTTTCCGGACTGGAGGAAGGTTTATAGTGGAGTTCCCCAGGGGTGAGTGTTGGGACCTCTGCTCTTCCTGATATGTATTAATGACCTAGACTTTGGTGTATGGCGCACAAGTTTCAAAATTTGCAGAGGTCCTCACTTATCACCCCACCAGCCTCCGCATTCAAAGGATCAGCCTCCGCCATTTCCGCCAACTCCAGCATGATGCCACCACCATACACATCTTCCCTTCACCCTTCACCACCACCCCCCCCACCCCGGCGGCGTTCCATAGGGATTGTTCCCTCCGGGACACCCTGGTCCACTCCTCCATCACCCCCTACTACTCAACCCCTACCTATGGCACCTCCCAATGCCCACGCAAAAGATGCAACACCTGCCCCTTCACTTCCTCTCTCCTCACCATCCAAGGGCCCAAACACTCCTTTCAAGTGAAGCAGACTTGCATTTCCCCCAACTTAGTCTACTGCATTCATTGCTCCCAATGCGGTCTCCTCTACATTGGAGAGACCAAACGTAAACTGGGCGACCGCTTTGCAGAACACCTGCGGTCTGTCCGCAAGAAAGACCCAAACCTCCCTGTCGCTTGCCATTTTAACATTCCACCCTGCTCTCTTGCCCACATGTCTGTCCTTGGCTTGCTGCATTGTTCCAGTGAAGCCCAACGCAAACTGGAGGAACAACACCTCATCTTCCGACTAGGCACCTTACAGCCTTCTGGACTGAATATTGAATTCAACAACTTTAGATCTTGAACTCCCTCCTCCATCCCCACCCCCTTTCCGTTTCTTCTCCCTTCCTTTTGTTTTTTCCAATAATTTATATAGATTTTTCTTTTCCCACCTATTTCCATTATTTTTAAATCTTGTATGCTCTGCTAGTCTTTCCACCCCACCCCCACCAGAGCTGTACCTTGAGTGCCCTGCCATCCATTCTTAATTAGCACATTCGTTTAGATAATATCACCACCTTCAACACTTCTTTGTTCCTTTGTCTGTGACATCTTTTGATTATCTGCTCCTATCACTGCTTGCTTGTCCCTACAACCACAGCACCCCACCCCAACTTCTCTCCCCCCACCTTAAACCAGCTTATATTTCACCCCTCTTCTAATATTCACTCAGTTCTGTTGAAGGGTCATGGCGACTCGAAACATCAACTCTTTTCTTCTCTGCTGATGCTGCCAGACCTGCTGAGTTTTTCCAGGTAATTCTGTTTTTGTTTTGCATTTCCAGCATCCGCAGTTTTTTGTTTTTATCTCTGTAAAAAAAAAAACTAGTTTGGCCTCAGCTGGTGTTTTGCATTCAGTTCTGGGCGCCACATTTTAGGATGGATGTGAAAACATTAGAGAGGTGTGTGATATATCTGCAGGACAGAAAAGAGACAGCTTGCCACATGTCAAGTCAAGTACCAACTGAAACTAGTTTAATCCAGTTTTGGCTGTATATACATACTTATATAAATGGTGACAAGAGGGTGCTATTAAGCTATTGCACTTGTCCTCCTTAATGAGCAGGTACGCATTGTTCAAATCCCATGCAACTTCTATATATTTCTTGTTTTTCATTTATTTACAAGTCCAGCTTAACCACTGGTTTCCTATTCTTAAGAAGATATCTCCTTTCTTGACCTAAACTTTCAGAACCTTCACCCATCTGGGCCTGAGTCTGAAGAGAAGATTTCTCCAACAAAAACCGATTTTGACCTGGACCTTCGATTGAATTTTCCACTTCACCAGACATCTCTGTTTGACTCAGACTCAGATCTGAACAGGTTTCAGACACAATTTGTGTTGGAGTAACTGTTGGTATTCTACTCGTATCCCAGCTATTCAACTCATCAGACTCATTTGATTCTTCCTAACTCCCTTCTCCTTTGCGAACCTGTGAAGGTAAAACATATCTAAATGTACGAACCTAACCTTTCCACTATCAAATGCCTTGACCAAATATGTACAGGATCACACATTTTCATAGCTCTTCCTGGTAACTGCTTCACCGACTTATGATGATGCTCTTTCACCTTAACCTTCTGGTTCAACCTCACACTTCTTTCTCTCACTCTACCCCTATCATGACTCTCTTTCTGCCTGGGTTGTTTCTCTTCTGCTGACTGTGCTAAACGTGGCTTCAGCAATGAAAACCTTGTTCTAGATTCTCTTCTAAGAAACAGTTCAGCTGGCATCCTGTCTATATTAGTGTGGGGTGTGTTACAATAAACAAACAAAAAACTTGCCAGTTTGTGATGCAGTGACATCTGATGTTTCTTCCAATTTGTATCTAGCGTTTTCTTAACAAGAGCACAATAATGTGTGCTGTGCATTCTGCTGCTCCATTTGAAGTGGGGTGATACGGTGGAACCCTAGTGTGTTTTATCACATTTGTTCTCATGAAATTTGAAAACTCTTCTGAACAAAATTGAGTTTCATTGTTAGACACCGTATGCTCTGGAAACCCATAACCCACAGACTACGCAAAATATCTAGAGTTTTTTTAGCTGTTGCTTGATTTATCGGAAATCTCTCAACCCACTTTGAATGGCTATCTATCACAGTGAATAGCTGTTGCCCTTCAAATTATCTGTGCGCATTCTCTGCCATACTCTTACTGGCCGTTTTCATGGCTGCAAAGATACTGACTGCAGCTTTTCTACAGCTTGACATGATCCACATTGTTTCGCTCTGTTCTCTATGCCTTTATCTAACCCTGGCCATCAAAGATAGCTTCTCGCTAGATTCTTTGTCAAGCTCATCCCTAAGTGTTGACCATGAAGATCACAGAGCAACCGTGATCTGTACCTTTCAGAAATTACAACTCTGGCTCCTAATAACACAACCTTTATGAACAGGCAACTTATTCTTACGCATATATATTTTTTAAAAATGACCTGATTTCTAAACCCAGTATCTGTGTTGGTCACCCATTGGTGACATAGTCGCAAACTGTTGCCAGTTAAGGGCACCAAAGAGTTGTTCTACCAATGTAATCAACTGGTAACTCATCTATGTGTGAAAAGAAAAATGCATCTTCCCTGTTGGGCTCTACCTTTGATGGAGATGGTAATCTAGACATCACATTGGCATTGCAATGATCTTCTGATCGTCTGTATTTAATGTCTGTACTGATAAGCAAGCAAAATCGAAGCCCACCTCTGCATTTGGGCTGAGGCTAGAGTGTGTACTGGAGACTTTGGATTCAAATTAGCTGTTAAGGCTTATGATCAGTTTCAATCGTGAAACTACAACCCTACAAGTATTTATGAAATCTTCTTACTCCTATACTCAAAGACAATACTTCACGTTCTATCTGAGCATAATTCCTCTCGCTGGCACTGAGGCTGCATGAGATAAATGCATTTGGTCTCTGCTCATCATTATGCAACACATGAGACATCACAGCCTTACTTTGTGTGAAGAGGCATCACATGCTAGCTTAATGTTTTTGGAGACATTGTAATGTACAAGCATTGTACCATCTACCAATTGACTTTTACACAACTGGAATGCCTTGTCACACTCTCTTGTCCAACCCTTCCTTAAAAGTTCATTCAATGAATACAATAATCTGCCATATTTGGTATGAATTTACCGTAGTAACTCAATAAGCCCAAAAAGGAACTGGACTCAGAGATATTCTGAGGAAGTGATGCATTTCTCATTGCTTGAACCTTACTCTTGGCAGGACGTAACCCATCTTTGTCTCCCCTGTGACCCCAGAGATTTGAAACATTTCACATTTGTATGCCTTTGCCCAAACTCCATGCTTTTCCAAACATTGGAGCACCTTTTTCAACCTGTTTGGAGCTGAAATGAATATGTCACCCAAATAGCATACTGCTCCCTATATTCCTTACAAAATTTGATTCATTATCCCTGGAAAAATTTCGGGACTGAAGAAACACGAAATGGCAGCCAATGAAACTGAAAAAGACCCATGTGTGTATTAATAGTCAAATATGACTAAGACAGAAAACGTCTGACAGTGGCATATCTTTTGGTTTAGCAGGGGCGAGCCAATTCTCGGGTGTGTCATACACTCCTGGGCCTGCTTCAGTCAGAAATATCGCCCTTTTTGTTTTCCCCCATTGCCTGTTTTAACATCTGGATTATCAGGAACATTGAGGATATTACTTATTAGCAGTTTAAAACATCTCTAGCTCTACATACGCTCAGTCATGGCTATACTCTCCCAGTCGCCCAATAATATCTATTGATGCAGCCGTCTTTGAAGGTCAGTTCACTCACGTGTGCAAACCAACTGGATTTTTAAAATGATTTATCAGCAAAAAAGCACCTCTCAATTCTTCTACTGGTTTGCTGGAAGCTTCTCCAACAAAATGTGGTCAGCTGGAGAATCCAAAATCCTGTCCTCATCACCAGGCTGTGATATCTTTGCAGGACAGAAAAAAGACGGTATGCCACATGTAAAGTCAAGTACCAACAGAAACTAATTTAATCCGGTTTTGGCTATATCTATATATGTATATATATATATATATGTATATATATATATATATACACTCATACATACATACATACATACATACATACATACATACACACACACACAAATGGCCACATGAGGGTGCTAAAACACTATTACAAGGTGCAGAAAAGATTCACCAGAATGTTTCCAAAATGACTTAGTGTAGGGACTGCTGATACATAGATTGGAGAAGCTGAGCCTGTTCTCCTGGAGAAGAGGGGTTGAGGGGAGATTTGATAGAGGTATTCAAAATCATGAGGGAGGTTGGACAGAGGAGATAGAAACTGTTCCATTGGTGGACGGATTGAGAACCAGAGGGCATAGAGTTAAAGTACTTGGCAAAAGAAGCAATGGCATCATGATGAAAACCTGCTTTACACAGTTTATGGTTAGGATCTGGAACGTGTTAGGAAATGGAGATAGTTTAAGTAAGTTATATATGTATTCGGGTGTGTTAAGAATAAGGTATATCTTTAAGTTTAAGTTCATTTTATATTTTCTTCTATTCATGGGTTGAAAGGTTAAACCTGGGATCTAGTTTCATTTTGACTGGAGACGACAGGTGTAAAGCTCTGTTTGTATACCTGCGTTTCTAATGAAATTTTTTTATGACTCTTGAAGGAGCGTGTAAGCCAACAAGAGTAGGAAAAAAACTCTGCTGTTGCCTCGCAACAGGGGTCTGGAGAGGGAGGGCATGCGCACACATGGTCCCAAACTGAAGTTGAAGCTAGGAGTCCAGGGAGAGGGAACTCCAGAGAGAGAGTAGATTTCCTAAAAGAACCGCAAGGTCCCAAAGCCAAGGAGGGGTCCCAAAAAGACCTTCTCGTCAAAGGAAGAACAGGAGTTTGTTCTGTGGAAGTAAAGGTAAGGAGCAAAGAAGAAGGCTCCAAGCTTCAGGCTTAAAGAGAAGAAAGCTGCAGGAAGCAGACATCAAGAAGCTGGAAGATCCAAGGAGACAACTGAAGGTCTGCAACTCTTTACAATGGGCATGTGAAGCAGTGGTGTTCTCACGGCTGAGCAAGGAAGTTTGAATGCACGTGGCAATCCGTAGGAGAAAAATATCGGAAGGAGAGTTTGAAACCTTGTAGGAGGACCCTTGTGGAAGGCATCTGAGAGAATCTACTGGAAGTAGATTCAAGAGAGGAGATTGAAAGCCCTTGTGTAAAAGATGGAGTTCAGTGAGACTTGTTGGCTCATGGTGTGACAAGCGCCTGCGGGGAAGTTGAAGAGAGATCCATAGGATTTGTTTGGAGTGGCATCTATCACTTGGTTTCAAAGTGTGGTGTGCTTGACCACAGGTTGCCTATTGGTTTACATGGAATGTGTACTCACTGTGAACATTAGAGTATAAAATAGCTTTTGTAACTTGTGTTATCTTTACAAACCTGTATATATCTGTAAAGATATTGTTGTGGGTCAAGGAATATTGTAATAAAATTAATCTTTTCTTGCTTAATAAATGTTTTATTCTTTTGTTAAAAGTTCATCAGCTGACTCCTGTGACTCTGTTCAGTAGCCACTCTCCATGTATATAAACAAAAAAAAATAAAAATTAGGACCTGTCAAGCTGAGTTCTACCTAGGGATCAGATTTGTCTAGTAGTAACATCAGCTGGGGTCATAACAAATGCATAGCCTGAGAGTGTGGTGGAAGTAAGGTCAAGTGAGGCTTTCAAAAGGGAATTGGATCAATATCTGAAAAGGAAGAGATTGCAGGGCTACCGGGAAAAGACAGGAGAGTAGCACTAGGTGAATTGTTCTTGCAGAGAGCCAGCATGGACACGACAGGCCAAATGGCCACCTCCTGTGCTGTAACCATTCTATGATCTATTCTATAGTTCTTAGTATAGGACTCATTTAGACTTCCATGGCACCCATCACTGACACTGCTGGCTGGCCTGAAGGAGAGATCTGTGCTAAAGCCTTCCACTTCATCAGAGAGTTGTAAGGTATCACAGAGGAGCTGGAGGCCTGGCATCCAGGGCAGGGTAGCCCCTCACTTCATCGATGGCAACCTGGAGGTTGAGGGAAAGGACAGAGAGGTCCACTTCCTGGAGGATGGCAGGAGTGGG
Source organism: Carcharodon carcharias (assembly GCF_017639515.1). NCBI lineage: Eukaryota > Metazoa > Chordata > Chondrichthyes > Lamniformes > Lamnidae > Carcharodon > Carcharodon carcharias. The sequence goes on from NC_054486.1 coordinate 86,417,383, forward strand.
GGGGGGGCACCTCGACATGCAGCAGGGGCATCTTTCTATTCAACACGAACCCCTTCCATCTCCTCCTGCCTCATTACTGTGTAGTGGCAATGTCACTGGACTAGTAATCCAGAGGCCCACGCTAATGCTCTGGGGACATGGGTTCAATCCCCACTATCACAGCTGGTGGAATTTAATTTGAGTTAATAAATCTGGAATTGAAAGCTAGTCTCAGTAATGGTGACCACAACTATCATTGATCATCATAAAAACCCATCTGGTTCACTAATGTCATTTAGGAAAGAAAATCTACCACCCTTATCCATTTGTGACTCCAGATCTACATCACAGTGGTTGACTCTTATCTGCCCTCTGTAATGGTCAGGCAAGTCACTCAGTTCAAGGGCAATTAGAGATGGGCAACGAATCTTTTGAACAAATGAAAGAATAAAGAAAAGAAATCACCTCTTGCTCCTCACCTGATGAGCTGCCTCCTTTCAGGACCTCATTGTCCTCAAAGTCCAGGCCTCTCTAAGGGTCTACGTCACAGAGAGTACAGCAGACCACCACAATCACTGAGACCCTTGCAGGAGGGAATTGGAGGGCACCACCTGAATGGTCCAGGCACTGGAATCACACCCTCAGAAGCCTGATGGCCTGGGTACTGCTTGTCCTGTTGTATTGCCCCTGTCTGGGATTCCCGCAGAGACATCAGGAGCCATACATTCAAGGGACATCCCTTGTCCCCTGGGATCCACCCATGTAATCTGGGGGTCGAATTGAAGATCTGAAGCAGCCTGGACTGAGAGAGGATGAAGGAATCATGGCTGTTGCCAGGAAAGTGAGCAGACACATGGAGGAAACTCTTGTTGTGGTCGCAGACCAGTTGGGTGTTGAGGGAGTGGGACCCCTTCCTCTTAATAGATCCCACTGGCTAGTTGCTAGGTGCCTCGAAGGCCACATAGGTGCAATCAATGATGCCCTGCACCTGAGGCAATCCAGCGATGGAGGCAAAACCCAATGCCCTTTGTCCCTACAGGGCTGTGTCTGTCATTGCATGAATGTGCTCTGTCACTTTGGTAAAGAGGGCATTAGTGACCATCAAGATGCATTGGTGTGCAGCCCTTTATGAGATGCCACAAAGATCTGCTGATCCTTGGAAGGATCTAGATGCAAAGATGTTCAAGATCCCAGTGATTTTGAGGGTTCACTGACAGGATATGGTGATCAGTGCTGTGAGGTGCGAGGTCTTTGGCAATGAGGGCAAAGATGGTCTGTGATCATCTGCCTGAGGAATCGCAGTCCCCTGTGGGACTGGTTCTCTGTCATGTCCAGATAGTTCCAGCTTCAGCGGTAGATCCTGTGTTGAGGGCTTTCCCTCTGTTGCCTTCCTGCCCCTCTTTCCTCTCTTGTTCCCTCATGATATCCAGGGCTCTTCCCTTCTTGTAGAGAGGGTGTTGCCCCTCATCACCACTGGGACCAAAATCTGAGAGCCGTGCTCACATTGCCAGCTAGAGCCAACCTTCTGGGCAGTGCTGCCAGGTTGCCCTTGTCAGCCTTGCCCCCAGTCATCTGCCCCTGCAATGCGAAGGGGGTGCCAACCTCATTCAGTGAACTGGTGCAGAGTGCCTTACCAAGTGCCAGGCCCCTCTTTATGCCCTGACTCTGATGGGGCCAGGGTAACGCCCTGATGAGCCATGACTGGCTCCCAACTCTTTTCCTGCCTGTCTTCAGCTGGTCAGTTTCTGAAGGCACAGTAACCTTAGAAATTTGAATCTCTTAACCATGAAAAACTATTGACGAGCTTTTCAATAGTCTTAATTGGTCTCAATTGGGAGGAGAGCAGGATTTCTGGGAACTTTGGGAACTCCTTTTATCAGACTCCCTACTTAATCACTCAGACCGTTTAAAAGCTGTGTGCGATTTTATTTCTGTTTCCATGAGTAAGGGGTTGTTTCATGCAGCATGAAATTAGGACAACAGCTTTATAATCTAGAAAAAATTGTCAAGTAGTTTAATTCTACAGTAAAAGGTTCCCATTCCACCAGTTCAGTCTATCATCAGGGTAGCCAGTAGATGAAGTATTATCAATATTGAAGCATTACTCTTCTAAGGTATAAATTGACATGGTCATGCTTGATTGTACTATGGGTGTGCCTCCTGTAGATCAATATTAGAACTCTGGTTCTTAATAGACCATCTCAGGGAAAAGGCTTTTGGGAAGACTTTTTTAAAAAATTGAAGATGAACTTATTCATTAAATATCAACGTATAATTCTAGTGCATTTAGCTTTTTTAAAGGGATTTGAAAGTGCATAAATATCCATTGACTAACAGAACCCAAATTGATGTGGTGAACAGCATTTATTGTGAACGTTTAATTTATTGTTACCTTATGACTTGTGCAATGTTTTGTTTTGTAATATGCTATTTGAATGTTCTGAGAAGTGAGAAAGTAAAGGTAAATTATCCAAGTGCAATAGAAATAATTAATTTAATGGATACTTTTAATTCATTTAATGGATTTTGCAACTAGAGAACAGTCATAAAAACTGTTCACCTGCAGAACAATAGCGTCTAGTTGGTTAATAGACAGAATTGTCTATTTAAGCTGATTGCATGTCAACCTTAGAGATGGTAAGTATAACCATTTGGGCTTTTTCTGTGAATGTGATTTCTTAAATGTTGTTTTGGTGTTCCAAAGTTTTGCAAGAGTACAAGCAAAATTTATTCAGAATAAAGCAGAATAGATTCAGGTTGATTTTTAATGCTTTCTCCTCCTCTTAATTTATTACAGGAGGACTACAATCAACTAAGACCTTTCTCCTATCCTAACACTGATGTGTTTTTGATCTGCTTCTCTGTGGTAAATCCGGCATCTTACCACAATGTGAAGGAGGAATGGGTACCGGAACTGAAAGCATGTATGCCACATGTGCCTTATGTATTGATTGGAACTCAGGTATGATACCACATCACAACTGAACAGGAATGGATGTTACTCTCATTCTAAGCTACCTTCTTTTCAAAACCATTAGCTTTCCATTAAAACCCTGTTTCTCTCTGAGTGATATTTTCCATTAAGGGAGATAGTCAGAAAATTGAAAGTGAAAGCGAACTGATATAGTGCAAATGTAATATGGTCACATTTGTAGCAGTACTTGAAGGCAGATTATTAAAGTGTATTTTCATAGGTTGCCATCTGTACCCCACCCTGCACAGGGTATTAAGAGTTATTCTATGGAACTTTGCACTCAGAAGCATGTTGGTAAATAACAGTGAGTGCTCTGGTAAGGTTATTGAACTTAAAAGTTAACATGAAAGTCTAACATTGTCCCATCAAATATATTTTCAGATTGATCTAAGAGATGATCCCAAAACACTGGCCCGATTAATTCATATGAAGGAAAAACCCATTACATATGAACAAGGTGTGAAGTTGGCTAAAGAGGTAATTTTGTTTTGGAGATTTTTGCATCACACTATTATATATTAGGATTCTGAATGCATTAGCAATTAGGCACATTTCATGTGGGACCATTTTTTTTTTACTGCTAAGATTGTTCATAGTAAAGGCAGCAGTTAAAGTGAGTGTTTAGATGATGGAGACTTGCATTGTTAGGAACTGTTTTCCACAACATTGCTAGATGTATTTCAGAAAACTGGCAGAGGTTTCTCTGAAGAGTTACTATTTAAATTCCTCTTTTTTTTTTAAAGTTCTTAAGCCTGAAATTTCTGTAGTTTTGGCTTGTGTGGAGTTATTTTACAATGGAAGAAGCAGACCAGCAAGAAACTGCAGGGAAACTGGTGCCAGTTCTTTATAAAATCATTCAGCACAGAAGGAGGCCATACAGCCTATCTTACCTGTGCCAGTTCTTTGAAAGAGTTACACAATTAGTCCTACTCCCCTGCTGTTTCCCTATAGCCCTGCATTTCATCCAATTTCCTAAATTACTATTGAATTTGCTACCAAAAATCACACAGGAATTTCTTGTTAACAAATCCTATGGTCATTTAGGCTACTAGTTTGACACCAGTAGGTAGCTCACAGGAACACAGTTGCATTGTTATGTTTGCATATGTGTGCAAAACTCTTCTCTTGGCTCATTTCAGAAAGCAAGCAGGAGTTTATCCACTTTCTCAAGCATTTGAAGAAGATTCTGCATTAGGTTCAAATTTTCAGATGTTTTAACAGACCCCTTGAACACTTTATAATCTTGGATTGATGGTTATTCTTCATGTGGTGTCCAACCTAAGTAGAATAAGGCTACTTCTATGAAAGTCTGCAATCGGATTTGGAACTTCATCTTTGTGGCAAATATTTTCTTTCCAAAGAGTTACCTTTTAACCTAAACCAACATTTGTTCTTGAAATTATAAAACCAAGAGGATTAAAACAAAAACTGAAGTGATACTTTTTTTAAAAGCTCCCGATTGTGCAAAGCTAGTCTCAAAACCCACACTTTGACCTTCACTGCCTCATTTGTTTATTCCAGGTGTACTATCAATTTTACTAGTGCCCTCAGCAGAGAAAAATAATATTCAAGAGAAAAATGAAAAAACAAGACAGCAAGAATGGAATCCCATATCAAAGCATGTAACCTGTGTTTGAAAACAATAGACAATTTATCAAAATTATATGATGCAATTGGGAGTGGATGAAAATCCATTTTATTAGTAATATCAATGTTTAATTTAGTTGTTACATTCTTCTTTAGCAAAAAAAGTATTGGCAGTTATTGCTATTGAAAGGTAATTTACTTCAGCATGCATAGAATTATGGGACTTCCAAATTAAAATGTTCATCAAATGTATATCTGTATAAAATTATTTTCATTCCCAGGAAGTTCAAATAGAACATGATCTGTCGTCTACAATATAGCAGTATATATTCAGATAACCTGATGGTGAATGTGGTTGCACAATGAAGCACTGTAACCTGACCAGTTTGGGCATGTCTTGTTTTTTTCTGGCTTGTGTCGTTTGGGAAAACTGAGATTCTTGTTCATTATTTATATTTCAAATGTTACCATATCTGATGATCATCTTTCCATGACTCCTAGTTTGTGCTGTGACATTATAAAGGACCTGCTGTACGACACAAATGTTTGGTTAAAAGCCATAGATAATTTAAACCTTATAACATCTGATTCATTTGGCAACAGGTCTGTTTTGTCTTTTTTTTAATTCATTCATGGGATGTGAATGTCGCTGGCTGGGCCAGCATTTATTGCACATCCCCAATTGTCCTCGAGAAGGCGGTGGTGAGCTGCCTTCTTGAACCACTGCAAGTTTACATGTCGTAGGTACACCCACGGTGTTGTTAATTGATTTTTTTTTTTAATTGTGATTTCTTTTCTCATTCTTTCAGATTGGAGCACAGTGTTACCTGGAATGCTCTGCCCTCACACAAAAAGGCTTGAAGGCAGTGTTTGATGAAGCAATTTTGACAGTTTTCCATCCCAAAAAGAGGAAAAGAGGTTGTACAAAATGTCGTGTGTGTTGTGCAATTATATGATGCAATGCCAGAGAACAAAGGAAGATTGTTACAAGAAAGCAAGTTCCAGTTGACTAATAAGAGTGAAGCTGATTGTAAAAACAGTAAGCTTTTTACTGAAAATATTTGGAAAAGGAAAGCATTTCTTTCCTGGTTCCTTAATATGATGAAGAGATGGAGAACGGGTCCAATAAGGAACCAGCTGCAGTAGTGGACTAACTTAAAACTATCAAACCTCACAAAAGTCATATTAGTTTACTGCTAACTGCCGTTCACTTTTCAAATGGCCAGGTGTGCATCTTTTCTCAAACCTGGCTGCAAAGCACTGAGCCATTGTTAAAAAATATCTGTTGTTATGGCAAGGATGTTACTGGGAAGTCTGAGGAGCAAAAGAGCCAAAGGTGCTAGACAGAACACATTGAAGCACTGCAGCGGAACCCTGTTACTTTTGGCTAAGTTTTTCGTGGCCTTATGCAGCTAATTATAAGCTCAGCTAATGCAATTTAAAGACCTCAGTAGTATTTGTTCATACAGTACTGCCTTCCTGAAGCTGGATGAGCATTAATGCAACTTATAGTAGGCATCTGAACACTTGTAGCTATGTAAGGATTAATGAATAACTTCTTATTGTATAAGCCATTATTTCAGAAGCACAGTGATAACGGCCACATGGTATGATTAGCAAAGTGACATTATAAAATAACACCAGCACTACATTTCGAATCGAAAACATGAGATTTAAAATGGGATCGTGCTATCCTACCTTTCCTAACTCCACAACAACTGAACTGACCAACTTCATTCTCTCAAGGCACAAGACTGTCCAAGCAGCCCAAATACCGTTTTTTTGTTTCCTTACAGCATCTTTGTATTAATGATGCTTTGTGCTCTGGACTGTTAGGACTCGTTTTTTTTTAAAACTTATTGATTAGCCACCCATTGATTGCAGTGTTTTGCTACTCTCCATTTTAGGAATATCTTCCTCTGCTTAAAGTTCAAGTAGCATGTTAAGTGAAAGGTTTATTAAAGTGAGCTTTAAAAGAAAAAGAGCAAGTCTGCTTGGTAATTGGATTGGTAGCATTTTGCACTGAAATATTGATGCATAGCGTCATTAAGTGATGGAATGCTGCCTTAATTCTTTTACTCCAATATGGAAATGCTGAGCAGAGGGCAGGTGCATCCTCGCAGGAGAGAGAGAAAATTTGAAAGGGTTTCTAACAATTCACTCGAGTACAACTTTTAACAGGCAGTTCAGAATGGCATTGACTGAAGCCAGTGATCAAGTCACTGCTTTCCCACTCAATTGCCGTTAACATATAGTACAATTAAGCCAGAAAATAGAACGGAGAGGAAGAAAATGATCTCAGCAATAAATTAATTAATTATTTTCCAGCATTGACTTGCATTTGAACAATTAGCTTGCTTCTGGTCATCTTGCGCTCTCCCTGTACCTGACCTCTACTACTGCGATCCTAAGCAGACCAGTAGATGACGAGAGGACAGTTTGGTGGCAAATTTCTCTCAATATACTCCTCCAAAGGGTAAATGTCCTTTTCACGTTATTCACACCAAATTGTGTTTTTTGGCCTCAAATATTCAATTGAAATTTTATTTTTCTCAAAGCACAATGTTTAGCATATGGATGCAAGCTGCCTTGAATTACATTCTTCGGGCCAAATATAATAAAAAGTTTGTTTTAGTCAAGACCAGTACAAAGGAACAGGGAGAAAATTACATTGATGTAATGATGAATAGTGAGCTACATATCAGTGACACTAGAAAAATCTAATAGGAATATCTTCATTATGTACTTCAGTTCAGTTTTAATTTATGTGCTACTGTAATTCCAAAATAATTCCTCTCAATTGATAAAGCATATTGGCCCAGAATTTGCTGGAGTTTGGCAGCTAGCAGTGTGCCCTGTTAGACTTCTTCCCTTACCCTTCGTCTCAAATGTTTTGCCCTGTAAGGTGTTGAAATTTCAAGCTGATAATGGCAAGGTAAAGGCATGGGTACATGTGGAACCTTGATTAACAATGAGACCTAGACTCTAACTCCTTAACTAGTGAGATTCAAGTTTTGAGAAAGAAACAGGAATGACAGAGCTGAGGGCGGGAGGGGGGGTGGGGTGGGTGGGTGGGGTGGATGTGTGAAATACAGCCAAAGAAGGTACAGAAAGAGAAATGGGAAAGGCAAAATTGGATTAAAAGAGAGAGAGGGAAAAGACAGAAACTAAACGTAAGAAAAAAAAATTTAATATCAGTGGTGCTACTCATCCAGTAACTGGTGGTGATTTACAATTCACAGGGTATCACTTACTCGCCACGAGTTGCTAGATGATTTACACATTTAATGATGGCAAGCGCTACTAAACCTGCCATTATTTTAGTGGCGCATTCTGGGCTGTTAATAAATTGCAGATAAAAATATGGTTATCATGTATAATTTACGTTATGATTTATGTTATACAAATACTTAGTACTTATAAATACCTACAAACGAGAGAGATTTATCACTTGAAATCAGGATTGTGCTGACAACTGTATTATTCTCTGTGTACAGTGCATATGATGCAGTAGTGCTCCAATTAACTTTAAATTTAGTTGTGTAGAATAATCTCAAGCAGTTCCAAGAACTCAAGTTTTTTAAAACAGCAACACTGGCTCAGTCAGTAGATTTCAATATTGGAATCATCCTGGTTTGATTTGCTAGATTAAGACTTTCCAAATATTTTTACTAGCGCTATCAATTCTGCTATTATGCCAATTGGACCTTAATCTGTATTCTTCAATATGTGCATAATGTTTACCAGAAGTTTCCTGAATGTTTGGAAGCATAGTCGTGGCATTTTACAAAGTCATTTTCATGATGCTAGAGTAGTGTTTTGTTTATTAAGAAGATCCTGTGCATTTTTTTTGTTCTATTCTAAATTACATTGATTTGTGACTTTTTGTTTGATACAATTTCTTCATTACATCAGCTCACATCACCCAAACCAGATAGTTGCATCAATGGTGACGGAAGTAAATAGGTATATCCAGAATGATTTGTTACACTACTGTCAGTCACCTCTGGTCTTGTTAATTTTATTATTAGTAAGAGCTTGCTAGGGAAAGCTAATGTTTCATTTGCATTTCTTACACTTGCAAGTGGCCCCTATTAACTAGCTAACAAAGAGATGTACGTCAAATCCTTTCAAGAGCACTATATTCCGGAGTTAGTTTTCTTAGTTGTCACAGTAGGTGATGTGAATTTGGGAACACTATAGTGTAGGTTTGCTTTCCTTCATGAGTAGGTAGCCAAACAACCAAAAATCTCCCGGAACTAATGCACGTGAAAAGTTTTATTATTTCTTTCAGCGTTTATTTCTTGCAATTAAAATATAAATATAAGCTAAACAAGGTCTGTAAACCTATTTTGAAAGCTGTGGAAGCATACAGTGTCTCCAACTCAGATTTCAAAGACACTGTTTAGCTCAAAAAATGAAGAAAGTCGAGAGGAATATTTGAGTAAGCTAAAACCACCGGGAGCATGGTTAATAGATCACGAAAGATTGAGGGAGGAGGATGGAATTAGAAAATAGTTCAAATAAGCACTACATTTTAACTCTTTTCTAGAAGGAGTAACCACAAAACGCCACATGGAAACATATATTTGAAACAGTATCAGTGTGAAGACAATCTAAATATGAACAGAGCTACTTTTCTAAACGCAGATACACACAAAAACTGTAAATTGACTATGAACTCGGGATTTTTAAACTGAACAATGCATTATGTTTGAAGACTGAGATATATGATACACCTCAACCCTCCATGAACTCCATCTCATAAGGTAATGCTCTAACTGTTCATCTTGGAATCCATGATTAACATATGGTTTTGTTGCTGGGCTATACTGTTGCATTTCAGCGCTATGCCAATCTCAGTCAAACAAACAGGAAACTTTTGGTTTCAATTAAACTGGTTTAGATATATCTTTATGCAATGGGGGTTCTGATCTAACCAACCTATTATATTTCTACAGATCTAATCATTTGAGTATTTCTTACTTTTAGTTGTCTCAGTTCAGCAAATTTTGTTTCTCAAGAGACAATCCAGACATAACCTTTTTTAACTATTGCATTCATATTCATACCAATATCCTGGACGTTGCACCTTGGAGTAGGAATCCAACTTTTATTTCATGCGTGGAAGGACCATCAGCATTTGTAAGTGACAAGGTTTTTTTTTCTGCCAACTGAAATAAAAGCCAGGATTGCAATCTTGAGCTTGCATTCTTTTTATTGTACAAAGCACAATATATCATCCTCTTTTCTCATCTGTTCTATTAAGGCCAATAGGCAAGTCCAGTAATATCTAGTTGAATAAAGCAATCCGTACTTATTGCTTTGCAAAGTTCACACATAAGTAATCATTTAGAGCAACAGTAAAAAAAACTTCATTTGCTTAGAACGTAACAATGACACTTTATTGTGTTTTCTTAAATGCATTGACAAAATATGCATTGTAATTAATTCTCTGGAACTATTGGACAGTTAATTTTAAATGATGAATTAATGGACTGAACTGGGGGTGGAGTGGGGGGGTGGTGGTGCGGAAAAGCAAATCCCAAAATAAGCTAGGCCACCTTTTTAACATTCTAATCAATACAAAGCAATGAGCACCCTATTTCAAGTTAAGGGTAATAAATTAGTAGTAGATAAAGGGTAATTGAATGAAACTCTGATCTTGTGTACTTTGTCTTTACTTGCTTTACCTTGTATGCAGAGCCATTGGCAATCTTTCACTTTAAAGATACTCAGCAGTTGATACTGGCAGGGAGAATTCCCTTGGGCCGTTGGTGTTCTGCAAATACATCAAGAGATTGAGTGAGACATGTATTTAAACATGCTTGGAAGCATTGTACTGTAATTTATTTTCTAATATACTCTACATTTTGCAGTTGTTTGTTTAAATTTCTTTGACTAAAAAAGATAAATCTTATTCAAGACCTTGGAATGAGTACTGAACATTGGTTTTGGAAATAAAATCAAAATAAAATGTTGCAATTTAAGCTTAATTCTCATGTAAAGAAACATGCACTTGCCCCTCAAGAAAACTAGTCAATTAAACTTGTCAGCAGTTGTGTATGATTGCTTTTACTTGAATACAATAAGGTATATAGCCCTTAGAAATAGAAATGAAAGTTCAGTCTTTAAATGGTTTTAGGTGAAGGGGGTTTTGGTAGTTTTAAACCTGAAGTGGACACAAGTTTACAACATTAAGTGAAAATGGAAGTGCCCGAGTGATATCTTTGAAAATTGATGGACTCATCAATTTTCCCAGCGGCCAACTGAAGCTATTAGGATGTGGCACTGTGCTCAGTCCCAAACTCAGCTTCTTCCCTCACCTTTCCTCCAGGACCAAAACTGCTTTTATCCACCTCAGCAAGATTAACCCCTCCACCCTATCTTCATGCTTTCACTATCTGCAAATCCCTCTCTAGCTGGATGTACCACCTCAACCCTCCATGAACTCCATCTCCTCCAAAATGCTGTAACCTGCGCCCGCCCCTGCACTTAAGTCCCATGACTATGGCAAGGTCATCCTTCCTAAGCATGCTGCGTACTGGTGGGTCAGCTTCAAAATATTCATCCGTGTTTTCAAATCTCTCAATGACCTTTTTATCCTCCTGTTCTTTATATCCATGCATGCTCCCTTTACTCCTCCTACATTAAACTTCTTACTCTTCCCTGTCCACCATGGACAACTGTACAAGCATTATGCTGCTGCCCTTTTGGGAATCTCAACTCTGCATCTTTTGCCTTTATGCCCCCACCTTCTCAAAAACCTCCTCTCTCTTCCATTCTGCAGCAATGCATTTGGCTTTCCAATGCAACAACTCCATCCCATTCCCCTCACCCTTTCATGTTGTGCGCATACCAAACTAATTTCTTCCTTATTATGAAGTACCCTGAGGTGTCTTCCTGCACATGAACAATGCTATATAATGTCAAGTTATAATAAGAGCATCTTTATGAAATGAGCACAGCATCATTCTCAATTCAAAAGAAGCCCAACTGCATGGCTTATATTTTAAATGGTAGTTTTATTGAACAATGTATAACAATCAGCTGTTTAATTGGAATGGAGTAGACAAATTAAGACAATAAGGATGAAACAAACTGACATTATAGTTCTTCACTGTGGGAGATTAGTACAGGAATGGAAACGCTTGGCCTAAATAGCCAAGTGGTTATGGTACTGGGTTTGTAACCCCAAGATCAAGAGTTCAAATCTCACAATGGCAAACTATGAAACAATGTAACTTCATCTGAAACAGATGGAAACAGGTTTGTACTCAAAAGAGTTACAGGAATGGAAAAATAAAAGAATCCTCATATCTGCTAAATGTAATCAGGACTCCTGAGAATTGCTGACAGCAAGATTCAGTCAGGTCTCCAGTGAAAGTGAATTGACAGCATAAAACTAAAAAGTTGAATTTAATTGCACATAGGCTTCTTTTGAAGGGAGGAGATTTGGGAGTTTTCAACCAGTGTAACAAGGATATTCTTGTAATCCAGGAGTTTTCAGGGCTAGGGGCATATTTTTGATATGAGCTGTTCTGGAACTTGTAAATTTTCATATTTTTTGGGCTCAACGGCAATAAATACTGCACATTGGATCAACTTATTATCAAGCTATAACATAAAATTATAATATATTATAACCATTCATCAATAAATGACAACTGGACAGACACTTTCCTTCCAACAAGCACCAGCTGCTCAATCACCAGAATTTTGTTGTTAATCTGCCAGGCAAGTTCCAGATTGCCATTTTGAAATCAAAATATGATTTGAAACCAAATTAAAACAGGATGCATGATATAAATGGAAAACAACTAGTGGTCCCTTTTGAGCTTATTTGTGAAACAGATGGGACATAAAAACAAACTTACAATACATTATATTACAATAGTGTCTACACTTCAAAAGTAGTTCATTGTAAAGAGTTGTGACATGTCCTGTGATCATGAAAGATGCAATGTAAATGCAAGTCTTTTCTTTCTATTATGAAATTAAGAATACACATCTGTGGTCCAGATACAATTACTCAAGTAATAAGCCTAACAGCGTGTTGCATGTTGTCATTGTTGTGATGTCCAGTCCATTTGCTTTGTGAATGTTCTCAGTGGGATCTCTACTTGTTTTCTATTTACATGATTGTTCCTGAATTAATTTGCTTTCACATTTTATTTTGTATATAAAATTGCAATCAAAGACTTGCAGGCAAATTAACAAGGAACTCCTGATGATAGACTAGTGCTTTCTGAAAGGAAATTGTTATCTACCTAGCTGACATTTATCGATGAATGGTTGTGGTGGAAAGTTATTGGAAACTAATGGCATGCTACGCAAACAGGTCTTTCATTCATTAGCTGTGTATTGTAATGGAGAACCTGGGAAAGACTTTACTGAGCGTGCATTGAACTTCAGTTTCTCAAAGGTATTTAGATGTCATTTTAAAATGGTCTCAGTAGCATGACACAATACCACATCAAAATGGTATTGATAGAAATTAGATCCATTTTAAAAGTAGTGACTGTACAGCCTGAAAGAACTTTTCATTGTTCGTGCAACAAATTCACTTGCTGCTGGTTAAGAAACTGGAATCTTTCTTATAACAAACACATTGGGCTGGCTGCTCTTCCGTCTTCCAGTACTTCTACAATTGCAGGCCTGTGGTGTTTTCTGAAGGGTTTCTCACCTTTAACTGTCTTCCAGTTACCAGTTTAATTATTTGGTCAGGGAAATGCTGTACTTTTTTCATATGACTTATGCAATTTCTTTGAACGTAGCAGTATTTTTGTGTCAATTGGATAGAATTGCATTGCACTCTGCCTTACGATTGCCCCTTTTTTATGAGCTCTAAGAACAGTAATCTTCTGCAGGTAAAATAATCCATAGGGTTGTCAGACACCGTAAAGAACTAATTTGATTCTGCTCAAGATGCATATATAATTTCACTCAGGATAAAAAATAGGAGCATACACAGTATAATAATTTATCTGAAAATGCATTATAGAAGCTGAATGCTGTGTTGCAAAGCACACAGTATTTTGGTAAGTTAATGTTTTGAAAAATCTTATGCCAGTTTATTGGCAGGCATTAAAATTGCCCGGGTGTCATTGCATGGTTTGTCATCAGCCCCAAGTTAAAATTGAGTTATAGTTAATCAAAAAGAATTTCAGGAGGGATTTTAACTGCTGGGATCCTTTTTCTAGGAGATCTCTATCAATCATGTAGCTAGAAAATAAATTAACTCTAGCACTCTTAACCTGGTGCTATTGGCTTTAACTGTATTTTGGAGTTACCCACCTCTGATGTCAGTGTTCCTTCCAAGCATGTATTACCAATTATGTTGTTTGTAAAGATATAAAAGTACCAAAATGCACAGAACCAAACAAGCAGATCATAATTCTTTGTACTTCTTTTTAAAAAGGATCTTGATGGTGAAATGCCCGCTTTAAGAATCAGAATGAACAATGAATCAAATGTTGCATATGTAATTTATGTCTTTGACTCTTGGGAAGGTAATTGCTAATTATATAAGGTTGGACCAATTAACTTTAACTAACAGCTTATGGAGTTTAATATTGGCATAATACAGCATCCTACACATTCAATTTGTTTCAGTTTTACTCTACAGAGGATTGCTGCTTGAATAACAAAATATTAGAGCATTAGTTACAGATTTGAAATGCATTTCTGAAACATACTTTGGGTATAGTAAGTATTCTACTTATAAAGTTTAGCTTTACATCAATACTTCTCACATGGGAATGGAACTGTGTTTTGAGTTTCAAATAGAATATTAAATTGCAAAGACAACTAGCTGACATATATTTACAAGTATTAATGATAAATAACAACCAATTGGTACATTTGCGATCCTTTTTTCATCTATCTTATTAAATAACAGATCCCCACAGCATCCTTGCATACTTCCCAGCGAATTTCAAAGCATTTTTAGCAAAAGCAATTATAATATTAAATAACTTTTGAGAAATTGATCTGGTAAAAGAGTGTATTTGAATTTTGAACATTTCAAAACATCACCGTAAAATAATTACTTTCGAAATTAAGTTTGTCAGGGTAATCAAGAAGCAGGCACACTTTAAAATAGAATCGAGTAACTTTATTTCGCAATGTAAATGAATGAACTGTAATTGCAAGATCACCACAATATCAATTGTGTATGTTTTACTATGTTAAAACAATTCAAAACTCTGTCATTAATAAACTTTCATTTACATCTTTCAAACTATTAAATGGGAATGTACCACTGACCTGACATCTAATGAAATCAAATGTTTCAACTACTGCACTGTATAATGCTAAGACCTAAATCATGTGAGCATTATTTTAATGTCTATATATAATTTTTAATCACAACCCAGAAGATGATGCACTTGAAATAAAAATTGAGTCATGTAGTTAATGTTTTTTTTTTCACTTTGCACAAACTGGTGACCATGAAATCCTGTATGGCATAAGTGTTGGAAAATAACTCCAGTTTTACTGGGTAGAATTCTGTGATAGGAGTCTCTAGTGTATCTAATATCTTTGCTAACAGTATCCAAGTACATTATCTTTTTAGTGCCTTAATATTGTTTCCATGTATTAGGTAAATTCAGGTATTAATGTTTCAGAAGCAGCAATAACTTGAACCCAATAGAAATGCAAATTTCACAATTTAACCTTATTAAAATATGAAAGGCAACTTGTAATTGGCATTTGTATACTTTATTCCATATTTGCTTTTGATTTCTATGCAACAGATTTAAGTACTCACTGTATTATGGCAATTGCTTTGTACTTTTAATTTTGTATAATTCAGTTTATTGTTCATAGTTTTTTTTTGATGAAAGTAAAAGCTTATTCAACATATTTGACTGGCTATCTTTTGTTCTCTAACTGCATTTAATGCTTTGGAAAATCTGCAGATGTGTTCTTTTGATTCCTCTGCAGATTTTGTTGTAAGCTGAACTTTCACCCATTTGTGCTTGCACGGAATGGATAGGAAATTATTTATTTCAAAACCTGCTACTAGGGCGATATTCATTCTTTATCCTTGGACATGCAGGCAGACTACTTTAGCAGTACGAGTATCAAAGTGGCACTAACAACATACTGCAAGCTTCTTCCTAGTTCAGCTCACATTTTAAAGACCCTGACAAGGATGACCTAGGATCTATACTTAAATGAAAGATGGCATTTTAATGGGCAAGATTTTACACATTGGTGAGCGGGGGTCAGAGCCCACTCGCCGACACGTAAAATGATGTGTGGTGACATCGGGGGAACTCCAGACGTCACTGCGCCCCATTTAAATTTTCAGGAAGGCGGGGGCACAGCGAAATCAGCTGCGCGCCTGCCGACCTGTCAATGGCCAATTGAGGGCATTGAAAGAGGCAAATTATGTAATTAAAAGACTTGCCCGCTCAACCTTAAGGTTGGTGGGCAGGCCAGGAGCCCGGCGCAAATTAGAAAAAGCATGAAACCTCATCCACGGGCAGAATGAGGTTTCATGTAGATTGTAAAAAATTTTAATAAAGCTTTTGCGAAAATTATGGACATGTCCCAACTCACATGAGGGGACATGTTAGGGAAATTTTATTTTTCTATTTTTAGGTTTGTGACATTTACAGCCAATCTCCCTGAGGCTGCACGTAGCCTCAGGGAGATGAGTACGCTCTTTCATGCACATGCATGAAAGAGCACACTCTCGATTTTGGGATATCCCCCCACCCACACAGGGAGTGCCTAGCGCTTCTGTGCAGATGTCACGCTGGGCGAGCCTTAATTGGCGCTGCGCCGCCGATCGGGGGCACCAATCAGAAGCGTGCTTGTGTGCGCCCACCCTTCAACTTCTTCCCAACAAGGGTAAATTCAGCCCAATGATATGACTAGTTCTATCTCCATTATGGGGGAGTCCAAGAGGTAGGGGCATCAAGACAAAGCACTAATATGAGTATATCATCAAACGTTATAGCCAAGCCATGATAAACCTAGTCAAATTCTAAACTTAACAACAGTTTTCTTTCTGTTCTTAACATGTTAACGATTTTTTGGTTTACAAGCTAAATAATTAAAACTTTCCAAGGTTTGCATTTATAAAGTACGATAAATTATAAATAAATCAGATTGGTGTTCATTTTTAAAGAAAGCATGCAGCTAATCCCTACAGACCAGAAGCCTTTTGTTCAGTTCCTGTTAGTTGCACTCAACTGATAGATGGTAGAGGTGCTACATTCACCTCTAAGATTCAGCTACAGTTCCTGTTGCTGTGTTCCATGAAATCTACATAATCATTGGGCAAGGAACAGGATCAAATGCAACTGTAAACCTTACTCTTTGTCAACTTAATAGCCTCCCAACACTCACTACCTATATTTGGAGAATGATCCTTTTGAGGTATCAGAGGACTCACAGCAGAAACAATACACATTGACAAAATAGTTAGAATGTAACCATATTAGTCAAGACATAGGCTTATACTATCAAGGAAGTGATTTGTTAAAACATTTTTAAGGGGGCACATGAGCTGCCACTTTGCATTGTTTCCAGCAATGCAAAAGAGGATATTAACAAACAGAATCAGTTCCTGATCTGACTGCAGAATGCAGTGATGGGAGGCCAATAAGGGAGGTTGTCTCCCAACTCTCAGGTTTGAAACTGCATAAAGTGTAACTGCAGTGCAATGTGAGACTGGATTTAAATAGTGGTCAGTCTGTTATCATCATTGTGGGTCTTAGATGAAATTGTCCTTGGTCAGGATTGATAGAGACTGCTGGAGGCAAGGCTGTTGGTAAACTTTACCTTTTATTGAACATTCTACTAAATATATAGAGAACAAGGCTTAACTTGAGGCTTCACATAGAACTATCTCTCAGCATACTCTTGTCATGTGATCACTGATGGTGTAGACTGTCAATTTACATATTTAACATTAATTCTTTACAATTCCCCCCAAGTCTCTGACTCTAGTAAATACATTACTTACATTATCCTGCATCTTCCCCCAAGTCTCTGCCTTCATCCCTTGTTCAGAGATTAATGTTGTGGAGGTTTCACCAATCTCCCTGACCTTGTTCTCAGTTGTCTTGATAGTTGTATGGGATTCAAGCTATCCATGCTTTCTGTCAATTTCTGTAATGTAGTATGTGAATCATCAGAGATTGCTGACTCTCTGTTCAGGTCATCTTCCTAATCACCTGGGTAGTTAGTCCATCCCATTGGATATTTTAAATTCATTCACTAGGCCAGCACTTATTGCGCATCCTAATTGCCCTTCTGAAGGTGGTGGTGAGCTGCCTTCTTGAACACCTGCAGTCCAAGTGGTGTAGGTACACCCACAGAGCTGTTAGGAAGAGAGTTCTAGGATTTTGACCCTGTGACAGTGAAGGAGTGGTGATATAATTCCAAGTCAGGATGGTGAGTGCCTTGGAGGGGATCTTCTAGATGGTGGTGTTCCCATGTATCTGCTGCCCTTGTCCTTCTAGATGGTAGCGGTCGTGGGTTTGGAAGTTGCTGCCGAAGGAGCCTTGGTGAAATCCTGCAGTGCATCTTGTCGATGGTGCACACTGCTGCCACTGTGTCTCGGTGGTGGAGGGAGTGAATGTTAGTGGATGGGGTTCCAATTAAGCAAATTGCTTTGTCCTGGATGGTGTCAAGCTTCTTGACTGTTGTTGAAGCTGCACTCATCTGGGCAAGTGGAGAGTATTCCATCACAATCCTAGCTTGTGCCTTTTAGATGGTGGACAGACTTTGGGGAGTCAGGAGGTGAGTTACTCGCCGCAGGATTCCTAGCCTCTGACCTGCTCTTGTAGCCACAGTATTTATATTTAGATATAAATGCGCTTCTGTTTCTTCTCACTATTCCATTTGCAGCCCATATACGGAAAGATCGCGGATGCAGTGTTTTTCGAAATTTTGGCCTTCTCGTTTCTGGTCATGAATCCAGACATTCACCTGGCTGGACTCCTGGTAAATCTTGCACTTTTTATGGTGTTGATTAAAGCTTCTGGCTTGATTTGTACCATACTTCTCCCTTAGATTGTCTCTATCTGTTGCTTTGAGACAAGCTTAAGCGTGTGCGGGAGAACAGGAAGTTGAGTCCATACTCATCTTCCCAAAAGATGTTCTGACTGATCAAGACCATTCTGGAGTGGTCTGGAAAGGTAGCTCAAAAGTGCCAAGTTGGTATCACCATTTTTCTTCAATGATGCCTTCATCATCCTTATTTCTCTTTTGGCCCCTCCATTAGCTTGTGGGTAGCTGGGTGAACTCATCGTAGACAAATCCATGGTCCTCTGTTAACTTTTGCAAGCTGTGGCCTGTTGTCTGAAGGAACTACATCTGGAATACCATGTGTGGTTAAAAAAAATAATTTCAATAATTTAATGACTGCTTCTGAGGAGGTTGTTCCATGAAGCCATTTAACCTCAATCTATCTGGATTAATGGTCAACAACTATGAAGAATATCTCCCTCTTGAGCTTGAAAAGATCCATTCCGTGGCCTGGACGGAATTGAGGACACAATCAGTGGTTCCCTTTACGTCTGGCAATGGATTGTACAGGTGATGCAGTTCAAAATCACTTCCTGTCATGATTTTAAGATCTCTAGCTACCGAACAGAATTTCAGGCTCTAACATGACACTTTGTAATGCCCAGGTGTCCCTGGTGTATTCTCTGAAGAATCTTGAGTTTGAGAACTCTAGGTATGACCGGTCTCTCATCATAAATCAGCAAGTCATCCACGACACTGAGAGGTCATCGTTGCTCAAAAGTGAAAGCAAAATACGGCGGATGCTGGAAATCTGAAATAAAAAAGCTCTTAAGAGTCATACGGACTTGAAACATTAACTTTGTTTCTCTCTCCACAGATGCGCTGCCAAACCTGCTGAGTTTTTTCCAGCATTTTCTGTTTCATTGTTGCTCGAAGTGTTTCAGGATGAGATTATTTGGAACATATTCTGGCCATCCATTTATGTATCTTCCTGAATTTTAGCACATTCTTCACCTGCATTTTGCGCTTTTCAAATTTCCTCTCATCTCTTGTTGCTGGTAGAAATTTTGTAGTCAATGAGGGACAGGACTCTACTTCTTCATTTATGTCCTCTTGTTCAGGCTTTCCAACAGGAATGTGTGACAATGGGTCTGCTGTTTTTGTTTTATTCATTCACGGGATGTGGGTTTCGCTGGCTGGGCCAACATTTATTGCCCATCTCTAGTTGCCCTTGAGAAGATGATGGTGAACTGCCTTCTTGAGCTGCTGCAGTCCATGTGGTATAGGTACACCCACAGCGCTGTTAGAAATGGAGTTTCAGGATTTTGACCCAGTGACAGTGAAGGAATGGCGGTAATATTTCCAAGTCAGTTGTTTTTCTTTTTCAACTATGTCCATTCCTTGCTTGATGGATGCTTCCCTTCCTTGTAATGAACTTGTATTTCCTTCACCTGCAGTTCATAGGAAACGTTCTACCAGGTTTTCACATGATTTTATTAAGTTCTGGTACTCCTGACTTATTTCAGTCTTCTCCAGATGTCTGAATAATTTTGTAAATTCTGTCCTGAATTCAGTTGTTTTTTTCTTGGCTAACAATTCATCTACTTTATAGATGAGTTGTAGGTCTGTGTGAGATTTTCTGCTTACCAGTGAGCACTCTTGTTTTTTGCTCACATACAAAGTTTCTGTGATTTCTCTTCCGTTGTGCTGAAGTTTAGCAGTCAACTGCCCTTTGACCTTCAGCTGAATGTCTCCTGGACTGTGGAGTCGTATGGTCGATGGCTGGAGGAAATCTTGCTTTAGCCACTGTTCTCTATCTGAAAGAGTTGAAACTCCTGCTCCAGTGTCTAATTTGAAGTTTGTTTCATGCCTGTTTATCATAATGTCTATACTCCAATAGCTCCCATTTGATCTGTAATTTCTTCCAAGAATGGCACCTCATTGTCTTCTTCATCTTTGATTTCTTGAATTCTATATGTTTTTATTGGTTTCTCCTTTGATTTCTGTAGTTATGAGCTTTTTCTGAGTTATACCAATTTAAAATGCTCTCTCCCCCTACAGGAATGGCACTCTGCATTTTTGGCAGGGCATTATTCTCACCAGTGCAGCTTTTTCCCACCACAGTGAGAGCACTGAGTAATGGTGGCCACCGCACCCTCTTCATTCTTTCCCTGTTTTTGAGTAGTTGTGCTGCTACTTCTGTGCCCTACAAACTGCACGGTCAGCCATTTTTCTCCATGAGATCTCTCTGTCGGCTCAATTAGATGCCCAATTTTGCTTTCTCTCATTTGCCGCCTTGTTAACTACATAGCATTTGCTAGCAGAAAATCTGACAGTCTCTTCTAAGACTCCTACAACAATGTAATCCTGAATTAATTCATCTTTTATGGCTCCATCTTCGCAGTTTTCAGCTAATCAATATAAATTGTTAATGAAGGCATCTCCACTCTCTCCCAGTCTTTGGGTACATCTATTGAATGTTGTCCTTTCTATGATGATGTTCCTTCTAAGGCTGAAACTTGTCAAAGGCTCTTATAACCTCTTCATATGTCGCTGTCTCTTCATTTATGCCCTGTTTGACCATTACCTCATCTGCAATACCACCTATGGTGTGGAGAAGAATACTAACCTGTTTCTTGCTAGTCTTCTCTGCTAGTCCCATTGTCATTCTGTACCTGGTAAACCCACAACCTCTGTTCTGTGACTTATCGGCTTGATCTGGGCCTTATAAGTGTCCAAAGCACTCTGGTAAAGGTAAGATTTTCTCCATGGCTTTTCATCACTCTAGCCTAACTTTGAGTTCTGCTGGCATTTTTCCTGTGCTGTACTTGCCCCGCAGTCATTTCTCTTGCTGCTTTTTCCAGTTGCTGTGCTCTTGGTGCTTTTTCCATCATGTTTTCCACTGTCACAATCTATCATCGTTGTGGGTCTTAGATGAGGTTGTCCTTGGTCTGAAGAAGGGTCAAATGGACTCGAAATGTTAACTCTGTTTCTCCCCCCACAGATGCTGTCAGACCTGCTGAGTTTTTCCAGCATTTTCTATTTTTATTTCAGATTCCCAGCATCCGCCATATTTTGTTTTTATTTTGTCCTTGGTCAGGATTGATAGAGACTGCTGGAGGCAAAGCTGTTGGTAAACTTTACCTTTCATTGAATATTCTACTAACTATGTACAGTATAAGGCTTAGCACAAGGTTTCACATTGAATGACCTCTCAGTATGCTCTGTTGTCATGTGCTATTACATCACTGATGATGTAGGCTATTCTATTTACAAATTTAACATTAACCCTTTATACTACAGTCAGAATCATATTAACTTAAAATTGTGTGTGTGTGTGTGTGTGTGTGTGTGTGTGTGTGTAAGCAAACATGCATGAATAAGAGTTCTTTTTGGTCTGTTTCACATTCCATAGTATATAACACTATATAATGCCAGATGCAAATGGTACTGTGCATCCACCAGTCACTGACTGGTAGTGCACTGTAACTGCAGTGTCAAGGTACGCGAAACCGTAAACTAGAACACTTTTTCTCTTGGTATGATAAGGGAAACTCTTCTGAACATCGGAGGCATTTTATTTTTACCTATTTACTCCATTCTCCTATGAAAGTATTTGTTTCTCAAAGACTTCTCACTGCGTCACAGCTGCATTTGGAAACTTGCATTGCGTAGTGTCTCACTTTTGCTGGTTCTAGCCCACAAGTTACCAGGTCTTTGAATTAAATTTCAGAACTTGCCATGATGGGATTTGAACTCTGGACTCTGGGTTTTCTAGTCCAGATCCAAAACTACTACAACTCCACTTCAGCAATACAGGTAAACATTGTACCATTTATGCTTTATGAATGTACCATCTTGAGGAAAGGGACAGTACTAGTTTGATGGTACAATTGATTTCATGAAGGTTTCATTCCCCTGCTGTCACTCCCTGATGGTCAAAATGTAAGTTTTAAACATTAGGAAAGCATCAAACTACAAAACTTAACCACGCCAGCTTAAGATTTTTTTAATGATGTTAAGAATGTGGAAAGATGTCATTAAAAAACTAAAACAAAAATCATTTTTCTTAAATTGATAATATGCCACTTTCAGACCCATTGCCCATAATTCTCCTTATTATGCATGACAATGTCCTGATTGTAATTTCCTGAGAGGAGGGGGGCTGTGGAGAGTAAGCAGCAGGGGGTAGTGGGCAGTGGTTCTGTGGGGACAGCGAATACTGTTCTCCCTGGCTCCACTTTTTTAATGGTGACTGCTTACAGACCTCAATGAATTTCAAGTCAGCAAGAAGCTGAGCACTTCTTCTGTTGTCTTTGCCTCTGGGCCCATTTCTTTGGCCAGGAGTCTTCCCCCACCCCACACAATGAGTCATTTTACCCATACATTTCTTCCTTATTAGTCAATCAAGTGTGCTATGGAAAAGAAAAAAACATTGGAATGGGCTAAACCAATTTAATTAGCTTCGCACCTATTACTTTAATGAAAACTGACAAGGTATTTAAATCGATACTGGCAAATGTGTAAACTTCTAAAGTTAACAGTCTTGCTTAGTTGCCAGTTTGTTGCAAGACACAACAACTGTTTTTGTTTAATATTTTTTCAGATTGCGTTTGAATGTCCATTGTCAACTGAATCATGACTCATCAAAACATGAACTATTTATTTAAAAGAGTATCATTGGTACATTCTAAATCGCAATGTAATATCAGGGAATCAATTATTTAACAAATGTCAACATCCTGGGGGTTATCTTTGACCAGAAACTGAACAGGACCAGACTCCTAAACACTGTGGCTACAAGACCAGGTCAGATCTGGGTATTCGTGAGAGAGTAACTCACCTCCTAAACCCCCAAAGCCTATCCAACAGTACAAGGCAAAAGCCAGGATTGTGATGGAATACTCGTCACTAGGCTGGATGAATGCAGCTCTAACATCACTCAAAAATCTTGACACCATCCAGAGCAAAGCAGCCCGCTTCATTGGCACCCCGTCCACCACCTTAAACATTCCCTCTGCCCACTACCGATGCACAATGGCAGCAGTGTGTAACATTTACAAGATGCGCTACAGCAACTCACCAAGGTTCCTTCAACAGCACCTTTCAAACCCATGACCTGTATCACCTAGAAGGACAAGGATAGCAGATGCATAGGAACACCACCACCTGCAAGTTCCCCTCCAAGCCACGCACATGATTTGGAAATATATTGCCATTCCTTCATTGTCGCTTGGTCAAAATCCTGGAACTCCCTTCCTAATAGCCCTGTGGTGTACCTATACCACATGGACTGCAATGGTTCAAGAAGGTGGCTCACCACCATCTTCTCAAGGGCAAATAGGGATGGACAATAAATGCTGGCCTAGCCAACGATGCCGACATCCTGTGAAAGAATAAAAAATTATCCCCAAGTTCTCTACTCCTGAATGCCCTTTAGAATTGTACCCCTTTTTTTATATTGGCTCTCCTCCTTCTTCTTACCAAAATGCATTACTTCTCAAGTTATTGTATTAAATTTCACCTGACACATGTCCACCCATTCCCCTAGCCTGTCTAAGTCCACTTGAACTCTACCACTATCCTTCTCACAGTTCACAATACTTCCCAGTTTTGTGTCATCTGCAATTTTTTAAATTGTTCCCCGCAACTGAAGTCTAGATTGTTAATATTGATCAAGATAAATTGTGTTTATATAGCACACTTCATGGCCTCAAGACATCCCAAGGCACTTTGACATGGTGATGAAATAATTTTGAAGTTGTTATAATGTGTATGACTGCGTACCTGGCATTACTCAATTCTGAAAAGAACTGCTACTTGCTAATATGCTCTCAACAAAAACAGCTTACCGTAGATGTTGGCATATAAGTCGATCCCTGTTTTTGGAGTGGTTTTTCGAGGCTTCAAAGGTTAACTATACGCCAAGTATGAAAGTGAAGCGTTGGTATGGGTGTGGGTGGTCACCGCCTTGAAATGTCATTGGCTTCTGATACAAAGAGTCAGCGTGCTTGAAACTCCCAAGTGCCTTTGCAACACAGGTCTACATCACCTGCTTGATCCCTTGTGCCTGGTTGTAAAGTGCCGATATGTAAAACATACATTTGAAGGTTAAAACATTGAGGCTGCCTACTGATGTACTTCAGCATGTCACGGCTGAAGAGGGGGATCGACTTATGTGTCCAATTTATAAAAAAACATGATTTTTGGAGCCGGATAAAATGGGAGTGTCTTATACACTGTGTTATCTTATTTGCCTTGATCTACGGTATATTTATGCAGTACCTTTAACATAATAATACATCCCAAGCTGCTTCACAGGAGCATTTTAAAACAAAATATGACACCAAGCCCTATAAGAGGATATTAGATCAGATGACCAAAACCTTGTTCAAAAAGTTAATTATTAAGGAGTGTTTTAAAAGCGTGTGTGATTATAGAGGCGGAGAGGTGTAGAGAGGGAATTCCATAGCTTGGGGCCTCAGCAGCTGAAGGCACAGCCACCAATGGCGGAGCAGTTAAAATCAGGGATGCTCATGTGGCTAGAATTAAATAAGCACAGCTATTTTGGAGGTTAGTGGGGCTGGAGGAGATTACAAATATAGGGAGGGGGCGAGTCCATGGAGGGATTTGGAAATGGGGGTGAGAATTTTGAAATCAAGATGCTGCTTGACAGGGAACCAATGTACAATAGGTGAACAGGACTTTGTGTGAGTTAAGACACAGACAGCAGAGTTTTGGATGACCTCAAGTTTGCTGAGGGTCGAATGTGTAGACCAACCAAGAGTTTGTTGGAATAGTCAAGCTTAGAGGTAATAAAGGCGGGAATGAGGGGTTTGGCAGCAGATGAGCTGTGCCAGGGAAAGTCAGCTAATGTTAAAGAGGTGGAAATAGGCAGTCTTAGAGATGGCACGAATATGTAGTCAGAAACTCATTTTGGGGTCAAATATGACACGAAACTTACATATAGACTGGTTTAACCTCAGACTGTTGCCAGGAAGAAGGATGAAGTTGGCGATTAGAGGACAGAGTTTGGAGCAGGAACAGAAAACAATGACTTCAGTCATCCCAATATTTAATTGAAGGAAATTTCTGCTCATCTATTATTGGATATCAGCTAAGCAGCCTGATGATTTAGCAACAGTGGAGAGGTGGTGGTGAGGTAGAGCTGGATGTCATCAGTATATATGTAAATGCTAACACTGCTTTCAGACAATATGGCCGAGGGGCATAATGGAAATAGGAGAGGGCCAGGGATAGATCATTGGGGGTCACCAGAGATAGTGATACATGAGCAAGAAGAGAAGCCATTGCAAGTGATACTTTGGATATAATTATGAGGATAAGAATGGAACCAGGTGGGACTACTATTATTATGCTATTTTGGAATATGTGAGCGCTTGCGTGTTAAGTCATGACAACAAATTGCAATGAAAACTGTTTTCAGTCAGTGATTTGTAACCATCCAATAAGCACTGCTTTATTATTCTAAATCAATATCTATTGTTGATTTTTCACACATCCTTAAAAGGGCACGTCACTATAATGGATACCGCTAAACTTTTTTTTTCACTCTAAACTCACACGCTCACAAGACCATTACACATTCACTGACACCTCACTCACTGCCAGCTCAAGGGACATCACCACTCACTCTCTCACTCACAACCTCCCATCTCCATCTGGCCTTATCTTCTCTGGAGAATGCCTCCTCATCCTTCACCCTCTTGCAACAGATCAATATGTGCCCCCTCTCTCTCGGATACCCCCCTTCCCCAGTAATGCCCTCGCTCTGCAGTCTCTTCCATTGCCTGAAGCCACTTCTCCCCCTTCCCCAAGCAAGCCATAGCCCAACAGCCATTGAAAAGCCACCCCAGCCTTATGGTTGGTCTCATAATTATAGACCTGCCCATGAGCCCCCCTAAAAGTGATGTGGTGCTGCCTGTGAAGCCTGGCACTGATTGCGCTACTGAACCAAGGTAGGCAAACAAGCCTCAAAGTCCTGAGTGAAGTGCAGCTCGCCAGGTACATGTCGCTTATGTTCAGTTGTGAAACATGTCGGCAAGCTGATGTTCTCAGATGATCCAGTGTGGGAGGACAATTCCGATGAGCTGGGCTTATAATGATATGCAGTTGTAGTACAATAAAGTTCTCAATGTGCAGCGGCAGGAAACAGGGGCTGCCTTTGATAGGTGGAGCAGATGATTGCAAACTGGTTTCACAATGTCATGAAACCGATTTTTGGCCTTCCCACCATACTGTCCACTCATGCGGCCATGACTCTCAGAACCAGCGGGCACGGAAAATTCCGTTGGGTGATAGTGTTCATAGATGGTAGAAGGTTACATCATGGTTACATCCAAATGAAATTGCACTTTTGCATTTAAAACTCAACAGTTATCTAGATGTGAAAGAAGTGGGTGATATTACAGCAACCATAAATTTTGTCATGCTGTAATCATACAGCTGAGATCAGGAACTGAGCATGTGAGGAAATATGGACAACAAGAAACATTTTTTTAATCACAGCAACACAGTAGGTTGAAGCATCAGAGTTAGGTTTTCTGTAGTAAATTAGATCTGAATTCTTTCAATATTCAGAATTGGAATTAGAACAAAATAAAATGAAGAACTCTGGAGCAGCAATCCTCTCGCTGTAGTAGTTTTCAAAACACAAGTGTTCAACATTTACCCGCTTTAATAAGAATTGTTAACATAACTTGTCACTGCCTCCTTAAGGGAAAGGATGACGCTCCTCATCATTTGCCATGCCTTTGTACTCTTTGCTGCTCTGTGCAAGTATATTGAAACTTAGTAATCTCATTGTGAAATGCAGATAGTAAATGGTACTATTAAGAATGAGCAGCTGATTCCAGAAAAACTCTTTATTTAGTAGATTGTTGGTGCAACTGTTGCAAGATCCAATGCACCACAGGATCTAACTCCCTCTTGAATAACTCTCAATAGTTTTTCCTGCACTATCCTATCCAAAAGAGCATTCGGCCAACTATTAGTCACTTTTTGGGTGAAGAAGTACTTCCTGACGTCAGCCCTGAACTTGCATTTTACCACTTAGTTGCCTTCTCCTTAATGGTTTAGATTGAAATAGTGCTACAGATTAACCTTGTCTATTCCACTTAGTATCTTTGGGACCTATTATTTGCTTTCATTCAAGATTAACCATTAAATGTTTTTGTAATCTTTCATCATAGCTCAATTCCGGTGATCAGCCATCTCTGAACTGCTTTCAGTACAAAGTGTTTCTCTTCTGCCTCAGTGACCAGTGCAAGTTGCAACCTGACCATAACATTATGTAACTTCAACTTGATGGCCTCTATCTTAAACTCAATTGAAATAGCAATGAAGTGCAGAATTCAGTTTGCTTTAGTGGTTGGTTCTGTTCTTTTTCACTTTTCCCTCGCTAGTTCAACGTCATTCATTCAGGATGTCCCCAGTTTTCTTTCTTCCAAGTGTAAGGCATTACATTTATCTCTATTGAATTTCATGTGTTGTAGGTCTGTCCATTTACAAATATTGTCTAGGTCTCTCTTTAATTATTTACTTAACAGACTCTTTCTTCTCCATCATCCCCGCACTCTCAGATAGTTTTGAATAATCCGTGAATTTGACCAACTTAGTTTATGTTTCTGAATCCAGGCAAGTGATGTAGTTCAGAAACTGTATTATCCCAACATTGATCCCTTGGGCACTCCATTCAATACATCGCCTGACCCCAATGTCACTCATCACCCCCCTAACTCTTTCAGCCAATTCCTCATCCTTCTCCAACTTCCATCTAATATGCCCACTGCTTTAAGTGCATGTGCAGATTTTCATGTGGAAACTTATTGAAGCTTTTTGGAAGTCTAAGTATTACTATGTCAATAGATTTTCCGATATCCACTTGGAATGTCACTTCCTAAAAATAGTCATGTGTGTTGGGTCAAGCCAAAGCTGCTTCTTCTGAAAGTATGTTCGCTGTCACTCAATAGGTTATTTTCTTATTGGGTTTCTTCAGTTTGTTGACAATGATCAGTTCCATTATTTACCAGTTATTAATGCAAGAAGAATGGGCCTATAATGTTAGAACTCAGATAGCCAGGATATGAAGGATAGAACACTGGAGCGAAGGCTTTATACAGTTAAAAAAATCTTAATTACAGAGATACAGTTACATATCACTCACCTCCAACCCAGCAATCCCAGCTTCAGCCTGTTCCTCCATATATATGAGCACAGGTGAGTCTTCAACTAATGCCCACCATCTAAATGCAATTAAAGAAACAATTAATATGCAATTACAAAGTAGTTACTCTGATTTGTTTTGTGGAAAATCAGTGTCACACTGGTTTCTTTCCATTCTAATGGACACCACCCCCCCCCACACCAACCACCCCCCAGCACCCCCGTCCAACTCCTCACACCACAATGACCATCACCTCTTCATAGATTTATAGATTTTGTCCCTAGTCTCACAATCAATCTGTGCTGTCTCTCTGGTGATTTGGTGTTGAGCGCATTAAGCCTGTCCATGCAAACGCTATCTTTTCTTCATCATTCATGGGACATGGGTGTCACTGGCAAGGTCAGCATTTATTGCCCATTCCTAATTACCCTCGAAAAGATGGTGATGAGCCTCATCCTTGAACCACTATAGTCTGTGTGGTGAAAGTACTTCCATGGTGTTGTTAGAAAGGGAGTTCCAGGAATTTGACCCATTGAAGGAATGGTCCTATATTTCCAAGTCGGAATAGTGTATGGCTTGGAGGGAACTTGCAAGTTCCCATATGCCTACTACCCTTGCCCTTCTAGGTTGCAGATGTTGTTGGTCTGAGATAAGAAAGAACATTGGCGAGTTGCTGCAATGTTTCTTGTAGATGGCACACAGTGCTGCCACTGTCCACCTATAGTGGAAGGAGTGAACGTTTAAGGGAGAAATGGAGCCACAATGAAGTGGTAATTTTTCCTGGATGCTATTGAACTAGAGTTATTAGAGCTGCACTATCCAGGCAAGTGGAGAGTATTCCATCACACTCCGCACTTGTACCTTGTAGATGATGGAAAGACTTTGGGGAGTCAGGTGGTGAGTCACTCAACACAGAATTCTCAGCCTCTGACCTGGCCTTGTAACTGCAGTATTTATAAGGGTGGTGAATTTAAATTTGTGCTCAATGGTGATCCCAGGATGTTGATAGTGTGAATTTGAAAATTCTAGTGCCTTTGGATGTTAAGGGGAGGTGGTTGCTTTCTCTCTTCTTGAAGATGGTCATTGCCTGGCACAAATGTTACTCACCACTTATCAGCCCAAGCTAAAATGTTGGCCAGGGCTTAATGTATGTGGACACGGGGTGCATCTTTACCTGAGGAGTTGCAGGTGGAACTGAACACTGTGCAACCATCAGTGAACATCCCCACTTCTGACTTTGTGATGGCGGGAAGGTCATTGATACTGCAGCTGAAGATGGAGGGGCCTAGGACACTGGCCTGAAGAACTCCTGTAGCAATGTCTAGGGGCTGAGGTGATCAGCCTTCAACAACCACAATTATTTTTCTTTGTGCTAGGTATGACTCCAGCCAGTGTAGAGTTTTGCTCTGATTCCCATTGACTTCAATGGGCTCCTGGATGCCACATTCGATCAAGTGTTGCCCTGATAGCCAGGGCAGTCACCCCCAACTCACCTCTGGATTTCAACTCTTTTGTCCATTTGTGGCCCAAGATTGCAATGAGGTCTGAAACTCAGTGGTCCTGGACAAACCCAAACTGAGCGCTAGTGAGCAGTTAATGCTGAGTAAGTGCTCCTTGGTAGCACTGTCCATAAGCCCTCCCATCACTTCATAGATGATTGAGAGTAGCCTGATGGAGCAGTAATTATTTCTTTATTCTTTCATGGGATGTGGGCATCGCTGGCAAGGCCAGTATTTGTAGCCCATCCCTAATTGCTCTTGAAATGTGTGGCTTGCTAGGGCAGTTAAGAGTTACTATATTGCTGTGGGCCTGGAGTCACATGTAGGCCAGACTGGGTAAGGATGGCAGATTTCCTTTCCAAAAGGACTTTAGTGAACCAGATGGGTTTTTTACGACAATCGATGATAGCTTTGCATTCCAGATTTGATTAATAGAATTTAAATTCCATCAGTAGCCATGGTAACATTTGAACCCATGTCCCCAGAGTATTAACCTAGGGCAGGATTCCACCCCACCCCCTCGCTGTCAGGGGCGAAGTTGAAGTGCGGGCGCGCACAAGCGCACCTCTGATCAGCACCCCCACAACCCTGCACACCGCCATTTTATGTGGGCAGACCAAATAAGGCCTGCCCAGCATGACGTCCGCACGGAGGTGCTATGCGCTCCCTGTGCGGGCGGTGGGGGGGGAGTTTCCTAAACCTGAGATTGCGCTCTTTGCGCATGTGCACAAGAGAGTGCATTCATCTCCCTGAGGCTAAGTGCTGCCTCAGGGAGATCACCTCTACTGTCAAAAACATTAAAAATAGAAAAAAAAAATCCCTGTCCTGTCCCCTCATGTGACACTGTCACATGAGTTGGGACAAGTCCGTAACTTTTTTAACAACTTTAATTAGATTTTTAAAAACCTACATGAAACCTCATCCCGCCCATGGATGAGGTTTCATGCTTTTTCTGAAGCCCGCCAGGGCTCCTGACCTGCCCACCCACCTTAAGGTTAGACCGGCAGGTCAATTAATTGCTTCAATGTCTCTGTCAATGGCCTCAATTGGCCATTGACAGGTCAGCGGGCGTGCAGCTGATTTTGCTGCGCCCCTGCATTCCTGAAAATTTAAATGGAGGGCGGTGACGTTGGGGGGAGTTCCGCCCGATGCCACTGCGTGTAATTTTACATGTCGGCGAGTGGGCCCCGATGCCCCCCCCAGCTCACCGATGGGAAAATCCTGCCCCTAGGCCTCTGGATTACTAGTCCTGTGGCATTGCTACTACGCCACCGCTGAACCTTATCTTGGTCAGTTTGGGTTTGTCCTGCTTTTTGTGTGTCAAATAATATCAAAATCATGAAATGCTCAACTCAGCAGTGGAGTGGCTTTGCACCATCTATCCCCAGTCTCGACCAAATTGTCCCAGAGAAGCCCTGAGGGAAAGCCAGGCACTTGACAAGGAAAAGGAAAAATCTGTACAAGAGACTGCTCCATCTTCCATTCTGCTGACAGATATCAAGATCCACAGGCAGGAAAATTGCCTTTAATCTCAGCCAAACTAGAGAATTGTGAATGGTAAAAAGCAAGTCTAAAATAAGAAGAAATATAAGATTTAACATTTTTTAGAAGGCCTTATTGAGAGGGGCAGTATTCATGGAAATGAACTATAAAGCATTAAATATAAAACATTTATTAAACCCTGATGTAGTTTATTTGTGATCATCTAAAATCAAATTACTAACAAAGAGAATGACAAGTTTCTGATTTAATAAAAGTTTAACCAGTGTGTTTAGCACCTCCCACTTGATTAAAATAGTCACATATTTAGAATAATAATTCCTTACTCAAATCTTACAAGGAAAATTATATTCTTATTGCAACAACTGGCAATTAAGTGCAAGTATTAATTAAACATAGCAATATAATAAAACACTACTATTATTAAAAGCCAACTGCAAGGCAAATTATTTCAAACAAGAATAACAGATTTGTCAGTAATTGTGGTTTGCATTAGAGCTCACTGTTATTAGGAGCTATATTTACATTTTTACATATTCAGCATGGCATTTTCAATAACAATTGGTATTATTTTGTCAGCTTTATACAGCAAATAGAAAATTAAATTGCAGGCAGATGAACAACTTTGGATTTAATTTACCAAAATATTGCTTCACAGGGTAAAGACCGGCATCATACAGTAATAGAGAATTAATATGATTGAAAAGATAGCATTTTCAATGTGTGGAGGGAATATGTTGATCGAGTTTCTCTCAGTCTTGGTTTAATGTTTGCACACCCACTTCTGAGATAGGAAGTTGTGATCTCAAAATCCATTCCAGAGACTTAGGCATATAATCTGGGCTCTCACTTCAGTACAATATTGATGAATGGTGCACTCCTGGTAACGCTACCTCTCAGATCAGGCATTAAACTGGGGCTCCATCTGCTTTCTCCGGGTGACATAAAAGATCCTGTGGCATTACTAACAAGCAGTGAATTTTTCTGGCCAATATTTATCCCTAAACCGACACCACTGTTATAGCTTAACTGATCATTTATCTCGCTGCCATATATGGGACCTACCTCTGTGCACAGATTGACTGTTGCATTTGGTTATATTACAGTAGTGATTATACTTGAAGAGTAATTCATTGGCTTCAATGGGCCTTTGGGCACCTTACATAAGTGAAATTTTTTTCTTTTATAGAGAACATGAGGCTGAGACAACCTGGCCAATCTCTATCTCTCAACCAATGTCACAAAAAATAGACCATTTGGTCATTAACATGTGGCTATTTGTGGGACCTTGCTGTTTACAAATTAGATGTCTCTATTCCTGCATTATGAAAGTGATCACACTTGAAAAGTACTTCATTGTAAAATGCTTTGGGACACCTTGAGGTCATGAAAGCCACTAGATAAACGCAGGTTCGTTCTTCTTTCCTAAGATCTACAAACAATGGGATGGTGGCGGTGGTCAGGGGTCGGTATATGAGTCAGAATCATAGGACTGAAAGGCTTAAGCTGTGATGTAAGGTAGGAGATTATGAAGGTAGAATGGATGAAATTATGAAGAGATTTGAAGAAAAATGCAAGGAATTTGAATTTGGTGCAGTTAGGAACAGGATGCCAATGGAGGTTGGTGAAGATAAGTGTAATGGGTCAGAAGGACTTCATACACAAATAGGTAGAGATGGTAGAAATTTGGAGTTTGTGCCTAGTGAAGTTCCAGACGCCGGTGAGGAGAGCACTGGAGAAATGATGTTTGGAGCTAATGAAAGAATGGATCAGGATTTCAGCAGTGATGGTAGGGAAAACTTTGGGGCACGAAATGTTGCAACTGTAGAAGGTTATTTACGTATTAATGAGAATTTAACTTAAACTTCTAAAACAGAAAATCCTGTTCCTGATAATACTACTCCTGAAATATATCTTGTTTTAGGGAGAATGTTGAAATTCTGTTCCTCCACATATGCACAGGGAAATGGATTATCATCATAAATATGTAAAACAGGCTTATTCCCACTGAATGCTAAAAAATTCTTTTTTTATTGTATGAGGTTTGCTGAATGGAAGGGAGATCATTACCAGGAGCTGAAATAGGCACTGTTCTTTATTGCTAATGATTATAATCATGCATCTCTTTGACATCTGTGTTCTAATTGCATACAGTGCTGTTTGTAACACTCATGAGGAACAAGCTGGTGTTAATTAATCTGCTCTTTTCCTGTTTACCCGAGCTTCTATTAAGATTAGATTCAACTATTGTTTAAGCAATGAAAGTGGCAAGACAGGTAAATATTCTGGAATCCTGGTTGATTATAGTTGATGATTTTGGGGAATTTCTTGAGAATTTTTCCTGAACAAGTTATATGGGTGGAGCCTAGTCCATAATGACATAGATTGAACAAGAGCTGCAGAAAGAGAAGGTTTGATGGTGTAACAATCTTCTCTCATTCAATGTTTTCTTATGCTTATAAAATGGAAATAGATTTCCGGTTACTTTAGTTAGCACATCAAACATGCCAACTCCCCAATTGTTTCACAAGATCTTGGCCTGAATTTTGTGGTGGAAATAATGGTAACATCAACAGTGCTCTCACCATTTATTAAAATGTAAATAGGACAGCAACTTCTTCTATGTGCAGTGAAACACGGAATTCAGGAAATTGTTTTCCAAATTGGCCTACTCCTTCAGAAACTGCATGATACTGGAATCACACTAAGACCCAGCATAGAAGCACATGAAATTGCAATTATTACATGATAGATATGTAGTAAAGGTGCCAGAAAAAGTTATGGTTTATCTTTTCTGGTCTAAGTAATTTTTTAGCAATGTGATAAATCTTAATTACTGCCAAACAACTTCTGTGGCACTGAAAATTGCATTTGCAATGTGGCATCTCATTCCTTCAGATTTTAATTATTGTTGAAAACTTTCTTCAAAAGTTCATTGTTTTTAACTTTTTTTTCTCTCCAATCATTCTTTCCCTCTCTTTATTTTGCTTTCTATGTAAGATTTGTCATTGAATTAACTGCTCTACCTTACACTCTCTAGTGGCAGACTCTGTGTGCCACATTAAGGATCCTTTAATCTGATATGTTAAGAAGATACACAATTACCTTCCCTGCACATACAGCTAGCATCATTCATTGCCACTGACCTCGCAATCTGGGCCATTACCTTTCTGTGCAGACGAGGGCTATCTAAAAAATATGGTGCATTTCCATTAAGTAGCCTTGTTAAAGGACTGTGAAAATCTACAAGAATATAAAGGTAAGCTGGCAGCCCGGGCAAATAGACAGCAGATGAAGTTTAATGTAGAACGATGTGAAATATCAGATATTGTTTGTAAGTTTTGGAAAAGAAAATGCACCTTAAATAGTAAAACTTTAAGTAGAGTAAAAGAGTATAAGGACCTTGGTGCACAGACACAGCATTAAAAGTAAAAGCACAAATGGATAAAGTCTAAAAAAGGGCATGTTTAGTTTTGTATTTCAATACGTAGAATACAAAAGTAAGGACATAATATTGAACTCGTTCAAGATATTAGTTAGCTTATACTGGAATATTGTGACAATTTTTGAAACACCAATACAGAAGGATATAAAAGCAGGGAGAAGATATGACATTCACTAGGCTGTTACTGAGGACAAAGGGTTATAGACATGGAATGTAGAGTGGGGTGGAGGAGAGGGATAAGGGAGAGGAAGTAGGGGAATTTTTTTAATCAAGCAGAGAAAACTAAGGAGATACTTTAAGATCATTAAAAGTTACATAAATGTACGAAGTGGTTGGCAAGGTAGTAATGAGAGGGTATCGATCTATGAATAATTAAACATGAAAAGCCCCTCAACATTCCATGCAAAACCCGTTACAAGGTAAGTGCTGCTTTGATAGGGCTTCTAAAAATTAAAATGAAGCATTATAATCAGAAACAGATATTGCAGTTCAATCCTAGTCATTCAAAATTCATGCAATTGCACATCCTGACCAGTGGGTGATGCTGGTACATACGTCTAAAGGTACACTTCAAGCAGAATTTCTCAGGATAGCCCTGGCCTCCAGTTATTTTTCAGAAAGATAGTTTTCCTTTCAACATAATTTCCTCCTCCTCATTCAGCATTAGTAATCAATGGAAAAGACACCATTACGCTGACCTCGAATAATGCCAGTTAAATTTCCATCCTTCCACCAGACCCGGCAATGGTGACCCTGCCTTCAATGAAAGATGGTCACTGACAGAGTTTGACACCCTTACTCTTTTTCTCAGCTTCTGCTTTCCCATTCATACTTGTAGTAACTGTAGCTTTAAGGAGTGTAGTGACTGTAGCTTTAAGACTTATGGTACTGTAGTATCATGTGACAACATGAACGAATCAGCCCTAAGCATGGGGAACCTTAGGGGTGGAGTTTTTGTCTAGTTGTGGATCTTGATGGAAGCATGTAACTGCTGCTGAAGCCCTGTAAATAAAGTTCGCTGTTTCTTATGAGAAACCTGTCTGGAAAGTCAAGTCTATAACAAAAGTCCATCCCATTTTCTCTCTTCTCATCCCTCACTTTTCCCCATTCCTGTCCACTTCACCATCCGTCTTCCTCACTTTCCCCTCTCCTCTCCCCTTTTCTTCCTACTTCCTGTTCTGCTTTATCCCTTTTCTCTTTCCTTTCCTTTTCATTCTTCTCTTCCATGCTCTAATGCTACTTGGCCTGAATATGGCACTTGGTCTTGGTTTGGAAAGCGAGAATTACAAGAAGAATTCAAGGAACGGTTAGAGAACTATTATTTATGGAGACAATAGTTTGTATGCCAAATTTTCACACTGTTATTGAATCAGATGCCATGTGCGTAGAGCCCAATTTAACTCTGTGCGAGTGGATGAGTTTTCAATGAGTTAAAATCTTGTCTCATACCTTTTAAAGAAATGGCATCAGATAGTTGGTTGATAAGGAAAATATGAAAGGGTGTGGTGAATGAGCGAGTGGGATTTAACTAGGTGGCTCATTGAGAAAAATCTAAGTGTAGTTCTGATGAATGTTAATTCTGTTTTTCTCTCCCTCAATGCTGCTTGACCTGCTGAATATTTTCAGCATGTTCTATTTTCTATATAAGTGTAGACTTGATGGGTAAGTGGCCTGTTTCTGCGCTGTAATGCTTTATGTTTCTACGGTGTTCATTACAGTATGGGAAAAATGCTAAAAAGCATGGATATTTTTCTAAATAGATCTTTGCAATTTTTTTAACTAATGCCCCTACCATTTTCAAATATTTTTCCTTTGCTTCCAACAAAATAATCTTACTTCTTCCCCCAGGGAAGAATTATCACAATATAAGGTTAATCATGGAGGTATATATTTTGATTTCAGCTTCTATTAATAAATCAGAATACTCCAAAAATTAGCAATTTTCTGTGAGGTTTACATTTGAGCATCAAGTAAAGGTGGAGTTTTATAGAGTCTCGCACTCAGTAGTTGCAGTTGAGCAGACACCACAGTCACATCGTACTGCCACAGGGTAGGTGTAGTATGGATCTATTCCAGGCTGACAATTGGGTAGTTTCACTGTGCCAAACCTGGTTTCATTATAGGTACAGACACGATGGTGTGCGTCGACATATGGAGGATCAAGAACCGGTTTCTGTGAGCAAAAGCATAGAACAACACTTACAAAACAATTCAAGGAACAGTATTATCTGTGTGCACTTATTCAAAACAAAGGCAAACTAACAGTAATACTCCTTCTACCCTGAAGCTGCTTAGTCTGCTATTTGCTGCCAGGGCTCAAGTCCTCATATTCTATTTTTATTTGTATTCCCTCTATAAGGAGTTAAAAGTTTAGTGATACACTAGGAATATATTTTCCTCTGTTTGTTAATACCAGTTGAGTTATAAAGCATTTCCCCAAATCAATCAACATGCCAGTGCTTTTTGTTAAGATTAGTAAACTGAAAAATGTACCCCTAGAATTTATTCATGGTAGTTTTATTTATGAGTGTTGTTCAGGAGGAGAGACACTAAGTGACACTTATTTAAAACTAGATTAACATGTGAAAAGTTACAGTAAGACAGGAAAACAGATTGTGATTTTTTTACTTACAAGTCACTCGTGGGAAAATAGTTACCAGAGAAAGCCAGTGAAGTCGTCAAATCAGTGGGAGGCATTGAAAAACGAGATTCTATGGGTACAATGTATACATGTCCCCACAAAGATAAAGGGTGGTACTGCCAAATCTGGACCCTCCCCCCACCCTTCGTTATCCAGAAACATGCAGGGTAAGATAAAGCAGAAATAGAGGGGAGAATTTTCCCCCCATTGGTGGGGTTGTGTGGGGGTGGGCACAAACCCGATCGGCACCCCTGATCGGATCAAGGCCACCATTTTACATGGACGGGCCAATCAAGATGACACGTGCCTGGAAGCGCTGAGCGCTCCCTGTGTGGGTGGGGGAGGGGGGAGTGTGGGATTCCCTGAGTCAAGGCCTGCACTCTTTCACACACAAATCTTCCGGAGGCACAAAGGTGCCTCAGGGAGATTAGTTTAAGTTTCAAAAATTTAAATAAAGAAAAGAAAAAATTTTAGGACATGTTCCCTCATGTGGCAGTGTCACATAAGCTGGGACATGTCAATGAAAATTAATGTAAACATTTATTTAATTTATAAGGCCTTCATGAAACTTCATCCCGCCCATGGATGAGATTCCATGAAAAATGTGAAGGCCGCCTGTGCTCTTTGCCTGCCCGCCAACTGTAAGGTTGGTCGGGCAGCTCAGTTTATTACTTTAATTGACTTTTAAATGGCCTTAATTGGCCTTTGACAGTTTGGCGGGTGCACAGCCAACTTGGCTGCGCGCCCGCCGAACTGAAAATCTAAATGACACATGGTGACATCGGAACACCTCAGTGAGTGAGCCCTACCCCCACTTGCCGAACCAAAAATTCAGGCCAGAAAGCTAATGACAGTCCAAAAAGTTTAATACTGTAGAAAGCCTAGAGGAGTATAGAAAGCACAGGGGTGAAGTAAAAAGGGAAATTAGAAAAGCAAAAAGAGGATACAAAAAGATATTGGCAGGTAAAATCAAAGAAAAACCAAAGATATTTTACCAGTACATTAAGAGCAAGGGAATGACTAAGGAAAGAGTAGGGCCTATCAGAGATATACATGGTAACTTGTGCGTTGATGCTGAATGGACAGGGTTCTCCATGAGTACTTTGTCTCTGTCTTCACTAAGGAGAGGGATGATGCAGACATTCTAGTTAAAGAGGAGGAGTGTGAAATATTAGATACAATAAGTATAGTGATTGAGGAAGCACTGGAGGAACTGACATCCTTGAAGGTAGATAAATTATCAGGACCAGATGGATTGTCTCCCAGGTTGTTAAAAGGGAGCCACGGTGGAAATAATGGATGCTCTGAGGATCATTTTCCGATTCTCACTAGATACAGGAAAGGTACCAGAAGATTGGAGGTCTGCGAATGTTGCACCAATATTTAGAAAGGATGCGGGGGATAGGCCAGAAAATTATAGGCCGGTCAGTCTGACTCGGTGGTGGGCAAATTATTGGAAAAAATTCTGATAAACTCTCTCTTAGAAAGGCACGGATTGATCAGGGATGGTCAGCATGGATTAGCTAGGGGAAGATCGTGTCTTACTAACTTAAGAGAATTTTTTGAGGAAGTAACAAGGAGGATTGATGAGGGTAGTGCAGCAGATGTTGTCTACTTGGATTTTAATAAGGCATTTGACAAGGTCCCTCATGGCAGACTAGTCAGAAAAGTGAGATCCCATGCAATACAGGAGAAGGTGGTGAGTTGGATCCAAAATTGGCTCAACGACAGGAAACAAAGGGTAATGGTCAATGGATGTTTTTGCGAATGGAAAGCAGTTCCCAGAGGCATTCCACAGGGCTGTGTTGGGGCCCTTTCTGTCTGTTGTATATATTAACGACTTGGACTTAAGTGTAGGAGGCATGATTGAGAAATTTGCAAATGACACAACAATCGGCCATGTAGTTGATAGTGAAAAGGATAGCTGTTGTCTCCAGAAAGATAACAATGGTTTGGTTGAGTGGGTGGAGAAGTCACAAATGGAATTCAATCCGGAAAAGTGTGAGATAATGCATTTGGGGAGGGCAAACAAAATAAGGGAATACTCAATAAACAGGAATTTATTGACAAGTGTTGAGGAAGTGAGAGACCTTGGCATGCATGTCCACAGGTCCCTGAAGGTGGCAGGACAGGCAGATAAGGTGGTAAAGAAAGCATATGGAATGCTTTCCTTTATTGGACAAGGTGTTGAATATAAAAGCAGGGATCTAAGTCTGGAACAGTATAAAATGCTTGTTAGGTCATAGCTGGAATTTTGTGTACAGTTTTAGTCACTACAATGCAGGAAGGACATAATTGCTCTGGGGAGAGTACAGAGGAGATTTAAAGAATGTAGTCAGGGCTAGAAAATTGCAGTTATGACAAAAAATTGGATAGGCTAGGGCTGTTTTCCTTAGAACAGAGGAGGCTGAGGGGTGACCTAACTGAGGTGTACAAAATTATGAGGTGCCTAGATAGGGTAGACAGGAAAGACCTGTTTCCCCAGCTGAGGGGTCAGTTGCCCAGGAGACTTAAGGTGATTGGTAGAAGGATTAGAGGGGACATGAGGAAACCCTTTTTCACCCAGAGGATGTTGGGCACCCAGAATTCAACTGTTTAAGTTGGTGGTTGAGGCTGAAATGCTCAACTAATTTAAAAGGTACCTGGATCTGCACCTGAAGTGCTGTATCCTGCAAGGCTATGGACCAGGTGCTGGAAATTGGGATTAAAAATGAGTGGCCAGTCTCTTTTTTCCTCTTTATTTGGCCGACGCAGACACAATGGGCTGAATGGCCTCTTTCTGCACCGTAACTTTTCTATGGTTCTAAGTAGACAACATACCTGGAGAAGCAACTGATTCCACATCCGGAGGGGGTGAATTTCGTGATATGGTGAGAGGCAGGTATCAAATGACATTTTCTTGTTCCTAATATTCTTGTGTTCTAATTTGAGATGCAATAATTTCTTGCATTTTACATTTGGTGGAAATAAGCTGCATGTAAGAACATAAGAAATAGGAGCAGGAGGCCATACTTCCCCTCACGCTCGTGTCCCAATCAATAAGATCACAGCTGAGCTCAAGTCCGCTTTGCTGCCCTATCACTATATCCCAAGACTTACCTAGTGCCCATAAATCAATCAATCTGAATCTTCAATATACTCAGTGACTGAGTATCCACAGATCTCTGATGTGGAGAATTCCAAAGATTCACAACCCTCTGAGTGAAGACATTTCTCCTCATCGCAGTCCTAATAGATGACCCCTTCTCTTTAGACTATGAGCAGCTAGTTGTAAATTCTTCAGCCAGCAGAAAGAGCAGCATCTAACCTGTGAAACCCTCTAAAAATATGTTTCAATGAGATCACCTCTCAATCATCTAAACTCAGAGAATACAGGCCCATTCGACACAATCTCTCCCAGACAGTTGGACTATCCATTCCAGGAATCAATCTAGTGAACTTTTGCTATACCTTCTCTAAGGCATTTATATCCTTCCTTAGATAAAGAGCCAAACTGTACACAATACATAGGTAACGTCTCAACAAAATCCTTTACAATTGCAGCAAGGCTTCCTTACTCTTGTCCTCTAACCCCTATGTAATAAATGTAACTTTATTTGCGTTCCTAATTGCTAGCTGTGCAATTC
Organism: Carcharodon carcharias; assembly: GCF_017639515.1. Lineage (NCBI taxonomy): Eukaryota > Metazoa > Chordata > Chondrichthyes > Lamniformes > Lamnidae > Carcharodon > Carcharodon carcharias. The sequence continues at coordinate 86,458,812 of NC_054486.1, forward strand.
ATGTACAAGAACACCCAAATCCCTCTGAATACGAACATTTATTAGTCTCTCACTATTTAAATAACAATTTTTAAAAAGGGTGGTCTTTTATGAGGTTGTTACTTTCATAATCAGCATCAACAAAATATAAAGTTAGGACTTTTTTCAGATTGAAATAATTAGGGTTATTATTTAACATGACGTGGCAGTATGTAACCATATTGCATATTAAGGCAAAGATTGTGAAATGTTAGAGTAGATATTGACAGTTGTAACAACATCACAAATGATTGATTGTTGAAAAGCTCTCATTTCAAGCATTATTGCAGTGTTTATGAAAAATACCTCATCTATTTTCATATGATTTGCCATGATTTGAATTTACATCAGTGGTGCCAAAAATGTCCAATATTGTGTTAATATTGTATTAATATATATATATTAAACTATTTCCAGCTTTTAGAAAATGTCATTTCATATCAAGAACATTACAGAAAAGAGTTCACATCTTTATTCAGTTTTACATTTGTCTCCAGCTGAGTACAACAAATGGAATTCATGAGGAAAATGATATCATCAGGTTCCCTGGCTCACCTCCCAGGTCTCACATCGTCCCCAGCAGGCATCTGTGCTGATTCGTAACCCTTTACACCCAGGTTTCTTGGCCAAGAATGTAAACTCTCTTACAGCACAACCAATGAATGTCCGCAAGCTGATATTGGAGGCTGGAAGGACCTTTACATAAACAACCAGCAGCTGAAGAATGAGACTCCCCCAGATTACGTGGTGAAGATTCAGTCTAAAACAAACCACACATTTTAATTTGTTAATGCTAATGATAGGCTAAAAGCAATAAAATTAGGTATCATATAGCAAATGTCATGCATTGCAAATGATAGCTTATGACTAAACGAATATCAATCTATTCTCTTGTGATTCTCAGTCTAGGGGAGAAGAGATAGGAACAAGATAAATACACAATATTATTATGATTATTGGAAAAAAATGATAGTGGACTTTGTGACCTTAATTATTACTGTACAATATATGGCAGACATGTCACTTGTCCTCCTCTGGTAATCTTACATTACAGCAGAGGATTGCCATGCAATGTACTGACCTGAAGGTGCAACGACACTTTTATCTGGAAACTGGCCCTGTGTCCATGCCCCATAGCCTCACTGTATATCTCTAATCACTTCAATATATGGAGAAACACCAGTCTGCCACGTTATGTAATTCAAGCTAAACCACTAATATTAATTTAATTACAAGAAATGAATTCATACATAAGCAAAATGAATATAGCCCAACTATGTTTAATTTACACAATATTGAATTCCTAACTTGAAAAGTAACACAAAAACCTAGAAATTGCTTTATGCTCAACTTCAGGCATGCTGAAACCAAGTGCGTAAGGTAATCATGTGCAATACACCCCATCTTGCGGCATCTGTTATGACCAGCATGTTAGTGTTGAAGAAGGTAAAGACTAGCTGGCAAGGATGTTGGCATTGGATCCATGGTGAATCCAGAGGGGGGACAAGATCGACAGCTGAGCAAGCGGTGATCTGAGCTGTTCACAGGTTTAAGAGCACACCTGCTCCTCCTTGTCCCATATTCAGGCAAGTAACTGGCTTCTTTCAATGGTTCCTTTAAGGTCTCAAACTGGGACCCACAGTCCCTTTAGGTTCTGTCAAGTTTTTCCAGGGAGTCCACAAAATGATGTGAAAATGCAAGCTGGGAGGCGGGAGCTGATTGTGGCTGTCACGTATGCAGTGTCAAGTAGAATGGTTGTCTCATCCAGAAGGAGAGTACGCATGATGGAGCACTGAGAGCAGCATGAAAGCAAATACCTGTTTTCTTAAAAGCTTTATTAAAGCATATATTTCATATAGTAAATATTATACAGTATTTAGACTTGGGAGTCCATGATTATTAACCTATTTGAAAAAGGTCCTTTAACTAAAATAGTTGCAGACCCAGAGGCACTACCACTGGTGTCCCTGTACCTGGAGTAGCTTTGATTTGCACAGGCCACCTATTTCTTTGCCATCCCTGTCAGGGTAGGGCAATGGTTTCTGGCAAATTTACCAAAACCCAAAGTACTTTCAAACACATTCCAATTGAGAAAGTTCCGTAAACTTAATTTATCTGCAAGCTTTGCCAAAACCCGCGTTGCCCAATTTTTTTATCCTGGCATCATGTCAGATGGTTGGACTCTCTGACATTAGGATATCACCATTTCCAAGTGTGATGGCACATGCAGGAGATGCATCTGTCTCTACCCATAATAAAGATGGATGTTGCCCATGATACTGCCTGTTGGAGTGGGTGCTACGCAAATTAATTTGGTGGCTACTATCTTTTGAATGAGGCATGTAGCCAACCCCTCACAGGTGGATGTAAAAGACCTAGATGTTACAAAGGTAACAAAAAACAACTGAAGGATCTCTATCTGAATGTACGTAGCATTCATAACAAAGTAAATGGATTGATGGCCCATACTGAAGTAAATAAATATGATCTGATAGCAATTACAAAGATGTGGCTGCAGGACAACAATGATTGGGTCCTTAACATTGAAGGGTACATGACATTCAAGAAGAATAGGAAGCTAAGTAAAGGTGGAGAGGTGGCACTGTTAATCAAACAGGGCAATGGTTCAATAGTTAGAGATGGCCTTGGTTCAGAAAATCAGGATGTAGAATCGGTTTGGGTGGAGATGAGGAATAGTAGAGGATAAAAGTCAAAAGTGGGAGTGGTCTACAGACCTCCTACAGTGTAGGACAAAGTATTCAAGAGAAAATATTGTGTGCTTGTGATAAATGGATGGCAAAAATCATGGGTGATTTTAATCTATACACAAACTGGAAAAATCAGATTGGCAGTAGTAGCCTGGATGAGGAGTTCTTAGAATGCTTTTGAGATGGTTTCTTAGAGCAGCATGTTCTGGAACCAACCAGAGAGCATGTTATATTAGATTTAATATTGTGTAATGTGACAGGATTAATTAATGACCTCAGAGTAAAGGCACCCCTAGGTAGCAGCGACCACAATATGGTTGAATTTTACATCCAGTTTGAAAGGGAGAAGAGTGGTTCTTAGATTAGTAACTTAAACTTAAATAAGGGCAACTATGTGGGGATAAAAGCTGAGCTGGCTGAAGTGAACCGAGAAACTAGGCTAGAGGATAGATCAATAATGAAGCAGTGGATATTTAAGGGGATATTTCAGAGTATTCAGAATAAGTACATTCCTACTATAAAGAAAAATTCTAAGGTGAGGACCCATCATCCGTGGTTAACTGGAGATATTAAGGAAAGCATCAAACTTAAGGAAAAAGCATACAACTCTGCAAAGATGAGTGGCAGAACAGATGATTGGATAGAATATGAAAAATGGCAGAGAATGACTAAAAGGTTAATCAGGAGAAAGAAATTAGGGTATAAGAGTAAGCTAGCTAGAAATGTAAAAACAGATAGCAAGATTTTCTACAGGTATTTAAAAAGGAAACGAGTAAGTAAAGTGAGTGTTGGTCCTCTAGAGAGCAACAGTGGAGAGTTAATAGTAGATAATAAGGAAGCAGCAGAAGATATGAACAAATATTTTGTTTCTGTGTTCACTATAGAGGATACAAAAAACATTCCAGCAATAGCTGCAAATCAGGAGGTGACGGAAGAAAGGAACATGGTGAAATTGAAATCACTAGGGAAAAGATACTGAGCAAATTGATAGAGCTATGGGCTGGCAAGTGTCCGAGCCCCAATGGACCACATCTTAGGGTCTTAAAAGAGGTGGCTAATGAGGTAGTCGATGCGCTGGTGTTAATTTTCCAAAATTCACGAGATTCTGGAAAGGTTCCATCAGATTGGAAAGTAGCAAATATTACCCCTCCATTCAAGAAGGGAGGGAGGCAGAAAACAGGAAACTATAGACCAGTTAGCTTGACATCTGTTGTGGGGAAGTTATTAGAATCGATCATTAAGGAGGTTGTAGCTGGGCACTTTAAAGAGCTCAAAGCCAATGGGATGAGTCAGAATGGTTTTGTGATAGGAAAATCATGCTTAATCAATCTAATGGAGTTTTTCAAAGAGTAACATGCACAGTGGATAAAGGGGATTACTTGGATTTCCAAAAGGCATTTGATAAAGTGCCACATGAAAGGTTATTATGGAAAATCAAGGTGCAGGATGTAGTGGGTAACATATTAGTATGGGTAGAAGATTGGCTGGTTGGCAGAAAACAGAGAGTATGCATAAATGGGACCTTTTCTAATTGGCAGGATGTGACGAGTGGCATCCCACAAGGGTGTGAACTGGGGTCTCAACTTTTTACGATTTACATCAATGACTTAATGAGGGGAGTGAAGACATGGTAGCTAAATTTGCAGATGACACAAAGATAAGTAGGAAAATATGAAGAGGACATGAGGAGGTTGTAGATGGATATAAATAGATTGAGTGAGTGGGCAAAGATCTGGCAAATGGAGTTTAATGTGGGAAAATGTGAAGTTGTTCATTTGAACAAAAAAGCAGAGTATTACTTAAATGGAGAATGGCTGCATAATTCTGAAGTGCAGATGGATATAGGTATTCTAGTACATGAGTCACAAAAAGTTAGTATGCAGGTACAGCAAGTAATTAAGAAGGCTAATGGAATGCTATCCTTTATTACGAGAGGGATTGAACATAAAAGTAAGGATGTTATGCTTCAGTTATACAGGGCATTGGTGAGACCGCGCCTCGAATACTGTGAGCAGTTTTGGTCTCCTTATTTAAAGAAGGATGTAAATGCATTGGAGACGGTTCAAAGGAGGTTTAGTAGATCGATACCTGGCGTGAGTGGGTTATGTAATGAAGAAAGGTTGGACAGACTGGGCTTGTTTTCACTGGAGTTTAGAAGATTGAGGGGTGACCTGATTGAAATATACAAGATCATGAACAGCCCTGACAAGGTGGATGTTGAAAGGATGTTTCCTCTTGTGGGTGAGTTCAGAACTAGGAGCCACTGCTTTAAAATTAGGGGTCACCCTTTTAGGACAGAGATAAGGAGAATTTTTTTCTCTCAAAGGGTTGTGAGACTTTGGAATTCTCTGCCTCAGAAGGTGGTGGAGGTGGGGGTCATTGAATATTTTTAAGGCAGAGGTAGATAGATTCTTGTTAGGCAAAGGTTATCAGGGTTGGACGGGAATGTGGAAATTGAAACACAAGAAGATCGGCCATGATCTTATTGAATGGCGGAGCAGGCTCAAGGGGTCCAATAGTCCATTCCTGTTCCTATTTCTTAAGTTATTATATTCTTGTCCCATGACACTATCGAAGTAGAGTGGGGAGCTCTGCCCAGTGCCCTGGCCAATAGTTATCCTTTAACCAACACCATTAAAATAGGTTATCTGGTCATCATCACATTCGTGGGAAATTGTTGCGTACAAAATTGCTGTTGCATATCCTATATTACAACAGTGACTACATTTCAAAAGTAGTTCATTGTTAAGCACTTTGAGAGACCCTGAGGTTATGAACTGGGCTATATAAGTGCAAAACATTCTTCCTTTCATGTGTGGGCAAGCTGTTTGACTAAGGTGAGCATCACAAACGAGCTGCATATTGTGTTTATTCCTGTCTGTGTTTTCACACTTGAGCACTGAGTCACTGGATAGTGACTCGGAACGGAAACTCTGATTGATTTGAAACGTCTTTGCACTGAAGGCCCCGCCCGGCCATGGCCTTGCTGAGAGCAGATACCAAAATCAGACATCCCCTGCTCTGTATAGCTCAGTCCCACACTGACTAGCGGATCTGACCACAAGGTCTTCGGGCATGTTAAAGTGTTGCTGTACAAATGCATGTGTGTGAAATCGGACTATAAACAAACCACTTGTAAATATCTGTTTTGAGCTAACATCCCGTTAATGAAAACATCAATTTTTTTCACTCAATTTAAAAGTCCGAAGCGATTTGTGACATTTTACAACAAAATAAATATTAGTTAAAATCACCATTTCAACTTTGAAAGATTAACTTCAAAACCAGTAGCTAATTATGTTTTTCAAGACATCTTAAGCGGTGTTTATAATACACAAGAGATGAGCACTATAATTGTATTGAACACACATTAACTTGGCATATTTTCTGAAGGATGTAGTCTTGCGTGGCTTTGGTTTCACACCAGCTTACAGCATAACTGTCACTCGTGGCTTTTGAAGCTTAGACCTTAAAAGTGCCCAATGAATCCTCTTTAAACTTTAAGCTTATAATAATAGAACAAAGTAGCTCTTTCACAGCATTAAAGTTGGTAACATTAAGCAAAATTCTGCGTGCACATATACAGGGTGTCTTCCCTTCACGTGCAGAACAAGCAGTTAGTTTAAATTGGTGCTATTCAATTGTGTTGCTACAAAAATGGTAACCTTACCACAACACTACCAAACGTAAAACTTCATTATTAGGCATCACTTGGTCACTATAAAAGTTTAAAAAATATAAGCACCTAATGTTAAGTAACGTTTAGTTTACTTTGCAAAATCAAAACATCCCAAACTACGGAGAGCGTGTCACTTACCTGTAACTCCACATCTTTTGATCTATATCTGTTTGCTCTTCTCTTCGAAGAGTTGAGACTCTTCAGATTATTTCTCAGTCTTCACGAGATACAAAAGCTTCACCTTTTACATTCACTCAAACAAACACTAAAGACTGAAAGACTTTATATCTACAGATTAGTCAACATTATCAGCGTCCTGACACTATGTCTCTAGCTGCTGGTTCCGAAGCTCTCGCAGTTTTGAAATATATGGAGAAAGCAACTGTCAATCAGTACCAGCGTCCTGCAGTTCCTCCCTCCAACCTGTCACAGACATCAGGCTGCTCAGATCAATCGACACCTGACATGTCATGTTACAATCAAAGACAAAATTGAGACAACATGGGCTCACTAAAGATAATGAGCATTTAATTCCATCTTACGGTGGGCACCGTATTTTTGGAATTTTGTTTTGGAGCAAGCAGAGCAGGTATCAAGGACAGTTTTAAATTTTAAACAGAACTCAAAAGTTGTGTTTGTATAATGCAAGGCTTGTAATCCATAGTAGTTAGTAGCCCTAAGCTACTAAAGGTTTTGTCAGACTGTAACATTTTAAACATCAGAGGTGCTGGAGCCTACCCATTTTTACCAAATCAAGATCAATACAACTGTAAACACCTGCCCTGACCTCTACAGTGAGTAAAGTTGATGCAGTCCATAACTCGCTTTGTCACGTGATGATTAATAATGGCTTAGAGTTGCAGCCAGAGCAAATTAAAGGACTGAATGGACTTACTTAAGGTAGGCTACTGCCATTTTAGTGGGATTCAAAATTCATGTTAGTTTCTTTGTTAGTGTAACAACATAATCAGATCATTTTTAAAAAATGCTTTTTAAGGCAAGAGTTGCTATCAATGTTTATTTTCTTTGGTAACAAGAAAGCAAGCCAGCAGGGGAACATGAAAGTCTTTAAAATGATGGGAGGCATTGTTAGTATGGATGAAGCAAGCAGTGGAACACAGGGTTAGCATAGAAGTTCAGGAATTGAAATATTATCAGCTGAAAAGGGTGTTGATTGAGAAAAACCTTTTTCCTCACAATATAAAGGATATGTGAAATAGACTTGAGCAAAGGAAACAAATTTGGTATGCATTAATCCCTCGATTGATAAACAGGTGTAACAGACTTTTCCAAAGCGCGATTTTGACTTGCCTGCATTCCTGTTGTTTCCATGACCCCATTGGCAGTCCCATTCACCCTGGACAGAAACAAATGTTCTTCTTTAAACCCATGATTCTTGTCATTATTGGCAGGGCAATCGTCTATATAACCAATGCTTCCCACATCCTCAGAATGGCATTGTATGCTATATTGGAGAGAAAGAGATAATCAACAGCACTGTGGGTGTACCTGCACCAGACGAACTACTGCAGTTCAAGAAGGCAGCTCATCACCACCTTCTCAAGGGATGAGCAACATATGCTGACCTTGCTCGTGATGCCCACAATCCATGAAATAACAAAGACATTTTTAAAAATCATGAAATAAACAATCCCTGGGTTGTTGCTGTCAAGCACATGTCACTGATGGAAAGCAATCAGCTAGCTTTCACTAGTAGCAACATGCAGGAGTATTATACATGGGGGAAATAGATATGCACTACTTTTGTGTGGGAGATTAACTAAGTGGAGTTAAATCTATGATAGGTAAATTAGTATCATTAGTGCCACATGATCCAGTATCATTGCTGTGCACTCCTAACTCAGGTACAAAAGCAACTTGCATTTATATAGATCATTTAGTGTAGAAAGGCAATTGTCCAATACAGTCCTAACAATGGACGTTACCCTAGTTTTACCACTAAGTATTTTTATACTTCTCAACAGTCATTTTTATACTATACACATATAGTTCCATTGTCAAGATGAGAAATTAGGTTAAGGCTGCCTGTTCTCATTTAGGATAGAACGGAGAGACTAGCAGCCCACCGGGCTGGACTGACTTTAAAGCCAAATGTTAAGAGGACAGTTATGCTAGATCACTGCACTTTCGGGTTTCCTAGATATCATTTCTTTAATAATCATCGTTTCATTTTATTGTAATCAAATTGAAATAAAAAACATACAATGTGACAAAGATTAGTGGCAAACCAGAGGATTGGGAAAGTTTTAAAAACCAATGAAAGATGACAAAAAAAAAGATAAAGAGGGAGAAAATAAACTTTGAGGGTAAACTAGCAAATAATATAAAAACAGACAGTAAGATTTCCTTAAGTATATAAAAAGGAAGAGAGGGACCAAAGTGAACATAGGCCCCTTAGAGAATGAGGCTGGGGAAATAAATATGAGGAACAAGGAAATGGCAGAGAAGTTGAATAAATGCTTTGCATCAGTTTTCATGGTAGAAGACATTAATAGCATTCCAAAGATACTAAATAATCAAGAGGCAAAAGGGGTCGGGAGGTGGTGGGGAGGGGGGGTGAGGAAATAAATATAATAACTATCACTAGAGAAAAAGCACTAGGGAAATTAAGGGGGCTAAAGGCTGATAAGTCCCCTGGACCTGATGGGTTGCATCCTAGGATATTAAAGGAAGTAGTTACACATATAGTGGATGCACTGGTAGTAATCTTCCAAGAATCCTTAGATTCTGGAAAAGTCCCAGAAGATTGGAAAACTGCCAATGTAACACCCTTATTCAAAAAAGTGGGGGGGGGGAGACAAAAAACGTAACTATAGGCCAGTTAGCTTAACATCTGTCATTGGGAAAATGTTAGAGTCTATTATAAAGGATGTAATAGCAGAGCATTTAGAAATGCATAATATAATCAAGCAGAGTCAGCATGGCTTCATGAAGGGGAAATCATTCTTGGCAAATTTATTAGTATTCTTTGAGGGGATAACAAGCAGGATAGATAAAGGGGAACTAGTGGACGTAATATATTTGGATTTCCAAAAGGCATTTGATAAGGTACCACACATAAGACTATGTAATAAGATAAGAGCCCATGGTGTTGGGGGTAGTATATTAGCATGGATAGAGGATTGGCTAACTAATAGAAGACAGAAAGTTGGGATAAGGGGTGCATTTTCAGGATGGCAACCTGTTACTTGTGGAGTGCCACAGGCATCAGTTCTGGGGCCACAGTTGTTTACAATTTATATTAATGACTTAGATGATGGAAGTGAATGTACTATCACCAAGTTTGCAGATGACACAAAAATATGTAGGAAGACAAGTGGTGAGGATGACACGAAGAATCTACAGATTGAAATAGACAGGTTAAGTGAGTGGGCAAAAATCTGGCAGATGGAATATAATGTGGGAAAATGTGAGGTTACGCATTTTGGCAGGAAGAATAGGGGTGCTGAATATTATTTACATGGAGAAAGACCGCAGAAAGCTACAGCACAGAGGGATTTGGGGGTCCTCATGCATGAATCCCAAAAAGCCAACATACAAGTTCAGCAGGTAATAGGGAAGGCAAATGGAATGTTGGCCTTTATTTCAAGGGGGAATAGAGTATAAAAATAGGGAAGTCTTTCTAAAACTATACAAGCCACACCTAGAATACTGTGAACAGTTTTGGTGCCCTTATCTGAGCAAGGATATACTGGCGTTGGGGACAGTTCAGAGGAAGTTCACTAGGTTGATCCTGGGTATGGAGGGATTTTCTGATGAGGAGAGGTTGAGTAGGTTCAGCCTGTACTCATTGGAGTTTAGAAAAATGAGACGCGACCTTATTGAAACATATAAGATTATTAGGGGGCTTGACAGGGTAGATGCTGAGAGGTTGTTTCCCCTTGTGGGAGAGTCTAGGACCAGAGGGCATCATCTCAGAGTAAGGGGAAATCCCTCTGTGCTGTAGCTTTCTGCAGTCTTTCCCCATGTAAATAATATTCAGCTCCCCCCAATTCTTCCTGCCAAAATGCATAACCTCACATTTTACCACATTATATTCCATTTAAGACAGAGATGAAGAGGAATCTCTTCTCTCACAGGATAGTGAATTTGTGGAATTCTTTACCATAGAGGGCTGTAGAGGCTGGGTCGTTAAGTATATTCAAGGCTGGGATAGACAGATTTTTAATCAGTAAGGGAATCAAGGGTTATGGAGAAAAGGTAGGAAAGTGAAGTTGAGGATTATCGGATCGGCCCTGAGCTCATTGAATGGTGGGGCATACTTGATGGGCTGAATGGCCTACTTCTGCTCCTACATCTTATAGTCTTATGGTCTATCAGGAAAGAAAATGGGCAGAGAGGCAACATTTTAAGCACGCAATCCCCTAATGTGGACCTGGTGAAACTGATTTCAACATAAAGAATTCTGAACTTTTTTTTACCTATCCCCAAATAAAACAACTATGCAGTTTTCAGTAATTGAACTAAGCTAGCAACCACATATAAAAATTTTCAAGTACCAGTTAGGTCTTCATATATAATTCCTCATGTTGAAGTCAGAGGGGTTGAATTATTATTTATAGTCACATTTAGAGTGCATAGAGTATCATTGAGTAAATTAATAACAAAGGCAAGTCATTCTCTGAGATTTACAGTAAGAAACCAAGTTCTCAGAGATAAAGGAGCATTTCAAAGCTTTTCTGTAGCCACTCTTGTTGGCTCTCACACACTCAACTTGCCCCTCTGCCTATGTTTAGACTGCCTGACATGTTTATGGGGCTTAGATCTGCTCACAGAGAGACTAATAAACTCTGCAGCTGACAGCAACATCTACAATAAAGCTTTGAAATGTCATTTTCTCTCCAAGCACTTGGTTTCTTACTGTGAACCTAGTTCAGTTTGAGTTAAATACTAGTGCACTTAGGATCTGAAGAGTGTCACTGATCTCCATGGTAATGATTGGGCGAGGTGCAAACCATGTTTCCTCTATACACCATCCCCTTCCTCCCTCCTTCAGGTACTTCATCCCAAGAGGGTATTGCATACATGGACTTTCATTGGATTGGTTCATGATTATGCTTGGCAAAGTACTACAGTGGCTTGCCATTGCCTCCTGCAGTGTGGCTAACTCTCATCACCTGCCATCAGGCATATTAGAAGGTTTTACAGGCTGACAAAAATCAATCTGTTTGGCCACATTATGAGCACACCTTCCATGGCTGTCAAGTCCTGAAATAGGACTTGAACCTTGAGCTTCTAGCCAGGGGCAGGGATGTTATGACTGCACCACAAGATCTCTCACACAATGCACCACAAGGAACCTAAAAATTGGCGATGAATACATCTGCACTAAAAAACCAACTGCTGATTAGGTAAAAACATTACTCATCAAAAGCAAATGAGAAATAGATAAATCAATGTAGCTGCTAAGCATATGAAATAGTTACTCTTCTATTCTCGCTTGTGAGTTCTGTAGCAGTTTAGTTTAAAACCGAAAGACCAGCTTTTTAAAAGTAAAAACAATACTTTATTTGCCACATTTCATCTTCTGCTCACTTTGTACAATAATGAAACCAACCCAGATAATATATTATGTGTGTCTCAATTCTATTGAATCTATTGCAATTATTCATCACAAACATGGATATATCAATCACAATCTAATAGCTAGAAGGTGATTTTACCATGCTTGAATAAAGTGCTAATAGCTACTTGGAACAGGATACCTGCTGAACTAGTCTCATTGGAGCCTGCTGAACTAGTCTTACCAAAGTATACATTTTAAATGAGAAAGGCAGTGAGGTAGAGTTTCTGCTTTGGGCACTATCAGTGATCTGGGTACAAATTGCATCCAAAACTGTGCTAGTTTTGTGAAGTGTTTTTCCCCCCCTCTGAGTTTCCATTCAAACTCATTTGCATATAACATCACAAAATCTGCAATGAACTAGCACAACTGGGCAGTGCTTTATAACTTTAAAAATAAATATTCCTTTAAAGATATTCCTTATATATTTAAGAGTGGTAACTTGGCACAATTTGATTAATATAACTGAAAATGGGTCCATCACAAAATATAAGCATTTTTAATCAATCTCAATCCACCACCCGTGAGTAACCTGATTTTAAATGATTAAAAGTGGCACTTAAAAGATATGCAGACCACTTACTAGGTATACTGGCACACAGTAGTCAGTTGCTTAGTGAATTAAAAAGAAATTGTAATTTTTAAAATGTGCGTTATTGCGTCCTTGTGTTCAAAAGAACAAGCTTAATTTTTAGAGACTCCTTGAAAGCTTGCCAACAGGTAGAAACTCACAATGGCGATTAATCTTTCCTGAGGATGTGACCAGTTTTGTGGGCAAAAAGTCACAGAAACTCAATTTTCCCTGAAGATCATTGGTGCTTAAAATCTTGTCTTTGATTTGTGGTGCAATGATAGGGTCCCTAGCTCTGGGTTCAAATCCTGCTTCGGGACTTGATGGCCATGGGAGATACATTTGTATCATGGCCAAACAGGTTGATTTTCAGCCTGTAAATCCTTCTGTTATGCCTGATGGCAGGTGATAAGAGCAGAAGAACTCTTATGGTCAGCCATACCGCAGAAGGCATGGCAAACCGCTGCAGTACTTCAAACATGATTATGGACCAATCCATTGGAAGTGCATAGTTGCCAACACCCTCTTAGGGCATGGTATCTGCAGGAGGACACCTAAAAGACCCAATGCAACCAAACAAAAGCTCTAACCCAGAGTTTTTGAATCAAAGTGTTGAAGACTTCTACTGTTCAAATATAGGTAATATTGAGGTATGAAAGAATTGTTATTGTTATAACATTCATAAGATATTATAAATGAAAAAATACTCTTCTTTGTGTAAAGTTGAACTATTTTCTTGACAACGTGCTTGTAAATTAGCTATTTTTCAAACAGATCCACCTGAGTTTAACATTTATTACTGTCATTGATTCATTTCCCTTGATTTCACCCAGAGCTACACTGGAAATTGGTGTGTTGAAATGGCAAGCAACAGGAAGGTCTAGGTCATGCTTGCGGACAGACCAAAGGTGTTCCACAAAGCGGTCACCTAGTCTGCATTTGGTCTCTCTAGTGTAGAGGAGACTGTATTGGGAGCAGCAAATGCAGTAGACCAAATTGAGGGAAGTGCAAGTGAAGCGCTGTTTCACTTGAAAGGAGTGTTTGGACCCTTGGACGGTGAGGAGGGGGGAAGTACAGGGGCTGGCGTTGCACCTTCTGCGATTGCATGGGAAGGTGCCGTGGGAGGGGGTTGAGGTGTTGGGGATGATAGAGGAGTGGACCAGACTGTCCCGGAGGGAACAGTCCCTACAGAATGGTGACAGGCAGGGGTGAAGAGAAGATATGTTTGGTGGTGGCATCATGCTGGAATTGGCAAAAATGGCGGAGGATGATCCTTTGAATGCGGAGGTTGGTGGGGTGAAAAGTGAGGACAAGGGGGACCCTATCATGGTTCTGGGAGGGAGGGGAATATGTGAGGGCAGAGGCATGGGGGATGGGTTGGATACCCAATGCAGTCTCCTCTATGTTGAAGAGACCAAACGCAGACTGGGTGACCGCTTTGAGGAACACCTCCGGTCTGTCTGCAAACATGACTCAGAGCTTCCTGTCGCTTGCCATTTTAACACCCCATCCTGCTCTCGTGCCCACATGTCTGTCCTTGGCCTGCTGCAATGTTCCAGTGAAGCTCAGCACAAACTGGAGGAACAGCACCTCATCACCCGATTAGGCATTTTACAGCCTTCCCGACTTAACATCGAGTGCAACAACTTCAGACCATGAACTCTCTTCCCCATCCTCACCCCTTTTTGATCCCCTTTTTTCAATATGCATTTTTATTTTTAACTTTTTATTTTCTTTTCCACTTTTTTTCCAGTCATTTTTATTATTATTTTTAAAATTTATTTCCATTTTTATTCATTGTTTTACCCCCAGCTTTTAGCCTATTTTTGATCTTTTTTCCCACCATTGTCCCCTCCCCCCACCCCACCCCCACTAGGGCCATCTGTCACTTGATCATATTGTTCTTTCCAAAGTGCTTACCCTGGTCTTGCTATTATCACATTCTGCTTTCTACACTTAATGTCACCATTAGCACCTCCTTTAGCCAGTACCACCACCGTTAACACTCATTTGACCTTTTGTTTATGACATCTTTTGCAATCTATCCTTCACCTCCACCTATCGCTGGCCTTCTATCCAGCTTCACCTGTTCCACCCCCCCTTAAACAGTATATATCTCACCACATTTCTACTTTCCTTTAGCTCTGAAGAAGAATCATGCTGAATCGAAATGTTAACTTTGTCTTTCCCTCTACAGATGCTGTCAGACCTGCTGAGTTTTTCCAGCATTTTTTGTTTTTGTTTCAGATTTCCAGCATACGCAGTACTTTGCCTTTATCAGGAATATTCATCCCTTCTGCAAATCAAGATGGGGAAATGAGTGTCATGTCATATGACACATAACCCCACCACTCCACCCCCAACACCGCAACCCCCCCCCCCTCCACCACCCCCCCCCACCCACCCACCACCCCCAACCCACCAAAACCCCCAAGCTGGTGGAACCTGTAATATTGCCTTTGTGGGGCTGAAAAAAAGATGGACTGCCATTTTCTATCTAGCAGGCAGCAGCAGAATAAGTGCTCTGTCCAGGTTTTTGAATACCTGGCTCCCCATCTACACTGTTTTCTACTGGAGCTTCTGAATTTCTGCACCAGCACCTACAAGACAAAATCATCTTTATGTGTCTATCCCATCATGGAAGTCACCTCTATTGGAAAAGTGGATTATCCAGCATCCATCTTCAACCTGCTGACTCTGCGAAAGAATACTCCATTGGACTTTGATTCTGGACTCATGTGAAACAATAATTCTCATCTTCTCTGTGGTCTTTGCCCTTTACCTGTTTCTTCCCCTTATCTCTCTTTTATTGTATGAAAGTACTGGGTTCTACGTAGCGACACCCCTTCCCGCATTTTGAGTGTGTGTAAAATAAATTAACCCTTTTATTTCATCCTAGCTCGAGTTTGCTGTGAGTTTATTACTAGAGAATTGGATCGCACCAAAAGTGAGTGGTGGGAAAATACGCCACCACATATGAAGGGGGAAATCAACAAAAAACATTGTTCTGGTTATGGACGGATAGTGAGAGGAGAAATTAGAGCTGGTTAAATTAAAATAAAAACAGAAAATATGGGAAAAACGCAGCAGGTCTGGCAGCATCTGTGGAGAAAGAAAGAGAGTTATGACTCTTCTTCGGATTAAATTATTTAAATTAAACCCCCTCCTGTCTGTAACAGTATGTAAATGCTTACAGGCAGCTTTGAATTAGACGCATGCGTTTCCAAGTTAGTTTGATGCTCAGACAAGCCCCAAAGTAAAATGGAATCCATCGTTGTCCCTAATTCATTTATTCATCATCATTGCTTTGTATAAAATGAATAAATTCCTTCTATTGTGAAAAATGTAGCTGCCATTTATTCAGTATACGTGCTTTTCGCATGAGGTGGTTATTAGTCTGAAAAACTATAGTCTTACGGTATCTGAAACATGACATCTCGGGTGTGTCTGACAGAGTAAGTGTATGGTTACAAGAAAATAATTGACATTTTTACATAAGAATGCACAGGTTACATCATTCTTAAGCAATATAAGGATATAAAGATGTTTGCATGCATGCAAGCTTTTGAAGCTTACAATGAAAATTCAGGGGAGATTTAAACCAGTCTGGCAGTTCACTATCACCAACTTGACTCTATTGCAGAAAATCAAAATGACCCCCAATTACTGACATATTGATAAAACCATATCATTGCACATTTCCACTTATCTAAACAAGTGACAACATTTTTAGCAGGGCAATAACATCCCTTTGAAATGAAAACAGCAAATGCTGGAAATACACAGCAGGTCTGGCAGCTTATGTGGACAGAGAAACACAGCACCTTTCAGGTCTGTGACCTTTCATCAGATGGGTATTTCCAGAATTTTCTGCTTTTATTTCAGATTTCCAGCATTCGCGGTATTTTGCTTTGGGAGTAATGTGCCTTTGTTGCGGAAGTTTACACATGCCTTATGAAGATGCCAGTAGTGCCACATAAAAATATTACCAGCTGTATTGGATCAATAGGCATGTTACATAATCTGAACATTATCATGCTTTTTTAAAACTCAACCTTACAGAAAAATTTATGAGTTTTGAATATCTTAGAGTAGAATATAGATCACTAATGGTAAACACCAACATGTACATTCTTGCTGTAAATTATTGTAAAAATAAATGGGTTCATCACAAATGTCATAGTAAATAATAAGACAGTGTACTGGTGCACTGTGCCAATTGGAGTGGTCCGTGTCTGCAATGGCCAATTAAGGAGCTTTCCAATCTTGGGTCATGCCATTAGGTTGAACTGATGAGTCTGGCAGTCTTTTCCCACCCCCACATGGTAGGGTGGGGCTTTGACAGAATCACTCTGAGCTATTCTCACACATTACCAAAAAGCTGGTCACAGAGTAAGACTGCCAGAGGCCTGGAGGAGGTTTCCTGCACGTGCTTTTGACTTGGAGGCCCTAGACAGGAGGAAAAAGATAAACAACATGGGAATTTGCTTTAACATTCAATAACATTCACATAAAATAATAACCTAGGGTAGAAATTGCTGTTGGTGTGTAATTGTATAAAACCAGTCACTTGGTAGTACAGAACTTGAATATTGCTAACAAGAGAGACATGTTGCCAAAGCTTTTCATCTTGTGCTCACCAGGATAAATTCAAGAATGCCAAATTTCAAACAATCACAATAATTTATACTACATGAGAAAAGGGTGCTGATTGGTTGGCAAGTTGACACTGATTGGTTGAGACATTGCCATGGAGAAAGCTACAGGGAACTATAGGCTCCCCAAGCATTTTTGATGGAATGAAGCAGGATCCTTACCTCCTTCAGCTCCTGAAGCCTCCTCCAGAGCATTTCCCACCCAACAAGGAGCCAAGTCAGTTATGAGATTAGCTTATGGGTGGGAACCTGTTGAAATGAAAGACACACACTGTGAAGATAAAACCCTACAGTAGGTAGGGAAAATCAACCAAAGTTGGCAATCATCTCCCATCCACTAACCCGCCGCCGCAACCATCCCCCTCCCCCCCCCCCCCCCCCCAACCAACCCACGCTGCCCCCAACAGCTCATCTTTGCCAACATCAGGGCCATTGATTCCATCTCTCCACACAGATTCTGTCTGACCTGTTGAATATTTCCATCATTTTCAGTTTTTATGAAGCAAAATACTCGTTAAGCTCCATCTTATTCTGAAGCAGAAGACCCAGCACCAGCACAGGCATAGTGGGCCAAATTCTTTTTCCTGTATTAAAAATTGTGAAATGTTCATGATGCATAGTAGTAACAGTCGCGGTTGGTATATAAATCATTCACATGGATTCATATGTAATAATATTGTGCACATACTAAAAATAAAACTTTAAAATTAATGATATAAAACTCTATTGTGCCATACAATGAAAACAATTTGAAATATGGGTTATGTTTAGTTTCATCTAGTCATTGCTTTGAAGCAGTTCAAATCCTGAGCAGCAGATATCAACGGAGGAGTTCCTGTCCCCTTTCCCTGTCCCCAGATAGCATTCCCAAGGGTGGAACTGTTTGGTAGAACTTCTTTTCGGGGGAACATGGACTGGACATCTGAGCTTCTGCCTTAACTGAACAGTGGCCATCACTGTGACAATACCTATAGTGAAATAAATCATTGTCAGATGAGAAGTGTTTGGAAAAACTGGCACATAACTAGCACTCACCCAGTCTCGAAGGATTACCCTGTCATTCTCCACACATTCATGCAAGCATGAGGTATTATCAACACTTGGAGAGCATGTTACCACATATGGGTTTTCTTTCTGGGAAACTATCTTCACAAATAACCATTTATGTATAAATTATATTAAAGAACATGTTATTTGAAAATCTAGGAATCACTTAACAGGTCACAGTCTCAAGGTTTTCTTAGTGAAGCAAAACAGTTGTTTTGAGACATTATGCATCAAAATTTTCTGGTACTACTTACAAAGATACATCAAAGCTCTGCACCAAAACAAGTTGAATGAGATATTTCTGTCAGTATTGAAGTTCAAGATTACAGTTTTCAAACTTATTTTTTAATGGACTATTTTATTGGATTTGATGTCTGGGGTCTCAGCCAAGCACATATAATAATCTGGGCTGAAAGCCCAGACAGACATTACAGTTCTAGAACATCTGCTCCCCAGAGAAAACATTATTTAATTGACAGCTCAGGCTGTCCGATCTCTGCTGTCAATTTCACAGATTAAGAGATTTGAAGGATTTGTGATTGTGTTATTGATACTTTAAAGGGTCTGGATGATGGGCCCTTCTATAAGCTTGTAGTAAAGACTTTTGTCAACATAGAAGAAAGTTATGAATGAGTTACTTTTTTAAAGCTTTCTTACACATTTCACTGTACACACAAGCGTTCATTGGTTCTAGACTGTATATAGTGAGTCAATGTGCATGGAAGTGCCATAGCTCAGGGGCATGAGGGACCATGGAGGGAGGATATGGGGGACTGTAACTTGGCATATGGGGTATGACAAGATCCTTTTGAACTTAATTTTTAAAAGGTCCCCTCGTGCAGGCTAGGGCTCATGACTCATCTTAAGGGCCATGAACCATGACTCTTTAAAAACATGGCCCGACTCCATGAATATTGTGGAGGAGTAGGAGATGCCTATCTCCGCAATGGAGCCAGCAGGTCGGGAATACCATATGTGGGCTTTTGACAGTAACCAACCTGAACCTTTTAAAGGCACTCCTAAAAATCAGATGGATCAGGAACGGGGTCGGGAATCCCAGAATCGGGACTTGCCCGCCATTTTTAAAGGGCTCCCAAGTCGTCCTGACACTGTGAAAATCTAGGCCATTAACTCTGTTTCTCTCTCCACAGATGCTACTCTGAAAATTGATGAATTTTGCAAGTTTTTTTGTGGACAGGAAAACCTGCATATGAAGCTTATGAATTCTACCTGTAGTGTTGAGTTCTTCACCCGAAGACTTTAATATTAAATCATAGTCTTGACTGACATTTGAACTTGTTATCATCACCAAAATCATTGCTGAAAAAGGACTTGCATTTATATAGTGCCTTTCAGAACACAGCATGTCCCAAAACGCCAAAGCCAATTGAGTACTTTTAGGTGTAGTAACTGCGCAATGCAGGAAACACAGCAGCCAATGTGCACATAGCAAGGACTCACAGACAGAAATGTGGCAATGACCAGATAATCTGTTTCAGTGATGTTGATGGAGGGATAAATATTGGCCAGGACACTGGGGATAACTGTCCCACTTTTCTTCAAAAGTACCGTGGGATCTTTTACATTCACCTGAAAGAGTAGAAGGGGTTTTGCTTGAACATCTCATTTGAAAGGCAGCAGTTCCGACAATGCAGGACTCCCTCAGTATTGCACTGGAGTGTTAGCTTTGAATCCAAATTGGCTCAGTTTGAAATCAATTCAGAATCTGTTTACCTGCTTATCTCAGGTAAATACAGTAATAGATAACAATCCAATGACACATTCCGAAATTTAAGTTTGTACTTCCAATGAATAAAGAGCAAGAAAAAAATTCACAGTTTGACCAACACCACTTATCACTGTGGCAAAGTCAACACTCAAGCCCTGGCTGGAGTAAAAAATGAAGAATGTATAACCTTACGTCACATCAACAATTTCCAGTTCCCTGGCCCCAACCGCTTCCTCTTCACCATGGACGTCCAATCCCTCTACACCTCCATCCCCCACCAGGATGGTCTGAGGGCCCTTAGCTTCTTCCTCGAATAGAGGCCCGAACAATTCCCATTCACCACTACTCTCCTCCATCTGGCTGAACTTGTTCTCATGCTGAACAATTTCTCCTTCAACTCCGCTCACTTCCTCCAGATAAAAGGTGTGGCTATGGGTACCCGCATGGGCCCCAGCTATGCCTGTCTCTTTATGGGGTATGTGGAACATTCCTTGTTCCAGTCCTACTCCGGCCCCCTTCCACAACTCTTTCTCCGGTACATCGATGATTACTTCGGTGCTGCTTCATGCTCTCGTCGGGACTTGAAAAAATTTATTAATTTTGCTTCCAATCTCCACCCCTCCATCATTTTCACGTGGTCCATCTCTGACACTTCCCTTCCCTTCCTTGACCTCTCTGTCTGAATCTCTGGTGATAGACTGTCCACCAATATCCATTACAAACCCACCAACTCCCACAGCTATCTCGACTACAGCTCCTCACACCCCGCTTCCTGTAAGGACTCCATCCCATTCTCTCAGTTCCTTCGCTTCCGTCACATCTGTTCCGATGATGCCACCTTCAAAAACAGTTCCTCTGACATGTCCTCCTTCTTCCTTAACTGAGGTTTTCCACCACAGTCGTTGGCAGGGCCCTCAACTGTGTCCGGCCCATCTCCCACGCATCTGCCCTCACGCCTTCTCCTCCCTCCCAGAAACATGATAGGGTCCCCCTTGTCCTCACTTATCACCCCACCAGCCTCCGCATTCAAAGGATCATCCTCTGCCATTTCCGCCAACTCCAGCATGATGCCACCACCAAACACATCTTCCCTTCACCCCCCCTTATCGGCATTCCATAGGGATCGCTTCCTCCGGGACACCCTGGTCCACTCCTTCATCACCCCCTACTCCTCAACCCCCTCCTATGGCACCACCCCATGCCCACGCAAAAGATGCAATACCTGCCCCTTCACTTCCTCTCTCCTCACTGTCCAAGGGCCCAAACACTCCTTTCAAGTGAAGCAGCATTTCACTTGCATTTCCCCCAACTTAGTCTACTGCATTCGTTGCTCCCAATGTGGTCTCCTCTACATTGGAGAGACCAAACGTAAACTGGGCGACCGCTTTGCAGAACACCTGCGGTCTGTCCGCAAGAATGACCCAAACCTCCCTGTCGCTTGCCATTTTAACACTCCACCCTGCTCTCTTGCCCACATGTCTGTCCTTGGCTTGCTGCATTGTTCCAGTGAAGCCCAGCGCAAATTGTAGGAACAACACCTCAGCTTCCGAATAGGCACTTTACAGCCTTCCAGACTGAATACTGAATTCAACAACTTTAGTTCGTGAGCTCCCTCCCCCATCCCCACCCCCTTTCTGTTTCCCCCTTCCTTTTTTTTCCAATAAATTATATAGATTTTTCTTTTCCCACCTATTTCTATTATTTTTAAATATCTTAAAATCTTTTATGCTCTCCCCACCCCCACTAGAGATATACCTTGAGTGCCCTACCATCCATTCTTAATTAGCACATTCGTTTAGATAATATCACCAACTTTAACACCTATGTGTTCTATTGTTGTTGACATCTTTTGATGATCTGCTTCTATCACTGCTTGTTTGTCCCTACAACCACACCCCCCCCCCACTTATCTCTCTCTCTCTCTCCGCACCCACCCCATACACCTTAAACCAGCTTATATTTCAACTGTTTCTTGGACTCGAACTCAAGTTCTGTCGAAGGGTCATGAGGACTCGAAACGCCAACTCTTTTCTTCTCCGCCGATGCTGCCAGACCTGCTGAGTTTTTCCAGGTAATCCTGTTTTTGTAATGTATAAATAATGTAGTTCTTATTCTGTTACTTTCTCTGAATAAATTATTCTATGCTTGTGCTCTTGAATGTGCAAGCTAAACTTTCCTTTCTAAGAAAATTACATTCAAGTTAATTATTCACTCCAATAAATCCAGCAGTTAATTTGAACAAATCTGTCCTTGGGCTTATCCTCTTGAAATATGTTCCAGCATACAAAAAAGAGCACCTCTCAGGACATTGCAAAATACTTCACAGCTAGGCCATCAGTTTAACATCTCATCCAAATTATGATAGTGCAGCACTCCCCCATTATAGTGTCAGCAGGTCAAAATCAACCCCATTCACTTTCTAATGGGTGTCTCTTGATATCAGCCAGATTCTTCTTTAAAATGATTTTTTTTCTTTGTCCTACCTTATTATTGCTGAGGTCAATCCTAGTGCAAGAGTCCTACTTCTGACTTCCTCCTTCCCCTTATGGAGCAGAATTGTGCCCACACTGGATATCTTCCCTTCCCTGACAGTCCAATTTATATTGGGAGTCATTGGTACAGTAAACCACAAGCTTAAACCATAATCTCTCACTTTTTAGTGCAAAACATCGATCATGCTGCTGTGAAATATTACCAACTGCAGCAAACCAAACATTACAACACAGCCGAGTGCAGTAAAAATTTGGTCTCAGTAGGTCATAAGATTAAATTTCCATTGCATAAGTCTACAATTCTCAGTTTTGTTCCATCCATGAGTTGCAATCTGTTGAGAGAAATTTTGGGTGTAAATAGCCTGTTCAGTGCTGTATCATTAACATCATGATGTAAAGGTGTGGACTCGGAAACTTGTAAAATTAAAGCTTTGAAGTGCCCAGAAGTAAAATGAAGCAAAGCATCTGTTATAGCAGGTGCAAACCTCTAGACACTCCTTCGTAGTAGTATGAACGTGTAATTTATCATGAACAAACATTCTGACAACCTGTCAAGACAGTAATTTATATCACTGTACTTCACTGCTAAATATTGGTTTAATAGTCATCCATAATAGTTGATGTTTAATTCTCATTACTAAACGCGGTGATGGAAAAATGCTGCCAGGCAAAAGAAGAATATCCAAACATGGGTTATTATCAAATTAATTTTGTTGACATTTTATTTACAGTCTTGGGGGGAACCCTTTAGTTGAATATTTCCAAATATTTTAAGGCATGATTTCTTTGATATATTATAAAAGTTTTAAATGATGTATATGAAGATTCCATCAATGTAGTATAAACCAATGAGTTAAAGAATTGGCAATACAAGTCATGATTAAAAGAAAGAGGATTCTAAGGTTTAATTACTGTTTGTAACCTCTGTAGGATAAAGCCAAGGATAGATATTGTGTAGTTATAACGTGCATTCTGCATCAGAACAAAGTAATTTCCATATTTCATCAATGATGTTACACATGGGAAATTGAACTGATATTTGCCAAGGAGTGGAGAATGACCTTTGGGAAGTATTTTTGTAGCACTTTGGCTTTGCACTACTTACAGTTTCACTGTAACCAGGTGCAAATTTCTTTTTGAAACTCTTTAGTGAAGAAAGTATTGTCAACTCTTGGTTAACATTTAAATTCAACTGGCATTTGGAGAGTAGAACTGTTTTCACCCAGCGGACAGGATGTGAAGCCAACAGTATAACTTGGGTGAGATACATTTACCTGTTTTGGCCAAAATGTGTGACATTAAATCTGACTTAATTCAATCTTTTCATTTTGATAAAAGACTGAATATGGTCTGGCACTAACCTCTCTGATTCTATCTCAGTTCCAATTTATCCCCTTCCTCTTTCATATTCATAGATAGATAGATAGACATGCATTGTAAAGTTAAGCTGCTGGTGATGATGGTGGTCTTTCTCAGCTGGAGTAGGCTGTAAGCTTCCCAAATTAATACTGCTCTGTACCCAGCTGACATAATAGCACCCCACTCCACATCCTCAAACCAACCCTTTCTTATGCCTGACACAGTGTTCTGCTTCATTAAAGTATTCTTTCTACTACCATAGTTGAAAAGTGGCAAAACCTCACTGACTATGAAAGCAGGCAAATTGAAATATCAGATGTGCCTGGGCTTCATTAAAAGGGTTACTAGGTCCATTTAGAATGACATAGCTTTAGCATCATTTCTCTTTTTAAGCTAAAGAACTCTGGATTTATCTTGTGTGTGTACCCAATTAACCTATTATAGAGAGACTATTCAACAAAAATAACACAATTGACTATCTGAACTGCTTTTAGCTAATGGAAACTTGATAAAAGCGGATGCCTTCGTGACAGTACGATCAGTTATGAGATAACCCCATAATCCCCTCCTTCAGGCTGTGCAGTTACTTATGGAACTTCATACTTAGGCTGCATTATC
Organism: Carcharodon carcharias; assembly: GCF_017639515.1. NCBI lineage: Eukaryota > Metazoa > Chordata > Chondrichthyes > Lamniformes > Lamnidae > Carcharodon > Carcharodon carcharias. Next base: position 86,483,272 of record NC_054486.1, read on the forward strand.
ATGTGGAGAACATTTGTCTAATTGTGAAACATTTTGTGTTAGCGGTCAGATCTCTGAAGCATTTTTTTGCCGTGCGTCATCTTTGTTGATCGGGTGATATTTTCAATTACCTAGGTGACGCGGAAAATTGAAGTTATGTTATGGCGAACTGGGATTGAGTGTGTTTTAGGAGTTTTGAGTCATTAAAATGTTTGCACAGAAGGGCATAATTACGTGGCAGGTTTTGTTAAAATGCATCAATGTGCTTTTCCAGTCCAGTCAGCCAAATGACAATCAAGATGTACCTGGAAGTAGTGCAATCTTTCACCTTGACATTTTAAGAACAAACGCTTTATCTCCATAAACGCTAATATTATTTATAAAAAGTGACATAAACTACAACTCTATTCACCACATCATTTCTGCAGAGACAACAAAGTCAATTAATGTGCTTCTTTCATCTCAAGGACTTGGATTTGCCTGTAATTTCCTACTTGAGCAGTCTTACCAGGATAAGGTGTGAAAAAACTGAAATATTATAATAATGCAGCACAGTATGTCCTTTTCTAAGGTTGCTGCTAAAGTGCTGGGAGTTTTGAGTTGCTTGGTGTACTGCATCATTTTACAGCTACTCTGGAAGTGCCTAATAATCAAATTGGGCACCATGAGAAAAATATTTTTTCGTTCTCCCAGTTACCTTTCTCATGCACAATATTTATAATGCAACAATATCTAGAAAGCTATTAAAGTATCTGCAACTTCAAACTCCATCTAGATACTAAATCAAACCCTAACTACTTGCAAAAAATGGCACTACATGCACTTCCTACTACAATCAGTCTGCATTTGCAACACCCTAATATTATGGGATTGAGACATCAGAGCTTACTGGATCCTTATTATTTTATATTCTATCTGGATATAAACAGAATGATAGATGAGCTCCAATCGATGAATGAGGTTGGATTCCGTGATATTCACAGTGATCATGTGGGTAATATGTTAGCTTATAGCAAGAGTGCTTGTTTGGTTTTGTTTGAGAGAAAAAAAGATAAATGAGTGAGACAAAAGGAGTGCTAGCCCAAAAAGGACTGGCTAAATTTAAATAGGATTTACAGAGCAGAAACAAGCCTTTCTGCCAAATAGGTCAATGACATAGTTTGTGCCAAAATCAAACAATTTTTGAAAATATCACTGAAATGTTTTGAATAGAAACATTTTTAATTTAGACATATATTAGCTAAGTTGCAATGGAGACCATAATATGTCATAGAATTGGTTTTATTGCTTCAAAGAGGGTAGGCATTCTTTGTTTATTGGCATGCGAAGCTTGAAGATTAAGTACCTGAAATATTGATCTCAGTAGGCAAAATTTGGTTATCACAACTTCTACATTTCTCATGTCTCATGCTAAAATATTTTATACATTAATCTAATAAACCAATTACTTTTATGCTGTTTTTTCATAAGATGGTAGATAAGCCTGGCAACTTGTGTATTTGAAATTGGATAAGGTATATTCTGGCGGAAGCAGCTGATTTTTCAGCTAATGAGGTTAAAGCGTTTTGGACATTAATATGGGATAAATTCTTTCACTCATTGTCTGTGAAGCAATTGTGTAATTTCAGACATGCAATGGGTTAACTTACCAAGAGTAATTAATAAGTAATTAATTAATATAACCAATCTTAAATTAGATGGAATTATTCAAAGCTATCAACTTAATAAGTGTATTATTTTTTGTTAAAAGTAGTACCTAACCTTGGTGAAAGTGCAAAATGGAGGAAACATAGATGATTAACTGGTTTATTTATTTTAGCGGAATAGTTTGTAAATTGTTTCTTTCATCTCAAAGCCCAAAGAACAATACCTATTTCAACATGGTAAATTTATCCATGCACTGGCTGAATTGCATGATTGTACAGTTATGAAAATATTTAAAACTCATTGAATGGCACTGGAAGCAGAAATAACCTTAAAAAGGGGCAAAAAAAATTCAGTGATCTAAAGTAAATTGAGCAAGCTCCATCCCATCAAAAAAACATTTAAAAACCGGAGAAAATGAGAGCAAATGTATCTAAGTTAATCCATGAAGGGGTTAACTCATCCCGGGCCTTTCTACAGAACTGGTATTCCAATTGGATTTACACCCAGTGAGGGGCAACAGTGACAAGACGTGCTAATCAGGAAATTATGGGCCAACGGGGCCTGATTTTATATCCATTTCAATGAATGGCCTTACCACTTGCTGCATTTTACGGGGCTAGAGGAAGAGTGAGCTGCTTATCCCCCATACCTAGAGGAAAAGTTACACAGAAGCTGACACATGTCAAGGAAGCCTGCCCAGAACCAAACCACACAGTGGGTAGACTAAATTACAGTGGGACTTTTGCCCTTCAGTTTCAGGAGGTCCCGCCATCGAGAGCTGCCAGCCAATCTTGGCTGGCAGCTCCATCAGCCCTGGCAGTGCCAGAGCTCAGAAGTGGGCACTTCCAGGACTGCAAGAAGAAACCTGAAAGGGATCATGGCTGCCCAGCATAGGTAAGTCCAGGAGTTTTAGGGTGGTCTCTAGTGCACAGGGATGGAGGAGAGGATGTTGGGGTGCTGACATTTGAAGGACAGATGGTGCAGAAGGAAGGAGTGGGTGACATCTTGGGGGTTCCCTCTGTCGCAGGTAGACCCACACCCGAATGAGATGCCCCCCACCCTTTCTTCCCACCTTTTCTCATATAGGCCTTAAAAAATAACCTATCCACACCCACCCAACTGGTGATGCCAACTGTATTGTGGCCTGGGCAGTGTCTTATTCAAGTAAATTATCTTGCTAACAAGCCTAAATGACCTTTAATTATTCATTTAAACATGACGGCAGGCTGTCGATTTTGGCACCCATCCACAGGAACTGGGTTGGGTTGGGTGGGAGTGTGGTTGGCTAGCCATCCAACCTATTTTACATGCCCCCCATGCCGAAAACACACGTGGTGGAGGCACATAAAATCCAACGCCATTTGTCCAATTGGGAAGCAAAAACATATCTTTTCACCGCGCAATAAAAGTAGTTGGAAAATGTTGTGTATGAACTATACCATAAGTAATATGCTATCAGCAGCTTGTAAATGCCTCACATGCATTACAGAATTTATACAATAGTCACAGATGCACTTTGCCTATATTTATTGGTTTGAGGAAGAAATCATCTATATCAGTCCTCTAGTTCCATTGCATGCATGCTGTCCATTAATATGTTGTGTAATAATCTTTGACCCAGAAACAGTGCTGTAAGGAAAATTTGGAATTTCTTTAAAATGCCTAGGGGGTCTGTAAGCATTTTTAAGCATGATTGAATAGGAATTTTAAGAGTTTGCATCCATTATAAAGAGATCAATTGTAATTTTCTTAAATAATAAGAAATACTGGTTCATGTGGCCTGGTGACCCTTCACCCAGAAATGGTACCAACAAGAAGGAAGTTAAGATACAAAGTCATGTGGGCAGAGAGAAAGAGGAGTTATAGTAGGGGAAGAATGAAGAAGGTATATTTACAAGGAGGTGTGTGCATGTGATTGGACAATTCTAACAGCCATTCTTCAGTTTTGTCAGAGCTGACCAGATTGTTTAAAGAGGTTTTTTAAAGGAGTCAGATAAATGAGTGTCTGGAGAATCTATCATCAAGACTGTCATGAGCATCTAAGGTGCTCCTGCAGGAGTATGCCATTTGATTAAGGACTCTCTCCAGGGGCTCAGATGGATTGGAACTACCATTGAAGGCAACTCAAGGACTAAGTCCATTGCATGAGAAAATTCAAAGATTCTACATTCTGGAGGCCAAATTGGCAAGACTGTGAGATTACATGGTTGTGCCACATTTGTATGGGTAGTGATGTGAATGATTGTAATCTCATAAGATAGTCTTTGTGCTATCTGCTATATTCCATGTGCAATTTAAAGTTCATAATTTGCCTGTTAATTAATGTTTAATTTACATGGATTCTGACCCATGTTAAAGTAAAAGCAACAAAAGTGGAATCTTATTGATAGTTTTTTAATTTGGAGATCACTCAGTAAATTGGGTTATTTTGGATTACAGTTCCCTACAGGGACCATAAAAAATAGCATATAGACAACTGGGTTGTCCTGCTGCAAACATTCAGTACCATATAAATATTTCTGAGCACAGAGATAAGTTAACAGGGCCTGCTGAGCAAGGGAAAGACCACGCTGACCATCATCAATATTAGAATAGTTAGGTACTTGTTTGACCAGTGCAGACTCAATGGGCTGAAGGGTCTTTTTCTGTGCTGTAGGCCTCTATGATTCTTGACTAATAAAACCCATTACCTGGTATTAGATCATTTGTACAGCCAACCTGAAACATCTGAGACTTATAAAAGGTATCACCATGTACCATCAAGCAATTACTATCCTGTAGATTACTACACTGTGGAGAAAATAGTTTCTCTAAATATAGTGGAGTGTCTAAGGGACTGTTGCAGAGAAACCTTTGATTGCTTTGTACAGATGATCTCTGAGTTCAATTAACTGCTGTAGGTTGCAATGGAGGCAAGTAACAATGAAAGATCATGGGCAGAATTTTCTGGCTAACGTGTGGGTGGTGAGCCCGCACATCAATGTTTAAAATGTCGTGCGAGCGTCTTGACATCAGCACGTGGCACCGCGATATTTCGGTCGGCAGGTGGGCACAGCAGCCGGACGCATACCTGCCATTAATTAAAAGCCTCGTTAAGGCCCTTAACTTGCCAATTGTTGAGGATTTTGAGGGGCCCATGCGAACTTCGGGTCAGCGCATGGGCCCAACGGGCAGGAGGGTAGGAGATTTTTTATTAAAACTCATGCACGGGTGGGATATGTGGACTCAGAGGGGTTGTTCATGTTTTCCACGAAGTTTTAATTGCATAAAGTGTTTTAAAGTTGCCTGTGTGATTGTTAGCAGTTCACATCGATTTCCAAGAGCTTCTTGTGTACTTTGAAACCAATCTGCAGACAGTAATCTTTCTCGGGCCTGCAGCTTTCCAGAGGCCTCCATTTAGCCTGGAGGTATTGGTTCTGACATCTCCACTGGAGGCAGCTCCTCTGAGGAGGAAGGGAGGGATAGAATAAGGAGGAGGCCAGGATTGGACAATCAGCCTCCAGGGGAGCCATCTTTGGGAGGCCAGGTGCAGGCACAAGGGGTGCAGGGCCAAGAGGTTGTCCAAGGTGGAAGGGGCCACAAAAGACGCCACTATCCTGCTGCCAGGCTATACAGGCGGCGAAGCAGCTACCTCAATATGACTGAGGTGCAGTGCCAAAGGAGGCTCTGTCTGTCAAGGGAGACGGTCAACTATATCTGTCAGATGATTGGCCCTGAGATATCTCCTAACTGTGTGGGTGGACACCCCATGCCAACAGCTCTGAAGCTCACAGTTACCCTCCACTTCCATGCCTCTGGCTCCTTCCAGGGCTCGGTGGGTGATCTTTGCAGTGTTTCCCAATCAGCTGTCCACACTTGTGTCAAACAGGTTACAGACGCTCTGTTCAGATGGGTATTGCCCTTCATCCACTTCTGCTGTGACCAGGCAAGTCAGGCACAGTGAGCCAGAGGCTTTGTGCCTTCCCCTGTGTCCAGGGTGCAATAGACTGTGGCCAGCAGGTGAGCTCGGTGCCTTCATCAACAGGAAGGGCTTCCACTCCATGAATGTGCAGATAGTGTGTGATCACAGGATGCAGATTCTACAAGTGTGTGCAAGGTACCCAGGCAGTTCCCACAACGCCTACATCCTCAGACACTCCCAGATGCTGGGGCTCTTCAGTGCTCCGGCTCGGCTGGATGGATGGCTGCTGGGTGACAAGGGCTATCATCCCCTCAGAAGGTAACTCATGATGCCTCTCCACCATCCAAGAACAGAAGCTGAGCTTCAGTATAATAGGAGCCAGGGCTCCACAGGGGCTGTGGTGGAGAGAGCTATCAGTCTTCTCAAGATTCACTTCCGTTGCCTGGACCGCTCAAGGGGTGCACTCCAGTACCCCCCAGGTCATGTCCCAGTGATAGTGGTAGCATGCTGCACTGTGCACAATCTTTTGCTGGAAAGGGGGGATGCAGTTGACGATGAAGACCTTGATGCCCTGGATGAGGCTGCACATGATGAATCCAGCAGTGGCTCAGAGGATGAGGAAGCACAGGACAATGATGAGGGACAGCACGCCGACCCGCTACTACACCAAGGAAGCAGAGACACTTGGGATAATTTAATCCAATGAACCTTCAGCTAGCTCCACACACATGGATCAGCAGGAACATCATTGCCTGGCACTTCCACACGTGGCACTTAGGTGCTACATCTTCCACCTCATCAGCTGCAACTAAGGGCTTAGTACAGAACATCAACGTCCACTCAAACACTCATGATATGTCTGTGAAACATACAAATGCAGCACAAAGGAAACACCCTCAGCCATGGTCAGAAAAGTGGACTTTATTATGTGCAAAATATAACAGAAACTTCCCCATTGCAAACATAAGTGTATTGTTCCCTATTCCAAGGCCAACACAAAATCACCAGTGACTTACTCGTTGAGTGCCTAACATGCCTTATGCTTTCCTTTGCGGGTGCTACGTCTTGGTGCCGCCCCATCGCTCGGAGTGGCTTGTGAGACAGCCTGCTGACTCTGCTGTCCTATTGGCCTCGATGACCTTGGCGGGCGTCCTCTGGCCCGTGGAGCCTGTGCTGGCCCCACCTGGGAGGGAGCGGCCAGTTCCAGAACTGGCACCTCCCCAGTTGTTGCAGCCTCAACGGAAGCAACGTTGACTAGCAGAGGGGTGGAGGAGCTGCTGCTCTGCCCTCATCCAGAGCGCCAGAGCACTCGAAGAGGAGCTTGCAGCGATGACAGGCAGCTGCTGCACCGACGTGAGGTCACATTGGACCTCCCTGCTTACCGCAGATGCATGGGCACTGAGCGCCAACGCTTGGTACCCACAACATCTCCCACACTGGGAATGACCACCCCTGGCCAGTACCGCTGTGAGGGCTTGCAGGTCAGAGCATAACCAATCAGAAGATTCTCCATCCGATCAAACCTCCTCTCCATGAGAGTTGCCAATCTCTCAGTGGAGGAAGCCTGAAGCTCTGTCCTGAGTTTCATGCCTTCACTGACACTCTGCCTGGACTCCTCCATCGCAGAGACAAACTGAAGCACGCCCTCATGCAATCCTGCCAGATGCAAACGAATTCCTGCCACTTGTCCTGCAGCTGCTGCAATGGGGACAATTCCAGAGGCACGTCATCAGTGCCAGACTCAGCATGTGCCTGGTCCCCTGCAGCCCTCCAGCTGCTGGCGCCATTGGCACTCGCTGTCCCTACCATCTCCTCCAGCGATTGTGAAGTGAGCCGGCACACTAGTCAACGGAAAATTCCCCACCGAGGTGTTTGTGTCTGTGCTGTCCCTCGCTGGCTGAAATGATGTGCCGAAAGTTGCACGTTTTAGCCCTCAGGTGTGGAGGGGGGGCTGCAGTGTCTATGGTGCAGCCATGTGGTGGTGATGCTGAAATTAACAACAAGGACAGTACATCAGTTAGCGCTCAGTCAGTTAAACCTTTCATCCCTTTCCCCCCCTGCCTCATAAGTCGCTCACCCTTCAAGACCCTAAGGAGATGAACATTGGTGGGGTGGAAAAGAGTCAAGAGGAGGCGCAAACATGAAATGCACATGCAGACAGGCTGGTCAGATGGCCTCAGGAATGCCCCATGGCATGTTATGTGCCCATAGGAGTGGGGAGAGTGCAGAGGTACCTGACCTGGATGCATTGTTGCCTGGATAGTTGCGGTGCTGAGGAAACATCGTAAACAGTTGCGACATTTGCCGTGGATCACAGGAGATTGACAGGTCACATTATTGGCCATCATTCCGGGGCATAGACCAGGTGGGGAGAAGGCAACATTTCCCCTTGGCGCAGAGATGAGTAAAGTGGTGACATTGATCTAAGTTGAGTGCCATGAGGTTGACAGTTGAGGTGCTGAGGACCTTTTGCACAGAGTAATGTGGGGCTCACAGGCTGAAAGGGCGGTGGAGGTCCCAAACCCCCTAAGATGCAAAAAGTTCTTGGCTGTGCAGCAGCGATGCCATCTTAGGCCATGGGGATAGTGGTCACAAATGGGATAAGGCAACTTTGGAAGGGGTGGAGACCCGATTCCTCAAGGGGACGAGGGACCTTTGTGTGTGACCCACACGTCTGAGTGTCTCAGTCTGTGAATGAGCAATGTTTCAGCATTAATGATTGCACCAACCATCAGTGGTTTGGATGGTGGGCAAACAAAGTGGATGGGACTGTGGACCTCAAATACCTGCCCGCTGGACCCCAGCCTCGCTGCCACCTGCTGCCCTGGCCACCTGCCTCCTCCCCAGCTCCATGGCCTGCTCCTCAAAGGTTGTGAGGCGCTGGAGCAGGGCGTGCCCACCTCCAGTCCTCTGGCGCTCCCGCTGACTGTGTTCACTTTTTGCCTGCAGAACAGAGAAGAGGATTTATTGGGGCTGTTCGCTCATGTACTCTGCACACACACACCACACCCCGACCACAGTGGCCCATCTGAGACCTCCAGTGGCTCCTGTCCACACTACTGGTGATCAGTCCCCAGAAGATAGTACAGCTGGACCCAACTCCCTCCCCCAGTGGACACCTTGGACATATTCGGCGTCCATCACTTTGAATAACACACAGGTCTTAGCACGCATGGCAAGGAGGTACAACTAGGTGCAGCGCCGTTGCCAGCAGATGGCACGTGGCCACAACACCTTGAGGCTCCCCTTCCACCATCTCATTACCATCAATATGACATGTGTTGGAGTTCTGAGTATGTGTCTAGCGGCCTCCCCTGCAGATTGCCCCCAGACTACTCAAATGCCACAGAAACCAACATATGCTGCGGGGAGAACCCTTCTTCATCTCAACCACTAAGGCTGATGTAAGCATGGTCAGTACCCATTTGCCCAACCAGCATGCGCCAAATGCCCAATGCAGTAATGACAGTAAGACATGGTGGCGGGGGGTGATGGGGGGGTGTGGGGGGCTCAAAGGCTAAAGCTACCTGCTGGGTCAAATGGCCAAGGCTGACATGGTACTCACCCTTTCAGAGTGCAGCAAATCATTGAATCTCTTGCGGCACTGTGCCTGTGCGCCACACATCATTATGGGTGCTGACAGCATCACCAACCTCGTCCCACGCCTGCCTGGTGACATAGGGAGCCCTCCTCCTCCCATCCTCCAGATACAATACATCCCGACGGCTGGAAACCTCTTAGAGGAGGACAGCAAGGCATGCATCGGAGAAGCGAGGGGCACAGTGGCCTCTCCTGCAGCCTGCCCCCCCTCCTCTTGCTCATGCTCCTGTCCAACCACAGCTCCCTCCCTCTCTCCCCAAGTGGCCATGGTGCACTGCCTCAAGCGGGCTGCCTGGCCACTCTTTACACAGACTGCGGATTCCCCGTTGGAACCGGTGGTCTGAGCACGTCCACCTCCGCGACTATTTTCCCGTTCTCCATGGGAGTTGCTAACCCACAGGGCAGGTCTTAATTGTCTCATCCAGGAAAATAGCGGCGCGGCCCATTTCATCGGCGGCAATCAGCCACCCACCCGTCAAAGGCAAAATTCTGGCCCATATTTCAATTTTTCTGGTACTTCCTTTTATGTTTCCATTTGAGGTTAAGTTCCAGTCCTTGAACGGTGAAACTTTCATGTGCCAGTTTTAATACTGTTTCCCTCCAGAATACATTACACAGTATTTATAACCATGTTCAATATCAGCATTCTGAACAGTTTTTAACAATTGACTTTCACTACATTGATTTTCCAACACAGTGAACTTCTGGTCCCAGCACTAGCCTAGGCTCATGGAATGCAAACCAATCTCAAGTGAAGAGAGAAAAGAACTGGTTTCTGGGGATTTAAATTGTGTTTTTAAAATCATGGAGAGAATTTCCAGTGAGTTCTTTGCCGAACCTGAATTGGCCGTCTTATTTCTAGTTTTCGGAAACAGTGAGCTAATCGCAAGTTAAGGTGCAGCTTGTTAACATGCAGCTGTAAAATCATATGAATAAAAAAACTGGCACTGCATTCCGTGGAAATAAATCTGATTTAATAGCAAGTAGAAGGATGTAGACTTGGCAGTAGAGTTGAGCCTGCCTGAATAGATCCAGAACATAGAGCAATTAGAATGCAAAGAAAGAACTAAATGGCCCTTTTTCTCATTATCACTTTTCTAATGCTCTTATGGGATTACAAAGATTATAGGATTCTCTACAAAACGTGTCATTTTTGTTCTCAATTTAATATTTCCATTATTATCTCCAATCATTTCCCTGTGTAAAACGAAATTGATTTTTAAAAACCAGCAATAAAAATGGGATAAGAGGGCTTAAGATTATTGATAAAAATGTTAAGAAACTTAAAAATCTTTCCAACCCTAACATACAAAATATTAAAACATTTAAGGCCACTTAATCAGGATGAACATTGTGGTTGAGACTGATCTGATCCTTGCCCAATGACTGAACACACAGATTTTCCAGCAGGAATCAATGGATAATTATCAGGTTAGGAAATCTGGCAGACTTTTATCTGTCCTTGTTCTGAAGTATTAAGGCCAGCTTAGTGCCACCAGTAAACACATCAACTCAACACAGAGAAACTTTTTGGTTTGGAATCTTTCTTACTTGTATGCCTCAACGTAACACCAGGCAGTGCATGTTGATATTAAAAGCAAAATTAAAATTTCCCTTGGAACATCTATTTAGCATGCATTCTTTCTAATCGCCAATCTCTAAGATAAGGATCAAAAGGCACCATGCTCATGAAGTCAACTGTTTTTCAATGTATCAACCTTTCTGGAAGGTCTTTCAATGGGGATATGTAAGGGATTCAGAGGTAATGCCAAATTGGGTACTGCAGTCCTTTGTATCAAGCACAGGTGATTATTAAAACTGAACTAGTTCTCCTTGATTCCAAACCAGATCAATCTAAAAACATAAGAACAATAGAAATAGGTGAAGCAGTAGGGTATTGGTCCCTGCTCAGCTGTTCAGTTTGATTATGGCTGATCTGATTTTGACCTCAACAGCATTCCCCTGCATTAAGAAGGTTATTAACCAACAGATAAAGGAATGGCTACTCCAACCGCTAGAGTGCACATCTGGTGCTACATGGGAACTCCAGGGTGCTTCCCATGTCCTGGATAATCATTTGTCCAGGAAGTGCCATCAGATGCAGCAACTTGAGCACCAAGTTTCAAAATTGAGCAGCAGCTGGCATCACTGCGGTGCATCCATGATGTTGACAGCTTCATGGATAGCATGTTTATAGATGTGTTCACCCCACAGCTTATAAGTATGAAGGGAGAGAGAGAATGGGAGACCACCACATAGTCAAAGAGGAGCAGGCAGATAATACAGAAGCCCCCTGAGTGTATCCCACTTCCCAAACAGCACTCAGTTCTGAATATTGATGAGAATGATGGTTCATCTGGGAAGTGCAGCCAGAGCCAAATCCATGGCACCACAGGTAGCTTAGCTGTACAGGGGTCTACAAGGAAGATGGAAGAACAATAGTGATAGGGTGGTGGAAGCAGATTCAACAGTAACTAACAAGTGACAATTGGATATCAAGTTGAAAAGGGGAAAAAATTGAGGGCTTTGGGGAAAGAGCAGGGGGCTGGGACCAATTGGATAGCTCTTTCAAAGAGCCAGCTCTGGTATGATGGGCCAATAGGCCTCCTTCTGTGCTCCATCAGTCAATAAAGTGTGGGAATCTGAGTGAATTAATGAGGAAAGGGTGTGAGACATGATCTTTCAGGGTAGGAGATAAAAATGGAAGGCAGTGCGAGGATCTCCTGAAAGTACTATATTGGCACAGGGTTGTGACAATAGCAATTATACGAACAAAAGCAACCAGGAGCAAAACCATGGCATTGTGGAGCAAGTGATTGCCGAGGTGTGGGCAAGTGAGGTGCAGTAACACAGTAGTAATGGAAGATTCCATTGTCAGAGAAGTAGGCATTTGCTTTTAAAGCTTCAACATGGAGTCCCAAATAGTGTGTTACCTCCCAGGTGCCAATGTGAGGGGTTGCAATGAAATGGGTGCAAAAGGTTTGGAAGGGAAGGGGAACCGCACTTCAAGTTGGTTCAAGTTGGAACCAATGATGTAGGAAGGAATAGAGCAGAGCCTGAAAAGGGAGTTTCAGGAATTGAGAAATAAACTAAAGAGCAAGACCTCTACATAATAATCTCAGAATTCTTCCCAGTGTTGGGTATCAGTCAGTGTAGGGATTGTAAGATAAGGGAAGTAAATACTGGCTGGTGTAGAAGGGAAGGGTTCAAAATCCAGCAAAACTAGGGCTGTACAGAATGGGCAGAAGGTGAGGCTGCACAGGATGGACAGGCTTCATCTGAGCAATGGGACCAATGTCCTTGCTAGCAATGTAGTTAGTTCTGTGGTGGAGTCTTTAAATTGACATGGCAGGGGGAGGGGGAAAAGGAAAAGAAACAAAATGAGGAAGGAAAGAGGAAAACAAAGGATGTGGAAATGACAAGAGAGAAGGCCAAAGAATAGTAGAAGGAGGAGGGCATAAAAGATTAAGATTGCCAAACAGAATTTGAGTTGCATGTGCTCATACTTAAAAATACACAAAGTATTCTGAATAAAGCTGGAAAGATTGAGGCACAAGTTGCCATGGGATACAATATAATTGCTATGGCGCATGATATAAAAACATTATTAGCTAGGGAAATAAAAGAATGGACAGCAGTATTAATTAAAGTTGCCTCACAACACTAGAATCTAAGGATGATGTAGCAGCTGGTGCAAAAGCTAAATTTATCCGGTTAAAGTTAATGAAAAATGGAACTGTTAATCTATTGATAGTTTAATATAGATCAAACAATGAACAAAGGGCGAGATATGCAGAAATCTGCAGTAACAATAGGGCTATAATATGGGTGATTTTAATTATCCAAAAATAGACTCAGTGTAAGTAATACAAGTAGCAAAGCATGGAATATTCAGTATTGCTTTCTCGTTCAGTACATTTCAATCCAATTAAGGAATGAGCAAAGCTGGATACAGTTCTAGAAAATTAAGCAGATTAAGGGTAGGAAAATCAGAAGACAGGAATATCAAGGAGAAACTGACTGCAACATACTTGCAATATAAAAATGTTAAAGGACACTGAGCATCCAAGATAAAGATACCTGGCTTTAGAAAATAAATTTCAACAGAAGGGAAGTAACTCTGTAAAATTAGTAACAAGGGCATGTGATCAGCTAGGACAGAAGAGGAGAAGGTGGACCAATTAAATAGGATAACTATAGCTAAGGAAATAGCCCTGAAAAAAGATCGGTGAAACTAATAATGCAAGTTTCTGATGCCATGTTCTAGAATGCTGAAGGAAGTTAGAGGAAGTTGCCGAGGTTCTGGCTACAATCATTTAAGCATTTTTGTTGATCTAGAAGAGGACTGGAGGATGACAAATTTAACACTTCTTATCAAGTGAGGAAAAAGTGGGAAACTACAGATCAATCAACCTAACACAGGTAGTAAGTTCACTTCTAGAAGACATGGGTTAATTCAGGAAGGACAGCCAGCAAGGATTTGCAAATGGCAAATTGTGCCTGACAAATTTAATGGAGTTCCTTGTGAAAGAAATGAAATGAGGTGGATGTTTGTGTTGGGAATTTTCAAAAGACATGGAATACAGATCATTGCAGCATGGAAGGCTGGTTGATAAAATGAGGCTGCATGATATTAAAGGAAGTATAACAACATGGATAGAAAATTAGCTAGAAGGTGGAGACTGTTACTGTTACTGCTTTTTTTGGACAAGAAGGATTTAAGTAGTGATGTTCCCCTGGGCTCAGTGTTAGGAGTGTATATAAATGATATGGTATTGAGTATAGGAGACAGGGCAACAAATGTGACTAAACTAAGATCTCTTTCACAGGGCCAGGCTGGGTGAAATGGCCTCTCTGTCTGCTGTACAATTCTATGATTTTATCCGCCAAACAATACTGCACAACTAATGAGACAAAGTGTAGTTTGGCAAAGCTGTGCCTTGAATCCCAGATAGATGATTCCATCCTAAGAGATGTAACTTTTGGAAATGACTCATGCTATGGATTAGGACAAATGAAGAGTCTTAATTACTCACATTTAGACATAGTACCATTAATTTTGCAATGGTTATACCCTGCATACTTTAACTCCCACTCTAATCCCTCCATGAAACAGGCCGATGTGCTTGATGTTCATGGGTAGCATTAACACTTTTCTTCAATAGTTAGTTTTTATTGCACAGTTACAGATAACCATTTAATTCCCAAATGCAAGTCCAGGATTTTCATAGCCCATTTGATATTGCATCAACTGATTGTTTAGTTCTATGTTTGAATTTCTGCATACAAGAAATAGAATTTTAGGCAACAGATAGATCATATGAGATATTGATGTATATAAACATCTCTTTATTTGTTTTTTTGATGTTTTTCAGCCTACATTTTAAGTTAAAATTAAGAATATATTCCATTTTAACAGGTATAATCAATTCCATAATCAAGTTACCAGATTTATGCATTTGAAGAGGTATTATCACTTAGTATGTCAAACAATCCTGTAGCAGTGCAAATGTGAAATTTTAAAAGGAAGCACTGTTGCTTGTAGCTATATTTTTCTCATTAACTTTTTATTGACACTTGTAGGATTTTTTTTATTCATTCCTGGGAGGTGAGCCTCAGTGGCAAGACTTGCTATTGTTCCCCATCCCTAATATTGCCCTTGGGAAGGTGGTGGTGAGTTGCCTTCTTGAATGGCTGCAGTCCATCTCGTATAAGTGTGCACACATTGCTGTAGGAAGGGAATTCCAGGATTTTGACTTAGCGACAGTGAAGGAACAATGATATAATTGCAAGTCAGGATGGTGTGTGGCTTGGAGGGATCTTGCAGGTGGTGGTGTTCCCATGCATCTGCTGCCCTTGTCCTTCTAGGTGGTAGAGGTTGTGGATTTGGAAGGTGCTGTCAAAGAAGGATTGGTGAGTTCCTGCAGTGCATCTTGTAGATGGCACACACTGCAGCCATTTTGTGCCAGTGGTAGAGGGAGTGGATGTTTAAGGCGGTGGATAGAGCACCAGTCAAATGGGCTGCTTTGTCCTGAATGGTTTCGAGCTGCACTTATCCAGGTAAATGCAGAGTATTTGATCAAACTCCAGATTTGTCATTTGTAGATGGTGGACAGGCTTTGGGGAGTTGAGGTGAATTCCCCACTGCAGAATTCCCAGCCTCTAACTTGCTCTTGTAGTATTTGTGTGGCTGGTCCAGTTAAGTTGCTTGTCAATGGCAAACCCAGGTTGTTGACAGTAATGGTATTGAATGCCAAGGGAAGATGGTCATTGTCCGGCATATGTGTGCTGCGGATGCTACTTGCCACTCACCAGCCCAAGTCTGAATATTGTCCAGGTCTTGCTGCATACAGGCACAGACTGTTTCAGGAACTGAGAAGTCATGAATGGGACTGAACACTGTGAAATCATCAATGAACATTCTCGCCTCTGACTTTATGATGGAGGGAAACAGTTGAAGATGGTTGGGCCTAGGACACTACCCTGAGGAATTCCGGCTGTGATACCCTGGGGCGAGATGATTGTTCTACAACAACCACAACCATCTTCCTTTGTGCTAGGGATGATTCTAACCAGTGGAGAGATTGCATCCAAAGGCTATTGACTTCAATTTTGGTCGGCCTCCTTGCTGCCACGTTCGATCAAATGCTCCCTTGATGTCAAGGCCAATTACTCTCACCTCACATTTGGAGTTCAGCTCTTTTGTCCGTATTAAGACTAAGTATGTAATGAGGTCTGGAGCACAATAGCCTTGGTGAGACCCAAACTGAACATCAGTGAGCAGGGTTTGCTGTAAATGTGCCACTTGATAGCACAGTCAATGACACCTTCTAACAGTTTTCTGATGATTCAAGGTAGACTAATGTGCTGGTTATTGGCTGGGTTGAACTTGTCCAACTTCGTCTGGACAGAATGTACCTGGGCAATTTTCCACATTATTGGATACATGTTAGTGCTGTAGCTGTACTGGAATAGCTTCATTGGGGAACTCTAGAATTTTGCCCCCTAGTACCTAAAATCCAAAGACAGAGTTATTGAGCCAGGGACATTGAAGCAAATGACTTGTCTGTTTGCATCTTGGTGCGATTTCTCCAAGTTAAGCTACATTGGTCACAAGGATTTTTTTTAAGAGACCTGCCTTTGTTATAATTGCCTGAGCTGAGTCGCTTGATTTTTTATGTAACTTTTACGGGCAGGAGGGGATTGAATTTAGAACAGCTCTGATTTCTCCACATACTACTCGTCCGTAAACAGAAAGGTGTTTTTGGTTTTTGATTTCCCTCCTTTATAAAGTGGTAGCATATACCCTTCAGTTCTAGAATGATCCAATCCCCTATTAATAGCCCCACAGCAAACTGAAGATAAGGTCAAATAAGAGGGGTAGTTTATTTTACACAAATACAAAACGCAAGAAGGGTGGTTTCGGAATGTCTGCCCCTTTTTGCATTCATACAATAAAAGATAAATAAGGGAAAGAAAGGGGTTCAGGGCAAAGACCATGATAAAAATAAGAATTATGGTTTCACGTGAGTCCAGAGTCCTGAGTCAATAAGTCCAATGGTGCATTCCTTCAGGTGTTAGTGGGCTGAAACAGTTGCAGGGTGATCCGTTCTTCCAGAAGCGATGACTTCCATGATGGAAGAAGGAACGTAGAGATGAATTAGTTTTCTAATGCAGAAGTTCAGATGTTCCAATACTACACAGTGTAGACCAGGGCCAGGGAATTTAAAACCTGGACAGACCTCTGGTTCTGTTGATACTCTGCTAGGTAAATGGCAGACACAGCCTGGAGTCCAGTTCCTCGCCTGAGGTTGAACAGTGACTGACTGTAAAACCCAAAAGTTGTATAATTAAAGCAATTCAAACAGCTCAAGTCTCAGTCATGTGAGAGGCTGGTTTCGGTTGAACTATTCAGCTAATGTTAAAACCCATTGTGTTTTGAGCAAGTAACTGTTGAACCATTAAACAATGTTGGAGATGAGGAGTCACAAATAGCTCTGCCTTTCTCCATAGCTGGCGGGTGCAGGCATCTCACCTACCATCCTTTGCTTGGCTGCAATGTTTGTACAATACATGGAATGTTACATTTCAGGTGTTTGATGTGTTAGCCTTTGCCCATGTTTAAACTGTTCAGAAACATCCACAACTACCATCATCTGGTCAGTGATGACCATTTTATCAGTCCAGCCACTTGTCCATTTAAAAAAAAGCAGAATTTAAACTAGATAATATGGAAGAGAAACTAATTTACTTTAAATTATTTGCTTCATGCCATCTCGGCGGGACATAACAAACAAATACAGAACAAGGTAATATTTCCCTTGTGGTTCTGCTGGTGATAAAAAAAAACATTGAAATTTTGTTTGAGCGATTCAGGGTTGAATGTGACTCACTGTCAGCAGTGTATTATCCTAGATGTATTGTGGCATTATTTTTATTTAATGTTAAAATGCTACTCTAGACCTCATGTAGTGAAAAGGAAACTTTTATGTTTTAAGGTACTAAGTGATTTGAAAGCACTACTTTTGTTTTTAAAGGCAATAGAAGGGGAAATCCATTTAGCATGTTCAAGTGTCATTAAGCCATAGGTTTTCCAGCTAGAGATTACAAGACTATCCAAGAGATCTGCAAAGTCTTTTGTCTGTTCCATTAGTTCTATATTTTGTTTATTTGTTGACTGGTATTTTCGGGAGCTGTATACTAATAAAAATCCTTTCTGCATAACAACACTGCTTTCCTTTAGATAGATATGACTAGCTTTCGAAAATTTGGATGGGGGTGTTGGTGATGTGTGGTCCCTGTGTGTATATGAACCTTTTCAGAACATTGCCCATGCAGTGCAATTGAGAATCACTAATATAGGCAAGTATCCAAAGAAACCCTCTAAAAATACTCATACATGTTGTTTTTGGGAATGTTTCCAATATGTGGAATTGTTGATATGTGCCTCTCATTATAGCAGTCAGTGCAAAACATTTTCACATATCAATAGTAAAACTTCCCATTGATCTTTGTATTAGTAAAGTTGTGCTGTTCAAAAGTAAATTGTGTCAGGTATGTAATCCGTTCTTTAGCTTGAACATCACTTAGAAGGATTGACTCATTTTAGTCTCATTGAGTGGATTCTTTTCACCGTACTCTTGTACATCAGCCCAGTTGGATTAAATGGTCTACCGGCTCTTCTCTTACTGCTGTCAGGACGAAACACAAGTGATGCAAGGGTTAATTAGTAAATTACTTGCTCACTGGTAATAAAGCCAAATGGTAAACTCCCTTTTGAAACCATGTTATTACCTGTATCTATTAAATCCTATTAATGTCACAGGTATTTTTCCATTAAACTAGCTATTTTTTTTAATGTCAAAGGAGTTCACATTTGTTTGTTGCATCTTTTGTCGATAGGGAGTTTGAAAGTGGTTGTTAGGGGCTGAACATTTAAGTCATTCAAGGTGAATAGAAAAGGTATTCAGGAAATTGTGATCTCATTGGAAACTTCTTTTTAAACACAGGAAACATTAGCTCAGATTTTACTGTAGCTGGACATCTAATGCTGTTAATTAGACTTGCCCTTGCACATTTAGGATTTCTTTTGTGTTGAAAGTGTGAGCTGACAATGATGCAGCAAGGCAAAAAGGACCTCTGAGGCTTGAACAAAGTGTACAAGCGACTGTGTATCTCCATACCCAACCAGATTGAAGATATACGAAATAAACAGTGTGAGGATTCAAAAGGAAGGTGAATGAAAGAGGATAATTCAATGTCAAATCAGGTACAAAGAAAAGAAACAGAAAGGAAAAGTTAAAAAGGTCTGAAAAATTTAATATCTTACATTTTTGAGATCTCCAACAACAATTAAAACCTAAAGGAATGAGACTCAGCACTTGTAATAAATAATAGTAGTGAGTTTTCTTGGAAGCAATTAATACTTACCAAATTGTTAGAAGGATAATAGTATTTGAAACGATGAGGTTTTATTTTCTGCGGCAGCTTTAGTTTGTATCTGCTAAGCAAATACAGCAACAGCTTGACATTCAATGTATTCAAAGGTGAGGCAGACAATGAGATGCTGTTTTCTTGAAGCTAGTAATGTTGCAACTTGGACAGCAACATTTCGACATTGGCAATTAAATGAGTGTGTGCTCCTCGCCTGAAGGTGCTGTACCATTTGCACATCAATATTGGGTGAGTGTCATTAGCCCAACCATTAATATGACAGTCAAATCTGCCCCATTAATTGCACCATATCAATATGGTGTTACCAGTGACCCCAAAACAACCTAATCACATGGCTACCTCTCAAAAGTTCAAGTTACAGAGCTAACTGTCAACTGGTCTTGTTTGCTATTAATAGCATCAAATTTTGTTGGTCTGTGTTAGCTGATTGATCAAGCATAACATTATGATTTGATTTTCCACATTGGTCAATAAGAATGAATTGATGGTCATTTGGTCCTGCTGTAAATGAATCTGTGAACATGGGCCAGCACTGAAGTGATCCAATAAAGATTGAGAGTGTCAGTGTGGCTCAGCTGGCAGTACTCTTGCCTCTGGGTTCAAGACCCACTCCAGGCCTTGAGCACAAAAATTTGAGGCTGATATTCCAGTGCAGGAATGACGGAGTGCTGCACTGTCAGAGGAACATTTTTTCAGATTCTATATTAAACTGAGGCCTCATCCCCTCTCTCAAGTGGATGTAAAATATCTCATTGCACCATTTTGAAAAAGTGCAGGCGAGATATGCCTACTGGCCAGGGCACACCCCTCAATAAATAAAACAAAAGTGGATTGTCTTGTCATTATCACATTTCTGTATGTGAGAGCTCGTTGTGAGCCAATTGGTTTCCTACATTACAAAACCGACTACACTTGGAAAGTACTTCATTGGCTGTGAAGTACTTTGGAGCATCCTGTAATTGTGAAAGCTGTGATATAAAACCAAGTTTTTTTTCTTTTTCTTTTCCCTAGCCAAAAGGGCTTTTTTGGTGGCAAGTGGATTTAATAGGATATACAGAGTAAAATCCAAAATATAAAATTATTTGGAAGTAATTTTTGAAGACATTTAAAAAATGCAAGTTATTTCTTTCATCTGAAATATTCATACGTGGAGTTGGAAGAATTAACTAGTCCTGATGTTAATGTTTACAGAAGAGATAATTAACTGGCTAGGTACAGTGCTGGGTGAGTACCTGGTAAACTGACCAAGGACAAATACTAATGGAACCTGCAGAGATAGGACAATCTACCCTGCGCCTAACAATTTTGAACTTTGTTGGAGTTTATTGGGTGCATTTTTTTTTGCATCCTGATGTCCTATTTCAATTGATGAATGAATTATTCAGGCAGAGAACCAACAAAACCTATTTTCAGGGAGCTTGCTGGGATTTTCCATTTCAGCACTCTTGGTGTATACCAGAAGCACATATAAAGGATATGCATACACTCAACCAGTGACTTTCCCTGCAGTCAGGAGCACTGAAGCAGAAAATGTTGACCAGCTGTGACTGTCGCTTGGCCTGAATTTCAATCTAGAGCACATGAATGTGTGTTCAGCACATTATTACTGCACAACCACTTTGTAAAATTGAAGTTGCTGATTTGAAATATTGTTGCTTTGCAAAAGACTTTAACTGATGCTATACACTATGGGTCTTTTATATCTAAGTTAATATTTCACACAAGAAGGAAACCAATTCACCAAACCCCATCCTCCCCATTCCCACCCCCACCCACCACTCTATCCATTTACTAATAAACAATTTACAGATCTTCCATTGTTGTGCCAGTTTTTCTGCTTAAGATTTTCACTGTTAAGCAATAAAACTTGCATCAAGACAGCATTCCTAGTGTAAAAATTAAAATGAGTGGGTGTTTTGCTGGGAGAAATTGTACCTCAGGCAGGATATAGAGGAGCTGTGGGAGAAGGAATAGATACAGTAGGTATGAATGAAGAGGCAAAAAAGTAAAATGATTTTGGAAAAGCTTTCAAAGATTAGGATTGAAAGACTGAAGGATCAGTGCAAATGATTTCTAGTTTACCAACCACATAGTGACAGCATCTGACTTGAAATTGTAGTGGCACTTAGACTAGAATTCCAGCCAAATTACACACCACTTAAAGATATCCTTTAGTAAAATAAGAAAACAGTTCTCTTTCAAACTTATTGAAACAAGCACTCTTTGATAATCTGTAAATAGCAAAAATAAGAGTCTCTTAAAATACTCAGTTTCTACAAAAGATAACAATGAAACTAAGTAGAATTTGTCTTGCAGGTAAAAACTTTATTTGTCAAATACACCTTATCTTGATGTATGTTTATTATTATATTGTTATTTATTCCTTAGATTGTTATTTAATATTTCTGTATCCAAAATGTATTCACCCCCCTGAGTTATTCTGCACGAACCAATAAAATAATTAAGGTAGCATATGTGAACTGTACAGAAAGAATTACACAATTCAGTATGAAGTCATACACGGTACTGACTGACTAAGGATTGGCTAACTGCTTAAAGGACAAAGCCACAGATTAAGTTCTTCAACTGACAAGTTCCTCACCACAGTACACACCCAGGTAGGTCACTTGCCATTCGACCCTACCTTCAAAATATTGAATAAAATGAGTCACTTTCTTGAAGAAACTTAATGCATTTTTTTCTTTAAAACAGGTATTTTTTTGGATGGGAGGGATGCAAAGGCAGGTCCAGGTGTTAGCCATCTCCCCAGGGGATCCTCAATAATAGCAGAGCATCCAGAATCCAGCATGAAAAAGTGATTTGGAGCCCACTAAAATGTGAGATTTTCCATAGGTACAACCAAACATTTCTCAAATGTCTTTGAAAAGGTACAGAAACACAATCGTGGTATTGTCACATATGTTACATGTCACCACACCACATTTCTCTGTCAAGCCCTTAAGAATGATTACGTTTCTCTAAAAACCTAAGACTAAAAGGCAATATTTAAAGCACAGTTCATGAAACATACACTTGCACCGAATACTGTACATGTAAACAGTCTCTATGGTTGATCATTGCATAATATTTAGTAGCAGTTAGAATCCACCCAGCCATTCCTTCACTGCTGCTGGGTCAAAATCTGGGAACTCCCTCCCTAACTGCACAGTGGGTGTACCCACACCACATGACTGCAGCGGTTCAAGAAGGCAGTTCACCACCATCTTCTCAAGGGCAGTTAGAGATGGGCAATAAATGCTGGCCTAGCCAGCGACACCCGCATCCCATGAATGAATTTTTAAAAAGCCCTTTTTCATGTTAATCACATATTTGATAAAATGTCTCCTGGGATAAAAATCAATATGTTATCTTGACAAGCAGTCTTGCATTTTTTTATTGTTATAAATACTTAGTTCATGGTTCATAGTAATATTTTACAGGTGATTTTTAGTTCTGGGAAGATTAAGGTTTAACTGTAGAAAATGGGATAAATGCAACTGCTTGAAGACTATTACACATAAAAGGTTGAGGCCATGTTGACTTAAGGGGCTAACAGCTAGAAAGGTAAGATCATAAAACAGCAGGTGGGATTACTTAGTTGGAGAATTAGAGATGAAATGTTGACACTGCTTGTGAAGAAATGCAGCCCAGAGAGTTGTTCTGTTTTTGAAGTTAGAGCTTCAGTGAACCCTAGAAGGTGACATCATCATGTGTGGAGCTTAATAATGTTCTAGGGTTTCAGGATATCTCTTTGTTTGCTGGGGAGTGAGTGTTATACAGCAGGGGAAAGGGCCATGCCAAAAAGGTGCTGCAGTTAGCAGGCTCCTGACAGCAAAAGTGTTACTGTTAGCTGGCTCAGTGTAGTTGGTGCTCAGGAGAAGTCCCAGGAGACACTTGATAGGCCTATGCAGTTAGGACTCAGGAGAGCTATGAAGGTGGAAGGAGGTCACTGGCTCCATGCTGGAAAGGGTTAGGACTCAGAAAAAGCCCTGGGAGCCATTTAAAGCTTGGCGTAGCTGGGGAGGTTGAAGCTTGGTGAAATACAGGTGCAGTGCCAGCCCAGTGAAGCTAGTTGGCTATTAAAGAGCTGAAAATGCACCAGTAAGTTGAGACTGGAGTGCAGATTCAGAAATCCAGGGAAACGTGGTCTCAGGAGATGAGATTGAATCCCTGGGAGGTATGCAGTCATTGAGTCAGTGCGAGCTGCTTCGAGGGAACCCAGAAGCTTGATCTTCGAAAGTGAAACTCATGAGGGAGACAGAGTTTGAATGAGATTGCTTGACTCACCATGTTTACTGACATCTGGGTGGGTTGCTGAGAAATCCATGGGAACTGTCTTGGTCACATTTGCTATTTATTATACAGTGTGGTGTGTTTGACCATAGTCTGCCTGTTAATTCACATGTATCTCATATTAACCCTGAATGTTAGAGTATAAGGTAGAAATTGTAAATTGTACAGCAAAGTTTATTCTTGTTTGTTCCAAACCTGTGGAATCTTGCAGCTTTATTCTCTTAGCAAGTGTCTTGATTCTTAAACTTTGCCTACTTTGAACAAACAATTATTGGTCCCTAACCAGGTCAGACCAAAAACTTGGCGGTTGGGTCAAGGATCATAATATTATCTAATTTTCCATCCACACAGCTTTCTGTAAAATGGTGTACATAATATACACAAGTTTTTCACATTATTCTTCATACTCAGAAAAGGAACAAATTTTGAAAAGGATGTTGTTTTGCCCTTCCCAGGAGATTACATGGCTGCAGATGGGGTGTGGGGGGGGGGTGGGGGGGGGGGTTGCGGTGGTGGAGGGGGTAGGAGAGGGAGGGGTGCCTTATTAATTATGCACTCCCGGGAAAACACGCTGATTCGATGGTGGGCGGGCTCTGATTCACCTGTCGGAGATTAATCACACCAAGGCATCACTTAGTACTTAGAAACCCCATTTATTACTTGTGCAACAAGGGAGACAACACAATGAGAGCTACTGTACAGTTTCGTGGCAGAATACACGAAAACCTGTTAAAAGCATTTTTACAGCCAATCAGTAAATTTTGCACAAACCTATCCGCTTATTTGCATAAGTTAATTGACCAATCCATATTTCAGTAAATTTCCATTCCCAGCACAACAGATGTTGTGTTTACGCACATACTTATCACAACCCTGATTACATTCAGCCTGAGAAAGAACAAAATGGAATGTCTCAGGGATCATCCTACAACTGTGGTCAGACAAGATGACATTGTTCTCAAGGCTGCAGGATTTTTCTCTTAGGCCTAGGCATATAATTCAACCTCCCCATTAACCCTTTTAGCACTAAATGGTTCCCTATAGTTGTCTAGGCCACCACACTTACCCCCTTTTGTCCTACAAGGACAATCCACCACCCTTAGCCAAGTTCTATGTATCCTAGCCGCCGGGCTTCATCCTCAGTGGAGTCCTGATTCCAGAGGAGAGGGAGGGAATAGATAACTGGCTTGCCATCAGGACTCTGGAGGCTCTGTAGTCGGCAGACAGAGCAGATGCAACAGAGGACAAGCTGGATAACAACATACAAAACAACAAGCAGAGCAAGACCTATGACAAGGTATTTGAGGAGGGTTTTGAAAAGGCCCCCAAACCACCCACCGATATTAGGGAGCCACCCCCAACAGTCAAAGGATTTTTCCTGGGCAACTGCATGGAGGAGGCGCACTTGGTTCTGAATGAAATGTACATCAGTCTCAATCCTCTGGTCCTTGTTAACGTAGAAACAACATGTTTCATTAATAGCAGCACAGACTCCCCCCTGCACTGCTAGCAGGAAATCCAGGGCCGTATGGTTCTGGAGGACAACCTTGGAAAGGGACTTAGCTTCCAGCTGCAGACTCTGAATGGCATCAACAGTCTTATTCTCAATAAGTTCCATTGTAGTGAAAATATTAATAATGTCCTTTTCCAGCTCTGAGACCCCTATACCTGGGATGAGGGCCCGGACAAATTTGTGGAATCCAATGTTGCAGGTGACAAACGGTTCCAGGTTGATCCTTTATGATGTTTTACAGGCCCTAGATGGTTGTGGAGAGAGTGAATAGTAAGGCTCTTGACCCCAAAGGCCTCAGGGACAATATAGCCAATGGTGCAGGTGCCCACCCAATTGACAGGGAGGGTTTTGTACGCCCTGTTTCCACAAAGCCAGAATGAGCCATTGCGGCCAAGGGTAGGGTACCACTTGCATTGTAAGGCCTTCAACAGTTCCTTTAACACTTTAGCGATAAAATGAAGGCCATTCTCACTTGATAAAATCTCTGGTATCCCAAACCTGGGTATGTATTCACGCAACAACAATTTTGCAACAATAATGGCATCATTCCATCGGGTGGGATACACCTCCACCCATCGCAAGAACAAACATACTTTAACTAAAACATAATTATATCCCATACATTTAGGCATTTGTATAAAGTCCATTTGTAGGTGTACAAATGGGCCCCATGACTGGGGTCCCGTACCAGCAGTCACTGTGGGCATCATGCCTGGGTTACTTTGTTGACAAAGCAGACATTGTGAAGCTATTTTAGCTGCCATGGTGAAAAACCCAGGCACAAACCACATCTGTTGTGCCATCCTGTTCATCCCCCCTTTGCCCGCATGGGTAAATGCATGTAACATGTGGGCAATCCAGGGCAGGAGTGAAGCAGGGGCAACAGCACGGCCATCAGAAGAAATCCAGAGGTTATCGGAGCGTTGTACGCATGATGCTTGAATCCAACTGTGTTGTTCACGGGTAGATGCCTATGACTGCAAGTGAATAAGATCAGTTAGACTAGCTACAGGAGAAGGGGTTGCACAGGGGGAACCACAGACCCAGTGAGACTGGCCGTGGCCGCACAGGCAGCACGATCAGCCCTATCATTACCTTGAGAAACAAAATCATTGCCCTGTGTATGGGCAGAGCATTTAATAACAGCAAGGGAGGAGGAGAGCTGGATAGCAGCTAAAAGATTAGTGATGAGCTGCCCACGGCAGACGGGGGTTCCTGCTGACATGAGGAATCCCTGGAGTTTCCAAAGCTGCCCAAAGTCATGTGTCACGCCGAAAGCATATCAAGAGTCAGTATAGATATTGGCCAATTGTTTGGCAGCAAATATGCAGGCTCGTATAAGGACGAAACGTTCAGCGGCCTGGGCAGAGCAGGACAGCGGGAGACAAGATGCTTCAATAACAGAGTAAGAGTCACAAATAGCATAGCCGGTAAGTAAATCGCTGCTTGGTGATCGAGTAGAGGAGCCATTGACAAAAAGAATGAGGTCGGGATTTAACAGAGGATGATCCTGTAGATTCTGGCGAGGTAGAGTGGAGTGCTGGACAATAGTGGAGCAATCATGAGGCTCGCTGTCTTCCTCCATGGGTAACAGGGTAGCGGGGTTGAGAGTGGTGCATCGTACAACAGTGAGGGATTCCCTAAACGGGCTGATTCATAGCAGGTGATGCGGGCAGCGGTAAGGCGTTGGGTAGCCAAATGGTTAAGGAGAGTTGTGACTGCGTGGGGAACATGTAGAACAACAGGGTACTCAAGCGTAAGGGACTGGCCGGTGACATCAGCAAGGTGGGCTGCCGCAACAGATCGAATACAGGATCCAACTCCCAAGCAAGGTCCTCAGGGGCTGAAGGGAGGGCGAGATCCTGCAAGGACCTAGTGAGTTCCACATAGTTAGGGATCCACTGCCGACAATACCCCTGCATGCCGAGAAAATTAATCAGATCCTTTTAAGTGCAGGGGAGGGGAAGGGAGATAATGCTGTCAACAAGGCGTTTGGATAGGAGTCGAGCGGGGCCGTCAAGAACATGGCCCAAATACTCAACATGGGATTGGCAAAACTGTAACTTTTCATGGGAGGCCTTATGGCCCTTACGGGCTAAGGCTTTCAAAAGGATGAGGGAGTCGTCGAGACAAGTCTGCTCAGACGGAGAGTAAAGAAGCAAGTCATCGACATACTGGAGGAGAGTAGAACCTCCGGGGAAGGAGGCATTGGTGAGATCAGCCTGAAGAGCATGGGAGAAAATGGTTGGGCTCTCCATATACCCCTGGGGCAACTGAGTCCATTTGTACTGAGTACCATAAAAGGTGAAAACGAAGAGAAACTGAGAGTCAGGGTGTATGGGTATGGAGAAAAAAGCTCCACAGGGGTCAACAACAGTATAACAAGTGGAGTTAGAGGGGAACACAGGTAAGTATGGTAGCTGGGTTAGCCACTATTGGATAGGCCGGGATCACACAAGCATTTACCGCCCACAAGTCCTGGACAAAACGCCAGGTGTTCTTGCCTGGCTTCCGCACAGGGAGTATAGGAGTGTTGCAGGGGCTAACAGTGGGAATAACAACACCGACGTTTAGAAGGTCTTGGAGGACAGGCTTTATGCCTTCCGTCGCTTCGGGATTAAGAGGGTATTGAGCTTTCCGAGGGAGGGGTTTAGAGGGATCCAAACACACCCGAAAAGGTTCTGCTGATAATACCCGACCAACATCATCAGGACCCTTTGCCCACAAGGTATCGGGGATAGTTATCAAGGCATCGAGGGAACCAGTGATTACACTACCTAGAGCATGGTGCTGAAAATAGGCAGGATACGCAAGGGTCATAGAGGGAAAAAAATTGGGTAGCCTGATCATAGATATTCAGGTAGCCGTTCATCAATTCCACAGATGATTGGGGATCCGTGCGCTGAAGGCGGTACACCATAGGACCAAGGTCCCTGGCCTGATACCCAACGGAGACACAGAGGGTAACATGAGGGGTAACATCCCGGGCATGAAAAAGCTGATGGGCAGCTGGAGGTAGGGACACGGAGCCAGCAACTGCTTCAGGTCCACGCAAAGGGGAGATATAGAAAGAACATAGCACTCACCCAGATGGCCTGTTACCTCACAGGCATACTGCTGATCCGAGCAGGCAGAGTAGTGTGCTGTACAGTGAAGATCCTGAAGCCAGTGTTGCAGGGGCGAGTGGATGGCTATCATGGTGGAAACACGGCAGTCGGTCAGAAGCCAGAGTAGCCCAGTCTTGAGTTTATCGGATAAATCGCAATGTCCAAAATTCCACCACCAAACGTGAGGATAACGCGAAGTATCTTCCTGTAGAAGGCTGATGACTGTGGAATAAGTAGACTCGGGAACTTGTGATAGAATTGTTAGAGCTGTCTAAAGTGCAACCGAGTTTGCAGAGGAGATCACAACCCAAAAGATTGACCGGGATATCAGCCCCGAGGAGGAATCGATGGGATCCTTTTCTTCCATTCAGGTCAAAGGGCACTTCTTCGGAAATTGGTAGTGAAAGCGGTTGTCCCAAGACCCCAATGACGGAAATAGAATCCCTAGAGGGGGTGACATCAGGAGCCTCAACAGGCCGAAAGGTAGAATAAGTCACTCCAGTATCAAGAAGGAAATTCAAGAGACGGCCATTAACAGACAGAGGGATAGTGGGTTCCTCAACGGTAATGAGAGGTAAAAGGGTGTGGCAGCCCTATTGTGTCGTACTCCCCAAATAGGTTAGCTACCATGTGGGGGATCGTTTGAGAGGCAGAGTAAAGGATCGGTTGAGGGGTAGAGTTGGGGATCGGTTGAGGGGCAGAGTAGGGGATCGGTTGAGGGGCAGAGTAAGGGATCGGTTGAGGGGCAGAGTAAGGGATCGGTTGAGGGGTAGAGTAGGGGATTGGTTGAGGGGCAGAGTAGGGGATTGGTTGAGGGGTAGAGTAGGGGATCGGTTGAGGGGCAGAATAGGGGATCGGTTGAGGGGCAGAGTAAGGGATCGGTTGAGGGGCAGAGTAAGGGATCGGTTGAGGGGCAGAGTAGGGGATCGATTGAGGTGCAGAGTAGAGGATCGGTTGAGGGGCCAGGGCTGGCACCTGCCAAGGTGGCCGAGGGCAGGTCCAATGACCCTCCTGGCCACAGTTAAAACAAGTCAAGCGGCTGCCCCCTTTTGGTCCCGCCTGGCGGCTTCTCCCTCTCCCTCACCGTCGATTCCCCTGGGCACCCCGTTGCCAATTAGGCTGCCGCATATTCTGAGGCCACATAACAGGTTGGGGTTGGCAATTATAAAAGTTGGGTGGCTGAGAGGCTAATTGAGGGGCAGCGTAAAATACAGGGGCCGGTGCCAGCGCAGGCGCTGCGAGTGGAGCTGCTGGATCGTCTAACATCGGTGCCATTATTCCTTTCTTTCGGGTTTCTGGCAATGGTTCAATTGGCATTCACAATGTTGGAGGGTGCTAATAATTTCTTGAAGATTTTCCTTACCTTCCCACCCAATGCAAGTAAGGGTAAAGGCTTTCTTAAGATCAGGCTGCAATCCCGGTACAAGAGCCGGAACAGAATCCTGAGGATTAACACCAGAACATTTAAAAAGATATTACAGAATTGTTCAACATAATCACAAATGTCCTCATCAGGTTTTTGCACCGTACTGTGGATTTATGCCAATCAATTACATCAGAATAAGCCTTCCGCAAGGCTGCACAAATGTGCTGCCAGAGTTGTGTCTCCTGATCCGCAGTAAGAGGGTCAGGGCCAGGCAGCGGCCACTCACAGTTTTCCCGAATTGGTCGCCAATGCTGGGTACCCAGACAAGCATCAAGAACCATATCTATATCATTACAATTAGGGTTCTGACATTTACGGAGAATTTCAAGTTTCTGTGTAAACGTCTCAACTCCCTCTTTAGGGTCGGGGGTGGATTCAACAATTGCTCGTAAATCGGAAGGTGTCCATGGACGGTAGACTTGCATTTGACGTCCTGCAGGATTAGGGTATGCTCTCACTGGCGGCTGCAACGGGGTGACAGAGAGTGAAGGGTCGGTTGGGAGGGCTGGATCTGAGTTCCATCTCCGTTGGGAGCGGGGACGGGTTCGTACACCAGTAGTACTATCAGGCTCTGGCGTGCCCCTTGGAGGCGGCAGAGGTGGCAGAGCCAGCAGGGCAGCCACAGCCTGGGGTGGAACCTGTTCATGATCATCATAAAGAGGAGGGGACTGGTATACAGGCCAGTCCCGATTGCTGAGCTCATCATCGGACGACAGAGGCGCTGGGGGCTCTGCGGCTCGCTGCGCGACCAAGATCCTGGATTTCTCTTTATGATCAATTTGCTTTTGCTTTTTCTCACATTTCTGACTCCTTTTCCTCAACTCATCAGCCCGTATCTGCATTTCGTCCTTCCACTGGACATACGCAGGCCAACCCACTTTCTTCTTACCCGACTTCTCTACCTCCTTTAAAACATATGCTAAGCGCTCAATTCTATCCCGATTAAAAGTTCCATCTGGTGGGAAGCTCTCTCCCTCACCTTGGGTCCACTTAACCCATTCAGAAACATGTTGGACACTTTCAGGTCCATAATGGACATACATATAAGCATTTGGGGTTCCACTTGAAGGGGGAACCTAGGGTTTCTTTGATGCCATATTACCCATTTTCTATCTAATAACTAAAAAAAAAAACAAAAGGCCAGTCCTTGGCGGGTCCTCAACCCTCAATTTACTACTAAGGTACTTTCACCAATCAGTCCACTCACACGCTCAAGGGGTCCCGGACCCTGAGCCACAAACACGCACCCACACACTCAGTACCAACTCCAGGGGCTCCGACTCCGAGTATATATTAAAACTAAACCTAAACTCCAGGGCTCCAACCCTGAGTATATTCTGGCCAGAGCGGTCCTGGACCACAACTAATCTCCTAAACACTTAAATAGATGACTGACCCTAAGAGTCAGCCACAGGCAGGCGAAGGCAGATCGCGGGTCAACAAACCCCAGAAGCCCAAATCAGGCTGCCGTGGACTGAGGAGTCCTTGAACCGCGAGGTCCTAATGCTAGCGCTCCGTGACCCAACCCTCGGGGTTAGTTATCTCGGTGGAACCTCCAAGAAACTGTCGAAGATTAATCACACCAAGGCATCACTTAGTACTTAGAAACCCCATTTATTACTTGTGCACAAGGGAGACAATACGAGAGCTACTGTACAGTCTCGTAGCAGAATACACGCAGACCTGTTAAAAGCATTTTTACAGCCAATCAGTAAATTTTGCACAAACCTATCCGCTTATTTGCATAAGTTAATTGACCAATCCATATTTCAGTAAATTTCCATTCCCAGCACAACAGATGTTGTATTTACACACATGCTTATCACAACCCTGATTACATTCAGCCTGAGAAAGAACAAAATGAAATGTCTCAGGGCTCATCCTACAACTGGGGTCAGACAAGATGGTATTTTTCTCTAAGGCCTAGGCATATAATTCAACTTCCCCATTAACCCTTTTAGCACTAAATGAGTTCCCTGTAGTTGCCTAGGCCACCACACACCCACCACGCCATCGCCTCACTGCTTCATCACGCCAGGCACCACATTTAAAGCCCAGCCACACCCCACCTCTCAGTGCTTCCAGCCCAGGACTGCCGCAAATAAGAAATGGCCCCGAAAGGCAAGAAGACTGCAAACCTCAGGTTTAGTGACGTGTCCCTTGAGTGCCTTCTGGACGCCGTGGAGGCCCACCATGATGTCCTCTACCCCCACTCTGGCCGCAAGGGGAGCAGCAACTCCAGCAATGGCAGCGGCAGTCAGTGCCAATGCTGCACAGAAGAGGTTAGCCATCCAATGCAGATAGAAGACGAATGATCTCATCCGTGCCCACAGGGTAAGGCAACCATCTCTTCACTCTAAACTCACACACTCAAGCCCATCACACATTCACTGGCATCTCACTCACTGTCAGCTCAAGAGACATCATCCCTCATTCTTTCACACACAACCTCACATCTTCATCTGGCCTCATCTGTTCTGGAGACTGCCTTCTCAGTCCTTTGTGTGAATGTGTGTGTGCGTGTGCGTGTGCGTGTGCGTGTGTGTATGTGTGTGGATTACAAAACTCTAATATTAATAAATTATGAAAATATTGATCAGAGATTTCAGCAGGGAAGTATTGTCATTTGGATATATTTGGATTTCAACTGCAGTCAAGTGAATT
Source organism: Carcharodon carcharias (assembly GCF_017639515.1). Lineage (NCBI taxonomy): Eukaryota > Metazoa > Chordata > Chondrichthyes > Lamniformes > Lamnidae > Carcharodon > Carcharodon carcharias. The sequence goes on from NC_054486.1 coordinate 86,515,356, forward strand.
AATGCGTGATGACCCATTAGTAAAGAATTTATTTAAGATTCTATTTGCTCACTTTTTCACAGACATTGTGAAAGCCTTAGGTTCTTGAAATCTTTTCCCCAAATCTTGTACATCAGTGGTGTGCTTAACAGATTCTTCGGTGATTAAATAAATAACAAAAAACAAATTAGTGAAAGGTCCATTCCAGTGACAATGTATTTCTTTCATATAGGAATCTGTAACATACTTACAAGTTTATTAGATCAATTCAAAGTTTGGACTGAGGGTTGTACACACTGGAAATCTTTTGTTTAAATCCTCATGTATCTAGGATAAGTTGTTTTTGTTAGAATGGGGAACCAATATTTGCTCTGTCTAGTAACTATACTGTTGAAATTAATCTTACTAAAGATTTTGACAGTAGCTTGCCTTCAGAGAAATATTTCCACCCACACATTATAGTATCTTATACCATAAGTGGGGAAATCTTATTTTGCCATCTGACTTGTCCCTCTGATCTTCCATCATTCTGGGTGGAATCGTCCCAGATTTGCACTGCACGGTAGCGGGCAGGAAAAATGACGTTTTACCCACCGGCCGCAATGGCGGCTTCTCACACCATATCTTCCTAATCTTGATGTATTAATTATGCATTCCCAAGAAACACACTGTTTCGATAGTGCGCCGGCTCAGATTCATCAGCCACACGGTCGACTCACTGCACTTTAAATGTGGCACCCAGCGTGATGAACACTTATGGCCTTATGGTCTTCATCACTCTGGGCGCCATATTTAAAGTGCAGCCACGCACACACCTCTCAGTGCTTCCAATCCAGGACCGCTGCAAATAAGACATGGCCCCGACAGGCAAGAAGACTGCAACCCTCAGGTTTAGTGACGCGTCCCTCGTGCACCTTTTGGATGCCATGGAGGCCCACTGTGATGTCCTCTACCCCTACTCTGGCTGCAGGAGGGGCAGCAACTCTGGCTTGGTAGGCAATGGCAGTGGTGATTAGTGCCAATGCTGCACAGAGAGGTTAGCCATTCAATGTAGATATGTGGCAATTTTATTTTTATTCATTCATGGGATGCAGGCATCGCTGACTGGGCCAGCATTTATTCCCCATCCCTAACTACCCTTGCTTAGAGGGCATTTTAAGAGCTAGCCACATTGCAGTGGATCTGGAGTCACATGTAAGCCAGACCAGGTAAGGATAACAGGTCTCCTTCCCTAAAGGACATTAGTGAACCAGTTGGGTTTTTACAGCAATAGGCAATGGCTTCATGGTCATCATCAGACTTTCAATTATAGATTTTTATTGAAATCAAATTTCACCATCTGCCATGGTGGGATTCAAACCCAGGTTTCCCAGAGCATTACCCTGGGTCTCTAGAATACCAGTCCAGTGACAATACCGCTATAATGCCACCACCCCCCCACCCGCCCCCCACCCTTTAATGATCTCATCCATGCCACCAGAGTAAGGCAACCATCTCATCACTCTAATCTCACAAACTTAAGCCCATCACACATGCACTGGCATCTCACTCACTGCCAGCTCAAGGGACATCACCACTCATTCTTTCACCATAAGACCATAAGATATAAGAGCAGAAATTAGGCCATTCGGCCCATCAAGTCTGCTCCGCCATTCAATCATGGCTGATAAGTTTCTCAAACCCATTCTCCCGCCTTCTCCCTGTAACCTTTGATCCCCTTACCAATCAAGAACCAACTTATCTCAGTCTTAAAAACACTCAATGACCTGGCCTCCACAGCCTTCTGTGGCAATGAATTCTTTAGATTCGCCACTCTCTGGCTAAAGAAGTTTCTCCTCATCTCTGTTCTAAAAGGTCTTCCCTTACTTTGAGGCTGTGCCCTCAGGTCCTAGTCTCTCCTACTAATGGAAACATCTTCCCCACGTCCACCCTATCCAGGCCTTTCAGTATTCTGTAAATTTCAATCAGATCCCCCCCTCATCCTTCTAAACTCCATCGAGTATAGACCCAGAGTCGTCAAACGTTCCTCATATGTTAAGCCTTTCATTCCTGGGATATTCTCGTGAACCTCCTCTGGACCGTCTCCAGCGCCAGCACATCCTTCCTGAGATACAGGGCCCAAAATTGCTCACAATATTCTAAATGTGGTCTGACCAGAGCCTTATAAAGCCTCAGCAGCACATCCCTGCTTTTATATTCTAGTCCTCTCGAAATAAATGCCAACATTGCATTTGCCTTCCTAACTACCGACTCAACCTGCAAGTTAACCTTAAGAGAATCCTGGACTAGGACTCCCAAGTCCCTTTGCACTCCTGATTTCTGAATTCTCTCCCCATTTAGAAAATAGTCTATGCCTCTATTCTACCTACCAAAGTGCAAGACCTCACATTTGCCCACATTGTATTCCATCTGCCACTTCTTTGCCCATTCTCCTAACCTGTCCAAATCCTTCTGCAGCCTCCCTGCCTCCTTAATACTACCTGTCCCTCCACCCACCTTTGTATCATCTGCAAACTTAGCCAGGATGCCCTCAGTTACTTCATCTAGATCATTAACGTATAAGGTGAAAAGTTGTGGTCCCAACACTGACCCCTGTGGAACTCCACTAGCCATCCTGAGAAGGACCCCCTTATCCCCACTCTCTGCCTCCTGCCAGACAGCCAATCTTCTATCCATACTAGTACCTTGCCTCTAACACCATGGGCTCTTATCTTACTGAGCAGCCTCCTGTGCGGCACCTTGTCAAAGGCCTTCTGGAAGTCCAAGTGATAACATCCATTGGCTCTCCTTTGTCTAACCTACTTGTTACCTCCTCAAAGAATTCTAACAGATTTGTCAGGCATGACCTCCCCTTGATGAAACCATGCTGACTTTGCCCTATTTTACCATGCACTTCCAAGTATTTTGAAATCTCATCCTTAATAATGGACTCTAAAATCCTACCAACGACTGAGGTCAGGCTAATCGGCCTGTAATTTCCCGTCTTTTGCCTCACTCCCTTCTTAAACAGGGGGGTTACATTAGCGAATTTCCAGTCCTCTGGGACCACCCCCCCCCCCCCCCCCCCCCCCCCCCCGACTCCAGTGATTCCTGAAAGATCACCACTAACCCGTCCACTATCTCTTCAGCTATCTCCTTGAGAAGTCTGGGGTGTAATCCATCTGGTCCAGGTGATTTATCCACCTTCAGACCTTTCAGTTTTCCTAGCACCTTCTCCTTGGTAATGGCCACCATACTCACCTCTGCCCCCCGACTCTCTTGAACTTTGGGAATGTCACTTGTGTCTTCCACCATGAAGACTGACGCAAAGTACCTATTCAGTTCCTCTGCCATTTTTTTGTTCCCCACTACTACTTCTCCAGCGTCATTTTCCAGCGGCCCAATGTCCACTTTTGCCTCTCTCTTACCCTTTATATATCTAAAAAAACTCTTGCAATCTTCTTTTATATTACTGGCTAGTTTACCCTCATATTTAATCATTTCCCTCCTTATTTCTTTTTTAGTTGTCCTCTGTTGATCTTTGTAGGCTTCCCAATCCCCTGGTTTCCCACTGCTCTTCACCGCATTGTATGCTTTCTCTTTAGCTTTTATGCTGTCCCTGACTTCCCTTGTCAGTCATGGTTGCCTCATCCTCCCTTTAGTATGCTTCTTCTTCCTAGGGATGAATTTTTGCTGTGTCTCCCAAATTACTCCCAGAAACTCCTGCCATTGCTGTTCTACTATCTTTCCTGCTAGGCTCATCTCCCAGTCAATTCTGGCCAGCTCCTCCCTCATGTCACTGTAGTTGCCTTTATTCAACTGTAATACCGTTACATCTGATTCCACCTTTTTCCTCTCAAAATGCAGGGTAAATTCTATCATATTATGGTCACTTCCTCCTAAGGATTCCATCACCTTAAGCTCCCTTATCAAATCTGCCTCTTTACACATCACTAAATCTAGAATTGCCTGTTCCCTAGTGGGCTCCACCACAAGCTGCTCCAAAAAGCCATCTCGTAGACATTCCACAAATTCCTTTTCTTGGGATCCACTACCAACCTGATTTTCCCAGTCTACCTGCATATTGAAATCCCCCATGATCACTGTAACCTTGCCTTTCTTACACACCTTTTCTATCTCCTGGTGTATCTTGTGCCCCACATCCTGACTATTGTTCGGAGGCCTGTACTTAACTCCCATTATGCATTTTTTTACCTTTGTGGTTCCTCAACTCTACCCACACAGATTCTACATCATCTGACCCTACATCATTTCTTGCTATCGATGTAATTTCATTTCTTGCTAACAAAGCAACCCCACCCTCTCTGCCAACCTGCCTATCTTGTCGAAAGGATGTATATCCTTGGATATTTAGCTCCCAGTCCTGATCCCCTTGCAGCCATGTCTCCATAATGCCACACACACCCTCACATCTCCATCTGGCCCCATCTGCTCTGGAGACTGCCTCCTCAGCCCTCACCGTCTTGAGGCCAATTGCACAGATCAATTTGTGCCCCCGCACAAATCCTGGGATTCCCCACATCCACAGTGCAGCCCTCACCCTGCAGCCTCTTCCCTGCCTGAGGCCACTTCTCCCCTTTACCCAAGCAAGCCCCAGCCCTGCAGCTGTACAAAGCCATTCCCGCCTTATGGCTGGACTGTTAGGTAGAGACCTGCCCGTGAGCACCCTCTAAAAGTGGTGTGGTGCTGTCTGCAAAGCCTGGCGCTGATGACTGCAAGCACTGAATGAAGCAAGGTAGGCAAACAAACCTCAAAGCCCTGAGTAAAGTATAGCTCGCCAGGTGCACGTTGCTAATGTGCTGCTGTGAAAAGCACGTTAACATGGGCAGACGATCCAGCGTGAGGGGGATGAGTCTGGAGGGCTAGCCTAATAATGATGTACAGATGTATTACAATGAGGATCCTGACGTCTGATGGCAGGAAACGCGGTCAGCCATTGACCAGCCAAGCGGTCAATCACAAACTGGTTTCACAGCGCTGTGAAACCGACTTTTGGCCTTTTCACCATATTGTCCACTTAAGCCACCGAAACATGCCTGATGCCAGCCGGCACAGAAAATTCAGCCCTCTGTTAATTCAGTCAAATACACAAAACCAGAACATTTCATCCTACATACTCTATCTTATAATGGCATTTTCAGAATGTTTCCTAGGAACCGTAGTACCTTTCTTTGACATGCTCTATCCTTCCAAAGCCTGATTGATATAAAGTTATAATGTGTTCTTAACTCTGTTAGTCAAAATGAATTAGTTGTGTGGAAAAATCCAACACACATTTATCTTTCATTAGCATTAGTGAAATATTGCTATTTCATGAATAGCTGTACAAAATTGTGATTTTCAAGGGAAACGTCTCAGGATTGTCCTTACATTAATATGGTCAGCCAAAGAGGTAAGAGACAGTACTAAACAGAAATAAAAGTTTTATACCACGCAATACAGCAGGATGGGAGAGCTACAAATAGCGGCAAAAGGATACAGAGAAAATTGGATGTACAAAAAAAAATGAAAAAATTCTTGCAAGGGATATCAAAGCAGAACAGTAAAGGTTTTTATAAATATAGTAAGAGACAGAATGTTGATGGGGAATACGGGCCATTTCAAGAGACAGATGTAATCAAATCCATAATGGGTAAACAAGAAAATGGTAGACTTGGTAAATGAGCACTTGTATATCTCTTTTCCCAGTGGAAGAACAGGACAAAATACAAAAAATGCGGGGAAGTATGAAGTCATTTGAATTTTTTTTAGAATATTACTTTAACGATGAAACACTAGGAACTGTTGGGGAGCACTGGAATTTAGTATCCACGCGCACAAGTCACCAGGTCCAAGAAATAATCAAAAGACAATGAGGGAATGTTGGTCATTATCTCAAGCAGGTTGGAATTCTAAGGTGTATAGAGCCTTGATCAGAAATTATTCAGGTTTGAGCACCAAACTTGGAGTTGGTATAGTGCAGATCCACCAGGAAGTTGCCAGGCGTTAAAGAGATGGATAATGAGGATAGCTTGCCTAAACCTGCGTGACGTTCCCTGGAAGGTTGGGAGATGATCTAATTGAGGTGTTTAAAACAATACAGGGGTTCGTTAGGTTAGATATGAGAAACAATTTCCTCTTGTGGGAAACCTAGAACAAGGGGGCATGATTTTAAAATTAGAAAATTAAACCATTTAGGAGTGAAATCAGAAAGTACTGCTTTCGCACAGAAGGTAGTGGAAATATGGAACTCTCTCTCCTAAAATGTTGTGGATCATTTGAAAACTTAAAGACAGAGATTGATAGATTTTTGTTGGATGAGGAGATCAAGGGATCTGGAGCAAAGGTAGGCAAATGGAGTTGAAGTACAGATTAGCTATGATCCAAAAAAAATAGAATTGTCTTGAAGAGACGAATAGCCTCTCCCTGTACTTATGTTCCTAATATCCCTGCCAACAGCAATATTGAGTTTTGGCTGTACTACTTATCTTGTAATGAAGCCCATGAAATGAGTATCAGAACATCCCTACCTTTAACAATGTGAGTGCTGTATACCACATAGATCACTTCAACTTTTGCTTTAGGATAATAATACTATAACTGTATTTCACAACAGTTGGTAACAATGGTGACCATTTATTCATCTATAAATGGTGTTTGCTTTTTCATAGTTTAAATAACTAATATTCCTCCTCAATTGCATTGTAGCTACTTCAAATTGGAGTAATCTGTACTGACAATTACTGTGTTAATTTCCTACCCAACTTCTTATTCCAAAATTGTTCTACTAAGTAATCGTCAAAGGTTACATTGGCCATTGAACGTCCAAGAAAAAGTTACAAAAGATTCATTGAGTATGGCAGAAATATTAAGCGAGCATTTTGCATTTTTCTTCAATGTTGATGATGCTTGACTATTAGAATTGAATGATTTTAATAATAAAACCAATAGTTTTAAATTAGATGAACATATTGTTTTAGAAAGAATTATGAATTAAAATTGATCAACCACACCAAATGATATTCACCCAAGGGTCCTCAGAGAACTGGGACACATGCTGTGTGAGGCACAAGGCCATATTCTTAAAAGTTCACTACATTCTGGAATCCTCAAAAAAGGCTAACATAGTCTCCACCTTTAAAAAAGGCGACAAGACAGACTCAAGTAACCAAGGCCAATTAGTTTGACATCAGCAATAGAAAAGATGCTTGAGAGCATTATTAGGATTGCAATATAGGATTGCTTGGATAGAAAGGGACACACGAGAGAAAACCAACAATGACTTCATAGAAAGGTCATGTCTATTTTATAAAGCTACTTGCATTTTTGAACAAGTTACAAAGTTGCTGAATGAGGGAAGCCCAGTTGATATTGTCCACTTAGAATTGCAAATAGCTTTTGCTAAGATGCCACATAAAAGGCCTTGCCACAAGATTAAAGTCTCTGGTAATAGTGGTAATATATTTAGCTGGATTGAGAACTAGATGATAGGACCTAGGAAAAAGTAATGATAGTAGGGTTTAGATTTGTTTAGAAACAGTGCTGTCCCACAAGAATTAGGACTGTTGCACTTCTATATTCTTACTACAGATCTGGACTTAGGCATTATCTTCAAAGTTGCAGACAATATGAAGATTTGTGTGAGGGTTAGAACTGTAGATGATGCTCGTTTGCTTCAGGCAGATCTTAATGTGTTGGGAGATTGGGTTCATGACTGGCAAATGATGTTTACCTTGGATATGTGCAGGGTTATGTATATGGTCAGGTTGGATGCTCAACATTCATATCCTCTTCAGGGAAAAGCATTAAGGAAACTAGAGAAAGAAAGACATTTGGGCATTCCAGTGTATACATCTCAAAGATACATGAGCAATGCTGTGAAGTGGCAGCTACAGCATAAAGAGTGTTGGGGGGCATTCATTGGACAATTGTATATAAGACAAGCCAATACTATTTTGTTCTTGCACAAGATCTTGGTCAGGTCTCACCTGAAATGCTGTGTCTGGTTCTGGTCTCTTCGTGTTGCAGATGAGATTGAGGTTTTGGAAAAGGTGCAAAGGAGAGCCACTAGACAAATTCCCACAATAACACATCTTAGTTATCAAGATAGGCTAAAAATGTTGAGATTCTACACTTTAGAGAAGTGTATTTGGATCATCTGATTGATGGTTAAAAGATGATGAAGAGATTAGATTCTGTTCCAGTTGACAGTAGATTCCAATAAGTTAGGGAGGATCAGGGGTCACAATTTTAAGCTGTGCAAGGCCAGATTTAGGTTAGATGCCAGGAAGTGATTATTTTCCCAAAGAATAGTGGACCTGTGGACAGGATGTCATCTCTTGCAATGAACACCAATTCGCTGAACTCCCTCAAATGAGAGCTAAGCGTTGATGTTATCTCTTACAAAGAGTAGTTACTTCAGGGATTTCAGAATCAGATAACAACCTCAGTTAGTTTTGATCACCTTGATGGATCAAAGAGGAATCTTCCAGATTTTTTTCCCCCAAAATCAGCCTGGGTTTTTCACCTCTTCCAGGGGATCAAATGGCAGTGGGGAGTGTATATGTTGTGATACACAAGGTATCGTATTGCATGGGATAGCTGAAAGTGTCTTCACCTGACCATCATCGTTTGTTTGCTCTATGTGTTATGAACAAAAACTAGTTCATTTAGTTTGGTTATGATGGCATTCAAAGTTCTTTAGGTTACCATTACGGACACTTGAAAGCTCACTAAGTTTCAGCCTTGACACACTTGAGTCAGGAAGGTGTGAGCCGAAGGCAAACTTCTGAGACTTGAGCAGTGCAGAGGATGTGCTGCAACAATAAATTGCATTTATATAGCACCTTTAACATTGTTAAATGTCCCAAGACCTTTTACAGAAGCATCAACAAATAAAGTTTGACAATGAGCCAGATAAAGGACAGGAAATCAAAATATTGATCCAGGATGAGTTTTAAGGAGTACCTTAAAGAAAAAGAAAGAGATAGCAAAACAGAGAGGTTTCAGGATGGAATTCCAGAGACAGTACTGTCAGAGCTGCTGTCTTTCATAAGGTGTTAAACTGGTGCCTACCTTTGCCACTGAGCTGGACGTGTAAGAACCCAAGGAAGTATTTGACAAGCGCACAGGAGTTCTAGTGTCCTGGTCAATAGCTATCCTTCAAAAACAACACCAAAACTGATGATCCAGTTATTTATTTGTGAAACATTGCTATGTGCAAATTAGCTGCTGCTTTGAAGTTCAAGGTACTGCTTTAGCTATGCAGTACTTTGGAAGGCTCTGAGGCTGTGAAAAAGATTATATAAATGCAAGCTCATACTTTCTTTGTGAACATTTTGCATTTTTTTCCATACTGCTCACTGTTTCTTTCATTTGAGTATTGCTGAAAAAACCAGGATCCTATGATTTATATATGCAGCTTCCAGTAAATGCAAATGCACCACATTGCGAACCCAACTAACAATCTTAAATTGGTTGTCACCGTAGTTCTTAGCACATTGAGGATTATTTAGCAAATGTCCAATTGCGGAATCACATCTGATGTTGGACACTGTTTTGAGTTTTGCAAGCATAGGTTGGTTAGGTACGGTCTGTACCCTGCCCGTTGCCAACAGCAGCTGGGACATGCTTGATATGATCCGCCAGTCTTTGGGACATACGGCCTACATACCTAGCATCACACTGGCACTGAAATTCATCTACCACATTACTAATTTGTGTGATAGGCAGAGCATCTTTTTGGCTTGGACATGCAGCTGCGGATTTAAATATAGCAAACGTATCATCCCCAGAATCGGAAATACGTGAGGGGTAGGAGGTTGGATGTCCTTCCATCGAAGGCACGTTTCTGATAGAACCCAACAAAGATGTTTGCGAGAGCTGGGCCTAGAACAGATCCCATGGCGACACCATTTATTTGGGCATACATGGCGTCATTAAAACTGAACTCAACTGCGCAAGTCGCCGAGTTCATAAGTTCAATGAATATTGATTCACCAATGGTGGTGGCCTATATCATCATGACATAGTGCTGCAGCACAAATATCTATGGCTTCCTTAAGTAGAACATTGGTGAATAGGCCAGCAATGTAAAATGAGCACATGGACACAGCATTGCTATCGATATGAAAGTTCTGTATGGCCTTCGCAAACCTGAAGGAGTCCTTCACCGTGTATGTGGAAAACTTGATCAAAACTGGATGCAACAATTCACACAACCATTTGGTCAATTCATGTTGTGCAGAACTGGTCATGGATAAGATAGGGTGTAAGGAGACATCACTTTTGTGTGTCTTGCCCAGCCCATACACACGCGGATGTAGTGACTATGCTTGCAAAACTCAAGACACAGTGTCCAATGTTAGATGTGATTCCACGATTGAGGATTATTTAGCAAATATTGTCCAATGTGCTAAGAATTATGCTGACAACCAATTTAAGATTGTCAGTCAGGCTTGCAATGTGATGCATTTGCGTGTACTGGAAGCTTCGTATATTAATACACAGGGCCCTGTTCTTTGCAGACAGAAAGAACATGTACATACACTGTGCCTGTTTCAGCTAACAAAATAAGTGACAGCCATTCGCTCATTCATTCTTTAGGGCAATGCCTTGATTAATCAGGGTCAAGCTGCCTGGTTTAAATTTCAAACAATGGGTGACAGTTAATTCTCAGTCACCGTCAGTGGTGCATTCTCCATGGCAATGCCACTTGCCAACCAATCAGCATTCTCTTCACATAGAGTATAAATTGTTGTTTTCCCCCTTATATTGGTATTCTTGTGAGTGCCCCGATGAGTGCAAGATGAAAAGCTTAGACATGTCCCTTTTATCAGCAATACTCAAGTTCTGAACTACCAAACAACTATTTCTTTCAGTTATTTAAATGTGGCTAAATTTCTAAAACAATCTAATGAAAATACATAGCCCTTGCTACTACTGACTTCCAATTACTTATTTTTAGTTGTAGGAGACTGCAGTATTATTTTGATTTGACTGCATCAAATTGTGTACCCCAGGTGTCAAAATATGCCCCAGGTACTTCAATTCTGCATGTCAATGCTGAATTTTTGGAGGTTACAAGTTAATCCTGGTACTTTAAGTCTTTCTGTAGCTTGCTTTATATCTGAAAGCTGATGTAACAAGATGGGCGACAAGATAATGACATAATCCAGTTAAAGCAGGTTCAAGTGTCTTCGAAACATTTCTATTAGTCCTTCAAAGGTCACCAAGACTAATTTTATTTGCCCAAAAGGAATCACTTTAATTTATGCAATGTATATTCGGGTTGTGAAAGTCATTCTTCAATTTCTCTCTTAACCTGTTGATAACCGGTACTGAAATCAATTGAAGTGAAGATTGGATAGGCAGCCTCTATTATTATAAATGCAAAACACTGCAGATGCTGGAAATCTGAAATAAAAATCAGGGCCTGAATTTTGCACTTGCCGAGCAAACCGTCCCCCAAACGCGATTTCACAGTGGCTGCCCAATTAATGGCTAGTCAGCGTGAAATGCACGTTGAGAAAGGCTCAGCACTGCCGGTGGGGACAGGAAGAGGGCAGGCACTGACGTTACCATGGGCGTGGGTGAGCGCTTCCGCTGAGCTCCCTGAAGGCAGACAGCTGCCTCGGAGCACTGCAGACCTCCAAATAATAAAAGCACAAAAAATGCTGCAAAAAATGTCCATGCAGCACAATCAAGCACCTGAAAGCAGACCTCATATTAAAAAAGTCCCCAGATATTTAGTTTTATTATAAACCTTAATGGAGATTTCATTCTGCCCTTTGATGAGGTTTCATCAAAAATGTAAAGCCAGCTTGGCTGATTGGCTAAATTAAATAGGAATAGCAGAAGCATTATTTGCTTTCTAAAAAATTGGAAGGAGTGGTGATCTGAAATTGTAGAACTCGATGTCAAATCTGGAAGGCTGAAAGTGCCAAGTCAAAAAATGAGGTGCTATTCCTCAAGCTTAAGTTGAGCTTCATTGGAACAATGTTGGTGGTGGAGGACAGAGAGGTCAGATTGGGAGTGGGATGGAGAATTAAAAAGACAGGCACCCAAAAGCACAGGGTTATGCCTACGGACTGAACAGATGTATTCTGCCAAGCAGTCACATAATCTTCATTTGGTCTCCCCAATGTATAGGCTGCATCACGAGCAGCAAATACAGTATACTATATTAGAGCAAATTACTGTTTCACCTGGAAAGTGTGTTTGGGGCATTGGAAGCTGGGAATGGAGCAGCTAAAAGGACAGTTGTTGCATCTACTATGCTTACATGGGAAGGATGAGGGGTGTTGAGGATGATTAAAAAATGGATTAGGGTGTTGTGGATGAAATGATATCTTCTCCTACCCTCACATTTCTGAAGGTATGTTTGGTGGTGGCATCATGCTGGAGGTGGCTGAAATGGAACAGGATGATCTATTGAATGTGGGGGATGGTGGGTTGAATGTGAAGGACAAGGAAAAGCCTATTGTGATTCTAGAAGAGAGGGAAAGGGATGAGAGTAGAAGTACAAGAAATGAGATGGACACAGTTGAAGGCCCTGTCAACCATGGTGAAGGCAAATCATCATTTGTATTCAAAGACAGTGATCCACGCAAAGCTATCAAGTACTGTTAACACTTTAACAATGAAAATCAGTGAATTATAAATTTTTTATTGTCCTCTCCAACATGAAGAAGGCAGTGTCGAGATTTAAGGAATGTTTTTTAAAAGACAGCACAACAGGCAGGCTAAATGAACATGGTGACAGCCAAGATAAATGGAATTTTATTGTTTTTGACTTGATTTGTTGTTTGTTTTCCAGTATGGAGTTTATATGGCTCTAATTTGGTCTGTAAATATTCTTTGATTACATGAATTGTTCTTGTTTCAAAATTAAATACCAATGAGATTTTTATCTGAACTGAAACTTATCAATCCAAGGACTGTCTTTCACTTCAGTTCCTTTCTCTTCTGATTATTGTTTTAAGATCTCATGCTCAGAGTTCTCATTACAAGATCCTAATGGTAACTACATGGATCTCAAAAATCCACAGGAATTATGGCATATTCTTACCACAAAATAGATGGACGTGCAAAAAGAGGGCCAGGAATTAGGCTGGGACCCAAATAAAACAACTCCAGACCTTTTGTCAGACAGAACCTTCATTCACTACAAATGTGGTCCACTATACAAGAGCAGGGTGCAGATTCCTAAACTGGGAGTCCTTCAGCTTTGGATTGATCCTGGTACAACAGGCAGTGGAAGAGCACACATAGAGTCCAGGCCTCAATTATGGCCTGGGCTCCCAAAGAAATGCAGCCAGAAGTGTATTATTTTTTAATTCTTTCATGGAATGTGGACATTACTGGTAAGGCTAACATTTGATGCTCATCTCTAATTGGCCTTCAGAAGTTTCTTTCTGGCTTCTTCTCAAGGGGGCCATTGGAGCTACTTTGCCTTGGGATGGATTGCCTCCCACACTGCACGCCCTTAACCTGCAAAGCAAGGTGAACCAATGCTGAAGCATTTTCAACACCCCTCCCTCCCCCCCACCCCACAAAACACACATGCTAAGTGTCACAGGTACACTGGTTATTTAAACGAGGGTGCCTTCCATTGACACTGGTTCATCAGGGAATCCTTTCAAGGACCTCCACAGTTTTCTTTTATCCCCAAGACTTGGGGGCCTCAAAATTGTATCGCATTGAGTATGTACAGGTACCTCATGGCCTCATATGGCAGACAATATGTGTACACTCTCATTCCACATCAGAATTGCACAGCTGTCCATATTGGTAAGGGTTCCTCAGTAGACATCCATGGTGTGCATCAGAACTGCATTAGCTCTCTGATTTGCATATGTAATGACCTTAATGCCTGTTGAGGCATTTTTGTAAAATTGAAATGTGAATGACAACAGTTCATATTGTATGCATTGGCCCTTCAGGGAGTCAACAGCCAAACCAGGGATTCTTAAATGAGCCGATGGAGACTAGTCCCAAGAAGGTTAACTTTTAAGTGTTTTTTTACTTACCTTATTGCAAAGTCAGTATAGAAAGAGGTGTGTCCCTCCCAGTTGCAGACTGGAGCCATGGACAGCTGCATCAGAAACATACCCTGATTCTAATTCTAGGCACTTGAGATTTTTAAACTCGGAACGTTTAATCTAATAGTTGTATTTTGTCAAAAATATGCCAAAAGATGAAAGTTATTGATGAAACCATTAGAAACTAAATTTAAGCTGCTCTATTAAATTATCTAGGCACCGCATTTGTCATTTTCTGTTCTATAAGTGCTCTATTAGCAGTAATTGCTACAATAAATGCATTTGTTGCTCTTTATTTTAAATCTCTGAATGATTTATTACCTTTATCTCCTTATTCAACATATTTTCCATTTATGAAGCAGTGTATTCACTATCTAGAACAGAAGAACTAAATTATATTTCCATAAAATTGTGTAACATGATTAATATGGTATATTGATTTTTCTAAAATTCAGGACCTCTTTGGTGTAGAATGGAATACTTTTCAACTATGAGGTCTAGCCACGATTAATCTGTCCCAGCTAAAGGTACAAAGTTTGTTTTCCAACAAAATATGTTAAACAAACACAAGCTCAACAAAATTGCCGATTTACTGAGTTGTCCCATTTTCCACGTCTATAACTTTTGAGATTGCCAGTTTAGCCTGCCTCACTTTAAGGAAGCTGCAGATATACAAAAGCTCCATGTTCATTCATTTATATTTTAACATGTTCCTTAGGATTTTATTTTAATTAAAAAAAACTTATCACCACTCTTGTGGAAACAACTGCAAAGCTCATGTACATTTCTAAGTTGATCAAAATTTCAGCATTAATGATTCTTAAATTAATTAAACAATTATATAAACTATTTTATCCCACAAACTAATAGAGCAATATTACAACAGGATATACAATTTATTTTGAAAATTTATAATTATCCAACATTTGGTAATTCAATAATATCATAAGGTGATGGTATGAAAGAGTTAGCATTTTGTTAAAAGATCTTTACTGCCCTCACATGGTACCAAAGAAAAGACCAAAATATAATTTGTCATTGTATCAGTTTAAGCAAGGAAACATTTGTGGCTCCAGTGCATTTAAAAGAATGCTTGCCTTTAGTAAGCTTCTGGATTGTGAACTGCACTATGTACCTTTAAAGCCTTCCCCGACTACTCAAATAATAAAGTGACAGAAAAAACATGAAAGAAATTCAATCTTGAGATATGTGAGGTAATGCATTGGTGGGGGGGGGGGGGGGGGGGGGTGCTGCAAATGGAGCAAGGAATACAGAGTAAATGGTAGGTTACTGAGAAACGTAGAGGAACCTTACAGTGCATGTTCATAGATTTCTGAAGGTAACAGGATAGATAGATAAGATGGTTAAGTAAGTATAAAGGATAATTTCCTTTATTGGTTGAGGCATAAGTATAAGACAGGGAGTATGCTAGAACTGTATAAAACACTATTTAGACCACAACTAGGGTACTGCATATGGTTCTAGTCACCACATTGCAGGAAGGATATGATCAAATCAGAGAGGGTTCAGAGAAGAATTATAAGGATGCTGCCAGGCTGCAGAATTTTAGCTTTCAGGAAAGATTGCATAACCTTGGGTTATTTTCTTTGGAACAGAGGAGGCTGAAGGGAGATTAAATTGAGTAATAGAAAATCATGAGGGGCCTAGATAGAATGGATAGGAAGATTTCTGTACTTCACGTGAAGCTTTATCATTTGCAGGAAAGCTTATATAAAAGGAGTATGGACGTAAGTTGTATGGACGAAAGCCTCCTTCTTCTTTGAATTCAAGTAAATCAAATTATTTACACTTAGAAGGGCAAGAGGTATTTGTGGATTTTAAGTAGCAGAGGAACAGTTATAAATGATGATAGGTAGAGGAACAGTTATAAATGATGATAGGTAAAGAATGCTCAGCAATCAAAATGGACTTTGTGCTAAAATGGCTGGTTGTGGAGTGTTTAACGCATTAACTAGCCCCGGATAAACATAGCAGTGGGAACATTTGCCCAAGAGTCTAAGCCAGATCGAAGGAAGTTATTATACCAATTAGTCCAGAATGCCTGCTTTCTCCAATCAAAATCAGATGGAATTTTAATGCGTTATTTGAAGATTCCAATCAGTAATATCTGATATTAGAGATGGACAAATGATATATTGAACACAGTCTCTCCAAACATAACATGGCTATATGAACATCATTTCGACTTAAGTTTAAGGGGAATCTTGATCAGGTTACTCTGCAGGATTTTTGTTTTCAGTATCATTCACAACTTCTCAGAGCCTGAAGTAGCTCATGTCCAAATTCAGCAATATCTGGACAACATAACAGGCTTGGGCTGTTATGCGGTGCAAATGTTACTTGCTACTTAAGTGCCAACCAATGACTATCTACAAGAGATGACCGACTATAAAAGTTTCTATTGGTATGTGAAGAGAAAAAGATTGATGAAGACAAATGTAGGTCCCTTAGTCAGAAACAGGGTAATTTTTAATGGGGAACAAAGAAATGGATGACCAGCTAAATACATACTTTGGTCTGTCTTCACAAAGGAGGATACTAATAACATACCAGAAATGTTGGGGAACACAGGGTTTAATGAGAGGGAGGAACTGAGAGAAATCAGTATTAGTAGAGAAATGATGTTGGGGAAATTGATGGGATTGAAGGCCGATAAATCCCCGGGCCTGATAATCTACATCCCAGAGTACTTAAGGAAGTGGCCCTAGAAATAGTGGATGCATTGGTGGTCATCTTCCGAGACTCCATAGACTCTGTAACAGTTCCTACAGATTGGAGGATAGCTAATGTAACCCCACTATTTAAAAAGGAGGTAGAGAGAAAACAGGAGATTACAGACCAGTCAGCCTGACGTCAATAATGGGGAAAATTCTATAGTCCATTATAAAAGATTTAATAACTGAGCTCGTGGAAAACAGTGGCAGAATCTAACAGAGTCAGCATTGATTTATAAAAGGGAAATCATACTTGACAAATCTACTGGAATTTTGCGAGGATGTAACTAGTAGAGTTGATGAGGGGGAGCCAATGGATGTGGTTTATTTGGACTTTCAGAAGGCTTTCGGCAAAGTCGCACATAAAAGATTGGCGTGTAAAATTAAAGTGCATGGGATTGGGGGTAGTGTGTTGAGATGAATAGAAAACTGGTTGGCAGACAGGAATCAAAGAGTAGGAATAAACGGGTCTTTTTCCAAATGGCAGGCAGTGACTAGTGGGATACCACAGGGATTGGTACTGGGACCCCAGTTATTCAAAATATATATATAAATGATTTAGATGAGGGAATGAAATGTAATATCTCTAAATTTGCAGATGACACAAAGCTGGGTGGGAGGGTGAGCTGTGAGGAGGATGCAAAGATGCTTCAGTGTGATTTGGACAAGGTGAGTGAGTGGGCAAATGCACGGCAGATGCAGTATTATGTGGATAAATGTGAGGTTATCCATTTTGGTAGCAAAAACAGAAGGCAGATTATTATCTGAATGGCTATAAATTGAGAGGGGGGAATGTGCAACAAGACCTGGGTGTCCTTGTACACCAGTTGCTGAAGGTAAGCATGCAGGTGCAGCAGGTGGTAAAGAAAGCAAATGGTATGTTGGCCTTCATAACCAGAGGATTCGAGTACAGGAACAGGGATGTCTTGCTGCAATTGTACAGGGCTTTGGTGAGACCACACCTGGAATATTGTGTGCAGTTTTGGTCTCCTTATCTGAGGAAGGATGTACTTGCTATAGAGGGAGTGCAGCGAAGGATTACCCGACTGATTCCTGGGATGGCGGGACTGACATACGAGGAGAGATTGAGTTGTTTAGGATTATATTCGCTGGAGTTCAGAAGAATGAGGGGAGATCTCATAGAAACCTAAAATTCTAACAGGACTAGACAGGGCAGATGCAGGAAGGATATTCCCGATGGTAGGGGAGTCCAGAACCAGGGGTCACAGTCTGAGGATATGGGATAAACCATTTAGGACTGAGATGAGGAGAAGTTTCTTCACCTAGGGAGTGGTGAGCCTGTGGAATTCATTACCACAGAAAGTAGTTGAGACCAAAACATTGTATGCTTTCAAGAAGGAGTTAGACATAGCTCTTGGGGTGAAAGGGATCAAAGGGTATGGGGAGAAAGCGGGAGCAGGCTATTGAGTTGGATGATCAGCCATGATCATAATGAATGGCGGAGCAGGCTCGAATGGCCTACTCCTGTTCCTAGTTTCTATGTTTCTATCTGACATTCAACAGCATTACCAATCACAGAATCCCCCACCATCAACATTTGGGGGTGGGGGGTTACCATTGACAAGAAATTGAACTGGACCAGCCATATAAATACTATGGCTACAAGAGCAAATCAGAGGCTAGGAATAACTGCATGAGTGCAGCTCCAAGAAGCTGGTCATCCAGGACAAAGCAACCAAATTGATCAGCACCCCAGCCACCACCTTAAAGATTCACTCCCTCCAACACCAACACAGACTGCAGCAACTCTGCAAGCCCCCTTCTACAGCACCTTCAAAACCCACGACCCACACCACCTAGAAGGACAACAAGAGCAGCAGATACAATGGAACACCACCACCTGCAAGTTCAACCTCCAAGCCACACACAACCTGACTTGGAACTATATCATTATTCCTTCACTCTGAGTCAAAATCCTGGAACCCCCTCCCTAACAGCACTGTGGGTGTACCTACACTGGATGGACTGCAGCAGTTCAAGAAAGCAGCTCACCACCTTCTCAAGGGAAATTATGGAGCAGCAAATGCTAGCCATGCTAGTGGCACTCTCATCCCATGAAAGAAAATTGAAAAAAAAAAACAATTGTCTTAGCTTTCTACCTATCCCCCTCAAGGCTTCTCCAAGCACATATCGCCCGTGAGACCCATTCCTCTTCACATAACCCAATGCCCATTAAATTCCTACCTATCTATTCCCAACCAGAGCTCCAACAATGGCTTCTCTATCTGTCCTTGGTCCCTTTCTCTTTCTCATCTATTTGCTATTCCATGACCGCATCATCTGCAAACACAGGGTCAGATTCCACATATATGCTGATTAAGAGCCAGCTCTTCGTCTTGACTCTCTCTCCACACCTCCACTACCACTGTATTACCTAATTCATGTCCAACATCCAGTCCAGAAGCCATAGCTTCCCCCATTAGGAAGACCAAAGCCCCACAAGAAACTCACCATTGATTCCATCCCTCTCCCCAGCCAGTATCTCAATTGAATGAGCATGTTCACAACTTTAGTATCCTAAGCTTGAATCCATATCCTTTTCAACCCAAAGAATACCTATTTCCACCTCTGTAATTTTACCAGTCTCTACCACTCCGCAGTTCAGCTGTTGCTAAGAGCCTTACCAATGTTCTTATCACCTCCTGATTTGACCATTCTGCTGCTTCTCTGCCAGCTTCCTATCCTCAATGCACCATCAACTTCAGCCTCCCTAAATACCTACTGCCCATATCCTAGCCCTTTCACCCTCTGCTCACTGCATACAATTGGCCACAGTCCTCCTAGGCTTTAATCCCTGTTCCAGTTCCTCCCTGGCCTCAGCCCTACAACTTTGAGTTCCTCAAACTCCAGCCTTTTGCACGTTCCTCTCCCTTTTCTGCTAATGGCAACTGTGCCCTGAGCCATCAAGGCCCCTATGCTCTAGGATTACCTCCCTAAGACTCTCCTCACTGTCCACCATTAAGACCCTCCTTAAAAAGCACCACTTTGACCAAGTTTTTAGTTACCCTTTATAGGCCCTTTATTTCTATCTCAGTTTATGGCTGATGATGCTTTTATGCACTTTTCTACTTTAACGGCATTACATAAATACAAATTATTGCTGCCAATTCAGTTTTGGGAATGTTGAGCCAGTTTTTTTTTCTATTCCACTTCCCATGTTTGCTCACTTAAAAAAGCACATGTACCTGAAATTGAAAATTGAAAACAATGGTTCAAAATGCAATTATATTCTCATTTCATGAATCCTCACGATAGATATCTCTCATTTATAGCACTTGCCAATAATGCGTTTTCCACAGGGGTTTTATTAGAAACTTCCTGGAATACCGTTGCCGACCACTTGCGACCTCAATTAGCGGTTTAGCGTGGTTGATAGGTTATCACTGCTCACATGATAAGAAGCGCATCGAAACTCAGGTTCCATTTCAATCCTGTTTATGGAATTCTATCCACAGCTTTCACAACTACCTGAACTGTTGTAAAATGCATTGAAGGTTATGTCGAGACACACATTGAGCAATTGTGCTCTTTTCAATTTGTAACTAAAATGTTTAGCTGAAAATGAAGCGGCTGTTTTATCCTCCCCACCCCCCCCCCCCAACCCCCTCCCACTCGCAATAGAAGCTGGAATTGTTTCTCTGCTGCAGGAGCAGAATTTTAAACCATCCTTTTAATTTTTCAATTTTACACATACATTTACTGAACAACATAGGAAGTGAATTCGAAAAAAACTGGCTCAACATTCTCAACACTGAATTGGCAGCAATAATTTGTACTTATGTAGTGCCATTGAAGTAGAAAAATGCATAAAAGCATTATCAGCCATAAATTGACAGACATAAGACATGTTGGGGAACACGTTATTAGGCAAGCTAAATCAGGGATAGCTGTATACAAAACTCTCACGTCCTTAAAGATAGACAAAAGAGGAAATAAGCCTGCAATTGGACTTTGGTTCCTTTGAATTGAGCTACAAACATAATTCAGAAGGGATATATAACGTATATACGCGAGCGCACAATGAAGTCAGCAAGGTATTTTGCAACAAAACTTCAGTCACCGAAAACACCACAAAAAAGTGAGAACAGCTTTATTCTATCACTCGAGATATCACAGATGTTTGTGAGGGCCAGTACCCTCGGTCACTTGCCATGCCGCACACCCAAGTCAAAAAGGTTGTATGTAGGGGAGACCGATGTCCCACAACTTTCCAACTCTCACTTGTGATTCCAAGTAGCGAGTCGTGTACAACAACGGCCAAACGCTGGGATCTCGACTCGGCAGTCCCGCAAAAATAAGTGAGGGCTCCGTCAGCTATGGCTGGCGTGGTGTTAGGACGTCATCCCTTCTAACATGCACTAAGACTGGGAAAAGCAGAAGATCCTAACAGCAGCACAATGGCTCAGAAGGCGTGTGCCGAAGCCCCATAGTCATGGAAAATCATCGTCAGAGAATGGGAGATACAGAAAGTTGGGACCCCCTGCAACCGATTCTGTTGTAAATAGAGACAGGAAAGAAGAGGCGCTCGTCCAATCAAGTAACCAACAGATTTATGACAAAATTGACCTAAACTCATGAGAGGTCAGCTTCTGAGCCTGTTACACTCAATGGAATAATAGTTTCTTGAGAACTCTTACAGGTAACGGATTGACACTGTATTGACAAAATATTGCAAAACGTGGACTGTTTTCCTCCACCAAGAGACTCTCATCCTCATTTTATTTGATCTCTAGGTTAATAGCAAAAACCAAGGGAGTCTAGAATGCAACATTTCTCAAAGTTTTCTTCAAAATTTACCTTTTGCCTAAGAACTACATCTCACTTTCTGGATTATTCCCAGTATCCAGGATTGTCAGCAGAAAGTCATTCATTAGTATCAATCTGAAACTTATTATCCTCTTGGGGTCAACGCATAAGTGTTATGGACAGGAGGGGAGTTCATTTAAACAGCCCTATTTTTTCCTTTGGACACCTGTCCATAAATAGAAAGGTGTTTTGATTTGTTTCCCTCAAAGTGGTGGCTTATTTCCGAACTCTTCAGTTTTGGTGCAATCCAATTTTCTATTAATAACTCCACAGCAAACTCTAGATAGGATGAACTGAAAAGGGTTAGTTTACTTGCACACACTCAAATCGCGAAAGAAAAATCATCCCCCTCATGTTGAGATTAAAGAGAGGGATAGAAAAATGAAAGATTTACAGTAGAGACTACAGGGAAAGAAATATTGTTCCACGTGAGTTCTAGAGTCCAGAATCAAAGTCCAATGAGATTGGATAATTCACTTTTCCAGTGGTGTTGACTTCACAATGAGATTGATTCATCTCCGCATGTCTGTCTTGTAGGGAATGGTACAGACATCCAGCAGCAGGGTCCAACCTGGGCCAGAGCTCCTTCAGTGTGGCCTACTAGTCAGATGTTAAACAGGAAACTGAGCTATGCAGTTCAGCAAGGCAATATTACTTAACCTAGGCCTCTGGCTTGTGGGACATGTAACTCTCCACAATGTCTTCACCAAAGGATGTTTATCCAGTATCTAGGAATTGGCTGATAACATCTCAGCCATTATGGGTTAAAAGGAATGTTTGAGACACCATTGTCTTAATAGACAGTCCATCTCTGCTGACCAGCCTAGGTTATCAAATACAAATGAGCTTCGTGTAGCTTCCTTAAAAGTTGGACTATGCAGATGCAGGTGTTTGTTAGTAGCTCCTCAAATAGCAAGGTGAGTTTCCCTGAAACTGCAACGTGGCTCATTTTGTTCAGAGGGTCACAGACAGACACAGTTACAGCCATTTTACAGGTCTCTGTTCAGTTTTAAAATTTTAGAAATAGTGATGAGTATATCTGCATATTTTTTATAAAATAAGATAATGAGTCCCTCACAATAAGTCTCTCCTGTAGGTGGATGAATTATGGTCAATTTAACTTCACTGCACACTATTTAGCCCTCATTCATGTCAAAATCATAAAAAAAACAAACGTCTGGACTGGATGGGATAACACTAAGTGTGGTTATTGTATCTCCTATACCTAGGTTTGATTCCACAGCAGCCTGGAGAAAGTCTCATTCTGCTCACAAGAAAATCCAGTTCCTGCTTGATGTGGGCTATTACTTAAAGAAGTGCTCAGAGTTTAGTTTAATATCAGCCTCACTCAGCAGCTAGAGGAAGACAGGGAAACAGAGTTTCCAAGGCTGCAGTTCGACCCACTGAAGTGGAATCACTTTTTCCAGCCTGTGTTTTAACATTGAGGAAAACTTGTATGCAACAGCCATTGGGAAATGAATTCAAAATGGCTCCATTCCCAAACACATTTTTATTTTGAATTCAAAACATCATGAATAATAAATGAGTAAATCACTGAGCCATTAGAGTGAGTTAGCAAAACTAAGCTGAGCTGTGACAATTCACAATGCAAGCCTTCAATTCATATTCAGAAAAGACATCTGAAGAATTAGATCATTTCTAAATCTCAAGTGTCTCTGGTGAGTTCTAAATTTGGTACATCGTAGACAGAATGGTTTCTTTCTAAGTCTTAAAGACTATGAATCTACATAAGGTTATAATATGCTTCCCATCCATGACACCAGTAACAACAGACATGGAAAATTTGGCTTCGTTGTGAGAATCTTTTTCTTAAATTTATATTTGTGAAATGTAAAAGTTTCAGCTAGGCTGTGACATCAGCTTTTCTTCCTGTTCCCAAAAACCTTGTGTGAAACACAAGTTCAATCATGTGACCATCATGAGTCTCTGAATGCCTTTTACTTACAAGTAGATAAATCCTTTTCTGTACTATTGTACCACAGGTTTCTCAGTGACCCAGAGGCTATAAGCTCAAGTAGTATCAACAGCATGCAGGGTAAGCTCCAAGGAAAATTAATCATTCAAAAGCAGCCCATTTCAGTATATGCAATGCATCAATATAAAGTTGCCTTAATAATCAAACATTACAATCTTGATCTGATTAGACATGCTGTATTTCCAACAGTAAAATACTGAAGATGCTGGAAATCGGAAATAAAAACAGAAAATGCTGGAAACACTCAGCAGGTTTGGGGCATTTGTGGAGAGAGAAAGAGTTTATTTTTCAGATCTGTTGAAAGGTCAGATGCTGTCAGACCTGAACATTTCCAGCATCTTCCATTTTCATATGCTGTATTTGCCTTGGGTTCCAACCAGCAAATTAATAGAGAAATTTCACCCTCCGAAATAGGCATGTTTTAGAAAAAGACATATGCTTACTATTTGGAAAACCAGTAATAAATTACATAGTTACTTCAACGAAGTCAGCTCTTTTGACTTCAGTAGGAAGGGGATAGGGGGTTAAAGTTATGGATACCCGATAGAACTCTCCAAAGTTAAGAGATTGCAAATAAATAGGTCATTTTCACTGGTTTTCAAGATGTTAACCATTTTAAGGCATTCATAAAAACAATTCAAGGGAAGGCCAACATGCAGAATTCTCTGTCACAAAACAATATTAAAGCAGATTCCATATGTTCTTAAAACAGATACGTAATTGCATGAAAGGAAGGAATATTAAGGAGATTTCAGAGCATGCAGTTTTTGTGCTGTCACATTCTGATGCTTTCAGGTGTGGTTTCGTACCTACCAGAATTTGCATCACTCTGCCATTTGGATCTTTGTCTAGGATTCATGAAAGTCTTTGAGTGTTTGGACTTGTATACATGTAAAGTTAGTGAGCATTTCAGAGTGAAATTTACTGAACTTTTTAAACCAAATTCACAGATAAGTTGCTCAACTACTGTTAATTATTAAAAGGTTCAAGTGTTACACAGAAAGTCCCCATTTAAGGTCGCCTTATTCAGCATTATTTCGCCTTAGCATCGTGGCCGGTATGCTCACTTATTTATCTTTGGGACTTTCACTTTAGTGTTGTTTCGCAGCAGGGCCAGAGTGTGCGTGACCCACTCAGCTGGCTTCCTGCTCGCCCGTTCACCAAGACTCTTTCTCATTGGCTCTTCCATTCACAGCTCCTCTTGCTCCCCTCACTTCCTCCCTCATCCAAGCCCTCGCTCACAGCGAGGGAGAGGAGGGGAGCAGGAGGTACTGCAAGTAGAAAGAACATATTTCTTTTATTTTAGAAGTTGCTTCATTTACGAATATAGGAATTTAGGAATGTACAGTATTTGAACTTGGAGGGTATAATGTTTTAATGATTTTTCTGCCAAGAAGGTAGAACTCCAACTTTTACATTGAATGTAATGGGAAAATCTGATTTGCTTCAAGTTGTTTCACAAAGTTGCAATTCTCAGGAATGCAACTACAACTTTAGTAGTAGGGAATTTTACTGTAGTAGGGAAGTTAGATTAAAATTAGCTTTCATTTTTAGAAAAATTATAGATGACAAATTAGCATTTATAGATTTATAATACCAGTCTGAATGTTTTCCCAGTACAGCTATGCACATAAATCCTAACAATTTTGATTTTAATACTGTATATCTCAGAACTGAACAATTTATACAGAACGCTCCCAACTATAATCATCCTCTACCACACCTGTTGCATCATAATGTTTAATATTTGTTCCCTATTAAAAATGTTTAATGGAAGAGCAGCTTTAAAACTATATGCATAATGACAACAGATATAAATTAAACACCTGTCTAAAGCCAAATACTCCTTTTTCAGTGAACTTACTGCTCTTTCAAAAATTTAAAATCAGATTTTAGTAATATCAAGACACAATTGCGGTGTTTTGCAGCCATAAACAAGGTTTACCTATTTAGAAAGTGTAATTGAAAGGAAAAATGAATTGTCTTTTAACTTAAGTGGATAAAGTTCTAGGTTTTGTAAAATGTTGCCAGCCCAGTGAGATCACCATTTCAAATTACTTTACATAATGTATAATTGTGAAGAATTTCACATCTTTGAGCATCATATAATTTTTGCTGATGTGTAATTTCACAAAATTATTCCTCAACTTACCGTGTTCCATGACATTTAGCTTTCTTTGAGGAGCACTTATCTCATCAGTTCTTTAGCATTTATACCAGAGAATAAAGTTGCAACCAACCACACTTTGTTCAGTTTTCTGCATATATGAATGGCTCTTTTTCATTGAAGCAATTCATTTTTAACTCATCCTTCAGCAAAGAATGTAGGTACAAGGCACACTGAAGTACTTACAAGTTATAGGACAAACCGCCTGGATTTGCATTCTGATATTTGATTTAAATAAAATCCGACTCAAAACTGTCATTGACATTAGTGGCACCCTGAAAATATATATCTAGTTTTTGTGTAGGGTGCTTTTGAGGTGATCTTAGATGAGAACAGCAGCTTAACATAAACTGATACAGGTGCTAATATTTTATGTTTAATGCAATGCCACTTCATTGAAAATACTTTTTAAATCAATGGTTTTGACAAAGCAAGAAGGTTAATCTCAGTTTTAAGAACATAATTTACAGAATGTATTTGATTCATTACTGTACAATTATGCAACAATGTACATAACTTACACACTGCCAGGATTTTAGTAATACTGCTGACAGAAAAAGACATGAAAAATCTCAAGTGCACTTTCCGTACAAAGAATACGAAGTGCGTAACATTGTATATGATAAAGAAGGTAACACAAGAAATTCATTGGTAAGATTTGTATTTTAAAACTCCTCAATCAATACATCAGCTTCTGATTACAGCCTATTTACAGTATGTGGTCAAAAAATGAACCTAAGGGTGTTCACAGTAATCTGTCATGAAATACAGTAACTGCTTTCTGTTGGTAAAAAAAACCATCGTATACTACCAATGTGCACAGTAAGCAACACTGGTTGCTTAAACAAAGATGGTTATTGACTAGAATGCATCACATTCACCATTTAGTATTTCTGAAAGTACAGTGGAGTCCATTTAAGACAGTCTTAACTTGTTTTACTGGTCAACTTTTATAAAAGTTGTAATACATTTCTTTCAAGCCCCCACTCATCCCTGAAATATATCTTATTTCTGTTTGAGATCATGTTTTGCTTTAGCGTATCATCCAAAAAAAATTAAATATCCATATGTGGCATACCTACATCAGTTCTCAGGTTACTTTAACACCTTTAAAGGTATAATTCCGAAGTACAGTATTTACTGTATAGTAACCAATTTTAGCTGAGTGCAAATATCTTGTATCAGTATTTGAACCAACAAGTGATTATTCAACAGCACATATTTCTTGATGGGGACAGTATCTTTCTTGACCCGCCTAGGCCTTTTTCAAAGCTGAAAGAAATCAAACTTACACACTCTGCTTGCTGTCTGATTTAAAAGGAACAGTTTCTGATTGGATTCTATTCTGATATTCCAACACTTTCCAATGAGCAAATAGATTGAGGACAACCTGTGAAACTTAATGGTCATTTTTTTTTTGAAGCGTGAAGTTAGTTTTCTTGAAAAAGATCGAGAACAGTGCAGGATGATGTATGTCTGATCTGCAGTAAAATTAAAAACTACAAAAAAAGTTTTTTTTTAAAAAACTAAGTTTTATACCATACACTTTCCCACACCTGGTGGGATAAAAGCTGCTTTATCAACAGTGGTGGTGTAACACACAGAGCAATATAACACTGGTAGTGTAACAA
Organism: Carcharodon carcharias; assembly: GCF_017639515.1. NCBI lineage: Eukaryota > Metazoa > Chordata > Chondrichthyes > Lamniformes > Lamnidae > Carcharodon > Carcharodon carcharias. Next base: position 86,542,712 of record NC_054486.1, read on the forward strand.
TCCAACTGGATCAATACAGTGCATACTACGCCATAAGACATTATGGCTTATTTCCCTACTGATTCATTAAAAATGCTGAGGTGTGTATGGCGTTGATGACCCCACGCATTAAATTAGTCACATACACAATCCCAACAATGTTAGTCTTGTATCATGCCGCACTGACCATAACAAAGCAAACTCTCGCACACAATGTATAATGCACTTAATTATGTTCTGTGCATGGAGTTAGGAAGGGTGTTCATTTCTCTACATGAACCTTCAAGTTAAAGTTTTTAAGTATGAATTGTGTGGTGTAAATATGAAATACAGGTGGTTATGTAGCTTATACTGCTAATGAATAAGATCTTGTACAACAACTTACATTTTGATTAGTTATTGGAAATATCTTGCTTACTCAGTTTTGTATCCTATCAAAACAATTATGTATCTTTAACAGATACTTTCTCTAATGTACAGTACAGCTAGTATATCTGCAAAGAGTGTACTTTAGTACACTACTACCAGTACAAAAGTTATGAACTGCATCTTGATGCATATGGACACTAACCTTTACACGACCAGTGCGCTGTATGTAGAGGTATTTTAACACCACAATAGGTTTAAAACCACCAAATTAAAAACAAAGCTTCCACAAACTTTTAAGAAATAACTTCACGTTAAGTATAAATTAAAATGCAGCAAAGTCTCAGGGTCAAGCAGGAACACAATCTTCAGTCTAAAATATATTTTCTTGCAGTCTGCCACCGAGTAGGAACTCTCGATCCAGGTGTCCTGATATAGCAATCTTCTTGGGAGTTTCCATGCACCCATAAGGATGTTAAATTATTTTTTTCTTTTCTTTTTGAAAAATGTTAAAATAATGACTACATTTATAGAAGGGCTCTCAGACATCCATCTACTGTACATACTTTGTACTGACGCCCTTCTTTTTGACATACCATTTAAATGCGAAGAGAAAAGTTATATACAATACTGTTACAGAACCGACTGTCATTGATAATGAAACAGGTGTGAAATCTACTAAAAAGTAGCACAATACAGAAAACTGTTGTTCCACCTCTTACTACATAAATGTATACCATGGGAATATTAGCACCATGTTTCTTTAAGATGGAATCCCTTTTATCACACCTTTCTTTATTTCAAGAGCCCTCAACTTTTTCCAAAGTTCTTCCCGCTCCTTTTCTTTTTTCTTTTCCCTGAAAAATATTTTAAAGAAAGTAAGACCATGTTATGCTGTGCAGTCTCCTTCTGCAAGTTACTATTTTATTTCATAATGTACTGCAACAAATAATATGAAAATATACCACTACTGTAGCTCAACCACTTTTAGGAGTCCAAAGTACACTCTAATCACTCTTAGGCGTGAACCCTATTTGAATCTGGCTGTCGATATGGATGAAAGTTGACAGTTTTGAATTGCAGAGCAGAGTGACACTGGTGCCACCAAGGAGAAACAAGCAACAGGTAGCCTCATCACTTTAAATTGAGGAAGCACAAAATAGCAACAGTCAAAACGCAAGAACAAAGAAAACAAAGGGTATAAAACCTCTTCATCGTTTTCTTGTCTATTTTCCCAGTTCCTGAGGCATGTAGGGAGGGGGTTGAAGAAGGGAAACAAAGTAATTTGTGTTATCTTAAAGTTGAATAAAATTAAACTTCAACCTTTATTTTCATTGAATCCCTAAACTGTCAAACATAAATGAGAATGCATTACAAAACCTAATATTCCACCTGTGTACAAGTGCCAATAGAAGGCAGCAAGTGACTGACATGCTTTTTCACTTCATATTGTTGCTCTCCGATTAATTATTTTCCATAATCTTCCATTCAGAGATCTGTTACTATGAATTTTGAGTAAATCCACATTATAATTGTATCACAAGGTAGCACTAAAATCTATAGGGCATGGGCATTGTGTGCTTAATTTAAGGTAATAATTTTAAACTGCTGATAAAAGACATTTTTTGTCAAAGCTTTTTGTCTTGCACTCATTAGGACACTTTGCAAGAATACCAATATAAGGGGAAAACAACAATTTATACTACATGAGAAGAGTGTGCTGATTGGTTGGCAAGTGGACTCATTGGTAGAGACGTTGCCAAGGAGAATGCAACGGTTGATGGTTACTGACAGGTAACTGCCATGTATTGTCTGAAATTTAAACCAGGCAGCTTAACTCTAATTGGTCAAGGCACTGCCCAGCAAATGGCTGTCATTTATTTTGTTTAGCTGAAACAAGCAGAATGTGTGTGCGTGTTCTGTCTGCAAAGAACAAGGCCCTTTGTGTGTAGCTTCTAGTACACACATATGCGTCACACTGCAAACCCAACTGACCATCTTAAATTGATTGTCAATGTAATTCTTAGCACACTGAGGATTATTTAGCAAACGTTGTTCAATCAGGGATCACAGCTAATGTTGGATGCCACATTCTGAATTTTGCGAGCACAGTTGGATATGGTCTGTACCTTGTCTGTTGCAAACAGTGGAACGGACATGCTGTTTTATATGATCTGCCAGTCTTTCGGGCTCCCAAATGCTTGGCAGTTAACTGTTAGTTACCATCAACTGGTGAATTCCCCATGGCAATGGCTCTACCAGAGTCCACTTGCCAACCAATCAGCATTCTCTCCTCATATAAAGTATAAATTGTTGTTCCCTTACATTTGGTATTCTTGTGAATTGTCCTAATGAGTGCAAGACGAAAAGCTTCAACAATAAATGTCCCTCTTTTCAGCAATACTCAAGTTCTGTACTACTAAACAACTAATTTTAAAAATCCTATGTTCAATACCACCATTAATCTATAAATAAGCCAAATTAAAGGCAGTTAAAATCTTACTTCTGGCGATCTGACTTGTAGGTTGCCGTCAGCTCATCAAATAAAGGGCTGTTCATTTCCATAAAAGCCTTCAGTACATTGTAGACTAAAGCTACAATTGCGCTGCACAAAACAGACCAATGCTTAGAAAATATGTTTAAACCAAGTTACGTGTACATGAATAACACCTAAAAAATCCGTCAGAAAAAACTGTGCCCGTATTGAAAGAATATTAATAAATCCCAGTGATTACACGAAAATATGACTCGTGATGTGTGTCACAAACATGCAATTATATTACAGAGTTTAAGGACAGCTATTTTAAAAGGCACATTTATTTTCAAAGCTTTACATTTGAGTTTAAAAGCCTTCATCAAAATGGAAGCATGGACAGACAACATGGCACCTTCTGATGTTTCGTCAAACTGAGTCAAACTCCTATTGCTAGACCTGACTACAAAGAGGCATTAAATTGCAAAGACCCCTCCAGGGATGCCCATTGAATTCTAAAAGAAATGAAAAGCCCTATTTGCTTCTGAGGGAACAAGAGGCAGGAAGGGACTTCAAAGGACCTCAACATGACTAACTTCTTTGCCTGGTGGAACAGTGCTTCATCGAAAGTAACATAGCAGCCATTTTAAGATTTGGGACTGTATAAAGCATGCCTGAGAACAGCCATTTTGTGTGCAGAGTCTCAGGAAGAATTCTGAGAAAAATCATCAGAGGGGGCTCTTGGCCAAGGGAGGGCAAAGAGGAAGGTATTAAGAAATCAGCTGCTGTTCTGCTGAAAGAGTCCAGGCAATCTACAAGTGCCATAACCAGTGAATTAGTGAGAAATAGGAAACCTCTCTCCCCTAAAAAAACCTGCTGAGCCCAGCTGAAAAGGGCAATCTCTAGCTGGTTGAATGCAGAAGCCATCATAGCTGCTAAACCGAACCTCAAGTTTTAACCCCTTCACTTCAGAAAGCAGGAAATGAAGAAAAGGGCCCGCAATGAAATCTCAGACTGATTAGAAATCTCATCTGTAAGTATCCTTTATCTTCATCTGCTTTTAATCTTTGTATCTGTATTTTAGTTAATAGCTTGACCATTTTTACCTAAATAACTTTCAGCAGTAGTTTAGTAATAAACTAACATATCTTCTTTAATACCAAGATTTGTCTCTGCTGGGTTATTTTTAGATTGAACCACTCAAATTCAGAGGGGGCTACATTCATAATCCAAAGACCACTTTAAGGAAATACCTTTTACATGGTTGTGACATGCATACATAATTTCAGAGTAACTAAGCCTTCAAATTTTGAACATAAATAATAATCTCAAGCTATTTTGGCTTTTAACAGAATCAAAGAAAGAACTACAGTAAATTTGTTATCTGCTCCTCTCTAGAACTGTATTGCTGAGATCTGCTCCAAACAAAATCCAAAAATAGACATCTGTATAGAAAAACAACCTTAGGGTACATTTTTCACTACATTGGAACTAATGTGTTACTGAAGATTTTTTACACTGAATGTTTCTGTTTAAAAAAAATTGATTGAAATTAAGTCAGGGAGATAAAATCGGTGAACGATTACTCAAATTACAAGTGTCTACATGTTGCTCTAAAGTAAATGAAACACATGGCATAACTATTCAAATTGGAACAGAAAATACATCACAGTATTTCTGCATGCTCCTTTATTCCTACAGAGGATGCTGTTTCTAAAGGGTAACTATAAGCCTTTATCATCACTCAAAACCAACTATGCCCGTTCCTCAGACTCTCATTTCCTTGTGCCAATTTTAATAGCACTTACCTGGACCGTTGTTTTTCCAAACTTTAGAAAATTTTGTGCACAGGTCAATACACAGCTAGTGCATATGCATAAAGGCATCAAAGCTTTTCCCCCCCCACTGATATAGCACTCATTGACACTATAAACCAGGAAGAACTTCATTTCATTCACGAAAACACATCATTTGAATCATGCAAGCATATTACAAGTGAATCTCTTCAGGCGGAGAAAGAAATAGTTACTTTTTGGAATTCCACGAACTGCTATAAATTTAAGCAAACTATTCATTCAAATAATGATTTTTGTGATCCGCATAATCATTGGCCAAAGACAGTTATAGTCTACAATGTGGCAATACATTTGGTTCCCCGCTTTTATTAAATAAATCCTCAAATCATTTTAATGACCTCATCATCTCCAATTTACACAATATAACTTTAACAATGTCCTAGGGTGCTTCACAGGGGCATCAGACAATCTGCAAGGGTTGGAGGGACTGTTGGGAAGGTGAGGTTGAAGTGGCAAATTTTGAAGAGCCTTTGAAGGAGAGAAGACATTCAGCACCATAAATTTGAATTAGAACAGAATAGTATGCAATCTAATAGATTTGGAAGAGGCTGCCAAGTGTGGGTGGTACAATATGCTGTGGAGTGGTGCGGAGGGGAAGCTAAGCGCAACTGACCTGGAATGGTAGGGTGATGGCTGGGGGGGGGGGGGGGGGGGGGGGGGGGCACCAGGCAAGCTGAATTTACTACAAGATGGCACAGTTCTAGATGAGGTGGAGTTTGTGTGAAGTGGAGATGGGATGCTTGTTAGCAAGGAAGGAAGAGATGTGAAGAAGATACTGGCAAGAGGTCTGGTGACCATGGGGACGAGATAGAACATAAGAACTAGGGGCAAGAGTAGGCAATTCAGCCCCTCGAGCCTGCCCCACCATTCAATACGATCATGGCTGATCTCATTTCGGCCTCAGCTCCAATTTCTCGCCCTCTCCCCATAACCTTTCAACCCGTTACTAATTAAAAATCTGTCTATATCCTCCTTAAATTTATTCAGCGTCCCGGCATCCACTGCACTGAGGTAGTGAATTCCACAGGTTCATGACCCTTTGAGAAAATTAATTCCTCCTCAGCTCTGATTTAAGTCTACCACCCCTTAGCCTAAAACTATGGCCTTTCATTCTAGATTGCCCCACAAGGGGAAACATCCACTCCACGTCTACTTTGTCTATCCCCTTTAGCATCTTATATACCTCAATTAGATCTCCTCCCATCCTTCTAAACTATAGCAAGTATAGGCCTAAACCACGCTCAATCTCTCCTCATAAGACAAGCCCCGCATTTCTGGAATTAATCTAGTGAACCTCCTATGAACCACCTTCAATGCAATTACATCCTTCCTTAAGTAAGAGGACCAAAACTGTGCACAGTACTCCAGGTGCAGTCTCACCAATGCCTTGTACAGTTGCACCAACACTTCACTATTTTTATACTCTACTCTTTTAGCAATAAGTGCCAAAATTCCATTTGCCTTCCTTATTACCTGCTGTACCTGCATACTAGCTTTCAGCGATTCATGCACGAGGAAACCCAGATCCCTCTGCAGTGAAGCATTCTGAAGTTTCTCTCTATTTAAATAATAAGTTGCCTTTTTATTCTTCCAACCAAAATGGATAACCTCACACTTATCCATGTTAAATTCCATCTGTCAAATTTTGGCCCATTCACCTAACCTGTCCAAATCCATTTGTAAATTTCTTATTTCTTCATTGTAACTTACTTTCCCAGCTATTTTGGTGTCATCTGCAAATTTAGCTATAATACCTTCTATCCCTGGGCAGTGATAGAAATAAGCAGGCAGTCTAAGTGATGGACCCATGTTCAGTATGAAACCTACATTAGGATTAACCAAGACACAAGGTTAAGCACTTATGAACTCTGCCAGAGTGAGCATTCAGAAAGGTGGATGAAATTGGAAGGTAAAATGGAGGCTTTCAGGTATTAGTTTAAAGAGAATAATGCTGGCAGAGTCATTGCTGAACTACATAAAGTACACAGAAAAATGAAGCTCTCAAAAGGCAACAGTAATATTTTCATTTAAATGTAAAAATACATACGGGTTCCAATGTTCTTTAGAGATTCTGTATAGGCTAGGAAACATGATTGGCAGGATCACAGCAGAGTTCTCTTCTATGAGACTCATAATGTATTCATTGTTCCAGTAATACAGTGCCCTCTCAGCCACCTTAAGAGACAGGAAGAACAATTAGATTTTCGGCAATATTTAACCAAAACATTTTCATTGTTCTGTATACGCAGCACAAACACTAGGAAGAGGATATCTCCATTAGAGAGTACCCTCCAAACATGTTTTGGATTTGTTACAGCTACTGGTGATTTCCCATGCAACAATCAGGAACAAAAGCACTTATTAAAAGTAGAATCTGTTAAAACAGATCTGTACGTTTTTACTCCACTGAGATCAGTCTCCAGTACTCTACTGTGGACAGTCATGAACACAACTGCCTAGAGTGCTGGCACTTAACTGAACTATTGTTTCTCCAAAATTTGGAAAATTTTGTGCACAAATCAATATGCAGCGAGGTGCACATGCATAGAGGCATTAAAGCCTTTATCTCCACTGATTTAGCACTCATTTACACTATAAATCATGAAGAGCTACATCTCATTGACAGTGCCACATCTTTTGAATCATGCAAGCATACCGCAAGTGAATCTCTTCAGGTGGAGAAGGAAATAATTAATTTCTGGAATTCAATGACCTGCTTAAGCAGATTAATCATTCAAATAATGATTTTTGTGATCTGTATAAATAAACAATGGCCAAAGACATACTTAGAGGCTAAAATTTGCCAATACATTTGGTCCTTTGGCTTTATTCAATAAATCCTCAATTAAATAATTTTAATCACCTCATCGTCTCCAATTTACACAGTATAGCTTTAACAATGTCCTACGGTGCTTCACTGGGGCATCAGATAATCAGCAGGGGTTGGAGGGAACAGTCTGATGGAATTGGCAGCAAGAAGAATTTTTGGCCAGATCGCTTTCATCTGCAAGAAGTATGACAGCAAGTCTCAATGGGTGCATATATGGGGAAGCAGTGGGCTGGCAGATGAGTTCTTGTAGTACTAACTGGATTCACCAATGTTAAGCTATCAGAAATATGTTCCCAAAATAGTGTTTCAGCTTCAATGAAATCAGCAGTTAAATTGAATGCTGGAAATGGTTGGGAAACCAAAACTAATTTAAACTAGGAAGAGGTTTATTCAAAGCAACATTATTTATTTGGGCTAAAAGCCCCATGGTGGAATACTTAGGCTAGATATAGCTCATTAGTAGGACATAAATATGCCATGCCTGGGTATATTGGACCACTTGTTAAAACATATTGCAATGTTAAAGGAGTGGAAGTCAGTCTGGCATGCCCAGAGTTCATCTCTTTCTAATGTCACAATCACTTCTCATTAATGCCACCATCCCATCGGAGGAGAAAGATCAATTCATCCATGCGACTCATTAAGGATAAGCTCAAATAAACACTGCAAGCATTGTTAACCACTGCATACAGACTTTTAAATGTAAAGATTGAACAAATGAAGATGGTTGTGGTTATTGGAGGTCAATCATCTGAGTCCCAGGACACTGCTGCAGGATTTCCATATGGTAGTGTCATCTGCCCAACCATCTTCAGCTGCTTCATCAATGACCTTTGCTTCATCATAAGGTCAGAAGTGGGGGTGTTTGCTAATGATTGCACAATGTTCAGCACCATTTGCAACTCCTCAGATACTGAAACAGTCCATGTCCTTATTCAGCAAGACCTGGGCAACATTCAGGGTGTGCTAATAAGTGGCAAGTAACATTCACATCACACAAGTGCCAGGCAATCAATGACCATCTCCAACAAGAGAGAATCTAATCATTTCCCTTTGACATTAAATGGCATAACTATCATGGAATTCCCCCACTATCAACATCTTGGGGGTTACTATTGACCTGAAACTGAACTGGACTAGCCATATAAATATTGTGGCTACAAGGGCAAGTCAGAGGCTAGGAATTCTGCGGTGAATAATTCATCTCCTGACTGCCCTAAGCCTATCCACCATCTACAAGACATAAGTCAGAGTGTGATGGAATACTCTCCACTTGCCTGGATGAGTGCAGCTCCAACAACACTCCAGAAGCTCGATACCACCCAAGTCAAAGCAGCCCATTTGATAAGTGCCCCATCCACTACCTTCAACATTCACTCCCTCTACAAGATACACTGCAGCAACTCACCAAGCCCCCTTCAACAGGACTTTCCAAACCAGTGACCTCTACCACCTAGAAGGACAAGGGCAGCAGATGCACACGAACACTATCACCTACAGTTTCCTGTCCAAGTCACACACCATCCTGACTTGGAACTATACTGCCATTCTTTCACTATCGCTGGTTCAAAATCCCTGGGACTCCCTTCCTAACAGTGCTATGGGTGGACCTACATCACGTGGACTGCTGTTCAAGCCAGCAACTCACCAGAACCTTCTCAGCAGCAATTAGGGATGGACAATAAATGCTTGCCTAGCCAGTGTAAACGAATAAATATATTAAAAAATGGTTTATCCATTGCTGTTAATTTGATAGATACTTAGGGAGTTTAATCCTAAATCAATTTCACTAATTTATTTCAGTCTCGGATCCTGATTTGAACCATGATTTCATAAAACTGTGATTTAACAATACTGAATTCAGTAAGATTATTGAATTACTTTTACAACCTCTTACTCATTGTTAGGCAACTTAATTACTTATTACTACAATTTAGGTAACCCTGTCCTTAACTATTTCTATTCATTGTTTGTATACTCTGTCTAAATTTAAATAGTGACAGTTGTCATTTTGTAGTCAATGGATAGGAGTTAGTCCATGACTTATAGTCTGACTTCTACGATGATTTGACAAAAAGATTTTCTTATTTCACACGAGCTCATGGGTATCCCAAATGAGAACTGGTACAGCAACTTCAAACTCAACGTGGACCATGATGCAAATCAGTTTGGTGAGCCAATTTAAGCTTCATTCATTTCGGGACCTAAACTAGGCAGTAAACTCCAAATATCTCCTTAGTGAGGCGTTGGGTTGAAAGGGTTAAGGATTCGTCTGGTCCCATAACATGTCAGGATACCAAAGCCAGTGCTCTTGCACCAGTGAAGAGGACAAAGCTCAGAAACAAAATATCAGCATTTGGACTGCTACTGGTCTTCCATCATCCATGGAATTATTTTTAACATGTACATAACCACGACGCCATTGCAATGTGAAGGCATGAATATTATGTTGAGATTAATGTGCACACCATTTCTTATTAAAGCTCTCATTTGAAAAATTGATTTTTGTACAGATAGATACATTTCACCTGTGGGTATTCCTTCATTTTCCTGCAGATTATATCCCAAATCTGGATTATAGCCACAAATCTGGATTTTCCGATTGGCATCTACCCACTTATTTTAACTGGGTTATTACAACCAGTGCTAATTTAATGATACGTGCATAATTCGGGCTAGGGACATTGTGATATAAGGGAAACCATTTTAACTGAATGGAGAGAATGCCAAAAGCTCAGTTTAAGCCGCTAAAAAAAAAAATCAGAGCCTTCAAATGCTTGTACACCATGCCAGAAAGTATAAATAATTATGTACTGGTATTGAAAAGCCTAGCATAACCAGGACTGAAGCCAGGTTTCAGGATTACTGGAGGCAGTTCAGGAAAAACTTTGTCAAGATTACTAAAACTCCTGATTTTTTTCCCTTAGTGATGGGGCTTTTCTTGGCTATAATTATATCACTGCCCAGAAATTCAGAGGCATGGTATTCATTTTCTCAGTTATGAGTATTTCATTAAAACCTTCATATAAAAAGTACTCAGAAACCATATGAATTTTCGATGAGAAATATGTCAACATTCAGTAGGAAAAGAGGCCAAAGTGGAGGCTACAATTTGTTTATGACACAACTTAATCTTACAGAACTATTATTTTGTAGGGTCAAATATTGGCTAAAAAGATGAAACAGTAAATATAACGTGAAGCTTGAAGGGTTTTTTTTCCCAATATCCAACATATATAGCAGTAAAGCAATAAATCATGTATTTGTCAAAAGACACCCTCAACCAACTAATCTACTGCACTAGCAGACCGGGTGCACTTTTTATTGTTGTATTTACAGAAGTAATTTACATTAAAGTCCCTGAACTTTGTGTGCAACTAGAATAATATTTTAATGTAAGGCACGAAACAAGAAACACTTCTAACCTGGAAATGGGGGCTGGAAACACATCTGGAAATTTGTTTGAAGAGCGGGTCCTGAATTTTTACAAACTGTGTAGGTTCAATAACATCCAAGATTTCCTCTACCTCCCCAAGGAACATGACCTAGTTTAAAATAAAGCAACATAAATAATATCATTTATTTACATCATATTTTCACAACACAAAATATTTTCACGTTCTATAATTGCCTGAATATAAATCATTTAACTTTACATATATGTAATTTAAAACATGTTAATATTTCTGTAAATTCTGTACATTTGAATCAACTCATTTTCCTTTGTGTTAATTTTCTTCCCTGTCCATGCCTCCCAAAAGTATCCACCGCTTGAAGGTACCATTCTACAAGTGCCACTAACTAACCCTCTGTTACTACATCCAGGTGGACAATTTTCAATGTGCATGTTTTTGGCAGATTGTTTGACTAGGTGGAGCCTAAAATCCCCTCACTCAACATTCACTTCCCACCACTTGTTACTGACTGGATGATATTTTCCCATCTAGCCTGGGAGCAAAAAGGTCAATTATAATAGTATCCTTACTGCCTCAGCACAGACCTGGAATCAAACTCATGATCTTCTGACCTGCACAGTTCCATTGTATACTTGTACTAGCTGAGACATTTGAGATCCCAGAACAACACATAGCCTTCATTCTATTCAGTGCTTTGAATTATTCCAAAAGATTGCTTTATTCCTTCTAAAATATCAATAACATAAAGTCAAGTGCTGCTGTTCTGTGCATAATGTTTCCGTCTTCAGGGAGCACATTTGAATAGACGAGCAAAAGAGAATTTTTTTGTTTATTTGCTAATCCGTATAACAATCATAAGAAATTTTGCTGGCAAGGTTCACAACACATCTGTGTCTTTTTAATCAGTCTTCATTTTGTCATGTTGGCCAACTATAATTTAATTCCAATGAGTTTTATCAATGAAAGAGCTAGGTTTTCTTTTATTCATTCATTCAGCTTTGCTGGCTGGGCTAGCATTTATTGCTCATCCCTAATTGCCCTTGAGAAAGTGGTGGTGAGCTGCCCTCTTGAACAGGTATTAACAAAAACGCAATACAATAAAAAAAACATTCCATTTTCGTATTTTATTGCTCATTTAAAGCACCTTCTCTACTTCTTAGGAAATTTAAAAATTTATACTAATAAGAATTAGCATTATGTAAGATGGGAAGCACTTAACATTACAGAATTATTTAAAGAAATGCTGAGTTCAGAAACATGAATTCTTTTAAATATCACATTATTTTGAAATTATTATTGCATTATTTTGAAACCTGTGATAGAAAAATATAAAAGTGTAACTCATTAGAAAACTTGAAAAAAAAAACTAAGGACATAGCACCCTGTGGTCACAATGCATCTTGGCACAAAGGATCTCTAAATATTGCTTAAACTAAACTTAAATTTCAAAATAACAGGTGGAACTTTCAACTTTGACAGAAGCGTGAAACAGGTGGCAGTGAATTGGCCACCCATTATAAACCCAACCCTACACAAGTCGACAGAAAAGTGAATTGTGCTTGGGTTTATTATAGGTGGTTGAATCCATATCTCTGCCTTTGTCAGAGCTGATATTTCAACAACCATCTTTGTTATATATTGCCAATTATAATTTTTGTCTTTAATAGGTTTTATCAAATCCAAGTAAAACCTGAGCATATGTATTTTACCTGGTCATCACTTCTTATGCACAACAGTTTAAAATTACCGTTTATCAACAGGTTGAGTGTTTAAGTACAGTCTCTCAAAAACCTATATTCTGGAACACAACCTAGTCAAGCACAAAGGATTTGACTTGTTTACAGATGATTTATTCAATAGTCCTAGAAATGGTTAATTTAGAAAATTCTACTCCTCGTGATGCAGAAAAGAAAAGTAATAAGCAATCTTACTACTTCACCAGGATCATTATTTTGTCAAAGTCTTGGGGTGCTGCTGTGACCCGAATAAGCAGGAATGCCTGTCCCCATATTCTGACTTGGAAACCTGGAATATGATTGGTTCAGTGTCAGAGATGACTGGCCGTCAATCATACCTGACACACAGAACATAGATGATCTCACCGTGCAATGGGGAAGTGGGAACAGATGGAAATTTTGACACCAGGACATGTATGCATCTTAGAAAAATAATTTTAAGGCACAAGCCTATGAAATGGTATGAATTTTTTTTTAAAACGTGAAAGTTTCTATGAAGCAAAGCTTATATAACTTTACGGAAAAAGAAACTAAAGGCTTCAAAACTTTAAAAATTATAAATTTGGAAACAAAAATTAACATTTTATACATCAAAACATGAAACTTGGTCACAGCATACCAAAATCTGTTTTCATTAGAAATGAGAGACTGTGCACATTGATTTAATCAATTTAAGTCTGGATTTCACTGCTAGCTATTCTCCCACTTCCTGCTTTAAATGTATGCAACCTGTATATTTAGTTCACATCCAAGCGAATATCCAACAACTGAACTAATATGGTCAATGCTCATTCACCTGCATGAATTATCAATATGCTGCAGTTTGTCCAAAACAATCATTTCAATTAGTGATAGATAATCATGTTACATTTTTAAATAGTGGAAATTATAGCCAAATTATTGGTGGCTATAATCAGTTAAGCTTTTCTGACAAAACTTCAATAATGGTTGCTATGGATATACAGGAAGCAAACAATTTAAACTACCAACATGAAAGAACTGAAGTCAAAGTTACAATCCTAATAATGGTATTAGGAAGAAGTTGGGTGGGGGAGGTGGGTGTTACTGATAAGGTAATTGCCAACCGCCAAGGCACCACTGATGAGCTTAAAATTGTTATGGAGGTCGTACTGAATGGGTTGTCTGTACTTAAAGTTGAGAGGACACCAGGACCAGATGAGATGCTTCCAAGGATGCCGAGGAAAAGTGCAGAGGCACTGGCCATAATTTTCCAGTCTTCCTTAGACTCGGCAGTGGTACCAGTGGACTGGAGAATTGCAAATGTTACACACTTGTTCAAAAAAGGTGGTAAAGATAAGCCCAGCAACTACAGGACAGTCAATTTAACTTCAGCGAAGAGAAAACTTTTAGAAATGATAATTCAGATAAAAATGAATAGTCACTTAGGCAAATGTAGGCTACTTAAGGGAAGCCAGCACAGATTTGCCAAGGGCAACTAGTGTGTACCTAAACTGTTTGAGTTTCTGATGAGGTAACAGAGAGGAATGATGAGGGTAATGCTGTTGATGTAGTGTACATAGATTTCTGAAAGGCATTTTATAAGATGCCACACAACTTGTGAGCAATGTTGGAGTTCATGGAATAAAAAGGACAGTAGCAATACAGATAGGAAATTGATGGAACAACAGAAAAACAGTATGATTAACAGAGGTTGTTATGGTTGTTTTACAGGCTGGAGTAAGGGTTTATAGTGAAGTTCCTCAGGGGTGTTAGGATCCCTGCTCCTCTTTATACATATTAATAATCTGGACTTTGGTATACCAGGCACAACGTCAAAACCTGCAGACAATGCAAAACTCGGAAGTACTGTGAACTGCAAGGAGGGTAGCATGGAGCATCAAAAGGGCATATAAAGGTTGGTAGAATGGACAAATAAGTGGCAGATGAAATTTAATGCAGAAAAATGTGAAGTGATTCATTTTGGGAGGAAGAACACAGAGAGACAATATAAAATAAAGGGTACAATTCTAAAGGGGGTGCAGGAGCACAGGGACCTGACAGTTTACGTACAGAAACTATTGTAGGTGGCGGGGCATTTTGAGAGTGCTGTTAATAAAGCAGATGGCATCCTAGTATAGTATGTCTAGCATCCTAGACATAAATAGTTGCATAGAATACATGAAAGTCATTTTAAACCTGCATAGAACACCAGTTTGGCCTCAACTAGAGTACTGCATCTAGTTCTGGGCACCACACTTTAGGAAGGATGTGGAGGCATTACAGAGAGTGCAGTAAAGATTCATAAGAGTGGTAGCAGGGATGACTAACTTCAGTTATGTCGGTAGATTAGAGAAGTTGGGACTGTTCTCCTTAGAGAAGGTTGAGAACAGATCTGACAGAGGTATTCAAAATCATGAGGGGTATGGACTGAATAGACAGGAAAGAGACTATTCCCACTGGTGGAAGGATTGAGAACCAGAGGGCACAGATTTAAGATAACTGACAAAAGCAGCATGGTGACATGTGGAAAAGCTTTTTCCACAGAGTGGTTAAGATCTGGAACGCACTGCCCAAGTGTGATGGAGGCAGGTTCAATCGAGGCCTTCAAAAGGGAATTGAATTATCTAAAAAAGAATGTGCAGAGCTATGGGGAAAAAAACCATACTGTAATAGATGATTTGCTCCTTCAGAGGGCCAGCAGAGACACGACAGGCTGAATGGCCTCCTTCTGTGCTGTAACAATTCTATGGTTCTATGCTTCTACCTGCATGCTCCATTCTTACAGAAGCAAAAGCTGGTTAAAAAATTGCACATTCTTACAACAAATCTTCAAAATATAAAAAATTCAAAATCGGTATTAATATGTTGTGCTGGCATTCAAGCTATATAGGAAACCATATACACAGCATGTAAATATGCTCACAAAAGGTCTTAATAGAAGGTACATGAATGTAGCTGTTTCATAGCTTTTAACTCACTTAATTTTCTCTTGTAATTATGGGATTGTAAATGCTTTTTGTGGTGGGATCCTAATAAATATCTAAGTGCTTGATATTAGATCCCTTATTCTGCATTCTGATCTCCAAGAATGAAAAAAGTATATTCTAAACTTTCCAATAAGTTGTTTCGAAATGGGAGCTTATCCTTGGAATGATAAAAGTTAATAGAAACATATGCAGAACACAATTATAAAGATACTTTAAATCAGTGCATTTAAGTGCTTAAAAGTGCTATGGAAGCAACTGGAGTGACTTAACAGTGAACAATCGCTTTTCTTTTTTGTAATTGTAATTATTAATTATGAAAAATTTTATCACCCTACCCACTTTGTATATATTCAGGAAAGTGTGGATTCAAACTGTTTGCTTACCTCTTTTTGACTGCAAGTTTTTGGCCAAAACTTTAGTAAACCCCTGATGACCTGAAGAAACATGCAGGGCAAATATTTTAAGGTCAACCCACTTTAAAGTTTTTTAAAAAACAAAGCACTAATTGAGAAACATTAGCGAAACGTACCGATTCAGTTAATGCTGGATCTTTTTCTAGAAACTGTACAATGCAATATGCCAACTGTTAAAGAAAAGTAAAATGACCGTTAAAGCTAGTAAAAAGAACAACCTTTTTAAAAAAGAGAATATTCACTGATTCTATCACATCCGAGCCAAAAGGCTCAACAGCCATTTTTGTGCAATATGCACAGAAAATTAATTAAGAGCATGGCAATCTGTCATGAACCACAATCAGGCTTGGCCTTAAATACCTGCCCATCCTTGAGCTTACAAAGACAGAAGAAAGGAGAAGAGAAAGAGGAGAAATGAAAGTGGATTTTGATGGTTCTTCTGCAAGATATTATCTTTGAATAGTGTGGTATTAGGTCTTATTACCTTAATACAGTTCCCACCACTTATAGGAGGTGACAATGCAACTTGCCCACCAAAACAAATGGGTGGTATACGGTGAAAGAATGTGAAAATTCTGAAATAAAAATGCTTCATTGTTTTCTTTCCAGCCTTCCCTCGCTGTGCAAATCTAACTATAACCATGCTTGTAAATGGTGATACTGTAGCGGTGAAAGGCAGATAGTCATGTTATTTTCCTGAGTTATAATTACCACCCAGTGAAAAATACAATGTAAATTAAGCCATATCAAGGAGATCATATTATTTAATTTTGTGTTTAACTTGATATGTGGAAAGGTTTTGCTATCCACGCAACTTTAACCATTTCCCACTCTTGCAGTTTGTTGTTCCGTAGCCAAAACCACAGCATTGAAATAGACAGAGAAATTAGGAATTTTGACATTTAAAAAGTTTATGAGAAGAATGATAAAACCATAAATTGCACAATTGCTCCACAGTAACACAATGGTTTAATAGGATAACAATTAAATTTGACTTTTAATGTAGAGAAACATTGCCAGTGCTTTACAGAAGCATGTAGAAAAAATTCAATGCCTTGCAACAGGTGGAGGTATGAGGAATCTAAAAGCTTAGTAAAAGAGATAAGTTTTAAGGAGGGTGGTGGTGGAGAGGCTTTCATTGTGAAAAAAGACCATGTATAAAATGCTCCACATCACCATTAGAAAGGTAAAAAATGAAAGTAGTAAATTTGAAATAAAAACAAACCGCTGTAAATGCAACAAGTGTCTCAGCCTCTGAAGAAAATACTAGCTAATTTTTGAGACTACAGTTTTTACCTCAATTGCAACTATAATTAATTGTCTACACGTGAAACATTAATCTGTCTGATTAGTCTTGATAACCGATCCAGCGGCATTTTCTGAAACAACTTCATTTTCCTTCAATAAACATAGCATGGATAATGTGGAACTCATCAATTAACCAAGGTGTCCTTCGGGCGCGCCGGGTGCAGGGCCAGGGGCGTGGGAGGGCCGGGCGCAGGCGGCATATTGGGGGGCGGTGGTTGAGGAACGTAGGGTGTTGTGTGGGTGGGGGTAGGATGGAATAAAGGTGCAAAATTAAACTTCAGAGAATGCTAAACAGAGTCTGGCCCACCACTAAATGCAGTTCATTAACACTTCTTGCCAAGACTAGAATTAGCAAAGTTTAACTGAGAAAGTGTTACATTCTTGTAATTAGACCCCCAGCTTGCAATTTAAACAATGTATTTTTCAAAAGGGATATGTGCTTCGTCCGCATGATAAGCAGAATCTCAGGCAGCTCTAACTTGCCCCTTCCTTTTTTTCCTCACCTTTATAGAAAAACTGCTGATTTGAAAATTGGGTAAAGTACACAAGAGTTTTGAATACATTGTTCAAATGCACTTGCCACATGCCAACCTGAAGCTGGTGAACTAAGTTCTATGAGTCACCCTTCTGAGGCAGTGCCACGAACCGAGTGGAGATTAAGTCCATTATGGGGATATCCTCAACTAATGCCCTGATCTGCTTTTTATAAGATACAGGCAGGATGTAGTGAGAGGATTGATGGATCTTGATCTCAAATTAGTGTCACACGATGACTACATCAAATTACTTTAAAAACCATGGTGAAAACTGAATAACTTAACTGTTGGCCAAAATCTTAAAAAGGACCAATGTTATATAATTCCAAAATTGTAACACTGGAATCAGCCCCTTCATAGACAGAAGAGGCTGCATGGAACTCAAAAGAAATCATGGCACGCTTCCCCATCTCAGCATCCATTCTGAAACAGTCCTGTGAATATTCTCCATGACATTTTGTTTATTTTCTGAAAGAATCCAGTTCTGACATCCCAGAATAACCTTCCAAATAAACTCCAGGCATCACACTTTGAAAAATCATGAGACCATGGAAAACAAAGATAAGTGTTGTCTAAGTGATGACTGGGAAAAATCCATAATAAACCCAGATTTGTTGCCAAATAACCAGAGGGTAAGTTGGAGTCAAATACGATTGAACAAACCCAAAGCCACAACATACTAAAGATCACAAGTGTTTTAGCTTTGGTGTCAGAGAATGTTGTCAAACATTGCAAAAGATTGTCAAAAAGAATTGATAAATAGCCATATTTCATGCACTTCCCCCCTCTATTTGGGATAAAAGTTTGATTCATAGTTTTAATTATTTTCTCCTGTCAAAAATTATCACAAAATGGAGGCTCAATTTACAGTGGAATGAGAATAGTCATGCCTGCCATATACGATGCAAAGTTCGCAAATGGATGATATCCATGATGATTTTCTCCTGTGTGAATAAGAGCAATTTTCTGTCTGGATGTAGGTGCTGAACAATTGAGTACTAGATAATTATAATATAAATGGACCAATCAACATTCCTACCTGTGCATGAAAAAGTGATAAAGTCCTCACAGTATGCAAAGGGAGCAGAACCTTAACCAGAAATTGTTTGTGTTCAGCCTTCAGAGGCAATGCAAACCCATTTATTATACTGTCAACAGAAAAACAGGAAAGATTATCCACCTAATACTACAGCCTACATACAAATACAATACCTTTTGTCTGGGAACTTTATACAAAGGATCTATATTAAAAAAAGAAACAGCCCCAATTTACAGCAATGATATTCTCAAATGTTAGACTCAATGTTCATATTTTTAAGCATACCAGGTATTGGTTCATCAAATTGTACAAGCCTAGATGTCTGTCTTGTCTGATCGAATTAATAAGAGGATGCCCCACCCGCCTAAACATCCAAAATTATAGCTAGTATGCACAACACTGTGGCAAGTAAGAGCAACAGAATGAGAGAGAGAATAGAAAATCTTAATGATATTAATTCATTAAAATTTTCAAAACCAACTTTCACAGCTAGTCAGGAAAATATAACAGGTTGTAAAAATGCTCATTTTAACTACCAACAGTTTTAAAACAAAATTTTGGGAAGACAGCTACAGAATGGCATTGATATCTCGCTGAGGGATCTTCAGTCCATATGGCTCTCTCTCCTTTCCTATTTTTTCCTTCCCAACCCCACCTCAAAGAGATTAGATTCTTTTGAGGGCAAAGAGAAGAGAAATGAAGGCCAGCAAGCCACTTAAAACAAACTGAAACAATGCACTATTTATATGTTATGCAAGCTATTTACTAAAGAAAGCAATGCATATTGTTGTAATACAAGCAGGAGTACATTATGGTACTTAAATATTAAGATGCAGCTATGTTCAACATCGCCTGACCCACTAGGGCCACTGTTCAAATACGCCTGGCAGAGAAGTGTTCTAAATAAGCAAAAACAGCTAACTGCAGCTGTTTGCAAATTCCTGAAGCCATTTAGGAGGTAAATGTACCTGCTGGTAAATATCTGGCTGCAGCTCAGAAGAACTTAGCATTGAAGTATCTACAACCAATTTCTTTTACTTTACATCTGTAACAAGATGCAATATCACGAATGTGAGGGATATACACATTTTACATGCCTTTAATAAAGATTTTCCTCAGTACACCTAGACTAGGAAGGTTAAAAAAAGTAATCAGCTAGTGTTCCAACCTCTGATCACTGCTTAGTGATCCATGCTGAAAAATGAATTTGTGTAGCTGTTGGCAAGGCTTGGTCATGATGTTCCCCCAACCAACTAATTAACTAGCACTGTTTCAGTTGAGCTAAACAAAGAACAATCACTTGGGAAAGGCACCAGAATGTTATGAAATTGTAACCCAGCTTGATTCAACAACTTCAAGACAGAGGGGGAAAAATTAGAAACATCGGAGTGTGTGGCTGCTTACCTTCCTAATATTTCCAGAAGTTCTGCTACACCATTAAAATGTTCTGTTTCATAAACAAATCTGCAAAGAGAACCAAGTTAACTGTATGTGCTTAAACAACAGGTAACACTGCAATTTCATTGGGAAAAATGATGAGGAAATAACAATGCAGAACACTGAAACTTGTAATATCAATGCGCAAACATCAGCAAAACATTTAAACTTAAAGGCACCATTTTAATATTCTCAAATAGTGAATTCAAACCAGATATTATCTGCAGGATGTTGATATAATCAATATATTGCTAGCTGGATAGCCAAAAGAAATGTCACACATGTAATTTCTTAACACTTGTGTGACCAGCATACCATATTTTGTTACTTGGCTCACTGGCCTTTGAGAAAACCGTAGAGTAAAACGAAAGCCCCAGCTTATTTCTGCTACTTCCTCAGCCCTACAACCCTCCGAGAGCCTGGAGTTCCTCTAAATTCAGCCTGTTGGTCACCTTACACTTCTGAGATGTCAGGGGAGAGGGGTTTAAGTAGACATTAACAATACAGAAATGGGGTGTGGGGTTATCTTTATCCTCCAAAATGATCCTACAATGGACAGCTTTAGCAGATGGCATTGAAGCCCAAGACAGCTTTATGTGGTTAAGCTAGATCTGGTGATCAGAAAAAGAGAAGAAAAAATAGAATGAGAGTAAACCAGCCTGGAAAATAAAAACAGATTGTAAGAGCTTTTACAAGTTTATAAAAGGAAGAGAGTAGCTAAAGTAAGCATATTTTGATGAAAGGTCACCTTGAAATGTTAACTGTTTCTCTCCACTGATGTTGTCTGACCTAAGTATTTCCAGCAATTATAGTATTTTGCTTTTTAAAAAGTAAACGTTGGTCTCAGAGGCAGAGACAGGAGAAATCATGAGGAAATGGCAGAGACATTGAACAAATACTGTATTCAAAGTACAAGACAGAAATTTCAAAAGAAATTGAGGGTAATCAAGGGGCTGTTAAAACTGAGGAATTTAGGACAATTAATATCAGAGAAAAAGTATTGGGGAAACTTAAGGGACTAAAGTTTGACAAATCCCCATGACATGATGGCCTACATGCTAGGATTCTAAAAGAGGTAACTGCAGAGATAGTGGATGCACTGTTTATGATTCTCCAAAATTTCCTAGACTGGTCCTAGTATATTGGAAGTTAGCAAATGTAACTCCACTATTCAAGAAAGATGGGAAAGAACAAACATAAGAACATGAGAAGTAGGAACAGGAGTAGGCCATTCAGCCCCTCGAGCCTGCTCTGCAAGTCAGTAAGATCATGGCTGATCAGATTGTGGCTTTAACTCTACTTTCCTTCCTGTCCCCATAACTTTTGACTCCCTTTTCAATCAGAAAAGAGGAAAGAGGGAACTACAGGTCAGTTAGCCTGACTGCAGTCATTGGGAAGATGCTGGAATCTATTAAGTCTTAATAATGCACTTAGTACTATGATCAGATAAAGTCAATATGGTTTTACAGAGGGAAAATAGTGTTTGACAAAATGTTTAGTTTCTTGAGGATTTAACTAGCAGGATAGATAAAGGGGAACCAGTAGATGTAGTATATTTGGATTTCCAAAGGCATCAAAAAGGTGCCACACAAAAGATTAATAAAGGTTCATGGAGTTAGGGGTAATATAATAGCATAGATAGAGGATAGGTTATCAGCCAGGAAGCAAAGTATAGGGGTAAAGGGGGCATTTTCAAGTTGGCAGGCTGTGACTTCTAGAGTGCCACAAGGATCCGTGCTGGGTCCTCAGCTATTTATAATCTATATGAATTTGCTAGAGTTGCACATGGAGTTCGTGTGACCATATCTAGAGTACAGTTTTGGTCTCCTTACTTAAGAAAGGATACAAACATGTTAGAAGCAGTTCAGTGAAGGTTCACTCTACTGATACCTGGGACTTTGGTGGGAGCGGGGGGGCATGGAGAGGTTACCTTACGAGGAAAGGTTGGACAGGCTGGACCTGTATCCATTGGAGTTTAGAAGATTGAGAGGTCACCTTACTGAAACATACAAGATCCTGAGGGGACCTGACAAGGTGGATGCCGAAAGGATGTTTCCCCGTGTTGGAGAGGCTAGAATTATGGGATACAGTTTAAAATAAGGGGTCTCCCATTTCAGACACAGGTTAGAATAATTTTTTTTCCTTCAGACAGTCGTGAATCTTTGGAACGCTCTTACCCAGAGAGCAGTGATGTCAGGGTCAATGAATATTTTTTTAAGGCAGAGGTAGATAGATTCTTGACAAACAAAGGACTCAAAGGTTATCAGGAGTAGGTGGATTGTGGAGTTGAGGCCACAATCAGATCAGCCATGATCTTATTGAATGGCAAAGCAGGTTCAAAGGGCCAAATGGCCTACTGCTCCTAATCTGTATGTTTGTAAGTTAATGATTTAGACAAAGGGACAGAGTAATGTATTGAAGTTTGCTGACAATACAAAGCTAGATATGAACGTAAGCTGAGAAAAGTACACAGAGGTTGCAAAGAGATATAGGTAAGTTAAGTGAGTGGGCAACAAGGTGGCAGATGGAATATAATGTGGGGAAGTATAAGGTTATTCACTCTGGTCATAAAAGAGAAGCAGAGTATTTTTAAAAGGCATCAAACTTGTAAATGTTGAAGTTCAGAGGGACTTGGGTACACTTGTACAAGGAATAGCAAGCAATTTGGAAAGCAATGGTATGTTGGCCTTTACTGCAAAAGGATTGGAGCACAAGAATAAAGAAGCCTTGCTACAATTGTACAGGGCTTCGATGAGACCACACCTGTAATACTACATGCAATTTTGGTCTCAATATCTAATGGATTGCCTTACAGTAAGAGGTTGAGTAAATTGGGCTATATCCTCTGGAGTTTAGGAAAATGAGAGGCAACCTCATTGAAACATGTAAGATTCCAAATGGCTTGGCAGGGTAGACAGAGCTTGTTTCCCCTGGCTGGGGAATCTAGAGCACGGAGGCAGAGTCTCAAAATAAGGGCCTGATCATTTAGGACTGAGAAGAGGAAGAATTTCCTCACTCAGGGTTGTGAATCTTTGGAATTCTCTACTCCAGAGGGTTGTGGATGGTCCAATGGTGAATATATTTAAGGCTGAGGCAAACAGATTTTTGATCTCTTGAGAAATCAAGGAATATGGGGGCAAGCAGGCAAGTGGAGTTGAAGCCAAAAATCAGCCATGACAGAGCGGGTTCAAAGGGCCATGTGGTATACTTCTGCTCCATTTCTTATGTGCGCAAGCGTGCAAAAAATTTGTAGTGAATGCACACTAAAAAGGGAAAAAACAAACAGGCCATGCACAACAGCTAAATTTTAAAGGGAACATTGGACAATAGCAGAGGGAATGTTGAGCACATCAGTAGCTGTAGAGAAATTATAACATATGGAGGGTCGAGAGCCATGGAGTTGAGAGTTAGAGAGTGCCACAGTCAGCAATTCAATGGTGGGGAGTTTCAGGAAGGATACAGTTAGAAAGGATAGGGGTTGTGGGTGATTAAGGATAAGAGAAGGTGGCTAGAGAGAGTCTGATTCAATTTGAAACTTACTGGTTAAAACTCCCTCCTTGCAGCATTGATAGCATAGGTCTCTCCCTTCCCTCACAAGGACAACAATCCCAATTCCATGAGGTGCTGAAACCCTTTTAATCACTGTCAGTGTCAACAGTCCTATCAAAGGGAGTAAGCTTACTTGTATAGTCAACAAACTGCCTTTTCAGCTCAAAAGCTGAAATGGTTCAAAGTCTTTTCAACTTTGCAATATTAACCAAACAGAAAACATGAGCTAAAGGGGATTATCATTTTAAAAAATCCTGGGAAAGCAATTGTTCAAGGAAATCTAGACAATACTTCATAAACTGCTTTATAAAAATATGCAAATATGTAAAAATTTCAAAATTTCAACTGCTGATTCTAAAAAAGCCAAGAATGCATTTAAAGATTTTTCAAAATTAAATACTTCAAAGCTTCAATGACACTTTGGGGGGAAAAAACTTAGAAAGTTTGTAACAAAATTGCATACAATCAAGGAATTTTAAAAATTGAATCTGAATAAATTGTCACACCAGATTGGGAGGAGCTTCTATGCAAACTCAGGCAGATCCCAGAACCTTGACCAATTAGTCTCCCTGACACCAGAAGCAGTCACTCAGTTTAAACAAGGGATAATCTTAATCAGTCCCGATTCCCTTTCAGTGTTACTCATCCAGTAAGTTATTGAAAGCTTCTGTAACCATATCTTATCGCAAGTTTCCTCATGGCAAGCACTATCAGCTATGTGTAAGGCAGTTAATTTTGGTGGCGGAAAGTCTGACACCGTGATCTTAAACCAGTGTTGAGCATTAGGCAGCATCCTAATGCTCCTCTCCTTAACTTCCTTCACCCAGCACTAAAAAAAAA
The DNA here is from genome assembly GCF_017639515.1 of Carcharodon carcharias. NCBI lineage: Eukaryota > Metazoa > Chordata > Chondrichthyes > Lamniformes > Lamnidae > Carcharodon > Carcharodon carcharias. The sequence goes on from NC_054486.1 coordinate 86,567,438, forward strand.
ACACGAACATAATGCTTAATTACATTAGAAGCAACCATTGACATACTTACTGTAGAAAAATATTGTTAATTTGCTTCCGGATAAATGCTCTAAGTCCAAGAAACTTTCCATAAATTCTGTGCAGGACAGTCTTCAGGTAGTCTCGTTCTCGGGGGTCCTCACTGTTGAACAACTCTAAAAGCTGCAAATTACCAAAAAAAAAAAATCATTTCAACTTTCCTGTAAAACTCCTGCCTAGATCACAAACACTATGGAGTTTGGCTTCTTACTTTTTTTCTTTGCAGTCACCATAACTTCAAATTTACATCACAGAAGTTCAACACTTAAGGCTTTATAATAACATGCTTAGTTCCCAAGAACCATTTTATAACCCTAGGATTGTTCAGAAATTTAATAGTACTTTAATTCAATTAAACATATAGGTTACAAAAGGAACTAATCTCAAGACTATACTGATAGGTTATTTTAGTGATTGCAATATCACAATATTCTAGTTAACTTTCAAATCAGTAGGCTGCACAATAAAATGTTTAAAAATGCAAGAATTGACATTCCCCTATAAACAAACACTGATCAGTTGTTCAAATCACAGTAATATATCAGGCATTTTCTAGTCTTAGAATTAAACTGTGGGAGTAAATATTTTACATCATTAAGGTTTTGACACTTTTGAAATTTACTTGAGTAGATAACTCCAGATTCTGGGTGGTACAGAGACATACTGGGAGTGTGTTCAGTGACAGATCAGCAAAGAATTCTTGAAACCCAAAACGCAGTTAAGTGAGTATGTCAAAATGTGAAAATCTAACTTGAAAGGAATAAGCTGCTTAAGAGAAGTCCCTAGAATGGAGGAATATCAGACACGGGATTAAAAGAAAGTGTAGAAAGGGACGAGGTACAGGACAAAGTTCCTCCATAGTCAGTACAGGTGTGATGTACTTAATGGCCTCATTTGTCAGCAAAATTCTGCAATCATCTGGCGAAAATTCTACATTGAGTACTTTGGTATATGACACACATCAAAATATCATTGAACTGCAGTCTCAGCTACACAAGTGAACTACCTTTATTCATCCCAATTACAAACTAGAAAATCCAAACGGATCTTGAGAGCAGTTTCTTCCAAGAAAATTTGACGTACAAATTTACATGGTAATTTTAACCATAGATGCATCTGAAGAATCCAATATACTGAGTCAGGGGATATTACTGCACTTCTTGAATCTTTAAACTTACTTTAAATTGTGTTCAGACCAAAAATATAAATAGCACATAAGAATTTTTGTGAACACTTGAAAGTTGCAATAAATTTTGAACTCAAAATATTAAACTTTTAAGGAAGGCATAAAGAGAACTTAATGCCAAACTGATGAACACAATTTCCTCAAGAGTTATGGTAGTCTTATATTCAAACCCTATTACAGCCTATGCCCTTACACTGGCCAATGCAAACCTTAAAAGGAAATCAATAGCACAACAATGAACAATGTTTACAAAATATTCAACATATCACTTGTACTCAAATTTATAAATATTTGACGGAGTATACTGCTATACTATTCGATTCCTTAACTTCATAAACAGTTGGTTTCGAGAAAGTAATGGCAATGTACCATTTATCACTTGTCTAGTCAAAAAAAGTGCATACGCACCTGCAATATAAACCTTTGATCTACATATTTTTTGGCAATACTGGGTTGGAATTCTTGACTCTCCAAAAATCGAATGAAGAATTCATATACAAGCTGCAAGAGATGAGTTAAATTACAATAAGGTAAAAAACACTTACTCACTTCTAAATAGAAAACTATCAAAAAAAGTCAGGTTTGAAAGAATCTGCTTTCAACTATCACTTCTCCCTCTGCCCACCAAAAGAAGTTAATTAGAGTAGGTGGTAAACACGTACACACCCATAGACACAAATGAAAATCTCAGTGCTTTAATGAAAGATGCATCACATCATGAGAAAGGGGAATTAATGGTCATAATTCAAAGTTAGCAATTCCTATCTGTATATAAAGGCTCAATATATAATAATCAATTTTGGTACAGAGAACACTTGAACTTTTCCCTACCAGGAGAACAAAAGTAGGAAAAAGGAACTCAGATATAGACTGTCACCACAGCTTGTAAATACTTTAGGAGCAGGAGGATATTGCTCCTCCAACATACCTGTGACCAACAAACTGGAGGTTACCATTCAAAGAAAATTAACTGGACCAGCCATGTAAATGCTGTGGCTCCAAGAGCAGATCAGAGATTGAAAATTCAACAGTGAGTAACTCACCTCCCGATTCCCTGAAGTTCCAACATTCAAGCAGTCTCACACCATCCACTAGAAAACAGTCCACTTGATCAGTATGTCATCCACAACCTTAAAGGTTCACTCCCTCCACCACCAGCACACAGTGCCAGCAGTGCACATCATCTGCAGTAAAGCAACTCTCCAAGACTCCTTTTACAGGATCTACCAAAACCCACAACCTTTACCACCTAGAAGAACAAATGCAGCAAATGCACAGGGACACACCATCTGCAAGTCCCCCTCCCAGGTCAAACATCATACTGACCTGGAAATACTTAACCATTCCTTCACTGTCAAAACCCTGGAACTCGGTCCCTCACTGCACTGTGAGATTACCTACAAAACATGTACCACAGTGGTTCAAGGCAGCAGCTCACCACCACCTTCTCATGGGTAATTAGGGATGCTAGTCTTGCCAGTAATGCTCACATCCTAAGGACGAATAAACAAAACCAAACTTTTAAAGAGCCACTATCACAATGATTTACTCTCACTGGATGATAGATCTATCCTAATAAATCTAGAACAAAAACAAAGAAACACAATCTGCATGTAGCCAGTGACTGATGATGGAAATTTCAAACAATCTGAGGTGAACTGGTTTAGTCACAACTTGACAAGAACATTAGAAAACACAGAGTAGAAAAGGTCATTTGGTCCCTGAAGGTCACTCACTCAATCTATAATCTAAACAGAAAATTCTGGAAATACTCAGATCAGGCAGCATCTGTGGAGTGAAAAAAAAGCGTTAACATTCAGGTCTGTGACCAGTTCCGATGGTCAATTTTAGTAATTCTACACCCCCGTCCCCGAGATCAAACTTTACTAGGAGACTTGTATTGTAGGATGAGGAAAATGTTAATGCTTTCAAAGTTCTTCAATTAATATTGGTGGTAAAAGCAGACAGTATTGAAATTGTACCAAAAGTGATTATTAGGCTCACTTGAATTAATGTTCAACTTGGAAGTTGAAAGTACTTTCCATAAAGAGGACGGGTTTGAAAAAAAAATTGAAGGGCAAGGGAAGTCTTATGGGTAAGGTAAGATAGTGATGATGATAATGTACCAGTAATTCAAAGGTGATAAGTTTAAATTCCAACATGGCAAGTTGGGAAACTGTATTTATCAGCTTATTAATTTGCAGGCTAATATCAGACAAAATAACAATGAAAGTTTCTGGATTGTCAAAAAAACTGGTTTACATATGTCCTATAGGGAGGGGCCTGACAGTCATGCCAGGTTTGGCCTGTGCATAACCTCCAACCCCAGTCACGCACTTTTGAGATTGACTTTAATGCCCTCAAATTAGTTACAGATGGACAATAAATACTGTCAGTGTGACCCAAATCCCATGATCATTTTTAAATAAATATATTTAATGCTGTTTGCAATCTTTAATAAATTTGTTCTGGTGGAAGGATTCGGGGGAGACGGTGGCATAATGGTAATGTCACTGGGCTAGTAATCCAGAGGCCCATTCCAATGCGCTGGGACACGGGTTCAAACCCTGCCATGGCAGCTGGTGGAATTTAAATTCAATTAATAAATCTACAATTGAACACCAGTCTCAGTAATGACCATGAAACTATCATCAATTGTTGTAAAAGCCCACCTGGTCTTTATCTGGTCTAGCCTACGTGGTTGATTCTCAACTATCCTCTGCAATGGCCTGGCAAGCTACTCAGGTCAAGGGCAATTAGGGATGGGCAATAAATGTTGGCTTTGCCAGTGATACCCACAACCCATGAAAGAATTTTTTAAAATTCAAATTTCAGGTCCAATGGACGCAGATTTTAGAAGTCATAAGTATAAAACCCTATCCATTAACATCGTGTTTTGAGTATAACAGATGGCCAAACTTCATTTCTAATAATTGAAGGATATTAACCAGATATTTTACATATGAACTTGCAGCATTCACCTGTAAATGAGGCCAGGATGCTTCGAGCGTTGGTTCATCTTCTTCTGGATCAAACTCTGAAGACTCTGAAGGTGGAAGCGTCCTAAATATATTGAAAGAAACCTATAACAAAATAGAGTACTAAATTAAATGTTAAATTCGCCCTTTTCAACCCCATCCAATATACTTCAATTAGTGTGTTATGTACTGACAAAAACACATTGCGCAGCTATTTCAAAAGCATTCTCTGTTATTCAAAGTTGTGTATTAAGTACTGGAAAAATTAATGTTGTGTTCAAACACAGGGCCAATAGATGGATACAGAAAATTATGGCAACAATTCAACAGATAGTCCAACCGTCAAGAATAAAGTGCACATGGCAAGCTCATTGAACACAAAGCATAAACCAATATTTAGATATTCAGTGTTTTCTGAAGATTAACTTCAAGTTTTTTGATCAAATATCTGATCAAACATATTGATGGATTTTTAGTTCTTGCACTGAAGTGCCTACATAGATAAAAATAACCAGGTAAACATACATTAATACAGATAAATACATTGCTGTCCCCTGCCCCCAGCAGAAAGAGGTTTTCATGCTCAACATTATATTTTCCAAGAAACAGAAAAATGTGAAAAGAAGGAAACAGAGAAATAGAAATAATGTAAAGAGAATTTTGCATGAAAGGAAAAAGTAGAGTAGAAATAGGTGTCCAGATGAAGGCAAGGTCAGTTTGGATATTATCTACTGGATGCACTGCACCAACGTCTCAAGACTTCTTTGGCAACAACTCTCAAACCCATGGCCTCCATCACTTAGAAAAACAAGGACAGTGGGTGCATGGAAACACCATCAGTTTCAAGTCACACACCTTCCTGATTTGGTCATTTATTGCCATTACTTCATTGTCACTAGATTAAAATCTTGGACTCAATCCCACATCATTGCAGAAGCACCATCATCAGATGGATTGCAGCAGTTCAACAAATTAGTTCATCACCATCTTGCAAAATGCAACTAGGAATGGGCAATAAATGCTGGTCTTTCTACCGATGCCCAAATCCCAAGTATAAATAATTTTAAAATATTGCAACTGTCCAACAATATTCACCAGTGCAAGTGGAATTAATGGAGTGACATCATGCAGCCCATTAGGTTTTGATGTCAAAGGGCAAAAAAGCGAGGACGAAGTAAAAATTGTAACAGGAAACAAAATGCACATTGTTGATCAAGGTATTATCAGGTATGTTAAGTCAACTTTTAGGCTCTTAATTTAAATGGAAGATACACCGACATAAAAGGGCTCTGCTGATGTCACTACTACAATTACTTACCAATGCTTAACTTAGGTTTGCATGCATTAGCAGTACACCAGGTGACACTTTAACAAGTTTACTATAGTCTTTGTAAAAAGGACCACAGGTAGGGGGAAGGTGTAGATGTATGTGGGCTGTATCTCCCAATGTAAATAGATTGAACAAGCAAAAGTATCAATACTCTTGAACATTTGACAGTTTAAAAGTTTGAAGTATAATTCTAAGAAAGCTCTGTACTTTGAACAGTTACACTCTGCCACACATTGCTACTTTTTATTTAGTATTGATTGAATTTGTGCAGTTTGAGTTTTCAATAAAGTAACAAAATAAACTCATGCTAACTCAAATCAGTTGACAACATCACAATAAATTCTTGTATTGGCAAACCTTTCAGTACAGCCTTCAAGACTTGAACAGCATTCTAAAAGCAAATAAATCACATTTTAAAAAAACCTTGATCGTTTTCTCTATGTAAAAGCATCACTTAGGGTGGTATCAACACATATCAACCATGACCCAGAGGTTCAAATTCCTACGTTTAATTAGCCGATTCAGTTCAGACTCCAGACTAGGCAGATGGAAATGTAACAAAATTCTCATTCCTGATGCTATCCAATCAACTCCAGTGGAAATGCAAGTATGAGGTTAGGAGATCAATTGTAAAGTCCTCCATGGAAACCAGTTGCCTTTGTTACTGTTTCAACTTATTCATGAATCACTACCATTTGGACAGGTTACCAGAGGACTGCAGGCACTCAAAGCCTTACTGTAGCATTTTCAAGAAAAGGACAAAGAGAAGCTACTTTATTCCATTAGTTTGCCTTTACTATGCAACCCAGTAATAAGCTGATTAGACAACTTACACTTAAATAGCACCTTTAATGTTGGAAAACATCCCGGGGCATTTCAGAGGCAGTTAAACCAGCTAAAACTTATCACCAAGTCAAAGGAAACATTAGGACAAGTGGCTAAAAGCTTGATCAAAGACTTAGGGCTGCATTGTATGTACATTCAAGCTAGGAGCAGGAGTAGGCCACTCAGCCCCTTGAGCTTGCTCCGCCATTCAATAAGATCATGTTCAGATTGCAACCTCAACTCCAAATTCCCGCCCACCCCTGATAACCTTTCACCCCTTTGTTTATCAAGAATCTATCTAGTTCTGCCTTTAAAATTTTCAATGACTTGGCTTCCACTGCCTTTTAAGGAAGAGTTCAAAGACTCACTATCCTCAAAAAAATTTCTCATCTGTGTCTTAAATGCACAACCCTTACTTAAGAGGAAACATCCATTCCAGATCCACCTTGTCAAGACCCCTCAGGGTCTTGTATGCTTCAATCAATTTGCCTCTTACTCTTCTCAACTCCAACAGATACAAGCCTAGCCTGCTCAACTTTTCCTCATTCGACAATCGGCCCATTCCGGTATTAGTCATGTAAACCTTCTCTGAACTGCTTCCAATGCATTTACATCCTTCCTTAAATAAGGAGACCAATACTCTATACAGTACTCCAGATGTGGTCTCACCAATGCCCAGTATAACTGAAGCATAACCACTCTACTTTTTAATTCAATTCACCTCACAATAACATTCTAATAGCTTTCTTATCCTTCTTTACCTGATGTACCTGCATATTAACCTTTTGTGACTCATGCACTAGGACACCTAGATCCCTCTGCATCTGAGGGCTCTGCAGTTTCTCATCATTTAAGTAATATATTTCTTTTTTATTCCTGACCAAATGGATAATTTCACATATGCCCAAATTATATTCGATTTGCCTGCTCACATGCCCCCGCCGGATATTTTCTCAGCGGGAGGGATGGGGGGGGGGGGGGGGGGGGGGGGGGGCACAAAATACAATTGGTGCCCATCCCACCACCTTCCCACACACCACCATAACATGGTGGGGTGTGTGGGTGCCAAAATCAGCAGCCCACTCACTATTTTTAAGAGAGATAATCAAGGGTCAATTAGTTTCGCTACCAAGCCATTGGCCCCAATAATACGCTACCCACGCATAAAATGGTTGACATGGGCAGTCCGATTTTTACAAAAAATCAAAGGGCAGGAAGGAAGAGAGGGTTCTATGTTCAGGTGCTGCGGTTTGTGGATCGGGGTGCGGTACCCCAAGGTAGAACAACCCCACTGCCTCCACACCCCCCATTTTCTTCCTACCCACCTGCTGCCTTAAAGATCATACAGATATCTTAACACAAGGATGAGGCATTTAAAATCGAGCCGTCGGCGTACATCAGAAAGCACGAGGTAATGGCTGAGGGGAACTTGGTACAGGCTAGGTTACGGATAGCTGAGCAATGAGCTCATTTATGGATGGCAAAATTATGAGTGGCTGGCCAAGAGAGCAATGAAATAGTTGAAGCTGGGTGTAACAAATGACAGTTTCAACAGCAGAAATGTTGAGCTGCAGTGGAGTCAGGTGATATTATGGAGATGGAAGTAGGTGGTCTTTGCAATGGACAAAATATGGGGTCAGAAACTCAACTCAGGATCAAAAAGGATGCTGAGATTGTAAGTTTGTTTCAGCCTGAAACATTAAACAAGGAAAGGGTGAAATCTGTAGCTGAATAAAGTTTGTGGCAGAAGCTGTAGATAATGACTTTGCTCCTTTCAATGTTTAACTGGAGAAAATTGTAGCTCATACAGGACTGGATATCTGACAAGCTATTTAACAACCAAGCAGTAGAGGGAGTCAAGAGAAGTGGTCACAAGGTTGAGTTGGGTGCCAATACTGTACATGTGAAACCTGATGCCAATTCTTCCAGTGATGTCATCAATGGCAGCAAGTAGGTGAGAAACGAGGGGCCAAAGATATTTACTTGGGGTTCATTAAAGGTTACAGTGGATGAATGCACACTTCCCTACATCTATTTTGCCCACTCAATCTATCAATGTCCTCTATTAATATCAACGAGGTATTATAATTATTTGGATAAACTAGGGAAGATGGGATTGCTCTGCTTAGAGCAGAAAAGACTAAGGAAATCTGATAGGGGTGATTAAAATCATGAAGGGTTTAGACAGAGTAAATAAAGAAAAAGAGTTTCTGCTTGCTGAACAGTTGATAAACAGAGGACAAGTTTTTGGTTCTTTTTTTTAAAAAACAGTGAGTGGCCATGATTTGAAATATACTGTCTGATAGTGACAAGGATGCAGATTCCATAGTTGCTTTCAAAAATGAATTGGATAAATTTTTGACAGAAAAATTATTGCAAGGATATAGGGAAAGGGTGGGGAATGGGACTGACTGGATTACTCTTAAAAAGGCAGCTCAGCCTTCTTCTGTGCTGTACTATTCTGTGAAAAGGTGGTGGGGGACAGGGATGGGATTCAGCTAAGGCAACAAGTGACTAAACCACTTCAGCACCATATTCATACAAGTTGGTGCCTCTTGGGCTTAGTGGGGGGGGGGGGTGCATATCAGTGGGAACAGTGAAGGTGGAAGAGAGCAAGAGATTTACTGTAGACAAGGGCATCAAATATTGAAGTGGTAAAGCAATTGAGCAGATCTGACAGCTGCAATATTGTAATGTATGGCGGGCCAAAGAGTAGTTAGTTGGGAGTTTGAAATATTGTCAGAAATGGGAGAGAACATCCTGCATCCAGAATCTTTATGTAGAAAAACATTCCACTGTGGATCAGAGTGACATAATAAAGACAAAAACGACAGACAAAAGGGATATCTGGAAGGATAATCAAAAGCTTGGTCAAGAGGTGTTGAGGATGACTAGTGTCAGAGATTAGGGAGGGAATTTCAGAGTGGGGCCAATATAGGTGGTGTCATGGCTGCCAATGATTACGCAAGGAGAGGACAAGATGTAGAAAAGGCTGGACTCAGATAAAGAGAGCTTGTTAAGGTTTGTAGGGCAAAGCTTACCATTTTAACTACTTCAGGGTATGTCTGTTCTGTTAAGATTCCTCGACCTACTGCGACAAAGTCCACCAGTTCATTAAGAGTAGAGCGCTTGTACTCCTTCATTTTAAGATCTCCTAATGAATCCATGAAGTCAAATACAACGCAACACTGTTGTAATTTCTTCTGGAAGAGTGCTGCCTTTTCAGTCGTGGAAACGTCTGGAAGAGGGGCGAGAAACAATAAATTTAGAATGTGTGAATTATAGCAATTTTCCCAGTTGGGAGCAAGAGTATTTTAATTTATAAATACAGTTTGAACTTCAAAATATAACTTGTATTAATGCAAGCAAAAAGTTAACATTCCATTCAAACAAATCAAAAGAGAAGCAACTCAGTAAAAACAATTCTAGGCTAAATTTCTTGTTCTTCAGTAATGTACAATTTAGCTCAATGAAATACTGAGCATCTTACCTCTACAGACCAGCAAGTATACCAACAGCCAGCTTACTTTAAAAAGTACTTAACCACTGCAATACTGTTCCACTGTTCCAGATTAACCTTCTCTCTTCAAACCCCCTCCCTAGCAAAAAGTGGACTCATTCTGTTACAAACTTTGCTCAAAATATTAATAGTGGATCACCAGTTAATACATTAAGGTAATGTTGTCCAAAAGTGGCTTTCTAGTGGGATACACAAAATCTGTATGAGATCCTAAAAAACGCATTTGTATAAATTTTATTTGAACTTCAGCCATTAGAGGGCAGACTTGACAACGTAAAAACATGATTAACACTGCTGCTTTCAAGTGTAAATGCCTTACCAAACATAAATTACTTTGAGTCAAAAGAAAATATGCAGTTATCGTCAAGCAACCCAGAATGGGCATTGCACCAGACTGAAACAATGCTTGTACTTTTACTCCTTTACCTTGAACTAGTTTCTCCCTTTTCTCATTCAGCCCCAATACACTGATTTCAATAAATAGTGGTGCGCAGGAAATTTTAACAAATCTCTCTGCCCAGTTGAACTGGGGAAAACAGTCCACAATATAATCTAAAATTTATCCCTGCAAATCTTGTTGGCATTTGTAGATCATACATTAGCAACACCAGAGACTTATGTTGATTCTCCAGGGGCAGGCAGGCCACTACCTGTGCATGTTTTCCATTGATATCATTGAAGAATGTTGATGGGCCACACAGGTAGCAGCTCCCAGTACTGCCTGCCTGAATGAATCGAGGTAGGACTGTATTGAAGTGATGCTATGTAACTTTTCTTTCTTTATTCTTTCACAGTATGTGGGTGTCACTGGACACCGGTATTTATTGCCCATTCCCAATTGCCCATGAGGCGGTAGTGAGCCACCTTCTTGAACTGATGCAGTCCTTGTGGTGTAGGTGCACCCACAGTGCTGTTAGGAAAGGAGTTCCAGGATTTTGACCCAGCGACAGTGAAGGAATGGCATGTAGTCCCAAGACAGGATGGTGTGCAACTTGGAGGGGAACTTGCAGTTGGCGCTGTTGGCATGCATCTGCTGCCCTTGTCCTTCGAGGTTGTAGAGGTTACAGGTTTGGAAGGTGCTGTTGAAGCAGCTTTGATTAAATTGCTGCAGTGCATCTTGTAGATGGTACACACTGCTGCCACTGTGCATTTGTGGCAGAGGGAGGTAATGTTTATGGTGTTTTAAAGTGGCTGCTTTGTGCACTGTGTCAAGCTTCAAGTGCTGTTGGTGCTGCACTCATCCAGGTAAGGGGGGAATATTCCGTCATACTCCTTATTTGTGCCTTGCAGGTGGTGGGCAGGCTTTGGGGAGTCAAAAGATGAGTTACTCGCTGCAGAATTCCCAACCTTTGATCTGCTCTTGTAGCCACAGTATTTATATGGCTGGTCCAATTCAGCTTCTGGTCAATGATAATGCCCAAGATATTGATAGTGGGGGATTCCACGATGGCAATGCCATTGAATGCCATGGGCAGATGGTTAGATTTTCTCTTCTCGGAGAGGGTCATTGCCTGGCACTTGTATGGCATGAATGCTTCTTGCCATTTATCAGCCCAAGACTAAATGTTGTCTAGGTCTTGTTGCATATGGACACAGAAACTATTTCAGTATCTGAGGAGTAGCAAATGGTACTGAACATTGTACAATCATCAGGAACATTGCCACTTCTGACCTTACGATGATGGAGGAAAGTCATTGATGAAACAAATAAAGATGGCTAGGGTTACAATACGACCCTGACAAACTCATGCAGCAATGTCCCGGGACTGAGTTGATTGACCTCCAACAACCACAAAATTCTTCCTTTATGCTAGGTATGACACCAACCACTGGAGAGAGTTTTATATACATACGAATTAGGAGCTACTCAGCCCCTCGAGCCTGCTCTACCATTCAATAAGATCATGGCTGATCTGATTGTAACCTCAACTCCACATGCCCCCGATAACTTTGACCCCTTTGCTTATCAAGGATCTATCTACCTTTTGCTTAAAAATATTCAAAGACTCTTCTTCCACCACCTCTTGAAGAATAGAGTTCCAAAGACTCTCAATCCTCAGATGAAAAAATTCTCATGTCTTAAATGGACTACCTCTTATTTTTAGACAGTGATCCTTGGCTCTAGATTCTCCCACAAGAAGAAACATAGTCTCCACATCTGCCCTGTCAAGACCCCTTAGGATATTGCGTGTTTCAATCAAGTCACCGAAACTTCTTCTAAAGTTCTGGAGCCTTCTAAACTCCAGTGGAGAGGAGCCTAACCAGACCAACCTTTCCTCTAAGACAACCCTCTCATTCCGGGTTTTAGTCTAGTAAACTTTCTCTGAACTGCTGCCAATGCATTTACATCCTTCCTTAAATAAGGAGACCAATGCTGTCCAGATGTGGTCTCACCAATGCCCTATATAACTGAAGCATAACCTCCCTATTTTTGCATTCAATTCCCCCCAACAATGAACAATAACATTCTATTAGCTTTCCTAATTACTTGCTGTACCCGTATACTAATCCTGTGATTAATGTACTGCAATCTCTCATCATTTAGATGATATGCTTTTTCATTCTTCCAGCCAAAATGGACAAGTTCATATTTACCCACATTATATTCCATTTGCCAGATCTTTGCCCATGTACTTAACCTATCTATATCCCTTTATAGCCTATGCCCTCTTCACAATTTACTTTCCTACTTATCTTTGTATCACCAGCAAATTTAGCAATCATACCTTTGGTCCCTTCATTCAAGTCATTAATGTAAATTATTAAAATTTGAGGCCCCAGCAGTGACCCTGTGGCACACCACAAGTTACATTTTACCAACCAGAAAATGCCCCATTTATGCCTACTCTGTTTCGTGTTAGCTAGCCAATTTTCTATCCATGTCAATAAGTTATCCCCTACACAATGAGTTTCTATTTTCCCAATAACCTTTGATGAGGCACCTTATCAAATGCCTTCTGGAAATCCAAGTACAGTATATCCACTGGTTTCCCTATATCCACAGCACATTACTTCTTCAAAGAACTCCAATAAATTGGTTAAACATGGTTTCCTTCTCACAAAACCATGTTGACTATGCCTGATCACCTTGAATTTATCTATAACGTCTTTAATAATATCTTCTAACATTTTCCTTATGATAGATGGTAAGCTAACTGGCCTGTAGTTTCCTGTTTTCTGTCTCCCCCTCTTTTTGAATAAAGGAGTTACATCCATTTTTTTCCAATCTAATGGAACCTTCCTCAAATCTAGGGAATTTTGGAAAATGAAAACCAACACATCATCTATCACAAAAACAGAATTACCTGGAAAAACTCAGCAGGTCTGGCAGCGTCAGTAGAGAAGAAGAGTTGACGTTTCGAGTCCTCATGACCCTTCAACAGAACTGAGTGAATATTAGGAGAGGGGTGAAATATAAGCTGGTTTAAAGTGGGGGGGGGGGTGTGGTTGTAGGGACAAGCAAGCAGTGATAGGAGCAGATAATCAAAAGATGTCAAAGACAGAAGAACAAAGAGGTGTTGAAGGTGGTGATATTATCTAAACGAATGTGCTAATTAAGAATGGATGGCTGGGCACTCAAGGTACAGCTCTAGTGGGGGTGGGGTGGAAAGACTGGCAGAGCATACAAGATTTAAAAATAATGGAAATAGGTGGGAAAAGAAAAATCTATAAAAATTATTGGAAAAACAAAAGGAAGGGGGAAGAAACGGAAAGGGGGTGGGGATGGAGGAGGGAGTTCAAGATCTAAAGTTGTTGAACTCAATATTCAGTCCGGAAAGCTGTAAACTGCCTAGTCAGAAGATGAGGTGCTGTTCCTCCAGTTTGCATTGGGCTTCACTGGAACAATGCAGCAAGCCGAGGACAGACATGTGGGCAAGAGGGCAGGGTGGAGTGTTAAAATGGCAAGCGACAGAGAGGTTTGACTCTTTCTTGCGGACAGACCGTAGGTGTTCTGCAAAGCAGTCGCCCAGTTTACGTTTGGTCTCTCCAATGTAGAGGAGACCGCATTGGGAGCAACGAATGCAGTAGACTAAGTTAGGGGAAATGCAAGTGAAATGCTGCTTCATTTGAAAGGAGTATTTGGACCCTTGGACGGTGAGGAGAGAGGAAGTGAAGGGGCAGGTGTTGCATCTTTTGCGTGGGCATGTGGAGGTGCCATAGGTGGGGGTTGAGGAGTAGGGGGTGATGGAGGGATGGACCAGGGTGTCCCGGAGGGAACAATCCCTATGGAATGCCGCCGGGGGAGGAGGTGAAGGGAAGATGTGTTTGGTGGTGGCATCATGCTGGAGTTGGCGGAAATGGCGGAGGATGATCCTTTGAATGCAGAGGCTGGTGGGGTGAGGACAAGGGGGACCCTATCATGTTTCTGGGAGGGAGAGGAGTGAAGGCGGATGCGGGGGAGATGGGCCGGACACGGTTGAGGGCCCTGTCAACGACCGTGGGTGGAAAACCTCGGTTAAGGAAGGAGGAGGACATGTCAGAGGAACTATTTTTGAAGGTAGCATCATCAGAACAGATGTGACGGAGGCGAAGGAACTGAGAGAATGGGATGGAGTCCTTACAGGAAGTGGGGTGTGAGGAGCTGTAGTCAAGGTAGCTGTGGGAGTCGGTAAGCTTGTATTGGATATTGGTGGACAGTCTATTACCAGAAATTGAGACAGAGAGGTCAAGGAAGAGAAGGGAAGTGTCAGAGATGGACCATGTGAAAATGATGAAGGGGTGGAGATTGGAAGCAAAATTAATAAATTTTTCCAGGTCCCGATGAGCGCATGAAGCAGCACCGAAGTAATCATCGATGTACCGGAGAAAGAGTTGCGGGAGGGGGCCAGAGTAGGACTGGAACAAGGAATGTTCCACATACCCCATAAAGAGACAGGCATAGCTGGGGCCCATGCAGGTACCCATAGCCACACCTTTTATTTGGAGGAAGTGAGAGGAGCTAAAGGAGAAATTGTTCAGTGTGAGAACAAGTTCAGCCAGACGGAGGAGAGTGGTGGTGGATGGGGATGGGGTTCAGGCCTCTGTTCGAGGAAGAAGCTAAGGGCCCTCAGACCATCCTGGTGGGGGATGGAGGTGTAGAGGGATTGGACTTCCATGGTGAAGAGGAAGCAGTTGGGGCCAGGGAACTGGAAATTGTTGATGTGACGTAAGGTGTCAGAGGAATCATAGATGTAGGTGGGAAGGGACTGGACAAGGGGAGAGAGAAGGGAGTCGAGATAACGAGAAATGAGTTCCATGGGGCAGGAACAGGCTGACACAATCGGTCTGCCGGGACAGTTCTGTTTGTGGATTTTGGGTAGGAGGTAGAAGTGGGCCGTCCGAGGTTGGGCAACTATCAGGTTGGAAGCTGTGGGAGGAAGATCTCCAGAGGAGATGAGGTCAGTGATAGTCCTGGAAACAATGGCTTGATGTTCAGTGGTGGGGTCATGGTCCAGGGAGAGTTAGGAGGAAGTGTCTGCGAGTTGACACTCAGCCTCCGCGAGGTAGAGGTCAGTGCGCCAGACATCATCTATCACTTCTTTTAAGGCCCTAGGGACTTGTCAGCCTGCAGTTCCAGCAATTTTGCTCAGTAGCACTTCCCTGGTGATTGTAATTTTCCTGAGTTTCTCCCTCCATTCCAATTCCTGATTTAGAGCTATTTCTGTGATGTCACTTGTATCCTCTACAGTGAAGACCAATGCAAAATACCTGTTCAATTCATCTGCCATCTCATTTTCCATTATTAATTCCCCAGACTCACCTTCTATAAGGCCAACGCTCACTTTGTTAACCCTTTTCTTTTTTAAATAACTACAGAAACTCTGTTTTTATATTTCTAGCTAGGTAGTTTTCCCCCTTATTCCACGGATTTCAGTTTTGCTAGGGCTCCTTGATGCCGCACTCAATCAATGCTGCCTTGATGTCAAGAGCAGTCACTCTCACCTCACCTCTGGGAGTTCAGCTCCATTGTACATGCTTGGGCAAAAGCTGTAATGAGGTCAGGAGCCAAGTGGCCATGACAAAACCAAAGCAGAGCATCAGTGAGCAGATTATAGCAGAATAAGTGCCAATTGGCAGCCCCGTCACCGACACCTTCCATCACTGCTGATCAAGCCTTGACTCATGGGGTGGTAATTAGCCAGGCTGGATTTGTCCTGCTTTTTGTGGACAGGACACACCTGGGCAATTTTCCACATTGCCAGGTAGATGCCTAGTGTTGTAGCTATACTGGAACAGTGTGGCTATAGGCATGGTTAGATCTGGAGCACAATCTTCAGTGCTGTTGCAGGAATATTGTCAGGGCCCATAGTCTTTACAATATCCAGTGCCTTTGGCCTTTTCCTGACATCACATGGAATGAATCAAATTGGCCGAAGATTGGCATCTGTGATACTGGGGACCTCAGGAGGGCGATGAGATGGATCATCTACTCAGCACTTCTGGCTGAAGATGGTAGCAAATGCTTCAGCCTTGACTTCTGCATTAATTTTTGGAGCCTCCTCTTTCAGTTAATTGTGCCCCACCATTCATGACTGGATGTGGCAGGACAGCAAAGCTTCAATCTGATTCGTTCGTTGTGGGATCGTTTAGCCTTGTCTATTGCATGCTGCTTACACTGTTTGGCATGCAAGTAGTCTTGTATTGTAGCTTCTCCAGGTTGACACCTCATTTTCAGGTAATGCCTGATGCTGCACCTGGCATGCCCTCCTGCACTCTTCGTTAAACCAGGGTTGGTCCCCAGGCTTGAGAGTAATAATAGAGTGGAGGATATGCCAGGCCATGAGGTTACAGATTGTGGTTGAATACAATTCTGCTCCTGCTGATGGCCCACAGCGCCTCATAGATACTCAGTTTTGAGTTCCTGGATCCATTTGTAATCTATCCCACTTAGTTAAGGAGGCAATGCGACACAACACAATGGACAGTGTTCTCAATGTGAAGACAGGACTTTGTCTCGACAAGGACCGTCCAGTGGTCACTCCTACCAATACAGTCACGGACAGATGCAGCTGCAACAGGCAGATTGCAGAGGATGAGGTCAAGTCGGTTTTTCCCTCTTGCCAGCCACCTCTCCACCTGCCGTAGACCTAGTCTAGCGACTACATCCTTTAGGACTTAGCCAGCTCGGTCAGTAGTGGCGCTACCAGGCTACTGTGATGGACAGAATGGAGAAGTGGTAATCAGCTGCAGGATTCCTTGCCCATGTTTGAACTGATGCCATGAGATTTCATGGGATCTGAAGTCCATGCTGAGGACTCCCAGGGAAACTCCCTCCTGACTGTATCCCACTGTGCCATAATCTTTGGTGGGTCTGTCCTCAGACATACTCAGGGATGACGACAGTGGTGTATGGGATATGGTCTGTAAGGTATGATTCCGTGAATAAGGCTATGTCAGGTTGTTGCTTGACTAGTCTGTGAGACAATTTTGGCACAACCCCACGGATGTTAGTAAGGAGGACTTTGCAGAGCCAACAGATCTGGGTGTACCATTGTCATTTCTGGTGTCAAGGTCAATGCTAGGTGGTCCATCTGGTTTCATTCCTTATCGATTTTTCCGTAGCATTTTGTTGCAACTCAGGGGCTCCTATGCAATTTCAGAGAGCAGTTAAGAGTCAACCCCATTGCTGTGGGTCTGGAGTCACATATAAGCCAGACCAGGTAAGGATGGCAGATTTCCTTTCCTAAAGGACATTAGTGAACCAGGTGGGTTTTTACGGCAAATCATCAATGGTTTCTTGGTCACCGTTACTGAGACTAGTTGAATTCCAGATTTTATTAATTGAGTTGAAATTCCATCAGCTGCCGTAGTTGGATTTGAACCCATGTCCCCAGAGCATTAGCCTGGGTCTCTAGATTACCAGTCCAGTGATATTACCACTACAACACCGCCTCCCTAATTTAAATTTATTTCATGCCGCTAATGTTCAATGGCTCAAAATACTATCTACAAATACAATTGGATGAACAATGGAGTCCATATTTTACTGTTGCTTTTAAAAGCAAAGCTTGGTGGCACCTACTTATTATTAATCTTCATATTTGCTCTTTTCAAACTAAGTGGTGACTTATACTATAACTTCGACCCTATACCTAGCTTTGATAGAAAGTCTTAAAATGGACATGAAGATAAAAGCAAAATACTGTGGATGCTGGGAATTTGAAATAACAGAAAATGCCGGTAAAACTCAGCAGGTCTGGCAGCATCTGTGGAGTGAGAAACAGAGTTAACGTTTCAAGTCCATATGACTCTTCTTCAGAGCGAAAAACACTGAAGGGCTTTTTTTTAAAGCTCTGAAGAGTCATATGGGCTCGAAGCATTAACCTGTTTCTCTCTCCACAGATGCTGCCAAACCTGCGTTTTACCAACATTTCCTGTTTTTAACTTATAATAGGCATCTTGCCATAAACTTAACCACTGTTATAAAAGATTTATATCTTATTTAAAATCATTTGTTTTTCACAATTAAATCCAGTTTGGCAGGTCATGTGGTTTAACATGGAGTCAGAAGAAGTACTCTTGCTCCTCCCAGCTCCACATTCAAGCAGGCATATTTGAAACATTGACCTTGTTGGTTGCAGCCTTCAACAGTTTCGCAAAGGATGGCCTATGACACCTGGCACATCCACCCCAGCACTGGTTGCATTCAGAATAACCCAGTATTGTGTAGGGGCTTCAAACTGATGTTAGGTCCATAGCATACTGTACTGCAACAAAACTAAGGCTTCATGCCTGTTTCACACATCGCCCTTGATTGGATGCCTACACCAACATGGTGGGTTGCACAATTCCAGCTCATTATAAACAGCACTTCTTGTAATTTATTACCCATTTTAGTCAAAGTTTCTGGCCATAATGTGCAGGCAGGCATTTTAGAAGCATGATCAGCATGGTTGGACAAGAGGATTTGGATAGCAGAGCCCCAATCTGTAATATTTGTAGAGTAGTTTGAACGCTAATGCTTATTATTCCAAAACATGTAGCAAAGTAGACTACATTCATTGAAATATAAAATACCATGCAAGTCCCATTGCTACTGAACATGTATGATAACTCACCACAATTAGCTGCTGCTTGAAAGCTTAGGTATTATTCTACTTGTGTGCTTGATGAAAAGATCAATAAATCTCCATGGATACATAATTAATATTGAAAACCATTCCTTTCACATATATCACATAAGGTGCAACCAATGGCAACATTCATTTACAATTCCCGTGGATGCATTGTACACAGGTTTCAATAACATTTCTGAATCTTTAATTACATTCAATAGCACTACAACATAATTCCCTGGTGTTTGCAAATCAGTAAATGCTTGTTGCCATCACACTATGGGTTCTTTAAATAGCTGTTTTAATAGCTTTTGAGGTAAAATAACCAACGTTTCCTTGTTAGCCAGAGTAAGTAGCTGGATGTTTAATCTGGGGAGTATTAAGGGGATCATATATATTTTTCATTAATTGTGATGAATAGGATACAGCAATATAGATAGCTAGAAAACAGCGTCAAGGCTGTATTTCTGATTTCTGTAAAATCTGCTCATTGCGCACATGAAGAATTACCATTTGATATAGGTAGACAGTGAATGGGAAAAACTACAGCAGATGGAATTCATTGTGGGGGAGTCATCTACTTCAGGTCCAAGAAAGGCAAATTGGAGTACTAATGGAAGTGACTAGAAGCTGTGGAAAAGCAATGGGATCTGAATGTCAGTGAACACATATCACTAAATGCTGATGCACAGGTACAAAAAGTAATCAAAAAGGTTAATGGTATGTTGGCCTTATGTCAAGGGGTTTAAAACACAAAAGTGATGCTTCACTTGTGCAGGGCCTTGGTCAGATACATCTGGAGTACAACTCAGTTTTGGGCACAGATCCTCAGAAATAGCACACTGTCCTTGGAGGGGTTACAACACAGATTCACAGGAATAATATTAGGAGTTATATGGTTGAATGGTGAGAAGATGCTATGCAATAAAGTTGGTTTGTATTCCCTTGAGTTTTGAAGCTTAAGAGATGTTTGAATTAAATGTTTAAAACGCTAAGGCAATTTGATAGGATAGATAGAGAAATTATTTACTCTAGTGGGGCAATCCAAAACGAAGCGGATAAAATTTGAGCTAGGTTATTCAGGAGTGAATTAAAGGAATTCACATAAAGGGTAGTAGAAAGGTAGAACTCTCTTCCAGAAGATTGTGAATAATTGACATGTTCAAGGTTAAGATGTTTGTTCAGTAAGGATATCAAGGGGCATGGCGCACAGGCAGATAAATGGAGTCAATGTACACATTAGCCGTGAACTAACAGAAAGGCAGAATAGTTGAGGACCTGACTGGCCGAATCCTGTTCCTCTGCATCAGTACCAGAGAGTTGATGGCCCCTCGAGAACTGTTACCACTTGGGGACAGAGAGAGAAAATTCCTCTTAGATAAAACTTTCCTTCTATAGATAATGGTGTTTGCCCAGTGATTATTAAATTGTGTATCCCAGCAAAGTCTTAAGATTGATCCATGCTGTGCATTGTTAATTGACCCCAGCCTTGTAGGTAGTATTGCACTCTAAGTAGCTACAGTATTCCCAAGTTAATGAATGGAGAGAAAATGTGGTCCTACTGATGACTGTGGTTCCTGCTGGAAATGCATGGGCAAGGATGGTATGTAACGACCGAACAAAACTCAAATGGCCTGCCATGACAAACAATCAAGATTCACAGCTGAAGGTACTGGAGAGTTAATATCACATCTGGGCTTTAGCAAGGGCACGTTCAGGAGAGGGAAAGGAGAAACTGGGGAGGAAATTGGAGGGGGAAGATAAATTAACATTTCTTCAGAAATTTTTGTAGTGTAATTCAATTCCTATAAGCAACTCAGCCAATCAACCATCCAATTTATGCTTATTTACCTGAAATTCTAATATGCAACTTTAACATTACGAATGAGCCATAATTTGTCCTGCTTTGAATGCAAGATAAAATTCAAACAGGAAGCAAATTAATGAACTAACTTTTACAGATTTCAGTGCACAAAGTCAAAGTAAAAGCTGCCATCAAACAAGTAATTATGTAGCACTGTGCAGCAATGCTTCATTACATAAGATTAACAGATTAACAGCTGATAACTGTAGCTGTTCAGCTTATCTACAAGGGACTTCTCTCTCCCGGTAATTATGACCGTCAATGTAGCTTTCTACCCTACAGGCTGGCCTTCTGGGTGAAGGATAACCAAACAAATCACGTATCTAGAAGTAAACCAGATTTTTATTGGAATTCAAGCCCAAGTTCAAACATTTTTTCAGGGTGTAGAATCAGAGACATACTTAAAGCTATACATTTTTGAAGCAGTTCATATATTAAAATCAATTCAAATCTATACATGAACATGCCAACAGGCTGAATTTTCACTATTATACAGTAGTATTAACAAATGCATCTGAGCTCCAATGAATCTGCATATGACATTTCACTTACTTTAGCAGAAGCGATGGTGTAGTGGTATTATCACTGGACTTATAATCCAGAATCCCAGGGTAATGCCATAGGGACCTGGATTCGAATCCTGCCACGGCAGATGGTGGAATTTAAATTAAAAGTCTAATGACGACCATTGTAGATTGTTGTAAAAACCCATCTGGTTCTAGGGAAGGAAATCTGTCGTCCTTACCTGGTCTGGCCTACATGGGGACCAGCAATGCGGTTGACTCTTAAATGCCCTCTGAAATGGCCTAGCAAGCCACTCAGTTGTAACAAACTGCTACAAAGTCACAAAAAAGGAATGAAACTGGATGGACCACCCAGCATTGACCTAGGCACCGGAAACGACAACAGCAATCTCAGTCCTGTCGACCCTGCAAGTCCTCCTTACTAACATCTGGGGGCTACTGCCAAAAGTGGGAGAGCTGTCTCATAGGCCAATCAAGCAACAGCCCAACACATTCATCCTCACGGAATCATACCTTACGGATAATGCCCCAGACACCACTATCACCAACCCTGGGTATGTCCTGGCCTACCAGCAGGACAGAGCCAGCAGAGATGGTGGCATAGTGGCATACAGTCGGGAGGGAATTTCCCTCAATATTGACTCCGGACCCCATGATGTTTCATGGCATCAGGTCAAACATGGGCAAAGAAACCTCCTGCTGATTATCACATACCACCCTCCCTCAGCTAATGAATCAATGCTCCTCCATGTTGAACATCACTTGGAGGAAGCACTGAGGGTGGCAAGGGCACAGAACGTACTCTGGGTGGGGGGCCTCAATATCCAGCAGCACTACTGACCGAGCTGGCCAAGTTCTAAAGGACATAGCTGCTAGATTGGGTCTGCGGTAGGTGGTGAGGGAAACAACAAGAGGAAAAAACATACTTGGCTACATTCTCACCAACCTGCCTGCTGCAGATGCATCTGTCCTTGACAGTATCGGTAGGAGTGACCACCGCACAGTCATTGTGGAGACAAAGTCCTGCCATTGAGGATGTCCTCCATCGTGTTCCACGGCACGACCACCATGCTAAATAGGATCGATTTCGAGCAGATCTAGCAATCCATGAGGCAATGTGGGCCATGAGCAGCAGCAGCAGAACTGTACTCGAACACAATCTGTAACCTCATGGCCCAGCATATCCCCCACTCTACTATTACCATCAAGCCAGGGGATCAACCCTGGTTCAATGAAAAGTGCAGAAGGGCTTGCCAGAAGCAGCACCAGACTTATCTAAAAATGGCAACCTGGTGAAGCTGTAACACAGGACTACTTGCGTGCCAAACAATATAAGTAGCAAGTGATAGACAATGCTAAGCGATTCCACAACCAACGGATCAGATCTAAGCTCTGCAGTCCTGCCACATCCAATCATGAATGGTTGTGGGCAATTAAACAACTCACTGGAGGCGGCTCCACAAATATCCCCATCCTCAACGATAGGGCAGCCCAGCACATCAGTACAAAAGATAAGGCTGAAGTACTTGCTACAATCTTCAGCCAGAAGTGCCGAGTGGATGATCTATCTTGGCCTCCTCCAGTGGTCCCCAGCATCACCTATGCCAGTCTTCAGCCGTCACATGGAGTGAATTGAATTGGCTGAAGGCACTGGACACTGCAAAGGCTATGGGCCCTGACAATATTCTGGCAATAGTACAGAGGACTTGTGCTCCTGAACTTACTGTGCCCCAAGCCATGCTGTTCCAGTACAGCTACAACACTGGTATTTACCTTGCCCAGGTATGTCCTGTACACAAAAAGCAGGACAAATCCAAGCTGGCCAATTACCGCCCAATCAGTCTACTCTCCATCATCAGTAAAGTAATGTAAGGTTCATCAACAGTGCCATCAAGTGGCACTTGCTTAGTGATGCCCGCTCACTGACACCTAGTTTGAGTTCCACCAGAGCCACTCAGCTCCTGACCTCATTACAGCCTTGGTCCAAACATGGACAAAAGAGCTGAACTCCCGAGGTAAGGTGAGAGTGACTGCCCTTGACATCAAGGCCGCATTTGACATCAAGGAGCCCTAGCAAAACTAAAGTCAATGGGAACCAGTGGGAAAACTCTCCACTGGTTGGAGTCATACCTAGAACAAAGGAAGATAGTTGTGATTGTTGGAGGTCAGTCATCTCAGCTCCAGGGCACCACCACAGGAGTTCCTCAGGGTAGTGTCCTCAGCCTAACCATCTTCAGCTGCTTCATCAATGACCCTCAGATACTGAAGCAGTCCATGTCCAAAGGCATCAAGACCTGGACAATATATAGGCTTGGGCTGACAAGTGGCAAGTAACATTCCTGCCACACAAGTGTCAGGCAATGACCATCTCCAACAAGAAAGATTTCCAACCATCGCCCTTGATGTTCAATGGCATTACCATCACTGAATCCACCATTATCAACACCCTGGAGGTTACTACTGACCAGAAACTGAACTGGACTATACTGTGGCTACAAGAGCAGATCAAAGGCTAGGAATCATGAGACAAGTAGCTCACCTCCTGACTCCCCAAAGCCAGTCCACCATCTACAAGGCACAAGTCAGAAGTGTGATGGAATAATCCCCTCTTGGCTAGATGAGTGCAGCTCCCATAAGAAGCTTGACACCATCCAGGGGAAAGCAGCCCACTTGATTGGCACCACATTGACTCCCACCATCCATGCACAGTAGCAGCAGCCTGTACCATCTACTAGATGCACTGCAGGAACTCACCAAGGTTCCTTCGACAGCACCTTCCAAACCCACAACCACTACCATCTAGAAGGACAAGAGCAACAGATAGATGGGTACACCACCACCTGAAAGTTCTCCTCCAAGTCACTCACTATCCTGACTTTGAAATATATTGCCGTTCCTTCAAAATCCAAGTCAAAATCCTGGAACTCCCTTCTAACAGCACTGAAGGTGCACTTACTCCACATGGACTGCAGCAGTTCAAGAAGGCAGCTCACCACCACCTTCTCGAGGGGAACTAGGAATGGGCAATAAATGCTGGCCCAGCCAGCAAAGCCCACATCCCATGAATGAATTTTTAAAAAACATTGTTGTATTTCTATAATTGTCATTTACCAATAATATAAATTATAATCATTTACAACACATGTAGATATTTTCCATATTTAAAATCATAACCTCTTCAAAAATTTAATGAAGCAACTTGCTAGCAAAATTGAGGGAAAAAAAGATTAAGCATTTATAAAATTGAAAATGGATTATCTGTGCACAACAAAGTGGAAGTGACTTATGTACCACAACAGGAATGTACCCAAATATACTTAATTGTGGAAATCTCTGATTGCAACCTGTCATTAGCACAGCAGGTCACCAATGGCCACATAGATTCATTTCTACAGCATAATTAAACAGTTTACCCATGATCAACAACTGGTAGGAAGAGACAGTTGAGGGTTAATTGTGCAAACTTTCATCTCCTTTGTTGGCTTAATGGATTTGAAAAAAAATATAACTGCAGTTTATTTAAACTTATGGAAAGACTAAATGCAAAATAGTGATTGACTGTTGATTAAAAATATGAGCATTGATTTACTTACTTCCTCAAAACCAAAGGAACCTGTTCTGAAATAGGCAGAATCTAGCCATGTACTTTTACACAATCGTTGATACTCATCATCACTCCATTCAGCTTTACTCAAATCTGATCCAGGTTTTTTTTTTAAATTAAAAGGGCAAATGGAAAACCAAGGAAATGCTAACCCAAACTACTGAAGTGATGTCTCCCTGCCAGTAGCCAATGTTCTCTTCACCAATTTCAGGCTACACAGCAGCATATTGTCACCCAAGCTGTACAAAAATAGAATGCAGAAAGTTGTACTTGTTCAAAATGAACAGAAAATGAAAGCACAAAAACTACATTTAAGAAAGCTAAAACAAAATATTGCTAATGTACAGCATTTCAATCAGTATCCATATTGCTAATCTATTTCTTTCACAATCTAACCAACTGGCTGTATATTTCCGATATTTTGGCCCAGATTTTCCAGTCAGCATCAGAGAGAGCGCGCCCGCCAACTGCAATTTAAATTGCCCACTTACTATTTTACACTGGAGCCTTTGCACCTTCCAATGCCAGCTCCAGCAGGGCACTTCACTGTCGGGAAGCAAACTGTTCAGGGTATTTCCAGTGCAGCCACTCCCCCTTTTCTTGTCATGAACTGAAGACTTGCCCCTTGCTTTTTTCAAATTCATTAATTCATGGGACGTGGACATCACTGGCAAAGCCAGCATTTATTGCCCTCCCTAATCGTCCTTAAACTGAGTGGTTTGCTGGGCAACTGCAAGGGCAGATAAGTGTCAACTATATTGCTACGAAGGCAAGGTAGCCAGATCTCCTTCCCTAAAGGATATTATTTGAACAAGTTGGGTTTTTGCGACACCCCCTGTGTTCACCCCCTCACCTCACGAAAACGCTCAATCTCTACTCTCCTGACAATGCTGATTTTTTAATTCTTCCACCATTGGCCAGACAGCAGCCAGGGATTCCAGAAGGCGAGAAGGGTGCAAGAGGCAGCAGGTGGTGTGGGGGTACGAGATGCAGACCATACATGTTTCCTGGCTCCATGTGACACTGTCACTCCTCTTCCCTGTTTCATGCCCCACACCCCCAATCACTTCTCCTCCTTTTCATATACAGTCCAATCATCCAGTGACTTCTGATGTCTAGGGGTGGGTTGGGCAGGGAGGGGGGGAGGGTGGTGGATAGGAGTGTGAACATTGCTGGGACTGAGGGTGCACATTGGTGGTGGTGGCATGCTTTGACATTCCAACTGGGCTTAATAGTTGTTATGAAAATCTCTAAGAAAATCGGTGTAAAAACCAGGGTAAATATAAAGCAAGCAGCTCAAGTCTCCATGGTTCTGGCCATCTGATCCCACTATCGCTGGAATTACGGCGCAGTCCAGGAAAGGTAAAAACGGCAAGCAGAAATTTTTAAACTTCCCACGAAAGTACCATGCACTTAAGTACCACACATCAGGACTTCCTCGTGGTCCCAAGGCACATCAGCAACGCAAGTTGAGTCGGAGGTCTCTCCCCATATCGAAAGATTTGGGCCAATCTGTATTTCATAGCAGGTTAACAAATTACACTTTAATTTCAGTACATATTGGCAGTTTAAATATAAATTAGTTTGAATATAAATTAGTTTAACTTCTGCAATGAACTGCCAACCCTGTCTAGTCTGGCCTATATGTGACTCTAGTTCTACACAATGTGGATCACTCAATGCCCTCAGGACAACTTGAGGCAGGCAAGAAGCACTGTTCTTACCAATTGTTTGTAACAGATTGGATGCTGCAATTGGAACTGATGTATAACAGATTTTTTCTGGATGGAAGAGGTAGGATAACCAGTCTTCGTCATAAATGCCATTTGATCAAGTGATGGATGTCTAACAGTACCAAAAGCTCTAAACTACAAGGACTTAAGACAGCATTGTATATTGTTGAATTATCAAACATGGAAGGGCATGACCTATCACTGACAAATATGGATGGATACATTATACACCAGGGTTGCAGTGTCATTGAGACCTCACGGCATGGTAGCCCTACTCTTTTACAAGCCGCCCAGGCCCAGATAAGGATCCTATGCTCAGGGTTATGTCCATGATTAATTGCGGAACAAGCAAATTTTTTATGATGGTGGAATAGATAGAACCATGAGGGACAATGACTGCTTATAGGCAGAGGGTCCATTTTTCTTTAAGCAGACATGAGGAAGGCAACGGAAAACCACCTCATGTATTCTTTTCCCTATTCATACCACTCATTGAAATTGAAAATGGGAGGCTCCTACAAACACTGAAGAGTGAAGTGCAAGGCCATGAGATCAAGGAATAACGAACAGGGGGCCTACTCTTAGGTAGATCACTACTGCTACATTACACATACTACTCCATGAACCAGTATGTTCTGTTTATTTTATCTAAATGCAATAACTAATTTAATTTACTGTTCCACCAAAAAAAAATCCCAACACTGCCAGGAGTTTAATTCCAAATAAGTTTGGCAACATATTTATTTGACCATTTCTACTTTAATACCATTTTGTAATTTGCTTTATTTTTTACTTGAAATGTTTCAAAGGCATACAGTTTAAGTTACATTTTACTGGAAATGTTCTGCAAAATATTTTATACAAACACTTGGTATTATTCATAATGCAATTGCCCCACTGCCAAGAAATACCAGAGGAAGTCACTTTCTCTAAATAAATCAAATTGAGTCACTTCCAATAGAGTTATATTTAATTTCACTTGAGTAGAGGATTTAAAATATTTTCTGCAGTGACTACACAAATTATATTTATAAAGACTAAATCCTGTTTGTACTATTTAATGTTCTAAGAACTAGAAGGAGAACATGAACGTATGTTAAAGTACAGGGAAGAGGAGCGAAATGATATTAGTGACAGTGTGGTGGTAATGTTACTGGACTAATAATCCAGAGAGCTCAAATCCTACAGCAGTAGTTGGGGGAATTTAAATTCAATAAACTGGGAATGAAAAGCTATTCTTAGCAGTGGTAACGATGTAACTACCTTATAGTCATAAAACCCATCTGGTTCACTAATATCCTTTAGGGAAAGAACTCTGCCATCCTGACCTGCTCTGGCCTACATGTGACTCTAGATCACAGCAGTGTAGTTGACTCTTAACTGCCCTCAGAAATGGTCCATCAAGACACTCAGTTATCTCAAACCATTACAGAAAAGTTGAAGTAGTATAAAACCAGGATCATCCTGTATCGACCAAGGTACTGGATATGACCAAGGCACACCCTGCCGAGTCAACCCTGAAGTCCTCTTCAATGACATTCAGGGACATGCCAAAATTTGGACAGCTGCCCCACAGTCTAGTCAAGAAACAGCCTGACAGAACCATACCTTACAGCCAATGTCTCAGGCTCCTCCAGCACCGTCTGGTCCCACCAGCTGAGGTGGTGTCACAGTGACACAGAGGGGCAATGGCTGAGAGTCCTTGACTCTGGATCACAAAGTTTCACAGCATTGGGTCAAACCTGGGCAAGGAAACCTCCTGATAGCAATCTACTGCCCTCCCTCAAATGATGAATCAGTACTCTTCCATATGGACCACCACATGGAAGCATTGAAGGTCACAAGGGCGAGAAATGTACTCTGGGCGGAGGATTTCAATGTCCATCACCAAGAGTGGCTTGGTAGCAGCATTACTGACTGAGCCCTGAATTACATAGCTGCCATGGCGGGTTATCAAATGGTGAGAACACCAACATGAAGCAAAGATCTACTTCACTTCATCCTCACCAATCTATTGCAGGCACATCTTTCAATGACGGTATGGGCAGGAGTGAGCACCACACAGTCCTTCTGGAAACAAAGTCCTGCCTTCACACAGAGGACACGCTCTATTGTATTGTGCGGTACTACCACCATTGTTAAATGGGAAAGTTTCAGATCAGATCTAGCATCTGAAAACTGGGCATCCATGAGGCATTGTGGGCCATCTGATGCAGAATTGTACTCCACCACAACATGAAACCTCAAAATCTGGCATATCCCTCACTCTACCATCAAGCCAAGGGGCCAACAATAAAGAGTATGCCAGGAGCAGCACTAGGCAAACCTGAAAAAGAGGTACCAACCTGCTGAAGCTACAACACGGCTACATGCTGGACAGCAGAAGCAGCATTCTGCAGAGAGAGCTAAGTCATCCCATAACCAATTGATCAGATCAAAGCTCTGCAGCCCTGCCACATCTGGTTGTGAATAGTAGTGAACAGTTAAACAATCCCAGGGTCAGTACTGGGACCCTTGCTTTTCCTGATGTATATAAATGATTTAGATCTTGGTGTGCAAGGGACAATTTCAAAGTTTACGGACAACACAAAACTTGGGGGAATTGTAAGCTATGAGGAGAACAGTGTGGAACTTCAAAAGGACATTGACACATTGGTGGAGTGGGCAGATAAAGTTCAATGCGGAGACACTATGATACAAAGAACATGGAGAGACAGTATAAAATAAAGGATACAACTCTAAAAAGTGTGCGGGAGAAGAGAGACCTGGGTGTGTGTGTAAATAAGTCATCAAAGGTGGCAGGACACAGAGAGCCGTTTCTAACTTAAAATGCTCAGAGCGTCAGTGCAGACACGATGGGCCAAATGGCCTCCTTCTACACCATAACAATTCTGTGAACTAAGCGGAGGCTCCACAAACAACTCCAGCCAGAATGATAGGGTAGTCCAACATCTCAGTGTAAAGGACAAGGCTGGAAGAATTTTCTGCCATCTTCAGCCAGAATTGCCAAGTGGATGATCATTTTGGCTTCCTCCTGGCATCACAGTCAAGTCAACTTGATTCACTCCACATGATATCAAGAAACAGCTGAGCACACTGAACGCAGCCAAAACCATTAGCCCTGACAACATCCTGGCTATAGCACCAAAAACTTGTGCTCCAGAACTAGCTGCACCCCTAGCCAAGCTGTTCCAGAAGAACTACAACACAGGGCATCTACCTGACAATGTTAAAAATTGCCCAGGTATGTACTGTCCACAAAAGCAGGACAAATCTGATCCGACCAATTACCACTCCATCAGTCTGCTCTCCATCATCAACAAAATGATGGAAGGTGTCAATAACAGTGTGATCAAGCAGCAATTTTTCATCAATGCTATTTGGGTTCTACCAGGGCCACTCAGTTCCAGGCTTCATTTCAGCCTTGGTCCAAACATGGCCAAAAGAGCTGAACTCCAGAGGAAGTGAAAGTGACTAGCCTTGACATCAAGTCAACATCTGACTGAGGTGACATCGAGGAACTAGTAAAATTGAAGTCAATGAGACTAGGGGGAAACCCTCCACTGGCTGAAGCAATACCTAGCACAAAGGAGATTGGTTGTGGTTGTTGAAGGCCAATTATTTCAGTTCCATGACATTGCTGCAGGTGTTCCTCAGGGTCCTAGATCCAACCAATCTTCAGCTGCTATATCAGTGACCTGCCCTCCATCATAAGTTCAGAGGTGGGGATGCTCACTAATGATTGCACAATGTTCAGCATCATTTGGAGCTCCTCAGATAATGAAGGTGACCATGAACATAGGCAGCAAGAACTGAACAGGATTCAGGCTTGGGCTGCTAAGTGGCAAGTAACATTTGCACCACATGTGCCAGCAATGACATCTCCAACAAGAGAGAATCTAAAATCTCCCCTTGAAATTCAATGGCATTACCATTGCTAAACCCCCCATCAACATCCTGGGGTTACCACTGACGAGAAACTTAACTGGAGCAGCCACAGAAATACTGTGGCTACAATAGCAGGTCAGAGGCTAGAAATTCCGCCTCTCCATCTACAAGGCAGAAGTCAGGAGTGTGATGGAATATCCTCCATTTCCCTAGATGAGTACAATTCTAATAATACCCAAGAACCTTACCACCATCCAGGACGATGCTGTCCGCTTCATTGGGACTCCATCCCAGGCTAAGGAGAGGAAATCTAAACAGGATTCCTCCTTCTAATAGCTATCCAATGACCACTACTGTAAGTGGATACACACTTGAGGGCCAGTAGTCTGATATGCCTGCTGCACTGGAATATATGGCCATTTACACATGAATAATTGACACCTGAATAAGACCTGATGGGCTTCATCCTAGGGTCTTAAAAGAAGTGGCTAATGAGATAGTTGATGTGCTTGCTTTAATTTTCCAAAATTCACCAGATTTGGGGAAGGTTCTATTAGATAGGAAAATAGCAAATGTAACTCCTTTATTCAGAATGGGAGGGAGACAGAAAGCAGGAAACTACAGGCTAGTTAGCTTAACATCTGTCAAAGAGAAAATGTTAGAAGTTATTATTAAAGATATTATAGCAGGGCACTTAGAAAAAGTCAGGGTAACCAGTCAAAGCCAACATGGTGTTGAGAGGAAAATCATGTTTCACCAATTTAATGAAGTTCTTTGAACCAGTCACATGTGCTGTGGATAAAGGGGAACTGGTGGATGTACTGTACTTGGATTTCCAGAAGGCATGTGATAAGGTGCCACACCAATGGTTAATGTGGAAAATAAAAATTCATGGTGTAAGGGGCAACCAATTGACACAGATAGAAGATTGGCTAACAGGAAACAGAAGGCATATATGGGTCATTTTCTGGTTGGCAAGATGTAACAAGTGGTGTGCCACAGGATCAGTGCTGGGGCCTCAACTTTTTACAATTTATATTAATGACTTGGATGAAGGGGTGGCTTGATTGAAGTATAAAAGATCCTGAACGGTCTTGACAAGGTGAACGTGGAAAAGGTGTTTCCTCTGGGTGAGTCCAGAATTAGAAAACACTCTTAAAATTAGGGGTTGGCCTTATAGGACAGAGATGAGGAGAATTTTTTTCTCAGAGGGTTGTGCAACTTTGGAACACTGCCTCAGGAGCCAGTGAAGGTGGGATCATTAAATATTTTTAAGGCAGAGGTAGATTAGATTCTTGTTAGGCAAGAGAATCAAAGTATCCAGAATAGATTAGACCAGCCATGATCTTACTGAATGGCGGAGCAGGCTTGAAGGGCCTACTCTTAATTCATATGTTCGTATGGCAGGCTGTTTACGGCATTCTATTTCTAAATTTTTAAAACGAGTTCTGGCACTGATTTTGATATCAAAGAGCGTCAATTCATTTTCTCCTCCAGGGATTAATTCTTCAGACAAGGTTAAGTGACCTTCTGGATTTTGTTGACTCAGAGCCACACCCTGATGTGCATTTACCCTCTGAACTTTGAACACTTAAAATACCATTTTCTTTTTGCCAAATCAATTCTGTTGTTTTTCATTGGGTTAATCTGGTTCCTGATATGTGCAGAAACCCAGTAACAATTCAAACTGCTGAGAAATTACACCCACCCACCAGGAGTCCTGCCTGTCCAATAAAAAGCTTTCTTCTTAGGCAGTCCCTCCGGATCGAGGATGATTTGTTTGCTCCCTAGTTCATTAGGTTCTATGATGGCGGATAAGGCCAGTATATGATCTGTAGACTCTACTACACTGGGGAAAGGTGGTGCTTGAAACATCAAGCAGCTGAGGTATTTGGGGGTTTGTGCATTCATTCCTACACCACAATTTCACCTCTGCACGCTCCCGATGAAGTCTCTTGATGTGTTCAGTGCCTTCCTGGATTAACCTTCCCTGTTTTAGTCAGTCACAAGCCAGGAACTCCCATAAGTTGTTGGGGATGTTTGGCCTCTGCAGGGATGCTTCAAGGACATCCCTAAAGCATTTCCAATGTCCTCCTGGGAGTCTTCTGCTGCAATCAAGTTCCGAGTAGAGCAGTTGCTTTGGGAGTCTGGTGTCAGGCATATGTATGACATGTCCTGCCCAGCGGAGCTGGTTTTAAGTGATTAGTGCCTCAATACTGGGCAAGTGGGTATGGAAGAGGACACTGCTGTTGCACCACCTTTCTTGCCACCAGATTTAAAGGATCTTGGGCAGGTATCGCTGATGG
Organism: Carcharodon carcharias; assembly: GCF_017639515.1. Lineage (NCBI taxonomy): Eukaryota > Metazoa > Chordata > Chondrichthyes > Lamniformes > Lamnidae > Carcharodon > Carcharodon carcharias. The sequence goes on from NC_054486.1 coordinate 86,600,289, forward strand.
CACTTCTTCAGCATTTTGAGATGTCTGCTCTAAGTTGTCCAAGCCTCCAAAGCATATAGAAGCACAGGGTAGAGTTACTGCCCACTAAATCATGACTTTAGTCTCAGTTTTCAGGGGTACAGAGCACTCGTTAGTGACACATCTCAAACACAAACCCAGTCAGTTTGGATCCCATAATTGCTCACAGAGGTAGTGCTAGAGTTAAAGCATCTAAATCCCCATAGCTTATCAGAGCCAGTCATCAGCAACACTACTGCAGAGTGATCTGCATTTTTGATGCGAACCTGTTTTGTTTCCATTTCCCAGGCTCCTGGACTCTATGCCCTGTTTTGCTATACTGGTTTTTCATATGTCTATTCTACCCGCCTTAATTAAGCACCTTTTGTATTATTCGCACATTCACCATCTCAAATGTCTGATGCCTTGATGTACTCACATGTCATGATATCACTTTTGCTATTTAACCATCTCCTGTTTTGCACAGCACTTCATATTTTTTTTCCTAATATTCATTTATTCTAAAGGTGTGGGTGTCAGTCACTGTCTAAGCTGGCATTTATTCCCCAAATTGCCCTATGAAGATGGTGATGAGCTTACTTCTTGAAACACTGCAAGTAATGGTTTGATAGAAATGACTGTATTGCTAAACCATTTTAAAGGCAGTTTGGTCAAGCACGCTGGTGTGGAACTGGAGCCTATATGTGCAAACAAGTTATGAATAGCAAGTTTTCTTCCCTAAAGTACATTAGTAATCCAGTTGAGTTTTACAACAATCTGACAGCTTCCTGGTCAGTTTTTTCGTCATAATTAGCAACTTTGCATGACTTAAAACAAAAAAAATTAAGCTTGTGAACAACTGGAAATGAAGCACAATTCTTTTGAAAACAAAACTTCTGAACAAATCCAATTGGACCCTCGGCAATTTTCAACCACTGCAGATTCCAACTTAAATGGCATCTCAGTCCCAATATCAATACGAAAGCCTTGATTTTAAAGCAAAGGCTCATGATTCTTTGATTAAAATGTGTATATTGTGGGAAATTATATTGAAAAGTTTCCGGATCTGTTTAAATATGGTTATACGCTACACCCTATGCTGCAAGGTATTTTTGCTAGCCAAAATGAATTTTCTTCCATTTTTCTTCTGCTGGGGGGGTCTAGGACAAAGGATCACAATCTCAGGATATGGGGTAGGCCATTTAGGATTGAGATGAGAGAAACTTCTTCACTCAGAAGGTGGGGAGCCTATGGAATTCTCTACCACAGAGGGCTGTGGAGGCCAAATCACTAAATATGTTTAAGAAGAAAACAGATAGATTTCTAGAATCCAAAGGCGTCAAGCGGTATGGCGTTGAGATAGATGATCAGCCATGATCATATTGAATGGTGGAGCAGACCGAAAAGGCCGAATAACCTACTCTTGCTTCTATTTACTATGTTTCTATAAAACCTCAGGTGGTGACTTTGATAGAGTGGAAAGAGAGTGTTAAATACCACACAAAGTATCTGGTAGATAACATACACAATTTAGAGGCTGGGACCTATTTTTGCTTAACTTAATCTTTGCTCATTGAAGTGCTGATTGTAGCTTACAAAAAATCAGAGTGCTTTGAAGAACAATGAGGCTGACTGCTCTTTTAAATCTCAACTTTTCTAGCATTAGATATTTATGACACAACCAAAGGGAGAATTTTATAGTTGTTCAGACTGTTTAAAAGTATAAGGATGGCATAGATTACTACTGAACACTTTCATCCATATTTAATTCTTTATTGACTAAAGACATGATGCCAACATGGAGGTTATCAATTACATAGCGGTAGGTTGAAAGGCCTTGACAACTTTGCAGGTCTGAATACATACAACTATCCTGCAATGTTTATATTCATTAAAGCTTGCCTCACAATTCATTCTGACATTACTGAACAAGTTTCTGCACATTAAAAAAATCCTTGCAGAAATTTATTTGTTTTGCACAACAATCACAAGATTTTGTACAATGGATAAAAGCTAAAGTGATCGGACCAGACAAGGAGTTTGGATTTTCCAACCACAAATCCAACCCACAAGGCCAAGACTAATGTGCAGCCGTCCCAAGCACATTTTCGTGATCACATGAATTTTCTGGTTGCCTAATGTCAAGGAACCAATACATGAGGACAATTGAAAATCAATTTTCAAATCATTGCAATAAAAGTGACAGACTATTAACAAGGGAGAGAAAATGAAAATGACAATTATATCATATCTTGCAACTGCGATTCAATGTACTTCAATCTAAATTTGAAAGCTTTTCATATGCAAACTATTTACCACACCACCACTTAAATGTCAAACTTATTTCAAAATCAGGGGGCTAGCATTGTTCTTGTATGCTAAATCCTGTGAGGGTAGCAAGTTTTATGTCATATGCAACTCAGCATTGATACAGAGGAACAGACCATACTGAAACTATCCAATTTCAGGCAGCACATAATAGAATATTAATACTTTTTTTTTGCACAAAGCTTATCAAAATGTCCACAAATAGGTAAGTAGGGCCTACACAAATGACTATGTTGGAGATTTTTGCTACCAAGTTAATATAAAGGGAATAGTACTAAAAAGTCAAGTGGGAAAAGTATTGTAAAAAGCATCCAAGCAGGGAACTAAAACAGGAGAAGGTAAACCCATGCAGCATTTACTTTGTCAGATAACTTTTTCTTGCGAGCATCTGCACCAGCAGCTCTGAAATCATGGCAAATAGATACGCAGTCAACACCTCTCCTAAATAAAGATCAACTCCAGAATTGCTGAACTTTTTCTACATATCTGTATACATTTTGCATCTGTCTTTACCAAGGAAGATGCTGCTGCCCAGGTCATGGTGAAAGAGGAGGTACTTCAGACACATGAAGGGTTTAAAATTGATAAAGCAGTATGCATGGGCTGTCTGTACTTAAAGTTGATAAGGCACTTTGTCTAGATGAGATGCATCCAAGGATACTGAGCGAAGTGAGAGAGGAAACTTTAGAGGCATTAGCCTTAATTTTCTGATCTTCCTCAGACTCAGGTGCGGTGTCAGAGTGCAGGAGAATTACAAATGTTACACCCTAGTTCAAAACAGGGTATAAAGATAAGCCCAGGAACTACACCCCTGCCAATTTAACCTTGGTGGTGTGCAAGGTTTCAGAAACGATAATTCAGGACAAAACAAATAGTCACTTGAGCAAATGCAGGTTGATTAAGGAAAGTCAGCACAAGTTTATTAAGGGAAAATCATGTTTAACCAACTTGCATGAGTTTTTTGATGAGTTAACAGAGAGGGTTTATGAGAGTAATGATGTTGATGTGGTGTTCATGGGCTTCCAGAAGGCATTTGATGAAGTGCCGCACAATAGATTTATGAGCAAAGTTAGACCTCATGGGATAAAAGGACATTAGCAACATGAATACCAGATTGGCTGATTGACAGAAAGGAGAGTAGTGGTTAATGGTTGTTTTTTGGACAGGAGGAAGATTTATAGCAGAGTTCCCCAGAGGTCATGTTAGGAGTCCTGCTCTTCCTGAATGACCTAGACCTTGGCGCACGGTGCACAATTTCAAAATTCGCAAAAGATATAAAACTTGGAAGTAGTGCAAACTGAGGAGGACAGTGTAGAACTTGAGGAGATCAACAGGTTGATGGAATGGGTGGTGACAGATGAAATTTAATGTAGAAGTGTGGGAAGAACAGAGAGAGGGGCAACATAAATTAAAGGGCACAATTCTTAACAGAGTGCAGGATCAGAGAAACCTGGGTGTATATATGCATAAATATTGAACGTGGCAGGGCAGATCGAGGGACTGGTTAATAAAGCAACAGGGGCATAGAGTACAAAAGCAAGAAAGTTATGTTAAACCTCTATAAAACACTGGTGCGGCCTCAAGTGGAGTATTGCATACAGTTCTGGGCGCCACATTTTACGGATGTGATAGCATTAGAGAGGGTGCAGAAAACGTTCACAAGAATGGTTCCAGGGATTAGGAACTTCAGTTATGTCAATAAATTGGAAAAGTTGGGACTGTTCTCCTCAGAGAAGGTTGAGAGCAGATTTAATAGAGGTATTCAAAATCATGAAGGGTCTAGACAGAGTCGATAGGGAGAAACTGTTCCCATTGGTAGGGGAATTGAGAACCAGAGGGCACAGGCTTAAGGTAATTGGTAAAAGAAGCAATGGTGAAATGAGGAAAAACATTTTCAAGCAGTGAGTGTTTAGGACCTGGAATGCATTGCCTGAGTGTCTGGTGGAGACAGGTTCAATCGAGGTATTCCAGGGGAACTGGATTATCATCTGAAAAGGAAAAACGGGGAGAAGGCAGAGTAGTGGCACCAAGTGAATGCTCCTTCAGAAAGGCAGCACAGGTAGTACAGAATGAATCGCCTCCTCCTCTGCTGTAACCATACTATAACCTAATTATGCCGCACCAAATTATGCTGTGGGGAACAAATGCAGACATGAGCACAGAGTAAACCCAAGACTACAATGGATTCAAGATGAGACACCAAGGAGTAAACGCTCCATTAACGCCTTTAAGAACTAGCATTCCTTATTCTTGCCGGTGGGTGTTGATGCAACAAAATATAGAATTAAGTTATAACAATAAAAGGGAAAAGGGAAAGCAACTAATTCTGCTGGTTGGAGTCTAGCACTGGGGACATGGTTTAAAATTAGAGCCAGTCATTTCAGGTTTGAAATTAGAAAATCCTGCTATGCACAAAGGGTGGTAAAATTTGGAACATTCTTCCACAAACAGCAATTGATGCTAGATCATGTTAATTTTCAATCTGAGATTGATAGATTTCCATCATCCAAAGGTATTAAGGGATATGGGACAAAGGTATATGGAGTTAGCTCACAGATCAGCAGTGATTTCAATAAATGGCAGAACACACTCAGGGCTTGTAGTAACTGAAGGTATAGCTTCTCCTACTGTATATCAGGAGTCACGTGATTGTTCTTGGCAGCTCTAATGAGCCCTAAGCGCGGGTAATCTGAGAGGTAGGTGGGGGCTTATCGAGGACCTGGTTCAAGCATGTAGCACCTGAAAAGCTCTGTAATAAAGTTTACTGTTTCTTGTTAAAACCTGTCCAGTATGTCAAGTCATTACATTTGACGACGGGGGTAAAATAACTTTGGCGCTGCACCTCGCCTTGTTAACGTGAATACATCAAATCTTAAGAAAAAAAGAAAATACTCACCAGTCATACCACTCTTTGGCAGAATCGATCCTTACAACGCGACTATGGAAGACTGGAGAAGTATGTAGAGTGCCTTGGTTTTCATATCGTAGCAAATGAAATTACCACGGAGGAAAAGTAGAAAGCAATATTTTTGAGTGTATGTAGTAGCAAGACATACAGCCTCATCTGCAGACTAACGGCCCCAAACGCACCCAATTCTAAGTCCTTGAATGCGTTAGTGGACCTCGTGAAAGCACATTTCTATCTGAAGCCATCTGTAATAATGCAGAGTTTAAGTTTAATTCCAGAGTTAGGACCCCAGGAAGAGTCCATCGCAATCTATATAGCGACGTTGAAGCAGTTGACAGAGCACTGCAACTTCAGAAACTTGCTGAATGCTATACTGCAGGACTGATTAGTTTGTGGAGTTCACAACGATGCCCTTCAGCTCTGTTTACTCGCAAAAGTCAACATCGATTCAAAACACGCCATGGAAATAGTACTAGCATGGAAAGAGCTGAGGGAGGCTCACAGGCTTTACAACACGTTCAACATGGTGCTGTTCTTCATGTAGGGCAGGAACCTACCACATGGCATGGTGTGAAAACCAGAGACACAGCAGCGAAGCAAGAGGCAAGGTCCGCTGTTAGAAAAATGCAAAGGCCTAATAGAAACATTTCAGCAGCGACCCCAAGATTAATCTGTTATAGATGTGGGGGTGACCATGTACTGGACACCTGCAGATTTAAGGAGGCAGAATGCCATTACTGATACAGGAAAGGTCACTTAATAAAGCAATGCTGTGTGAAATCAAATCAGCCCATATAGCAGCAAACCAATATGATTGAATTGAATAATACAATAGAACCTAAAGAACCTAAATAGTGACATCTATTCCCTATACAACATCATAGCAATAAAAACCAAACCTGTTACTGTCACAATCCAAGCTAATGGGAAGCCACTAATAATACAGGAGCCTCAACCAAAGTGATAGGAGAGCACACGTTTAAATATCTAAATAAAAGGTACCCAGCCACTGAATCTGGAGCGACAATTGCTCAACTGAAGACATACAATGGAGAATCTATACAGGTAAAGGGCATCACCACAGTACCTGTGTCTTATAGGCAAAAGACTGCTAAGCTTCCAGTGATAATAGTGACAAGTGAAGGACCAAGTCTTCTGAATTGAGACTGGTTTCAAAAAAATCAAGCTTAACTGGTCCAAAATATTTCACTTGAGAACAGGAGGAATTCCTTAACTGCTAAGGAAATACGAGTGTTTCTCGTGACGAATTAGGGAAGCAAAAGGCTTGCAAGTAAAAATATGTATGGGCTCTCAGGCGACACCCCATTTCTTTAAGGCCAGACCCATTTCTTATGCCTTAAATGAGAAGGTGAATGCAGAACTGTGCTGGTTAGAAATGCTAGGCATCATGCAACCAGTCTAATTTTCAGAATGGGCAGCACCTATAGTCCCAGCAAAGTTTGACCAAACTATACGCATTTGTGGGGACCATAAATTGACCAAACAAGGCAGCTAAACCAGATGAATATCCAATCCCGAGGATAGGCTACTTACATGCAAAGCTAGCTGGAGACAAATCCTACTCAAAACCGGACATGAGCCATGCTTATCAACAATTAGAGCTGGATAGCATGTCTAGAAGATACGTAACCATCAACATGCACAAGAGTCTTTATCAATATACTCACCTACCCATTGGAGTATCGTCTGCATGTGCAATCTTCCAAAGGACAATGGAGAGTCTTTTGCAAGGACTTTCCCAAGAGGTAGCATACCTAGATATGTTCTGATCACAGGGGTCAACTGTAACCAAACATTTGGCCAACCTGGGAGAGGTGCTATGATTATTCTTGGAAGCCAGCATACAATTAAAGAGAGAAATGTACATTCCAAGCACCAGAGGTTACTTACCTGGGTCATAGGGTGGATGCCATGGGGTGGCATCTGATAGAAGAGAAAGTTAGGGTGAGCAAAGATGTGCCCTCTCCATCCACTGTAACCAAACTCAAAGTCTTTCCTGGGGTATGATCAACTATTTATTATAGCCGCTTCTTGTCAAACTTGTCAACACTGTTAGCACCATTACACTTGTTAAAAAAGAATCGTTGGTCGTGGAATTGACAACTTTGTGAAAGTTAAGCAGCTTTTACATTCATCGTGTTTATTGGTACACTGTAACCCAAAGAATTAACATTTGATGCCTCTCATTGTGCGGGGGCTGTGTTATCACACAGAATGGAAGAGCTTCACGATGCACATCCAGGCATATCGAAGATGAAAATGCTTGTGCAAAGCTATGTGTGGTAGCCAGGTATTGACAGTGACATTGAAAGCATGGTCTGCACTGTCAGCAACAACAGAAGTTGCCCGTTTCAGCTCCACTACATCCAACGGGGTGGCCTGATCGACCCTAGGTTAGACTACAGATTGATTATATAGGACCATTGTTAGGTACCACGTTTTTATCGTAGATGCACATTCTAAATGTATGGATATGTCTAAAGTCAGATCATGACATCCAGCGCAATTATTGAAAAGCTGCATCAATGTTTTAGTAAACATGGCCTACGGGAAGTCATCATTTCTGATAACTGTACAGTCTTTACCAGTACAGAGTTGCAGAGATTGATGAGTTTAAATGGAATCAGACATATTAAAACAGCACCATATCATCTTTCATCAAATGGTTTAGCTGAAAGAGTTGTGCAAACTTTCAAACCTGGAACAGAGGTTATCAGTAAGTACTCTAGAAACTCAACTTCCCCATTTCCTTCTCAATTATTGTATGACGCCTCATTCAACTACGGGTTCAATGCAGTCTGAATTAATGATGAAAAGCCACCTATGTACAAGATTCAAGTCTGGTGATTCCAAACTTAGAGGGGACATAGAGAAGAATCAAAGTAATCAAAACTTGAATCACGATATTCATAGTGGAATTCGTGCGGAATTTTGGAAGTGAACCTTGTTGGGTTCCTGATACAATTATCTCAGAAACTGGCCCCTTGTCCTTCCAAGCAGAAGTGGAAGATTGAGTTGTTCAAAAACATGTGGACCATCTTCAGGGTAGAGAGACATTCCAACAACCAGCTATTCCACCTGTGATTAATGTTGAATCATTAATCCCTAAGGTGACAAATCGACCTAGAATAGACATGCCCGATGTCTCTGTAGAGTTGCCAAATACTGAACTGCAACTTTCTAATTACGTATCTGGTGCTGCAGTTCCTGATCATGTTGATCCTGTGGAAGAACCTCAAGTGGTATAGCTATCCCACTCTAACCGAATAAGGAGGGCTTCACAGATACTTAACCTTTAATCACCTGAATGGTATGTATGTTGTTGGATATTCAAATGTTCTCTGTAAATAGAAACTGTAAACAAACTGAAGGGGGGGAAATGTCGCAACTGAAGGTATAGCCTCCCCTACTGTGTATCGGGGATCATGTGATTGTTCTTGGAGGCTCCGGCCAATGAGCCTTCGGCGGGGGGGGCTTCTTGTTGAGGACTTGGTTCAAGCACCTGAAAAGCTCTCCATAATGAAAGTAACTGTTTCTTGTTGAAGCCTGTACGGTACATCTAGTCCTTACAGGGCTGTTCCTATATGATTGTTCCCAATTTCAGCCACAAGATGGTGATATAAAATTACATAGCTACAAATGTACCTAACTGGTTTCTCTGCACTTTGCTGCTTGGTGTCTGGAACTGGTCTACAGTATTGTATAACGTGACACTTTAGTACATCCATTCCAAGCCAACTCAATGTTCATAATCAGTATTACAAAACAAGTCTTAAAAATGTTTTCCTCAATCCAAAATGATATGAGGGAGGATGGGAAAAAGCAAAGGAAATATTGCAATAAATAAAATAAAATATCAAGAGTTAAAGAGTTAAAGGACGGAGGGCAAAAAGCTAGATGCTCAAAGGGAAAGCACAAGTCTGACTAAACACACAGTTTGTACTAATTCAACGCTACTTTTTTGTTTAAAAAGTTCCAAAGACTAGAGCACATCAATTATCAGACTTCTCAAAGTTTAGAATTTTTTTTTAATGCTGTTTTGCTGTTTCTAACAACATATTGATTGTATGACTAGCTACCCAGGATTAGACAGAATCTTGCAAACCGATCCTTCCTCCCAGTTGATAGAAACTCCATTCCTCGTTAATTTCATGTATCTATAAATTACAGGATCCTTTTGCAGTTTAATATTTGAAAATATATTTGATAAAAATCAACAAATCAAGTCAATAAGTAAGCATTCACTTGATTTGCACTTCATGCATTAGACTAACCATTAACACCTTCCACCAATGCTGTACTGCAGTTGAAGTATGCATATCGACAGGATGAACAGCAGCAGGGGTATCATAGCATAGTTATGCTACTGGACTAGTAAGCTAAAGAATGCAAGTTCAAATAACCCCAAGCCTGTGACAATTTGTATTTAGCTAGTATTAGTAAAATAGCAATGGGTTTTTCAGATCATAAAAACTCAATTGGGCCCACTAATGTCGCTCTTGATTGGCCTCTGAAGTAACCCAGTAGGTATCATCAAACCTGGGCAACTAAAGGTGACCAATAAACCCTAGCTTTGTCAGGGATGCACACATCCTGAGAACGCATTAAGAAATAAGCCAGAAGCTTCTTCAGCTGCAAGTCTGATACCTGTCCATCTCAGTGGTGCAAGTCACAAGAGCAACAGGTGATACAAACACTAAGTCACACAGCATCTGGACATGCTTCATTGTTCCTTCATCATTGTTACAGACAGGAGATAGTTATGTTTCAATTTTGATTTCCCCCTTTATAAGTAGTGATTTATCTTCCAACCCCTCAGTTTTGGTGTGTTCCAATTTTTATTAATAGCCCCACAACAAACTCGGGATAGCGTAAACTCAGCGGGTTAGTTTATTTGCAAACACTCAAAATGCAGGAGGGAGGTGTCACTACGTAGTCCCCAGTGCATTTATGCAGTAAATTGGGATGCAGAAAGATAAACTTACAGAGCAAAGACCACAGAACAAAGAATTATTGTTTCACTTGAGTTCCAGAGTCCAGAATCAAAGTCCAATGGTGTATTCCTTTAGCGATCAGCAGGCTAAAAACTGAACCTGGATAATTCAGGTTTCCAGTAGGGCTGACTTCCACAATGAGATAAAGTAGTCTAGTAGGCAATGGTACAGAAGTTCCAGTGGAAACAGCGTAGATGGCGACTAGGCATTCAAACCCGGACAGGGTCCCTTTTCTCCTGTGGTTTAACAAATGGAAGATGGCAGACTGAACTTTGCAGCTCAAGACAATATCACAGGCTCCTCCAGGTAGGGGGTTATATCACAGGACTCCCACCTTTCCACTTTGGCTTTGACAAAGTGGGTATATTCCTTTGTCCGAGTTCCTGAGATTGTTAACATTCCAATCATTAAGAATTGCAAAGAAGGTTACAGGGCTCTTTGTCCTAGCAGAGTCCGGCCAGGCTTATGGAATGTAGATGGCCTTTATATAATCCCCTTTGAATTTGGCCTCTGGAGTCCACAGGGATAGTTAGCATCTCTTCAGAGATAATGAGGCACAAATTTCTTCAATACTGCTAGATTAGCTCCTATTGTACGAAGGTCAGAGCCAGACATGGTTTCAGTCATTCTTAAAAGGTCATTGTCCGACACAGAGGTACATGCATACATACATCTGTATTTCATAAAAATATAGTGCGAGGTCATAACTCTGTTACAATCATCATTGAAACAAAAACCTGAAATTCCCCAAAACAAGAGCAAATTCACTACCCAAACTGCAGTGATTTAAGATGGTGGCGCACAACCATATTTTCAGAACAACTAGGGATGAGTAATAAATGAGACACCAACATCCAGAGAATAAATTAACAAAAGATTCAAAATATTGCTGACAAGTCTTCAGTTGTGCACCAGTAATGTAAGGGCTCCCACTACACTTCAAATAGTAAACAAATAGCAAGTTACGGTTTAATAAAATAGATTAGTAAAGCATGTGATGAGTATCCCACCTCCTGACTCCTCAAAGCCTGTCCACCACCTACAAGGCACAAGTCAGGAGTGTGATGGAATACTCCCCACTTGCCTGGGTGAGTGCAGTTCCCACAACGCTCAAGAAGTTTGACACTGTCCAGGATGACGCAGCCCACTTGATTGGCACCACACCCACAAACGTTCTATGAAGCATCTGTACAGTTGTGGGACATAGTCCCAATTACCATGCGGTAGTTGGACAATTTGCTCGAGCTGGAATGGCAATTATCTGGTTTTACTCAATTTTACCTACCTGCCAACTCCAAACTTCAGCACTAACTGAAACTGACATCCTTTGCATGTTTCACAGCCTTATATAAATTTTTTTTCCATTCATTCATGGAATGTGGGCTTCGTTGGCTGGGCCAGCATTTATTGCCCATCCCTAGTTGCCCTTGAGAAGGTGGTGGAGAGCTGTCTTCTTGAAATGCTGCAGTCCATGTGGTGTAGGTGCACCCACAGTGCTGTTAAAAGGGAGTTCCGGGTTTTGATCCAGCGACAGCGAAGGAAAGGTGATAGCTTTCCAAGTCAGGGTGGTGAGTGACTTGGAGGGGAACTTCCAGGTGGTGGTGCTCCCATCTATCTACTGCCCTTGTCCTTCTAGATGGTAGTGGTCATGGGTTTGGAAGGTGCTGTTGAAGGAGCCTTGGTGAATTCCTGCAGTGCATCCTGTAGATAGTACACACGGCTGCCATTGTGCGCCGGTGGTGGGGGGAGTGAACGTTTGTGGGTGTGGTGCCAATCAAGTGGGCTGCGTCATCCTGGACAGTGTCAAACTTCTTGAGCGTTGTGGGAACTGCACTCACCCAGGCAAGTGGGGAGTATTCCATCACACTCCTGACTTGTGCCTTGTAGGTGGTGGACAGGCTTTGAGGAGTCAGGAGGTGGGATACTCATCACACAATTCCCAGCTTCAGATGTGCTCTTGTAGCCACAGTATTTATATAGCTAGTCCAATTCAGTTTCTGGTCAATGGTAGCCCCCAGGATGTTGACAGTGGGGGATTCAACTGTGGTAATTGAACATCAAGGGGCGATGGTTGGATTCTCTCTTGTTGGAGATGGTCATTGCCTGACACTTGTGTGGCGCAAATGTTACTTGCCACTTGTCAGCTCAAGTCTGGACATTGTGCAGGTCTTGATGCATTTGGATATAGACTGCTTCAGTATATGAGGAGTCACGAACGGTGAACATCAGGCTATCATCAGCAAACATCCCCACTTCTGACCTTCTGATGGAAATAAGGTCATCGATGAAGCAGCTGAAGATGGATGGGCTGAGGACATTCCCTGAGGAACTCCTGTGGTGATGCCCTGGAGTTGAGATGACTGACCTCCGACAACCACGGCCATCTTCCTTTGTGCTAGGTATGACTCCAACCAGTGGAGAGTTTTCCCTGATTTCCATTGACTCCAGTCATGCTAGGGCTCCTTGATGCCACAATCTGTCAAATGCGGCCTTGATGTCAAGGGCTGTCACTCTCACCTCACCTTGGGAGTTCAGCTTTTTTGTCCATGTTTGAACCAAGGCTGAAATGAGGTCAGGAGCCGAGTGGCCCTGGCGGAACCCAAACTGAGCGTCAGTGAGCAGGTGCCGTTTGATAGCACTGTTGATGACCCCTTCCATTACTTTACTGATGGAGTGTAGCCTGATGGGGCGGTAATTAGCCAGGTTGGATTTGTCCTGCTTTTTTTTTTGTGTACAGAATATACCTGGGCAATTTTCCAAATAGCCGGGTAGATGCCAGTGTTGTAGCTGTATTGGAACAGCTGGGCTAGGGGTGCTGCAAGTTCTGGAGCACAGGTCTCCAGTACTATTGCTGGAATATCGTCAGGGCCCATAGCCTTTGCAGTATCCAGTGCCTTCAGCCGTTTCTTGATATCATGAGGAGTGAATCAAATTGGCTAAAGACTAGCATCTATGATGCTGGGAATCTCCAGAGGACGCCATGATGGATTTTCCACTCGGCACTTCTGGCTGAAGGTTGTAGCAAATGCTTCAGCCTTATCTTTTGCACTGATGTGCTGGGCTCCTCTATCATTGAGGATGGGGATATTTGTGGAGCCGCCTCCTCCTCCAGTGAGTTGTTTATATAGAATACTGTAAATACAGTATTCAACCAGAATTCAGCAACCAGGGGCTACATTAATTAGTAACACAAATATATTTTGCTCATCAGGATTTGACAGGTTGTATAGTGCTAAACTAGGATGTGAATTACCTAGTCAATGGGAGGAAAATGCAAACCTCTCACGTCATAGTTGCAGATGTGAGCTATATTCACATAGCTATTAGGAAACTGGGTTAAACTTGGCATGCTAACAAATGACCAAACACTATGTTGGAAATGAAAATCAAACAGTACATAAAGGAAAAAATGTCTGGGCATTGATAAGAGAAGCTTGTACTAAAGCAATGCGGAAGTCAAGGAGCTTCCACTGCAGTATGCAGAAAAGACTGCAAGCTACACTTTAATCTGACAATCATAGATTTTCTGTTTATGTTTAAAAGTTATAAAAATAATTAGACCACAGCCCTTTTTTTTAAAGAAAGCCTATATGTTAGTGAAGTCATACAGGAGATATCCAGTGCCATGACTCAGAACCCTAATTTCTGCAAACAATACTGGTGCTCTTCTATGAATCCTCTTGCATTCCTTTTATTGGCTGAAAATCCAAAATTGTACACAATGTTTCAAATATGGCCTCACAATAATTTTATACAAGGTTAGAATGAATTGTTCCAACAGTTAAAAGTTTCAAGATACATTCCAGTAAATGATCAATCTTTGCAGATATACAAGGATGAGATACTTTCAATCAACAATCAACCCCAGATCCACAGTGTGCTCTAAAGTACATTAACTAACACTATTCTCACCAAAGGTACTTAATTTTTCAATTAATCCCTACATTCAATTGAATAGGCCTAACTCTACCAATGCCTCAGATGCTGATTTTTACAGATCAAGTTGGTCACAATTCTCTACCTATGCTAATTTTAGTGAGCATAAACGGGACATTCATCAGGGCATTACAATTAACCTCAGTGCCCCTGGGTTGGGAGAGAGAAATCATACTGCTGTCCAGAAACAGCTTTTGGAAAATGCATGCAGCTACACATGGGTGAAGCAAGTGGGCAGGATTGGATGGATCAGCTGTGATGGCTCCCTCCCCACCCCACACATATAAAGCTGACACACACGTCACAAAAGGTTATTATCTGTCTGGCAAATTTCAATTCATTCAGCACCCACAGCTTTTGGAAGAAAATTCCACATTTCCACTAGCCTGTGAGAAAAAGTGCTTCCTGATTTCACTCCTGAATGGCCTGGCTCTAATTTTTAAATTGTGCTTCTTTCACCCCCACCCTGCGAATGGCTTCACTAGTTATTCTATACCTTCCCTATCAAGTCCCGTTATCATTTTGACCACCTCAACAGGGTCACCTTTCAATCATCTAAACTTAAAAGGAATGCAAAATGGATGTATGCAATCAGCTTGAAAAAGCTGTCAATAGTCATCAAGAGTTGTATTAGCAGAAACTCGCAAGTTCTTTCCCACCATCTTAGCTGGGAAATAAATAGAATCATAGAATGATAGGGCAAAGAACAACATTTGCCTGTGCCAGTTCTTTGAAAGAGCTTATTAGTCCCATTCCTCTGCCCTTCCCCACAGCCCTGCAAACTTTTCCACTTCAAGATATTTATCCAAATTCTTTCTGAAAGCTACTATTGAATCTGCTCCCATTACCCTTTAGGCAGTGCATTCCAGATCATAACTCTGCATAAAAAAAAATCTCACATCATCTCTAATTGTTTAGGCAATTATCTTAAATCAGTGTCCTCGGCTTATCAATCCTACTGCCACTAGAAATAGTTTATCCTTATTTACTCTTTCAAGACCCTTATGATTTTGGACACCTCTATTAAACCTCCCTTAACATTTTCTGTTCCTAGGAAAGCAACCTGAGTTTCTCTTGCCACTTAACTGAATTCTTTCATCCCAGCACCAATCTAATAAAGTTCTTCTGCCAATCAAACCAAAATGAACACAGCCCTACCTGTCAAAGCATTTACTGCACAATAATACCAAAACACAGGTGATTAACTGTTTAAAATGAGAGATAAGATTGAGCTAGCCAATTAAAGTATAGTGACAAATAACATTCCCTTTGGATAGTTTGAAAGTGTGAATTAAGAAGCTGTACGCAAAAAAAAAGCGGCAGAAGTCATTCGTAAGAACCAGGAGTAGGCTATACAGCCCCTTGAGCTTGCTCTGCCATTTAATATGATCTTCAACAACTGCACTTTCCTGTCCAAAGCCATATCCCTGATTCCCTTAGAGTCCTGAAATCCTTCAGTCACAGCCTTGAATTTCCTCAACATCTGAGCATCCACAGGCCTCTGAGGTACAGAATGCCAAAGATTCACAACTCTCCAAGTGAAAATTTAATGTTGACAAATACATACGTGGGTGATTGAGAACAGATAATGAACAATTGCATAGTTCCACTGGACACGATGCAAGAGCAGTTTGGAAGGACATTGGCAGATAGATCGCTGAGGCTATCACCATAGTCTGAGGCAAAGTAAAGTCAGCATACAGGATCTTGAACTGTAAAGCCTGAGGAATAGGACACAAATATCAGGAGATGATTAATTTAGCGCACAGCACTGTGTCATTCGGGTCACCGCATTAAGGAAAAACAACATAAAGGCATTGTAAAGGTGACAGCAAAGGGCACTTAGATAGATAGTTGAGATATGAGAAGTTTCTAAACGTGGGAATGCTTACACTGATGATATGGCTGAAGATATACATTAAAGGGCAAAACACGGATTGAAATTAAAAAATTCAAAAGTGAGTGTAAGTTAATATTTCTGCAGTATTTTTATATACATTTAAGATTATGTAAACAAAGTACAAAAGCAAACAGGCTCTGCTAAACCACTGAAAATTAGTTCGGCTGCAACTAGAATAGCGTGTCTACTTTTGAGTGTTTTACTTCAGGAAGGATGTCAAGGCCATGTGTGCATAAGAGATTCACTATGATATTAAGGCTGACAGGCTTTAATTACAAGATACTAGAGAAACTGGGGCGCTTAACATTGAGAAAAGATTGAAGAGGCTTAATCAGAGGTGTTCAAAATGATGGTGTTTTGATGAGGGAAATCAGAAAGTAGAAGGCATAAACTTCAGATAATCACTAGAAATTGAAGAAAGAGGTTACAATATTTTTGTTTCTTTATATTTAAACACAGAAGGTTGTTAGACTTGGAACGGTAGCAGATTCAATAACAGCTTCTAAAAGAGATGTCAATTTTTTGAAAAATTAAAAATTTATGGGGAATGAGATTATGACCGGAGCTGACACAGGTGCTGTAAAAATCCGCAGTGCTATGAATAAATAACAGGATTCAGAAGACAAAGATCCTGCTTGACCAAACTTTCATTTTTGAGAAAACACCAAGTTAACAATGGAAAATCATAAGACGACAAGCGAAAATAGTGAGAATTCAAGGTAAAACTTAGTATGGATATAAAATGAGCTGAAGGGAAATAAAAGCAGCAGCAATTGTTCAGGATTAACATAAGTGAAGGGGAGATAACTAGAAAAAGAAATCAGAAACCCAATGTAGACTGGTCAAAGTTCCAGGTGATAATAACTAAAGGGGTGGAAGGGGCTGCAGCGTGAACAAGGAGCAACTAGAAAACTAGAGAGGGATTAGATCTGAAACATACTAACAGGTGAAATTCGAAATATACATGTTCAAGGTAGTGCACATTGAAAGCAAAGTTAAGTTTAAGCATATACTTTAAATGTTATGGCAATAAAAAAAGGAAAGCAGAAATGGAAGGAATTATGATGATTTAGCGTTTAATAAACGACA
The DNA here is from genome assembly GCF_017639515.1 of Carcharodon carcharias. Classification (NCBI taxonomy): domain Eukaryota; kingdom Metazoa; phylum Chordata; class Chondrichthyes; order Lamniformes; family Lamnidae; genus Carcharodon; species Carcharodon carcharias. The sequence goes on from NC_054486.1 coordinate 86,617,462, forward strand.
GTATCCACATCAGGCCGCATTGAGTGCAGTGTTCAATTTTAATTAAGACATTCAAAGAGACATTGGAGGAGATGCAATGAAAAACCATGAGACTGATCCTGGAAGTCAAAGGATCAAGTTATGATCCAAGGTTGAAAAAGTGGAGCTCTTTAGAGAGGGTACCTTATACAAACATTAACGATATAAACAAGGTAAATCTGTAGCACTACTTTTAGGTGAAACAAAACCCCAGAACAAACATGCACAGGCTAAAACTGGTGAAAGGAAGATTCAGAATAAAAATTGGAACAAATTTCTTCATGTGTTAACATCTAAATGACCTAAGGTACTGGATCCAAAAGCCTCGCTTTCATTCAACATAGTTAGGTGACAAAATGGGAAATGCAAGTTATTCTGGATCAATGCGTTAAGATTAGCGAAACAGCCTTCTTCGCTGGAGATATAAGATCACAAGGTAAGTATCAATACCCCGGAGTCAAAATGTAAGTACAACCATCAATGTTTCAACACAGTAATGCTGTGTCAGCAGATCAGTTCATAAAAACAAAACACAGTAACAATCGCCCCCTTCTCATCTCAGAGCAAAGAGTTCTCACCAGTGTCTTTCCATTTCAATTTCTTCAGATCATGGTAGTGTCAGACAGGGGCACTAGATTTGCTCCAATACACAATGTTGACTTTATTTTTTATTCAGTAACTAAATTTTGATATGAGAGTATATGGCATGTATGGTACATTTCAACAATATCATACTAAATATCTTTCTTCCATCTCTTGAAGGTTCCTCAGCAACTTCTACTATTCCATTTTGTTCATGAGATATCTCCTTAAAAAGTAGCTTAACTTCTTGAAAATTCATTTTATTCACAAATGTTTCTTATTCAAATCCACTAAAATATTACACCATAAAGTGTCTTTTCGCATCTCAAACACAGTGTACTGGATATTCAGCACATTCTCATTTTCAATGTGTGAAAACCCTTTTAGATATTTTGATTCAAAACCTCAGAACTTTAATGAACCAACACAAGCTGAAAGAATTTCTACACAACTTTTAAGTTATAAATGCAATAAAAATGTAAAACAAACTTAGTCTCATCATAAAAAATCACAAACACACAATAAGAACAGGCAAAGATCAGCAGGTTCATCAAGCTGGCCCTGTACTCGCACACTGGAATTCTGCACATCAGCACCCCCCACCCCGCCCCCTCTCCCCCTCCTGCCAATACCCTTCCAGCCATGCAAATCTCCTGGAAAAGACAAATTACATCTGCAAAAAAAATACCAATTATTCAAGTAATGATCTATTAGTGAACTAGTTAGTGAAGATTGGTAGACCTGTGGCATTGTTCACAATGAGTAGAAAGATATGGCAGAAATCTACAAAAGCCACAGTGAAGCTTGTGGGCATTGGCAAATGTTTAACTGGCTCAGTTTTCCCAATAACTAATCAAAAATCAATTTATTTGGCTGCTATGAAAAGGTTTACAATGTAACTTGCTAAACATAAAACATATTACATTTAAATCTAGACTTGCAAGAAACAAAGTGAAGATTGAGGCAGACAAAAGTCCCTAAGACAGTCTAACTGCAGCCAAGATATAATCACTTCCTCGAGTGGTCAAGCATTCACCCAAGATGAAGATTGAGGCTTAAAAAACAGAATAAATTTCATACAGTGAATTGGTCAACATGGTTATGCATTTTCCATTGTCAAAGTTCAAGCGATAAATGGTATACCAAATAGCATCTCATCAGTTTTTCTTTAATTTGGATTTGTTTTCAAAAAAAATTTGCCATCAACAGACCCAGTGACTGGGACAATGTTTGATGTTCTGTAGAAAAATGCTTTTTTTTACCCCATCTGCCATAATTCTAGTACTTTTACTACCAAATTACAACCCACTCCACAGGACTGGATTGTGATGCAAACAGGATTTCGGTGCAAGATACTTCAAAAGCTTAAATAATTATATGCCTCAATCAATAAAGCGAACACAACCACCTTTCAGGAATAACAGTCGAAACATTCTCTAAAATAGTTTGGAAAAAGTGGGTGGAGATGCCCAAAGGCCCTTGCTTTATAATAAAAGCGTTTCTTTAACTTCTGTCTCTGTCCAGAAATGTTATTCAGAATCCAGGAGTCTGATGATCAAAATATTTACTAGAAATAGAAAAAAAAATTAAAATCTTTAATGTCACTTGTGGTCTACAAGTAAACTCCACTTTCACATGGATAATGGTGCTTTGTAAATGTCTCTCCTTTGGGAATACTGCAAGGTTATCATTTGTCAATATCTTGATTTGTGTCTATTTTGTTTGTGCTATTCTGCATCCTCTCTGTTTATTTGAGATGTAGTTTACAGACTCCCTCTGAAATAAGACTCAATATCTGTCCTTATGTGCAGATACGTTTTGATGTGCTATCTGTACTCGACAGGTAGATTACCCTGGATTCTCTGCAAAGGCTGATTTCTCCCCTTGTTTGATGTGTTATTTATTGAACTGAACTACATGGTAGGTCAGCATAGAGGGAAATACCATTGCTATTGAGCAACAAGGAGGAAGGCACAAAAAAAGCTGCAAGAAAAAATTTTATGTGAAGCCAATGACATCTAAGAAGCCCATAAACCACTCAGTTAAGTCGCTGGGTCAAAATTCATAATGGCACTGTGGGTGTATGTACTTACACCACATGGACTGCTGCTGTTCAAAGCGGCAGCTCACCACCTCCTTCTCAAGGGCAATTAGGGATGGGCAACAAACGCTGACCTAGCCAGTGACGCCCACATCCCGTGACAGACAAAAAAAGATAAACAATGGCAATGACAGGAGAAGTCCAGGAATGGGTGAACATTGAGCCAGGCATTTGAAGTGAGACAAAGCAACATCGCGTTAAAAAAAAAATTGACCTACATTAATATACTTGCACTTCCCAGTAATGCAAGAAATTTCAAAATGACAAATTGTTATGCATCATTTTTGATTTGCTGTGTTTTTAAGTGACAGAAATCATGACATTTGCACAGAAATGGACTTAGACTGTAAACGTTCAAAAATACAAATTCTCAAAATTTTTCACTTAAGTATTAAAATTATTTTAATTAAATCAAATAGGAGCAAACAGTTTTGAATGTTTGATTGCTAAATGTGAAACACTAATTTACCAGGTATTTCTGTGAAAAGCAATGTAATTAGAAATATCCAACTTTTATGTGCCACAACAGGGCTGTGCCAATGAAGCATTTAAATAATTATTTACTGATATGATGAATAAAGCATCTGGATCCAATCAAGAAAGCAGCATGGGTTGCTAATAAAGGTTTTTTTTAAACAACAAAGCCAACATAAGCAACTGATACCAGTTTATTTTTAGAATTCCAGTTACACCTAGAAAACCGGATTAAAACTGATGTTGTAGGTTTCTATTTACCAAAGCACTGACTTAACGCATAAGAAGAGCATACTTTATAGGGTTACCTAGGAAGGCAATTAAATCACTATGCTAAAAATTTACTTGGTCTAAGCATCACTTATCACCATTTCCAATGGTTTCAGCAGCCAGCTGCAACTTCAGTCTTCCAAGTTGCTGTAACATGGTAAATTCGGATTTCCTACAAAGTTTATGGAGGAAAGAACATCAGTTTTCAGTGTTTCTACTTTGTTCACTATTATTGGGCTGTAGAAATAGTCTCAATGATTTACAGTAACTAAATAATTGCCAAACTTTCTGTTTCTCAGTTCCACAATTGTGTTTAAAGTAACAGCCCCCGCTTGATTATTTTCACAATACCAGTTTTACAAATTCAAATCAAAACTTCGAATTTGAAACCTAACTAAAGTGACAATCTTTCTTTTAATTCCCCATGCCAAAAAATACACTCACAGAAGGATACATTTATATAAATTAAAACGGTGCTATTGCAAATCAAAAAATGGAAAAATACTTCAAATTCAATCTCTGTCAGTACAAAACTTGGTCCAATTGTCATCTGGCCTCTTAAACGCAGTTATGCCATCCATTACATCAGGCAATTCAAACAAGTGGATATCAATACACATCTAATTAACAGAACCCAATCCACGGGCTCATTTGAAATTCAATCCCAAATCACTTCATAGGTTACTGTTACTCGGTAAAGTCTTAATCTGTTTTTAAACTGCAACCAACACTAAGGGCCTCTGACTTACTCCAACTCCTTGGCTCGTGATTATTTTTTACCAATATCCCAGAGTTCTTGCTCACAAGTACTAATAGCTAATTCAAAATATCACTCATGATAGAAAATTGATGTTACAAGATCAGTCTTAGAACTTCAATAAAAGCATTAGCTTATTTTTTTTAGTACTGTGATTATGTAATTATATTTGCCTCTACGTCGATTACAAAAATACACTCCTGGGTGTCCCATGGCACTGTTCAGGGCTGAGGTGGACACATACACACAAACTAAGCTGTATCCAGTTAGCAAAGGATGATCTTCTGGAAAAATCTTTCTTCCTGTCACATGATTAATAAGATGTCATAATAGTCCAGAATCCTCTTATTCTGTCTAATGAGAAGTAAATGCTACAAATGAAACAAACTTCCATAATGGATGAATCTCAGGGTGGAATGGAATCTCAGGTTTAAGAACGACAATTCATGATTCATTTAATCCTAACTTCCCAACTTATCATACCTCTCTTTCTCAAAAAAAAACATGAAATTGTTTTTATTTTTGAATCAGTTCCTTGGATCCATTAAAACAATTTCCTTGAAAGGCCTTCCTCAGACCATGTGTCTATTACCTCTCATGAACACAGTTCTATTTGAAGCTCCCATTTACTCCTAATTTGAAAATGATGTATACTACTTAGTGATCCTTTCATTAATGTGATTAGTTTAGCTGCTTTATCTAACCTCTTAATTTTAAAAACATGTCAGGTGACTACTTTCAGGTAATCTCCTTTTGCAGAACATGCAAAGCTTAACTAGATTCTGGAGATACAAATTCACGTTTGTTCTGCCACTCACATTCTCTCAATCTCAATACCAAGAGCTTCTCTTTATGTATCTTTCAACGCCTCAGGGTATCCCAAAACACTTCACTGCCAATGAAAGTATTTTTAAAGCACAGATGTTGTTGCAATCTATGAAAATGCAACAACCAAATTACATACAAAGTCCCACAAACAGCAATTAATTAACTGCCCACATCGCCAGTTTTAAAGGATAACCGATAGAAAGATAAGTGTTGCCCAGAACACAGAACTCCCTTGCTCTACTTGTGACAGTGTCACTGGAATCTTTTTATCTACATGAGGGCAGACAGGTTTATGCCACATTTGGAAACAACACCTCCCAACATTACAGCACTCCTTCCATGAAATCTCAGCCTAAATTATGCGCTCAGATCTTTGAATGGGGTTTGAACACAAGCTGCTGACTTAGGTAACTGTGCTACTTCTAAGCCACAACGGTATCTAAAATCCCTCATAGTTTGTTGTCCACATTACCCGAGTCTAACCAATGCTTCAAATAGAATTCTCTCTTTTAGTTTATATTTTATATTTCTGCTCATGCAACCCAATGTCTTGCTTAGATATTTGCACTAGAACTTGTCCACAACAACCCCAAATCCTTTTCCTACCTGAACACTTCAATTGGCATAACACCCTAATTTGGTTTCTCTAAATCTAATTATTTTACATAACTCTACACTGAGCTGTATTTGCCTTCTATTAGTTCTATTTCCTAAAAGGTCCAACTTCTCCTGTATTGTTTCTCAATATTTGCTCCTTCCCTGATTTTAACATTCTGTGTACAAAGTATTATAATCTACTAGTTTAAGTAATTTCCAGCAGAACATCTATGTGAGAGAAAGCAAAACTCAGCTCACACACCAAAGGTGCAATCATCTAACAGCAAAATATGAATTTCAAAGCTCAATAATTGAAATAGGCTAAATGTATCCTGTTAAATATATGGTTTGGGAGTCTGGTCAACAGTAATATATTTACAAAGTCTAAATAGCGCTAATATTACCATGACAGCAGACCATAGCCAGAATTACTTACGGGTATATTGAACTTTTTAAAGGAAGACGTGCTTTTTAAAAAGGACATACAAGCAAAGGCTGGCTGAAACTGTAAAGTAACCACTTGCTGGAAAATTCCTATGTGGGTTACACTTGACCAACTAGTCCAGAGAATGGAATATCGCATATAAAAGAGGTGTCAAGGCCTAATTCAGAGACACTTCAAAGGAAAATATGCAATGCAAAAACTGAACTTAATCTCCTGCGGTTGCAGAGATAATGAAGGTTGGTTATCACCTCAGCAGAAACCATCTCCTGAGAGTTATAGGCCAGACTGTGGACATGAACTGAGTTGAAAGGAAACAGTTTCTAGGCGAAAGGCATGTTTGTTTTTCCCTTCCAGGAATACAGAAGAAAAGGGGTCAAAAATCAACTGCAACCCTGGCCTGCATGTGCAAGTTTTAGTGTTCCAGGCATGGTGTGCGAGGGTGTGCTGTGAAGGTCATAGCTGAAGAACATCGACTAGGCATCCCTGCGTTTGCAGGTAAAAAAAGCCCTCTCTCTTGGATCGGCTTTGCTGACTTGTCTTACCTTCAGCACAGTCAAAAAGGAAACAGGATAATTCCTTTCAGTTAACCTGCAGAACCAAGAATCTCCAAACCCACTGCTCAACTGCCAAAGTCAGCTCTCCCAGAATCACCCAACTTAACGGCGCAACGTTCCACCAACCAAAGCCTGATTCGTATAACTTATTAATTTTCATTTTTGGGCTCAATTTCTCATTTATAATCTGTGCTGTGGTTTTATTATTTTTTCTCATGTTTAATAACTAATAAACTCACTCTAACTCAATAAAGCCTGGTTAAATTGGCTCCTTTTAAGACAAGTAAATTTGGACTGGGAATAGATATCCACAAGAGAAAGGATCCTCTTTAACCTTGTTGCAAGCAACCAAGGGGGTTGAAAAAAAAGGAGAATCTGTTCATCCCTCCTCATCCAGGAGCACAGCAATTTGGGGTACCTTGTCCAGGATCATAAATTGGGGAAACCCCACCTGTGGACCACTCGTAACAATATTTCATATCAATTACTTGCTTGTTACGTAGACAGTTGGATCATTAATTAACCTTAAAAGTAATTGCATTAAAGATCTACTTTGGGACTGCAATGGTCTTTTCTGGTCAAGCACATTCCTTATATCTATTAATTGGTAATTCGTAATGCTAAGTAGAAACAAGTAAATTTAATAAGACAAATTTAATCAAAATTAATATTGCAAAATCTCAACATACATTGTACATGTCAGTGAGGAGTATGTCAGTGAGGAGTTTAAAGTCCAAAACTGGTTGCCTTCTAACAATTATAATAATATTGAAGATGCAATAGAAAATGTAAACAAATCCCAGTTGTGGCAGTTTGTTACTGCCTTGAATTCACAAGTATAATGGGCAGCTTTCATGCCCACAAATTAAAGTGAGCAACCCGCAACTCGACCAATATGCTGTATGTGATACTGTAAGGAACATACCTTTTTATTTCTCTTGGGCTGTGGATTAAAATTACAATGGCTGCAGTTTGAAGGACATGCCTATTGGAACAGTGTGAGGTTATATACAATGTTGCTGCCCTGGAACAGAGTGTGTCATGAAAAACAGGATGGTGCTGAGGAAGCATCTGGTCTAATGGGGAACTGCCTGACAACAATGTTTTTAATGGCTCCTGGCCAGGTGACCAAGGTCTGTGTGAGAGCAGTGCAGCAGATTAGCTCCTCACCTGAAAGGAAAATGGCCTAAAACCTCTTGCTCCTGTGTGTGTAGGATTCGAGTAATTCCACAATAGCTAGCTGGCTTTTTCTCCTTATATCTCTATAACCTGCTCTCTCTCTGTCAAGAGGCAAAGGGGAAAATCACTGTTGGAAACATTGAAAGGCAAGTGCTCAGTGAACTAAAGACAAAGTGCTAGAAGGCCACCTCATCATCAACAAAGAACTGAAAGGAACTTGGTAGACATTGATCAAAATCAACCCATCGAATCATGTACTCTAGAATTTGTGCTACTGAACTATTTTATCCCACCCTTAAAATCCATGTTTTTGTGGATCTTGTGTGTCATGTATGTGTGTGTATAGGGATTAACATGAGGCAGAGTTTAGGTTATAGAACTAGAAATTAGCAGTTCATATTTCTTTCTTTTGCTACTGGTTAAAGGCAATTTGTTCAATAAAAAGTTATTTACTCATTAAGTTTACAAACCTGTATTCTGCTTGTATTCTGTTAACCCAAATTAAACAATTAGGTGGGTTGAATAAACTTTTCACATTTGTCATGGCTCAGGGAGCAGTGGGGCTTAGTATTACAGCGCACTATCCCCAGTCAGTCGTGACAATCCACTCATAGCACTTTCTGTAAAATTCCATTCCCTTATATCATATTGCACTGCGGGCTTGTGTAGTATTATGTAAAGGAGGTAAATTCACTGCGTAAAAATGTGCTCAGTACAGAAATTGTGATCACTAACCCATGAGAGGATTGGCTTGTGAAATTTGTACATATTAAATTGATGTTAGTCAGGTATTTCCTAATTCCATTTGTGTTAGTGATTGTGGAGTTTGCAATTTTTTTACAAGAAATTCAATTCTGCGAACACGGTCACCACAGTATTTCTCTGTATCCTAGATTAGGCAATGAAATAAAGAACTGCTTCAGTGAAGAAAATAAACAGTTCATAAGAATATTACCAACATAATTCCATATTATACATGCAAATATTCATTTCACAGTCTACACGGAATTGAAAATTTTGAATAAAGTCTTATTTTATCAACATATATTCATAATACTTATACAAAAAGGTATGCAATACTTTAACATTTACTACAGTTCCAATATTTCTACATCATGTTACACCACCTAAGATACAAATATTCCACAAGTCTTTATTATGTAATCTATAGCTCTAAAATGAGTTAAAAGAACTACAGACTGAACACATCTTCACATTCCTCTGATGAATAAAGGTACAACCTTATGTGGCAGTGAGCCACACAAACCAGAAGCATGTGTTAAATTAATTACATCTCAGCTGGAGTGCAAGGAAACCAAAATCCTTGCCAGGTTTTGCATTCCTTATTAATAGCTAGTAACCCCAGTGGAAAATATATGTAGATAATGGGCAAGGGTGAGATCAGGCTCATTATTGTGCCCCAAAGTTGAATACCCTGAAAACAGGTGAAGAATGTTGACTTGGTATCAGATAGCAGGCAGCAACAATGGCACCTTACCACAGCACAACCTTCCACTACTGAGAGGCAAACAAAAATGGAGGCAAAGTGTATATACACACACACACACTTTGGTTCATTGTAAAACATCCATGTAGCAGAGGGCCCAATTCACTTGCTCAGATTATGCTTACAATAATTCATCGTACGATCAAGGTACTGAAAATTTGTTATAATTTTTATTCAGCACACTACAGCCAAATTTTCACTCACTCAAAGCCTATATTCTTCAGGTTTTGGTTTAACAGTATCTATTTAAGACTACAATCTAAAATCAGTCTTCAAAATCGTCCTAATACTGTAAATAGAAAAACAGCACATTTTCAAATGTTTATTTTTTTAAAAGCAAAGACAGACTCCTTAAGTGAAGGCAATAATTAATTATTTTTAATTGCAGTAGGCAATTGTACTTGCAATGGGAGTATGCTATACTTAGTGAATGATTCTAATATTCAACAATACAAACCAACTACAGTGCAAACAGAAACTACTACCTTGTAATTTTGTGACACACAAATGTTGTCTCTAGGATATTTCTGAGGTTCCCATTGCTTCAGTTAAGAGACCACCTTAAGTGCAACTAGCATGGAGCACTTCGAAGGCTGTTCTCAAGGTGGTAGTTTTCAAATGAAATGCATCCAATACCGCCTTGCACTTTACCTTAATTTATTTTGCTGTTGAAACCTAAAATTCAGTTTAGTTGCAAATTTGCTACCATATTCCTCAGCCCACATTAATACACATCCTGTTGTAATTCTGGGTAAGAGAATTTAATCCACAAAGGAAATCTGACAGTTCAGTTCAGCACACTCAATTAGGTAATATCTGACTAACATCAATTTAATATGTACAAGTTTCACAAGCCACCCCTCTGATGGATTAGTGATCACAATTCCTGTACTCACCACATTTTTACACAAAGCTTACAATCAGGAATTTCTCATTTGCATAATACTCTAGCCCATAGTGCAACATGACGTAAGGGAATTTCCAGTTATTTCTGATCCCACCCAGACTATCAGAAGAGAACATATGCGCACAAATATTAACCTATGGCAGCACTACACCACTCTTACGGTTGGCTTAAAAAATGCAGGAGGGGGAGGTGGACCAGATGAAAATCCAAAGAAAAAATTAAGCTTGAAAGAACATTTTAAAAATAACGCTATCATATTGGCAAAGGAGATATCTTAGATCAATTAAGATCATGCATTATCTTGGGAGCATTGCCAATTCAAAGCTCAGTTATCCAGCATAATGGCTTGGTGCATGATGTCCCATTCCTGATTACTGCTCGGAATTTTGAATATGCTGTCTTTCCTCAGGTGCCTGGCTCAAGTGGGACCCTGACTCTGGTTCTACTGATACTGGAATAGCTAATTTGCCACCCAAATTTCTTTCACATAACTCACGAGTTCAGACACCAGACCCACCAAACATCCCAGGAGCATTTAAAGAGATTCCCATTACACAAACTGTAATGGACCAGCTACACAGGTGACTGATAAAGTTAGATCAGGCTGTGCTGAATTTAAAAATGAACACAGGCACAAATGTTGGAATTGGAGAACAAAATACAAGAAACATTTACTTCTAGAGGAAAACAGAAAAGAAATCAAAAAAAGGGGATTAATGTTAAAATCATGTGGAAGGAATCTGATTAGATCACAGCGTACTGTGTGCAGTTCAGATCTCAACATTACAAACAGGGTATTGAAGCACTGGAGAAAGTGCAGAAAAGGTTTACAAGAATATTTACATCCTTAAGTGGATGCAATTATCAGGTACAATTGAGCAGGGTGCAGACCCCATAGAGGGCCTTTACCCATATGAAGGCATTTGATTGGAAGTTGTGGGCAAATCCAAAACAAGGGAGCATAAATAATATAGCAACCACTAACAGATCAAAGAAAGATTAGGAATTTCTTTACATAGGGAGTGGTGAGATGGTGGTACTGAGTAATTAAAACAGGCTGCATTGAAGAATTTAAGATGCATACATGAGGGATTAGCAGAATGGGAAGAGATGTAGAGGGCAAAGAGGCTCACAAAGTATAAAACAAAAACAGAATTACCTGGAAAAACTCAGCAGGTCTGGCAGCATCGGCGGAGAAGAGTTGACGTTTCGAGTCCTCATGACCCTTCGACAGAACTTGCGTTCAAGTCCAAGAAAGAGTTGAAATATAAGCTGGTTTAAGGTGTGTGTGTGGGGGGCGAAGAGATAGAGAGACAAAGAGGTGGGGGGGGGGGGGGGGGGGGGGGGTGGTTGTAGGGACAAACAAGCAGTGATAGAAGCAGATCATCAAAAGATGTCAACGACAATAGTACAATAGAACACATAGGTGTTAAAATTAAAGTTGGTGATATTATCTAAACGAATGTGCTAATTAAGAATGGATGGTAGGGCACTCAAGGTATAGCTCTAGTGGGTTTTTTTTTATATAATGGAAATAGGTGGGAAAAGGAAAATCTTTATAACTTATTGGAAAAAAAAGGGAAGGGGGAAACAGAAAGGGAGTGGGGATGGGGGAGGGAGCTTACGACCTAAAGCTCCGTAAGCTCCCTCCCCCATCCCCACCCCCTTTCTGTTTCCCCCTTCCCTTTTTTTTCCAATAAGTTATAAAGATTTTCCTTTTCCCACCTATTTCCATTATATAAAAAAAAACCCACTAGAGCTATACCTTGAGTGCCCTACCATCCATTCTTAATTAGCACATTCGTTTAGATAATATCACCAACTTTAATTTTAACACCTATGTGTTCTATTGTACTATTGTCGTTGACATCTTTTGATGATCTGCTTCTATCACTGCTTGTTTGTCCCTACAACCACACCGCCCCCCCCCCCCCCCCCCCCACCTCTTTGTCTCTCTATCTCTCCGCCCCCCACACACACACCTTAAACCAGCTTATATTTCAACTCTTTCTTGGACTTGAACGCAAGTTCTGTCGAAGGGTCATGAGGACTCGAAACGTCAACTCTTTTCTTCTCCGCCGATGCTGCCAGACCTGCTGAGTTTTTCCAGGTAATTCTGTTTTTGTTTTGGATTTCCAGCATCCGCAGTTTTTTTGTTTTTATCACAAAGTATAAATACTGGCATAGACTATTTGGGCCAAATGACTTGTTTTATGTGTCACAGATTCGGTGTGATGCTCAACATAAAACAAATTTGAGGGGGAAAGATGGGGAAGTAGTTCTGTCAGCATTCCCATTCTATTTGTGACCACTATTGAAATAAATACATATGAACACAGCATCAGGTTCAGCCACCCCACTTCTCCACTTACTATGCAAGGCATTATCATTGTCTATGAAACAGTCAGCCAGCACTAAAGGATGGAGACTAGAACTAGAACACACAAATAAAACTTTTTCTTGCTCCCCATAATCCATTCTTTGTAAACGTTTCTAAACAGGAGAAATAGTTGATGTAGAATATATGAATTACAAAACATTTTTCAAACAAACATTACTCGTTTCAAGACAGCATTTCATCTACTTCTAGTAGCATCATTAACACTTCTATAAAAACTAAAAGATGATTTTATAAAGTCCACAAGGTATACTTGATCCTATTTTTTTGAAAAAACTTCAAATACACCTAACCTTGAGTAACTAGTTGGCAGATATCGCTATGCAGCTGTGGTGAGCTCACAAATTACAGTTTGCAAGCGCTATCGAAGGATCAACACACAAGCAAACAACATTTTTTGGAGAAGTGCTTTTTTAATTCAAACATAAAAAAGATACTAAAAATTAATAATATTTTTCAATTACCTTTTTCCATTGATTACTTGCAGTAACACAAAGTGATGACATACACCTGGACAATGCTATTGGAAACTCCTCTATAGTTATTGTCACATTCAAAACTAGGAGTCCCCTTCAGTCTGTTTATCCGTTAAATACATTATGCCAAACAAATTATTAAATTACATTTTCAAGGCTGTCAATGATAAATATTCTTGTTCTTCTACAGCATTTCAAGAATGTACCAAAGAGCAACACATGAGTGACAATTCAGATATTTTAGGCATCACATTGGGCTATGGTATTTGAAACCATTAATATAGTTAATACATTCAGTTAGCACTGCACGTCTCATCCTAAAACAATCACCAACTGCATTAGCCTTGAGCATCACTCCATCCTGCCATTGCATTGACATTATTAAAATGCTCAATAGACAAAAATGCACAACGTCATTTTTTGTTTGAGATCTGAAAATTAATCAGGATGAAATTACTTACAAATCAATAACAGCAACCCACCATTAAAACGGAGCAGGCTACATCAAAAACAAAGGTGGCTGATGTTGGCTTTTTGATTCCCTCACTTTTGTCAATTTGTTATTGATTTGTAGTAAATTTCTTTACTGCAACAGCCCCATACTGCTACAAGCAATCGGCAATCTAATATATTTTTCCAATGGTGATTGTCACAACTGAATTTATTATTCCACAGGCTAGAGCCAGAACTGCTGCAGATATCAAACTCCAGGCATGACTTTGAGGGGAGGTACCACATGGTATGATACCAATGCAAAAAGACTAGGCGGGGTGCTGTGGTTCATCTTCAGTCTGTGCTATTAACTGATTGCAGCCACTTCAACAATTACCCTGCGACAGTTGCATCTACAGTGATAGTTATGTAGTGGTTATAGTACTGCACTACCAAATCTGTTCAAATCCCTCCATGGCAAGTTGTGAATTAGAAATTCAATGTATCTGGTAGTTTGGCCTAGCACAAGGAAATATAATCTTAAGAGCCGTCAGATTGTCATAAAATCCAAAACTGGTTCACAAATGTTCTTCAGGGAAGTAAGTGAACCTGTGAAGGCAAACTGGTACTCCTCTAGAGTCTGACCGACACATGATTCTTGTGTACATTGTGGGACTGATTGCTAACACCCTTAGATGAGGCCTTGCATGCTAGTCATTTGTAGAGAGAGAAAAAAAATCACAATCTGGACAACTATGGTTTAGTAATAAGAGCGACCTTGCCAGTGTCATCCAAATCTGGAAAATGAAAAAAAGGCCTCAGTGAAGTGAGGGGAAAATAAAGCCAAATTACCACTGCATATTGCTATTGACTCCTGCTAGAAAGTATGCACATGTGAGAACAGGGCTGTGATTCTTCCACAGTTAAGTAGCCTACTGATACTCATTGCCTCATACATCAGTGAGGTACTGGGAGGCTGCTAGCAATGAAGGTTTATTAGGTATTTGGAAATAAGGGGGGGGCAGTGGAAAGTCTGAGAATTGTGGGAAAAGGACTACCAGAGGGCATTGCATGTCAGCTGAAAGAACACTCACCGGTGTTGGAATGGGAAACAAGGAAGAATTTTCCATCAGTGGTTTACTTCATTTGATCAGTGTTGTGCAAGGATTACATTTGCAATAGAGAAAGGAAGAATTTAATTGTGATAGGTAATTGTGCAGCGCCTGCAGATGGAGTTGCTTGCCAGCATAGGGCACCACTGTGAAGGCCTGCTTACTTGCATGATTGAACCCTTAATGTTGCCTTTGTAAAAGATGAATGACTTCTGGTTTTGAAGCTAAGAGACAAATTTCATTTCTGGAACTGTAATTGAGGGCTATTATCAAATCTAAACTATTTGATTAGCTGAAAGCAGGCAAGCTTAATGACCCATTTGGTCAGCTAACTAACCTTTGGCCGCAAAAAACAAAAAGCTTTATATTTCAGTATTTCTGCAAGGGTGGGAGAGAAGAAAAAACATGACCATTTCTTCATCTGCCATTGTGAACATGGTTTACAATGAGAAAACTACCCTCACTGATTAAACAAATTTCGGTACCAGAAAACAAACTTCCTGAAATGTCAAAGGGGTATCCCAATGGTTAGCAGCATAATGTTTAATCAGTTTAATTGCCTTTCACTATCCTCTAAAATCCAGCTGACAGCAAGAAAGATAGATTATGCTGAGTCTAAAAACCTGTTAATGTTTGATAAGAAGACATGAGTTTTTAAAAAGACTAAAGGCGAACATAGAAACACAAAGTAGAGGATGCCATTCAGCCCCTCAAACCTGCGCTGCCATTCAGTTAGAACTTGATTTATCTACATTACAACTTACCTTCCTTTACTCTATTTCCCTTGATACCACTTTCTTCTGGCTTCTCCAGTTTTACTTGGGGCAGCCAAAATGCTGGGTGATCGCCTTCTCTATCACCCATTCATCATCCAATCTCACTACATTTGAGTCTCTCGCCACCATATCTTTCCATCTGGTCTTAGGCATTCCTCTTCTCCTCCTTCCATCTCCATCACTCGCCACACCACATTTCCTCTCTTTCTCCATATCAGATGAACAGATCATTTCAATCTCTTCTCAGCTACTTTCTTCAATGCTTCCACAATCTTCACTGGCCCCCTGTTGTGCTCGTTCCTGATTTTGTATTTTCTCGTTACTCCACACATCCATCTCAGCATCTGCATTCATTAATATCCAGTCGCTCCTCTCTTCTTGATGTTGCCCTAGTTTCTGTACTATATAACAAGGCCAGTCTCAGAACTGCCTTGTAGATTCTTCCTTTCAGTTTCAGTGATACTTTTCTCTATCAATTAACACTCCACTGCACTTTTCCAACTACTCCAACCAGAACTAATCCATTGCATAAATTTCCATACTTCCATCTTCTGCCATCATTGACCCCAGGTGCTTGAAATTACTCACTTTCTCCAGCTCTTCACCCACAATCTTTACACCTTCACTCAAGATACCTGTTCCTAACAAAAATTTATCTCAGATAGCTGAAAGCTCCTAAGTGTCCTAGCAGCCACAGCATTTTGGGAGTGAACCCTCAAGACTTTTACTCTTTGTGTGTCTGACAAATTTATTAAGAGTATTTTTAAGATGTAACTAGTAGGGTAGATAAAGGGGAACCAGTGGAAGTAGTATGCATGGGTTTTGAAAATGCATTTGATAAGGTGCCAGCCAAAAGATTAATAGGCAAGATAAGGGTTCATGGTGTTTGGGGTAATATCATAGCTGGATCAGAGCATCCCTCAATCTTCTTTAAAGGCTGTATAAGTCAAATTCATGCAACCTGTCCTCATAAGTTAACCCTCTAAACCTCAGTATCATTCTGCTGAATCTGCATTGCACACCCTTCAAGGACAACATACTCTTCCTGAGGTGCAGTGACCTGAACTGAAGGCAGGAGTTAAGATGTGGTCTGACCAATTGGAGGCTCCCATGTTCTACCCTATGTGTAACACAAACTGGAGACAACAGGTTGACATCATAAAGCACTGCACGGCTAAAGAAAACAACCAATAAGATTTAAATTTATTCTATGTAAATCCGATAATGAAAAATTCAGAAAAAGTATTTTTTTTTATGAGTAATCATGCCCCAACTAATATGTCATATAACTAAGGCAAAGTTACAATCAATCAATTCCAAGAAGAGTGGAGACATTAACAGTACATTAAATATTTTCACTCTGCCAAACTGACACAGTACTAGAAAATTTATCCTTCTTGCAGGAAAGGTGGAAAGTTCAACACTGGTTCTCCTGATGTGGTTATTCGGGTGCCTCAGGTGTGTAAACCAGCCAAGTTTCACCTCTGGTTTATGCAGAGTTAGCTAATCTCAATTGGTGCACAGAAAGGACAATACAACAGGACCCCAGTGCCACTACAACCTGCCAGGCTTGGCATCACCCTACCACTACTTACCCCTCTCAGCCTTTTTCTTCTACAACCTATAGGATTAATCACTAACTCTAAATATACCTCACTTTGTGTCTCATGATTTTCAGCCTTGGTGCCGATCTGTACTGTAATCCATTGTCCTTCACCTAGAATTTTCTCGGTAATAAGATTATTCTTTAAGAATATGCTTTGCCTAGAAAAGTTATGACTGGAGACAAGAACAGCAACATAGGATATGGGAAAACAAAACAACTAAACATGCAAATAGTTCGAAAAACCGAGAAGAAAGCAATGAAAAACAGTTGACACTTACTTTTAATGCTTTGGTAAATTGAATATTGCAAAATCACAGCATGCAAAGTATTACTATAATTGTATTTATAATGAAGGATGGGTGCATCATCACACTTTCCATGTCATGCCTAATTGGAACAGCATTATACAATATGAATATAATCAGTCTTTTCAGAAGCTAGATGGTCTCTAAACTGAAACTAACTGGTTGAGAAAAATTACGGTGCATTTATTATCAATATCATCATGAAGAATTTAAAGCAGTAATAATTTCAGGATTCAGATGTTGGATGTAAATTAATCGAACTGCACTCATGATTTGGTAGTCAATCGAAGCATTCAATTGAAATATGCCCTCTACTTTCGAGAGGTCTTTACTATTGTACTGTCTCATACCAACAACTGGACCAATGAAACCTAAAATCAAACATAAGACAGAGAGGTGTTCTGCTTTTCGGAAGGAGCTGAAGTGAAGAAAATGCTTTCTAAGTCAAGATTCCTAAGGACTAATTGTAAAGTTATATTTAATAGCACTTGCGGATTTTCAAGTTCAGGCAGTACTGCACTGCTGGTTAAAAAAGTCACGTGTTAGCAAGTGTCCTGCAAAGGGAAAATCCTATTCTAATTAATTAGTTTGCAGCAAGTGCACTTACTACATTTATTTTGCATCATTTTTTACTAACATTTTTCCCCCAATTTGAAAAATTGCTTTCTGGGTAAAGACACTTGATCGCTTCTGAGTTATACAGAACCAAGATGTCCCAGATCCAATCGTCAGTCTGTGCTGAAATAAGTGCTCTCAATTATGGTAGCAACTGGCCTTAAGTGACCCTGGGCTAGAAGGGTGACACAAATAAGAACAACCAGGTTTGTACTTTCTCATTATTCAGTAGTAGCTAGCAGAAAGGATGTAAGACGACAGTATTTGGCTTGGCAGTCACAGTACTTCCTCCTTCTCCCCACCTCCCCATCAACGAATAAATAGGTTACTAGCAATCACCATTTGGCAGTGTAGAACAGCACCTTAGACAAAATGTTTCTTTTTAATTTTTTTTTAAAGGACAGCCAGCACCCACTGAAAGCTAGTGCCTTCGCAAAGACGAAGTAAACTCTGGGGAAGGAGGAAATTTTTTTTTTTAAAATATGAGTTTGATATACCAGATCAATATAAACCAATAATTATTGTCTATATATCGAAACTGCCTACAGTGGAAACGTAGTTTTTTTTTTAAACCATAAAACAGCAATTTAAACAAGAGCTATAGACTAATTTCCATCAAAACTGTGACAGCCAAACTTCTCATGTCTATGCTAGCATTCAAAATAAGCAATTAAAAAACAGTAAAATATTGTAATGCCAAGTAACAATGTGGTAGACCATGCTTCCAAACAACATTTCCACCATTGCAAGTAAAATACAACCAACTGTTGAACAGTACTTGCCCAATCAGCATAAGCAATTTATTTTAACTATCATGTTTACAAAATCTTTAGCATTTTCGTAGTCGTACCACTAGTAATCTTAAGAAAACGTGTGGCATTCATTAGCCACATATTACATATGATGCACTGCAGTATGTAATTTAAATGAAATGCGATCTATGGCTTACTTTTCTTATTTTCATTTTGTTCCCGGAAACAATCTTGGATATGAGAACTGTACACCTCACTCATATAAGGATCAACAGTGGGGAACCGTAATAATCCAATCTTACTGTAGAACCCCAGCTCCATCAATACTGAAAGTTGTCTAGGTTAAACTAGAGCCAGCTGAAAGTGACTTGGGAGGCAAACCACTATAGATTTGGCAAAATACTGCATTTTGAAGGCAATTAGAATACCCATGTTCACTTGCGCATGCAGCATACTGACAGCAGAATAACTCACCTGATTTAGTTAAATGTACACAACTCAGAAGTCAGCAAATGAAAACTATATCTAACCCATTTACTTAAATCTGGCACCCCCACAGGAAAACAGCTACAAAAGTCATTGCCTCTAGAGACCTTTGTTACTTCAGCAACAGGGAATGGACTGTGAAGTCATTGTCAGCTTAGCAACCACACAATGGCGCTGGGTCACCTGGATAGGAGGCAAGGAACAATCTTGTCTTTTACAGATGATCCAGGTTTAAATACCCACCACAGCAAGTCGCACAGAAAACTTGCAACGAACAATCGGTGAGGCTTTAAGTACTCTAACCATAAAAGTATGGAGCTGGGAAGGGAAAGAGGGACGAATGCAGACTCCTAATCTTCTTCCAATTGACGTTTAAATGTCCAAGTTGGATAATTACACCCAAGTGAACTTGGACAGCAGCCATCCTTCTTATATTTTGTTATCGAAACCCCTTCAGCAGCTCAAAACAAAAAGTTATTTCTCTGATCACACCCACTGCTTAAGATTGCTCAGAATTTATCGACCTGTTCGTTGAGTGGCCTCCAGAACCGAAGCACATAAAAGGGGTAAAACCGAAATGATGCAGGCCTGGCCCTTACCTTTCAGCAGAGGCAGGGGGTTTAAGTCGACGGCTTTGCCTTGGATCTTGTACTGCGAGGAGCTCTGCGAGCGCTTCTGCTTGGTCTTGCGAACGGACTTCCGAGAAAATCCGTCTACTTTCTCCACTGGCGTGGTGACGGTGGGCGAGGACATATCCCCCCTTCTCGACCGAGCCGAGTCACCTCACCTCGAAAAAGGGGTGGGGGGGGGGTTGGTGGTGTGTATAGAGTGGGGAAGCGGCGGTGAACGACAGCCCAGGGAGAGACAGAGAGGCAGGCACCCACCTTCTCTCTCTCCCCCCCAACCCGTCCACCACCACCCCCACCCCCCTGCCCCCAGCCCCCAGCCCCCAGCCCGGGTGAACAGGGCTGACCCACCTCCTCCTCACCGGCGCCGAGTAGAGCGAGCTCACTGCCAGGGGAGCCCGGCCTTGTGTCCACTCACTGTCCAGAGAGTAGGCAGGGGGGGGGGGGGGGGGGGGTCAGGGTCCGGGAGGGGAGGGGGGTAAAGGACGGGGTGGGGGGGGGGGGAGTCCCGCTCTGCTCTGCTCTCCTCTCCTCTTACTCACTCACTTCAAGCGCCCATTAAATTCCGGCTGAGCGGACCGGGCGGCGTGTGGCTTTTTTGGGGGTCGGATCCTCCTCCTCTTGAAGCAGATTATAAGATTTGTAATTGAAAAAAAATAATAAACTGTCACATTCCTCGACTACACCGGCTGTCCCCCTGCGCTTGCTGTGCCTGTTTGGGTGGACGTGGTTTTTTTTTCCATATATATATATATTTTCCCCCTCTATTGTGTTCCTCTTCCTTTTGTGTCAGCACCGATGAGCCGCGTCCATTTCCAATATGGGGTTGTGTCCAGCTCCGTGCGGCGGGAGGGGAGGAGGCGGGTCCGGTGGAGGAGGAGGAGGAAGGGGGGGGAAGGGAGGGGGCAAGTGGGCGGGTCCACGCCAACAGTCCCACCCACCGCTCCTCCTTTCCTGCCCTCCCATTGGTGAACTCCGCCCCGCGCCCGAGACGGCAGCGGGCGGAAGCGCTTTTCCATTGGTCATGCGGCTGTGTCAATCGAGGTAACGTCACGCCGCTTGCGATTCTGAGCGGTCGCGGTCAACGTCAATCAAGGCGCCGGGAAGGTTGCCTGCGCGCGGGAGGGGTAGTCAAGTTCGGTTGATTTCACAGAGGCCGTTCCCATAATCGAGGGGGTCAGCAATTACCCGTATGAACCATTCATGGGTGTCACAGTTGAGAAGGAACTTGTGTTTTGAGAGAGCAATGCAAATTACACAGTACAAATTGTACAAAAGAGAAGTTGTTCAATACACTACCAATACAATACAAATTATATGGAGGATGACTTGCTTTCATTCCAGATCTGAAATGGCTGATAAATCCAATGCACAATCTGTAGACTCTGCCACATGTTGGACAGGTGATGCTTGAAGGATTAGGTAGATGGGTTTGTTTGGAGGTTTGTGCACTCCTTCCGACGCCTTGATTTAGTGTCTGCACATTCCTGACAAAGTTTTTTGATGTGTCCAATTCCTTCCTAAATCAAACCTTCTCCAGTTTAGTTGGTCGCAAGCCAGATTCCCTTGACCTCTTCAGGGATGCTTTGAGGACATTCCTAAAGTGTTTCCACTGTCCTCCTGGGAGTCTCCTGCAGTTACTGAGTTCCGAATAGAGCAAGTGTGGTGTCAGGCATACAAACCCGTTCACATGAACAACAAAGAACAACATGTCCTGTCCACCAGCGTTGGTTTTGAGTGATTACCACCTTTTGGGAATGTTTGCTTGCAAGAGGACCCTACTGTTAAACCGCTTTCTTGCCCTGGATTTAGAGTATCTTGCGAAGGCACCACTGATGGTACTTCTCCAGTGCTTTGAAGTGTCTACCCTAGGTTGCCCAAGTCTCTGAAGAAAATAGGAGCCTGGGGATTACAGCTGCCTGCTAAACCATGACCTTAGTCTCAAGTTTGAGACCCTGGTCCTCAAATACTCTTTACCTCAGTTAGCCAAAGGCTGAGCTGGCACATTTCAGGCGATGATGAATTTTGTCAAATTTGTGTGCCTCTTTTGAGGGGAGGCTCCCAAGATATGGAGTATGGTCCACCTTTCCCAGGACCTCGTTATTGATCTTAATCGATGGGGGGAGGTATTGTGCTGTGGGAGTTGGTTAGAAGGAGTCGACAATGACTTAGATCAGTTTCTGATGAGCCCACACATAAGCGTCATCTGCTTAATGAAGCTCAATGGCTGAGGTTGGAGTGGTTCTGGTTTTGGATTGAAAATTGGATTGTAAATTGGACAGTTTCCCATCTGTTCTGTAAATTATTTTCACACCTGTGGGTAATTTGCTGGAGCTGAGGTGCAGTATTGCAGCGAGGAAAATTGAGAAGAGAGTAGGTGCATTGGCATTGCCTTGTTTGACCCCAGTTTTCATTGAGATATGGTTTATGGTGGTTCACTGGTGAGGACCACAGCGTGCATGTCATCATGGAATAGGTGGAGGATGGTGAAAAATTTCTGAGAGCAGTCAATTTTGAGGAGGATATTCCACAAGCCTTCATGTTTGACAGAGTCAAAGGCTTTCATGATGTCGGAAAAAGCCATGTACTGCAGTTGGTGCTGTTCCTTGCATTTTTCTTGAATTTGCCACGCAGTGAGGATCATGTGTGTGGTGCCTCTTGATGGGCGAAAATAGAACTGTGACTCTGGAAGGAGTTCCTCAGCCATTGGGAGGAGGCAGCTGGGGAGGATTCTTGCATTAATCATCCCTGTGCAGACAGTAGGGAGATTCCACTGTGGATACCGCAATCAGACTTTTCTCCCCTCTTGAAAATAATCACGATCACAACAGCATCCCTGAGATCCCCCAGCATGTGCTCTTCTTCCCAAATGAGGGATGTGAGGTTGTGCAGCCATGCCAGGAGTTTTTCTCGACCATTTTTCAGAATTTCAGCAGAGCTTCCATCTGCTCCAGGGGGCTTGCTGTTTTTAAAATGTTGAATCCCTGTGCATAGCTTTTCAACCTTGCTCTGGACTGGGGAGGATCAATGTGACCGAGCTGGACAGGGTATTGAGGAATGGAGTTGAGGATGTTCAAGGCGAGAAGTTCTTCAAAATGTTTTCTCCAGCGAGCACTGACTGCCTTCCTCTCCTTGATGACTTCTCCTCCATGCTTAACTCTCAGCAGTGTGGGCCCTTGACTGCTTGGGCAATAGATCATCATGACTAAGCTGAAGAAACCATGCATGTCATTAGTGTCCGTAAGTTGTTGGATCTGTTGCACTCTTTCTGCCTACGATTTTTTCTTTATATCATAGGTTTTATGCTGTACCACTCACTTCAGCCACCTGTAGGACTGCTGCTTTTCTGTTCAGCCATGGTGAAGTTTCCACTCAATGAAAGCTTTTGTACTTTTGCTTGAATAAGTACTGTATCTCTAGGTCATTTTCATCAGACCAGTCACAATGTTTGCTGGTAGAGAGACCAAGCACCTCTTTGCAGATACTTGTTATGGTGGACTTTAGGGTCAACAGGCACTATGGACACATTGTAGCTCCTGATGGCAGAAGGTTGAGAAGTTGGCAGTGATGCACTGACCCAGAAGGAAACTTCGAGGTCTTCGACGTTAATTTTCTTGCACCATTGCTTCTGTTGCCTCCACTGGACACCAGGCTGATGAAGATGGTAGATTGGAAAAGGCACTGATTGATCCCGCAGTCATCAGTACCTGTCATGGCGTGTGTAATGTGGACATCTCTGCGGTCCTTTGCTTGAACAATGACAAAGTTGAGCAGGTGTTAGTATTTGGACTGTGTGCTGCCATGAGGTCTTGCACTTGCCATGAGGTGCTCTTTTATCCCACAGGGGGACTTGCTGAGACGCCAGAGAAGCATATTTTTGATGGTGAAGCTCACCTCATGGAGGTATCATTCCTCGTCTGGAAGACCCTTCCAGAAAAAGGTTTACTTGCCGCCTTGTGCCTTCAGTTGACCTTCTCTTGCATGCTGTGTCTCATTTAGGGTGGCAATATCGATGTTGAGGCACCTGAGTTCCAGAACTATGATGATAGTGCAGTGCTTAGGTCTGTCACTGTTGGGGATTGTCCATCAGCGTCCTGACATTCCAGATCCTAAACTTCATTTTGACAAGTGGAGGATCCCATGCATGATTTTTTTTTAACATGGAGCACTCATGGTGGCCAGTATGCAATGAGCCGCATGGTCCCATGGCAAAGGCGTTGCATGACGATTGGAGGCTAAGCTCCGCTGTGAGACATTAGCATGTAATGTGCATGATCATGTGCAGATACGTACGTAACTTGCGGCCTGGAACAGACTGAAGCTGAAAAAACAAGTCTAACCAGTAGTGAAACACAGGCTCAGTTGGAGACTGACGTCTCTTAATCATTGCAGTGATGGGGGAAGGGAGCACTGAGCCACGATACTCTAAATGTGACAAGAGATCAGCAAGATAGAGACAGAATAATTTAGGTCTTACTGTATAGCCAGTGTAGTCCAAAGCAGAAAACATCATCTTGATGTTAAGAGGAATCCAGGAGTTTGAAGCCAAGCTTGAAACATGATGCAGACCTAGATTTTTTGGTTGCAAACCAGGAGAAATAGGTAAAAACATACTATCAACAATAAATCCAAGATGGCTTCTGTGCAGTCAGCTCCCTAGAGAGATCCTCACTATGCCCTTCCATTCATACAATCCATTCCTCTTTCTCCCCTCTAAATCCTCACTTCTACTGATTAAGTTCCCCTGCTTCTAACTCTGGGTGCATTTTAACCCAAACGTTAAGTTAACTATACAAAACTACAAGTGTCCCGGACAAATACATCTGCAGGAAGTGTACCCAATTGCAGCACCTCACAGACCGCATGGATTGGTTGGAGCAGCAGTTGGATGCACTTAGGAGCATTCAGCTGGTGGAAAGCGCCATAGACAGGAGTTTTGCAGACGTCACATCCAAGGTACAGACAGGTAGGTAAGTGACCACTAGAAGGGGCAGGCAGTCAGTGTAGAAATCCCCTGTGGCTGTCCCCCTCTCTAACAAGTACACCGGTTTGGATGCTGTTGGGGGGATGGCCTATCGGGGGAAAACAACAGCAGTAGCCAGAGCAATGGCACCACAGCTGACTCTGTTGTTCAGCAGTGGGGGGTCAAAGCACAGAAAAGCAATTGTCATAGGGGACTCTATAGTCAGGAGCTCAGATAGGCGCTTCTGTGGTCGTGAAAGAGACACCAGGATGGTATGTTGCCTCCCTGGTGCCAGGGTCCAGGATGTCTCTGATCGGGTACAGGACATTCTGAAGGTGGAGGGAGAACAGCCAGAGGTCATAGTACACATCAGTACTAACAACATAGGCAGGAAGAGTGACGAGGTCCTGCAGCAGGAGTTCAGGGAGTTAGGCAGAAAGTTAAAAAACAGGATCTCTAGGGTTGTAATCTCAGGATTACTCCCTGTGCCACATGCCACTGAGGCTCAAAATAGGAAGATAGTGCAGGTAAACATGTGGCTGAACAGATTGTGTAGGAGGGAGGGTTTCCAATATTTGGATCATTGGGATCTCTTCCGGGGCAGGTGGGACCTGTACAAGAAGGACGGGTTGCATCTAAACTGAAGGGGCACCAATATCCTGGCTACGAGGTCCGCTAGTGTCACTCAGGAAGGTTTAAGCTAGGGGGGTGGGAACCAGGGCATTAGGTCAGCAGGTTAAACAAATGACTGGGAACTAGTGAAAATGGCCAGTAGGACTAAGAGGAAGAGAAGGCAGGGAGAAATTACTGAACACAGTGGAACTGGAGGGTCTGAAATGCATTTGTTTCAATGAGAGAAGTATAACAGGCAAGGTCAGATGAGCTTAGAGCTTGGATTAGTACATGGGACTATGAAGTTATTGCTATTACAGAGACTTGGTTGAAGGATAGACAGGATTGGCAGATAAACGTTCCAGGATTTAGATGTTTCAGGCAGGATAGAGAGGGATGTAGAAGATGTGGGGGAGTTGCACCGCTGGTTAAGGAGAATATCACAGCTGTACAACAGGAGGACACCTCGGTGGGCTCATACAGCGAGGCAATATGAGTAGAGCTCCAGAATAGGAAGGGTGCAGTCACAATGTTGGGGGTTTACTATAGGCCTCCCAATTGCCAGCGGGAGATTGAGGAACAGTTATGTAGGCAGATTTTGGAAAGATGTAAGAGCAATAGGGTTGTTGTGGTGGGTGATTTTAACTTTCCCTATATTGACTGGGAATCATTTAGTGCTAGGGGTTTGGATGGTGCAGAATTTGTAATGTGCATCCAGGAGGGCTTCCTGAGACAATATGTAGATATTCCAACTAGGGAAGGGGCAATACTGGACCTGTTATTAGGTAATGAACCCAGCCAGGTGGTCAAAGTTTCAGTAGGGGAGCATTTCTGGAAAAGTGACCATAAGTTAGTAAGTTTCAAGGTACTGGTGGATAAGGATAACAGGAGTCCTCGGGTTAAGGTGTTTAATTGGGGGAAGGCTAATTATAACAATATTAGGCAGGAACTGAGGAATCTAGACTGGAGGCGGATGTTTGAGGGCAAATCAATAACTGACATGTGTGGGCTTTCAAACGTCAGTTGATAAGAATTCAGGACCGGCATGTTCGTGCTAGGATGAAGGACAAGTATGGCAAGTTTCAGGAACCTTGGATAACGAAGGATATTGTGAGATTAGTCAAAAAGAAAAGGGAAGCATTTGTAAGGGCTAGAAGGCTGGGAACAGATGTAGCCAGGGAAAGGGTAGGCCCACTCAGGGACAGAGGTGGGAATCTGTGTGTGGAGCCAGAAGAAATGGGAGAGATACTAAATGAGTACTTCTCATCAGTATTCACCAAAGAGAAGGATTTAACGGTCGATTTGTCTAGGGAAGAGTGTGTAGAAAGCCTGGATCATGTTGAGATCAAAAAAGAGGAGGTGTTAGGCATCTTGAAGAATATTAAGGTGGATAAATCCCCAGATCCAGATGGGATCTACCCCAGAGTACTGAGGGAGGCAAGGGAGGAGATTGCTGGGGCCTTGACAGAAATCTTTGTATCCTCACTGGCTACGAGTGAGGTCCCAGAGGACTGGAGGATGGCCAATGTTGTTCCATTGTTTAAGAAGGGTAGCAGGGATAATCCAGGAAATTACAGGCCGGTGAGCCTTACATCAGTGGTAGGCAAATTATTGGAGAAGATTCTTCGTGACAGGATTTATTACCATTTGGAAGTAAACGTGCATATTAGTGAGAGGCAGCATGGTTTTGTGAAGGGGAGGTCATGTTTCACTAACTTGATCAAGTTTTTCTAGGAAGTGACAAAGATGATCGACAATGGAAGGGCAGTGGATGTTATCTACGTGGATTTCAGTAAGCCCTTTGACAAGGTCCCTCATGGCAGACTGGTACAGAAGATAAAGTCGCACAGGATCAGAGGTGAGCTGGCAAGATGGATACAGAATTGGCTTGGTCATAGAAGACAGAGGGTAGAAGTGGAAGGGTGCTTTTCTGAATGGAGAGCTGTGACTAGTGGTGTTCCACAGGGATCAATGCTGGGACCTTTGCTGTTTGTAGTATACGTAAATGATTTTGAGGAAAATGTAACTGGGCTAATTAGTAAGTTTGCAGATGATACTAAGGTTGGAGGAGTTGCTGATAGTGAAGAGGATTGTCAAAGGATACAACGGGATATAGATCAGTTGGAGACTTGGGCGGAGAAATGGCAGATGGAGTTTAATCCGGACAAATGTGAGGTCATGCATTTTGGAAGCTCTAATACAGGAAGGAATTGTACAGTAAATGGCAGAACCCTTAAGTGCATTGATGGGCAGATGGATCTGGGTGTACAGGTCCACAGGTCACTGATAGTGGCAACGCAGGTGGATAAGGTAGTCAGGAAGGCATATGGCATGCTTGCCTTCATTGGCAGGGGTATTGAGTACAAAAGTTGGGAAGTCATGCTGCAGCTGTATAGAATCTTGGTTAGGCCACTCCTGGAATATTGTGTGCAATTCTGGACGCCACATTACCAGAAGGATATGGAGGCATTGGAGAGGGTGCAGAGGAGGTTTACCAGGATGCTGCCTGGTTTGGAGGTTATTAGCTATGAGGAGAGGTTGGAGAAACTTAGATTGTTCTCACTAGAACGACGGAGATTGAGGGACAACTTGATAGAAGTTTACAAAATTATGAGTGGCATGGACAGTGTAGATAGTCAGAAGCTTTTTCCCAGGCTGGAAAGGTCAATTACTAGGGGACATAGATTTAAGGTGAGAGGAGAAAACTTTAGAGGAGATGTGCAGGGCAAGTTTTTTACGCAGAGGGTAGTGAGTGTCTGGAATTCGCTGCCAGAGGAGGTGGTGGAAGCAGGTACAATAGTGGTGTTTAAG
Organism: Carcharodon carcharias; assembly: GCF_017639515.1. Lineage (NCBI taxonomy): Eukaryota > Metazoa > Chordata > Chondrichthyes > Lamniformes > Lamnidae > Carcharodon > Carcharodon carcharias. The sequence continues at coordinate 86,645,651 of NC_054486.1, forward strand.
AGGCAGCTTGACAAATACATGAATAGGATGGAAATAGAGGGATACGGACCCTGGAAGTGCAAAATGTTTTAGTTTGACAGACAATATGATTGGCGTAGGCTTGGAGGGTCGAAGGGCCTGTTCCTGTGCTGTACTTTTCTTTGTTCTTTGTACAACACCAATACAATGCAAATTATATAATATTCTACCAAAGCTGCATGTTCAGTTTTCAAAGCACAAGCATCTTGATCTACAAGTGATTCAATTTAAATGCATCTATATTCGATTGAGTGTCTTTTTTGATGTTTGTTTTACATCTACATGGACGCATATATTTACATAACTCATAACTTACTTCCCTAACCCATGGACTGCTGAAGCTGTTTGTGGGCCTGAGCTGAGATTGCCAACTCAATACATGTTAAATGTCAATCCTTGGTCAGGTTCAGTATGTTGGTCCATAAGTACCTAAGCTCCTGACTGAATAAACTTATTGAGCCATTGCTTGGGTGATTAAAGTAATACAGGAAGAACTTCAATCACACAGATTGCATTATTCCAGTTTTGGATTGCTGAATGAAATTTCAAAAAAAGCTTCTCTCAATCTGAAGATAAATAATTAGCCTAGGCTGCCACAGCTTAGTCCCATTCTATGGATGCAAGCCTACTTGGCTGGTGTTCTCAGACCGTTAAATTAGAAGCAAGATCCTTCTCAACATAATGGGGAGAAGGCAGGAGAATAGAACGAGGTGAGTTGCTCTTTCGGAGAGCCGGTGCAGACACGATGGGCCAAGTGGCCTCTTTCTGCGCTGTAACAATTCTGTGATAACCATGTGTATTTCCAGCAAGCTTCCTGAGATCAGAAGAGGTACTTGATTGCCTGTGAAGCACTTTGTGACATCCTAGGATTTAAGATGCCTCCTTGCCTTGCCCTGAGCTTTGGAGTGGCACCTCTCAAGCCACAGGTCGCTAAAAATTGTCTCTCTCTAATGGAGAGAGGTGTCTATGGTCCTTTGCGACTACGGCTGGATGAAGTAAAGAACGGGGTTAGTTTGATTTTTTTTCTGTGACAAAGCTGGTTTAGACACAATGAGCTTAATAGCCTCCTTTATGGTTATATAGTCAGGGTTTCTGCATCGGATCACTATCTGATGAACCCTCCTGGAAATGCATGTAATCAGGTCAAAAGACCCAGGCTGGGACTTGCTGTGCCGACTGGCGTCAGGCGTGTTTGGTGGCGTGAGCAGCCAATATGGCGAGAAAGTAAAGAATCAGCTTCACAACATTGTGAAACTAGTTTGCAATTGTCTGCTCAGCCTGTCAATGGCGGGCCGCGAGCCTACCATCGGACGTCAGGAACCTTATTGTAATACATCAGCACATAATTATGAGGCCAGCCCCCCAGACTCATTCCCATCACCCCCCCGCAGCCCCCACCCCGACTGTTGGGATTCTCCATCAGTGTCCTGACATTCCAAGTCCCAAACTTCAATTTGACAAGTGGGGGATTCCATGATGACTTTTTTTTTTAAACACGGGGTGCTCATGGCAGCCAGTGTGCAATGAGTCATATGGTCCAATGGCAAGGGTATTGCATGACGATTGGAGGCCAAGCTCCGCTGTGAGACACTAGCATGTTATGTGCATGATCATATGCAGATGCGTACATAACTTGTGGCTGGGAGCAGACTGAAGCTGAAAAAACAAGTCAAGCCAGTAGTGAGACACAGGCTCAGTTGGAGACTGAAGTCTCTTGATACCCCCAGCCCGTTCCCATCGTAGGATTGTCCGCCCACATCGGTGGGAAAACACGCTGGTGCAGAACACGTCTTGACGACTGTGACGTGCAGAAGCTGGGACTCATGGTCAGGGCCTCGCTCACATCGCGGACATCCGAGGAGCAGAAGATACTGGAGCCCAACAGCAACAGGATCCTGGAGAAACGTGCATGGCATGCTGGGTGGGTTCTCATGGGCTTTGCTGCGAAGCAGCTCACAGAAGTTGTAAAGTCGCCATTGATGCTCTCGACAGATGATGGCCAAGGGGGTGGGAGAGGAAGGTCTAGGATCGACTGGGAGAGGAAGAGGTGTCGGGGGGTGAGATTGGGAGGGGGGTACTGAAGATGTTGGGCGGGAGTTTGAGGGGGGAATGAAGGTGTCGGGGTGGGTGAAGTTGGGAGGAGAGGGACGTTGGGGGAGAGGGAGAATGGGGGGAGGGGATAACGGGGAGAAGATGGCAACTGTGGAGGTAGGTGTAAGGGGGGTGGAAGGAGTAAGCAAAGGAATTGGGAGAGGGGGAAGGACTGCGGAGAGGGGAGGGAGTCCATGGGGAGGAAGGAAAGGGGAGAGAGTGCAGGGGGAGGAAGGAGTGTGGAGAGGGGATGGTGTCCGGGGGGAAGAATGTGTGGGGAGGGGACGGAGTCCAGGGGGGAGGAAGGATTACGGAGAGCTGAGTGAGTCCAGGGGAAAGAAGGAGTGCTTAGAGGGGAGGGAGTCAGGGGAGAGGAAAAAGTGTGGAGAGGGGACAGAGTAAGGTGGAGGAAGTAGTGGGGAAGGGGGAAGGAGTAAAACTGGAGGAAGGAGTGAGGGTGCCTGAGGGACTCAGGAAGGGGGAAGGAGTAAGGTTGGAGGAAGAAGTGAGGCTGGAGGGAGAGGTAAGGCTGGAGGAAGGAGTCAGGAGTGGGGAAGAACTAAGGGTAGAGGAAGAAGTAAGGGTGTCTGAGGCAGTCAGGAAGCAGGAGGGTCTAAGCAGGGGAGGATTATGGGGAGGGAGGGGTGGGAGGGTTTAGGGTCGGGGGGGGGAGGTGTTCTGGGGGGGTGTGGTTCCAGGGGGGGAACGAGTTTGGAGCAGGGGATGTTAAGATGAACATGCAAGGTGGGGGTCTGATGGGTCCATAACTACCTCCTGGGGAGTGAGCTGAGGGTGGGCGTGGTATGAGGGAATTGTGAGAATGACCGAGGGCAGAGTGGGACAGTAGGGTGGGAGGGTGAGGGTTCAATGGTAGCAATATAAGGGATGGCAAGGGTGGTTGGAACTCAGAGGTAGACACAAACCTTGGGGGTGGGAAGGTCGAGGTCAGGGAGGTGAATGTGGATGGAGGTGGGGTTTTCAGGAAGGGGGCAACTTGCACGTTCACCTGGACATCCCCGAAGGAAAAGGGTTCTGGCTGGTAGGTCACGGAGGGGAGGTGAATGTGATTCCAGGGGGGTCAACGGTGATGGAGAAAGGAAACGGGTGACTGGGGGAGGGGGAAGGATGGGGGAGCGTTCAAAATACTGAATCCAGACCATGCTGCCCAAACGGAAAGTGAAACGACAGTCCTGGTGAGCGAGATCGGGTGCTGCATGGGAGTGTGATCAGTGGGTGGTGGAAGTTGCAGGTCAGCTCAGATGGACAACTGAAAGTGAACCCCAGCAGGCAGCATTGAAAATGCTCAGGACAGTGAGGTGAGTGTGATACGTGAAGGATCCGCGTGCGTGGGAGAGAGCTTGCATGAGGCTCTGAAAGACCCTGCACCCCTCCACCCCACACACGCGCACACACACACATACACAAACACACTTCCCCCTCCAGAACCACTCATTGGCCAGTTGCTCCCTCTGTGATGACGGAGGACAAGGTTGAGGGGCTCACAGGCAAAGGGGACTCAGAGGGAGAAGACAGATTCTGAGATTCCTGAGTAGGTGACTCAGGTCTGTCTAGCTGCCATTCCTCCCTTCGGGTGCCCAGGGGCCCCAGTCTGACTCCTTGAGGGGAAGGGGCACCTGGAGGGACTCTCGCATTGCCACTGCAGGAACTCACCCATGGCTCCCGCGATGGAATAAAGGTCTGTACGCAGCTCCGCGTTCTGCTGGTCCAGGGTCTCCATGGCATCTGCCATCCTCCCCATGGAGACTTCCATGCATGCATATGTGGGCACCACTTCATCAGAGAGCAGGCAGACACATTCCTCTGACTCATGAGTCACTATGCTGAGGGCATCCAACAGCTCTGCGTGAAGTTCCCATGCCTTCTGTTGACTCTCCAGGATGAGTTGGAAGGCCAAGTCTAGAGGCTCATCATCTGACTCGGACCTCACAGATGCCTGGTCCCCAGTAGTCCCCTGAATGCCGGCGAGCTTGCACGAACCTGCCTCCTGCTGCTGCGGACATGTGTCCATGTAGTGACCACCAGATTGTGAACCCAAGCCTGCTCTAGATCTAAGTCTCACCGAGGTGTGTGTTTCTGCGCAGTGCAGGGTGTGGGGAAGCACTGTGATGGGGCTCTCAGGCTGCTTATTTCCGGCTCTTCAATAGAGGAGGTGTCCTCTTGGCTGGAGGTGAGGACCTGGATGGAGCTGAGGGACTGGCTGGCTGAGGGTGTTGGTCGCTTGGCAGAGCTCCCTGTGAACTGAAGTAGAGTTAATTAGTGCAAGGCAGCAGAGTCAAAAGCAGGAGAGAGAGCACTCACAGTTGCCTTGAGGGAGGGATGATGTGGTGCAGGATCTTACAAGGTTGTTTGCCACCGACCTGTCATCGCAGGCACAGTCCATGTCCCCACCTGTCAGTGCGACGGCACGTTCCTCAAAGTGAGTGAGGGGCCTAATGTTGGTCACTTCACTACCCCTCTCCCCCAATCCCCAGGCCTGGGACCTCTCCCTGCTGATGTGAGCAGGTTTCTCCTGAATGAAAACAGATGGAGAGTGTGAGCAGGACGCATGGCACTGCATGGAATGTTTGTGTGGTGAGCGGAGCCATGGACAGGATGAGGACGAGAGCTCGAGAGGGTATGAGCCTGATGGAGACGTGAGGGTGCGTGTGAGTTAGTGATGTTGTCCTTTGAGGTGTGAGATCCATGTGAATGTGTGATGGGTTTGTGAGTGTGAGTTGAGAGTGATGAGAAGAATGAATTACCTTGCTGGAATGGATGAACCAGCACTGGGTGGCTGTCCTTTATTGCGGGGCATTGGTGCTGACGGCTGCTGCACTACCTTCCAAGCCAGATTAGTGAGGTTGCTGCCCATCCTGCAGCCAGAGTAGAGGTAGAGGATATTTTGGGTGAGCCTCCTATGTGTCCAAAAGGCACTTGAGGGATGCACCATTGAACCTGGGAGCTGCAGTTTTTTTGCCTTCAGGGCCATGTCTTCTTTGCAGCAGTCGTGGGCTGGAAGCACTGAGAGGTGTGCGGTGGGAATTTAAATATGGAGCACCTGGCGATGTGATGCCTTGGCAGGCGAATGAGAGCCCACCCACCATGGAAATGGCGTGTTTCCTGGGAATTAATGCAGCCGGTTTGAAATGATACAGCATGAAAAGCTGCCATTGCAGCCGATGGGTAAAATGTTGCTTTGCCCACTCGCTACCGCACTTAGTGCAAATTTGGGACGATCCTGCCCCCAGACTTCCAGATGAAGAGTTTGTCAATTAGTTGAACAATATTCACTGCGTAGGCTTACGCATAAAGAATGGCACTACTGTAAGGTTAGCAGTACTCATGTAATGATATCTCATGACATTTCTGAGGTATGCATGAGTCAATGAAGACTTAAAAAAAAATTACTCAGCACACCTACCTTTTATTAACTTTTATTGTATAGTCTCATTGGCAATTCTTTCTTACCCCATCATCTCTCATGGAGCATATGCAACTCTGAATACTATTTACCACCAGAGATATTACAAATTTAGATGATAGTCATGCTTCTCCCTGCCAAAGTGGGAGCGCACTTTCGGACGAGATGTTGAATCAAAGTCCAATCTGCCTTTTCAGGAGGACAGTAAGCAATGGAGTTCTCCCCAGCTTCCTGCCAATATATCCCTCGGTCATACTTCATTGGCTGTAAAATGCTTCTGGATGTCCTTATGTCGTGAAAGGTAGTCGAGAAATGCAAGTTTCTCTTTTATTTTCTCTAACTGAAAGTTTCAAAACTCAAGATCAGTTGGGAAAGAACAGGGGGCAGAATTTTACCGTCGGCGAGTGGGGGGCCCGCTCGCCAACATGTAAAATGATGCGGGATGACATCGGGGGCAACCCCCTACGTCATCCCGCCCCATTTAAATTTTCAGGAAGGCGGGGGCGCAGCAAAATCAGCTGTGCGCCCGCCGACCTGTCAGTGGCCAATTGAAGCCATCGACAGGATCAATTAAGCAATTAAAGGACCTGCCTGTCCAACTGGAAGGTCAGTGGGCAGGCCAGGAGCCCCGGCGGCAACTAGAAAAAATCATGAAACCTCATCCAGCGGCGGGGTGAGGTTTCATGCAGGGTTTTAAACATTTCAATAAAGTTGTTATGTAAATTATGAACATGTCCTAACACATGTGATATTGTCACGTGAGGGGACACGTAAGGGATTTCTCTTTTCTCTATTTTTAATATTTTTGGAAGTAGAGGCGATCTCCCTGAGGCTGCACTTAGCCTCAGGGAGATGAGTGCACTCTTTCCTGTGCATGCGCGAAAGACTGCACTCTCGATTTTAGGGATTCTAACCCCCCCCCCGCCCCGGCACAGGGAGTGCATAGTGCTTCCTGGCGGACGTCACACTGGGCGGGCCTTAATTGGTAAAATGGCAGTGCAGCCCTGATTGCTGGCGGCGATCAGCTCTGCGCCCACCCGCAGTTGGGTCAGGCCCACCTGCACAACAAACTAAAAGTTCTGCCCAGGGCTTCAGCTATCCCTCGTTTAACAAATCTAATGGGTTACTGAAAAGCAAGGTGCTAAACAAAAGTGCGCTAAATGAAAATAATTTTGCTATAAGGAAACATGGTTTACATTCCTGCCCCAGGCAGAGCACTGCCCACTGCCTTCCTCCATGCTCATTGCAACTGCACTGTTCACAGAAAGCACTAGCTGAAAAAAGCCTAAAACCGGATATTATTGTAAGTGCATCTTTAAAACAGAAAGTTGGCTGAAGTAGCAAAAACAACTGGCAGGTTTGGACTCTGCAATTCCCACTCCCCCACCCAAAAACAGAGCCTGATAGTAAGGGTTAAAGATAAAATGAAATCAAAATATGCCATGCATTCAGAGTTTACTCCCAGTGCAATGTGTCTGCTACCTCCCCCAGATGACAGCCTCCGAGTGAAGCAGCAGCGAGGTTACCTTGGTACTGTCTCCTGAAGAGACGGCTGCTACTGCTGCAGAATCACAGAATTGTTACAGTACAAAAAGCCATTCAGCCCATCGTGTCTGCACCAGCTCTCCAAATGAGCAATTCACTTTGTGCCATTCCCCTGCCTTCTCTCTGTAACCTTGCGCATTCTTCCTATTCAGATTACAGTCTAATTCCATTTGAATGCTTCAATTGAACCTGTCTCCACCACACTCTCAGGCAGTGCATTCCAAACCTGCTGTGTGAAAACATTTTTTTATCATATCGCTTTTGCCTATTTTGTCAATTATTTAAATCTGTGCCCTCTCATTCTTGATCCTTTCATAAGTGGGCGCAGTTTCTCCCTATCTACTCTGTCCAGACCCTTCATGATTTTGAATACCTCTATCAAATCCACAAACAACTAAAGCTTCCACTGCAAAAGGGGGAAAACAAAACAGCAGCTTCATTTTCAGCTAAACTCTTATTGCAAATTGAAAACTACAAGGTTTACCCAATCTGTGCCTCGATGTAACCTCCAATGCACAGTATTTTACAAAAGTCCAGGTAGCATGAAGCTCAAAGCAGGAAAAAGAATTCTGTAAACTGAATTGGCAATGAAACTGAAATTGAATTTTGGTGTGTTTCTTAATGTACAAAGATAACTTATCAACTGTACTAAACTGAAAATTAAGGCAATGGCTGGCAGCACGATTCGAGGAAGTTCCTTTATACTAAAATCGCTCTAAAATGAAATGTGTTATTAGGGGTAAAAGCAGGCTGTTTTAACAGATAGGCTATTAGGACTTTCATTGCTCCCCATCTTGTCAGTGAGGATCTGATATGTGTGCCTCAGATTACTTATTATAAACAGGTAACAAATAAACAGGTACAGATTTTTTCCAAATTTCTCTCTTTAGCCTTTCTTGTCGAAGAGAGTAATTCTTAGGTGATGGCAATCATCTGGTACCATAAGACCAAAAGACCACAAGACGTAGGAGCAGAAATTAGGCCATTCGGCCCATTGAGTCTGCTCCGTTATTCAATTATGGCTGATAAGTTTCTCAACCCCATTCTCCCGTCTTCTCCCCATAACCTTTGATCCCCTTACCAATCAAGAACCTATATATCTTGGTCTTAAATACACTCAATGACCTGGCCTCCCCAGCCTTCTGTGGCAATGAATTCTATAGATTCACCACTCTCTGGCTAAAGAAGTTTCTCCTCATCTCTGTTCTAAAAGGTCTTCCCTTTACTCTGAGGCTGTGCCCTCAGGTCCTAGTCTCTCCTACTAATGGAAATATCGTCCCCACATCCACTCTATCCAGGCCTTTCAGTATTCTGTAAGTTTCGATCAGATCCCCCCTCATCCTTCTAAACTCCATCGAGTATAGACCCAGAGTCCTCAAACATTCCTCATATGTTAAGCCTTTCATTCCTGGGATCATTCTCATGAACCTCCTGTGGACCTTCTCCAGGGCCAGCACATCCTTCCTGAGATACGGGGCCCACAATTGCTCTCAATATTCTAAATGTGGTCTGACCAGAGCTTTATAAAGCCTCAGCAGCACATCCCTGCTTTTATATTCTAGTCCTCTCGAAATAAATGCCAACATTGCATTTGCCTTCCTAACTACCGACTCAACCTGCAAGTTAACCTTAAGGGAATCCTGGACTAGGACTCCCAAGTTCCTTTGCACTCCAGATTTCTGAATTCTCTCCCCATTTAGAAAATAGTCTATGCCTCTATTCTTCCTACCAAACTACATGAGCTCACACTTCCCCACGTTGTATTCCATCTGCCACTTCTTTGCCCATTCTCCTAACCTGTCCAAATCCTTTTGCAGCCACCCCGCCTCCTCAATACTACCTGTCCCTCCACCTATCTTTGTATCATCTGCAAACTTAGCCAGGATGCCCTCAGTTTCTTCATCTAGATCATTAATGTATAAAGTGAAAAGTTGTGGTCCCAACACTGACCCCTGCGGAACTTCACTAGTCACCGGCCACCATCCTGAGAAGGATGATATATGATAATTTACTCATGTCAGCTTGGACAGTGACTGTCAACAGGCGAAACTTCACAGCCCAACCTAACCCTGTCCTCATGGACAAACGTGCACCTTTCAGCAGCAATGATGGGTACCAATCAAGATTTGAAAGTTGGCTATTTTAGTTTTCCTTCCAAAGCCAGGACCAATGAGACTAATAGTAATTCCACAGGGTGAGACTAGCAAACTCACCACAAATTGGGAATTGGAACTGGGGTTGGCTTGATCTGTTTGCCTCACTGCCAGCCCCTATGATGCAGTTCACCCACTGAGATGTTAAAATAAGTTTCAGAAAAAAATCGAATAGCTTCACATTTCGCAATTTTTCTTTTACGGAGTCAGAAGAATATAAGCTTTTTGTTTTCGATCTCTTGTTTTTTCCGTTAATAGGCCAATGTGATAGCATTAATACGCAATGCAATTTTTCTCAGGCTATGTCTCCATTATTAACTGTGCAAACAAGCAGGGAAAATTATAGGGTCAGTGACGTAGGGCCCATTCTTTAGCGGCCAGCTTCAAAGTGCATACAGGAATGTGGAAGGAATCGTTGACTTTTCTTTCAGGTTGAGAAAGTAGTATGATGCAAGGGGAGGCTATAGAGGAAGAGAAAATTATGAAACAAACATTCCAGAAGGTTTTAAAGGAAATAGAGCAGGGGAGTTCCTAGACGTTAAGTATTTTGAAACAAGCAGTTATAGAACCTAATATTTAAGTATCAGCTTGGAACTTCACCTTCATATATCTTATTGTCTTGTAACAGCAAATATATTGTGCTATTGTCCACTGGGTTGGCTAAGCTTGAACAGTGCATCCTCATGCAATCAAGGGATCGAAAGCTGCCTCACAAGACAGGAATTTTAAGTTTGCATGCTCGCTGTGAAATCTGGTTCTCACACAGCTAATCATCCACATTCTGCCTTCCTCAGGTAAAAGATATGACTTTTGAGGACATACCATGCATACTCAATTTAGGTGTGCCTATCACTGCAGACCGCGCAGGGTAGAGAGTTGTAACATTAATCAGATCATGAGACCTCAGTTCCCTCAGGGCAAAACATCCTTAAGTTTCTCAAAAAGTGAATTCAATTTATAAAGGATAAAAATCATTTTATGTCTTTTAAATACATAATTTACATCATCTGTAAGATTACATTGCTGTATTTTACTCAAAATTTATAAAATTCATGGGTTGGTGTGAGAAAGGTTGCTTGAAGTGAATTTTTTAATATTTCACTCGTTTTTATGCACCTCTGAAATGTGTTTAATGAGTGGTATGCTCAGAATGTGGTGAGGAGGGGCAGAAGCAGATTATTATGTTGCTCTTACCTCTGTTCTAATTATCACCAGACTGATGATAACTAATTTTGGTATTATAAGCAAAACAGGCTGCAAAACAAGTTTAACAAGCAAGGTCAAATCTCCCATTTAGAAACTTGTGTTTAATTGTAGTACACTCTAAATACACCTGGTGGGAATAGAACAAAACTGCACAATGGTCAGAACATGAACCTGGAATTTGATTTGCTTCTGAATCCAAGCAGCAAAACCAACTGATGAGGCAAGAACACCATGTGAAATTGGCCCTCTTGCACCATCAGGACAGGACTGGCTTGCTAGATGTGCTATTTGCACCCCACGAGGCAATGCACATGGTAAAGGGGAAAGTCAGCCTAGCAGCTACACTGATACCAGGCTGACCAGTTGTCTGGAAAGGTTGGGGAGATCGGAAGGACGAACAATACTCATCGGCAAGTATGAGGCCATCCACTTGGATCTAAGAAAGACAACTTGGAGTACTTCCTTTACAGTGAGAGGTTAAGAACTATGGAGAGGCAAAGAGATTTAGGTGTCCATATACATGACCCACTAAAAGTAGTGGATAAATACAAAAAGTAATCAAAAAGTCTAATGGATGGTTTACCTTTAGGAATACAAAAGTATGGGAATGATTCTTCAGTTGCACAGACCCCATCTAGAATAATGCAATTGTCTTTCTACTAGAATGATATGAAGACAGAGTTGGCTAATTAAGTGGAAGGGGAAAATAGGTTAAAAGATAAGACGGTAGAGAAACAGTGGCAGATGTTTAAGGAGATATTTCATAACTCTCAGCAAAGATATATTCTGTTGAGAAAGAAAGACGCTAGGAAAAGGATGCACCATCTGTGGCTAACTAAGGAATTTAAAGATGGTATTAAATTGAAAGAAAATATATATAATGCTGCAAGGATCAGCGATAGCCAGAGATTGGGAAAGTTTCAGAAAGCAGCAAAGGATGGCTAAAAAAAAATAAAGAGAGAGAAATTGGAGCACGAGAGAAACTAGCAGGAAATATAAAAGCAGGCAGTTAAAGCTTCTACAACTACAAAGGAAGGAAGAGGGCAGCTAAAGTGAGTGTTGGTCCCTTAGAGGGTGAGACTGGGGAATTAATAATGGGGAACAAGGAAAATGCAGAGACTTTGAATAAGTATTTTTAAAATCTATCTTTACACCAGAAGACCACAGAAAGTACTCCAAGAATAGTAGGAAATCAAGAGGCAAAAGGGAGGGAGGAAATTAATCATGATCACTAGAGAAAAAGTACTAGGAAAATTAATGGTACTAAGATCCCTGGACATAATGGTCTGTACCCTAGGGTCTTAAAGTAAGTGGCTGCATGTAATCTGCCAAACTTCCCTCGATTCTGCAATGGTCCCAGTGGATTGGAAAAGTGCAAATGTAACAACACTATTCAAGAAATGGTGGGAGACAGCAGGAAACTATAGGCCAGTTAGTCTAACATCTGTCATTCTAAGAATGCTAGAAACCAATATTAAGGAGGTAGCAGCAGGACATTTAGAAAACCAGAAAACAATTAGGTAGAGTCAAATGGTTTTGTGAGATGGAAATCATATTTGACAAATTTATTATAGTTCTTTGAGGATGTAAAAAGCAGGGTGGATCAAAGGGACCCAGTAGATATTGTGTATTTTGATCTCCAATTTCAGTAAGGTGCCACGTAAAAGGTTACTGCACAAGTTAAGAGCTCATGATGTTGGGGGTGATATATTAGCATGGATAGGGGAATGGCTAACTAACAGTAGACAGAGAGTTAGGATAAATGGTTCATTTTCAGGTTGGCAAAGTGTAACTTGTGGAGTGCTGCAGGGATCAGTGTTGGGGCCTCAACTTTTTATGATCTATATTAATGGCTTGGATGAAGGGACAGACTGCATTGTAATCAAGTTTGCTGATGATAGAGAAATAGGTAGGAAAGCAAGTTGCAAGAAGGATACAAAGAGGCTGCAAAGAAATATAGAATGGTGAAGTGAATGGGCAAAATTGGCAGATGGAATATGTGGCAAAACGTGAGGTTGTCCACTTTGGCAGGACGAATAGAAAAGCAGATTATTATTTAAATGGAGAGAGACTGCAGAATGCTGCAATACAGAGGGATCTGGCTGTCCTTACATGAATCACAGAAGGTTAGCATGCAGGTGCAGCAAGTAATTAGGGAGGCACATGGAGTGTTGGCATTTATTGCAAGGGGGATGGAAGATAAAAGTCAGGAAGACTTGCTACAGCTGTTCAGAGTTTGATGAGATTGCACCTGGAGCACAGTGTACAGTTTTGGTCTCTGTATTTATGGAGGGATATACTTACATCAGAAGCATTTCAGAGAAGGCTGATACCTGGAATGAAGGGGTTGTTTTATGAGGGAAGGTTGGGCCTATACTCTTTAGAGTTTGTAAGAATAAGAGGTGATCTTACTGAAACATATAAAGTGGAGTTAAGGCCACAATGAGATCAGTTATGATCTTATCAAAAGGCAGAGCAGACTCAATAGACTGAATATCTCCTTAAGTGAACTCCTGCACTAATTTCTTATGATCATCTATGACCTTATAATTGGTTTTGGGCACCACACTTCAGGAAGTTGTTTTTGGCCTTGGAGAGATTACAGCCCAGATTCACCAGAATGATATCAGGCTGAAAGAGCCAAATTGTGAGGATCGTTTCTTAAAAACGGATCTGATGGATTTCCACTTTTTGTTCCATTTGTAAAAGTGTTTTCATTTCAAGTATAATTGCCACCAGGCTGGAAAGGTGTCAAGAGCAGTTATGTATTCGCACTTGGCCCACATTGCTGCCGCTGGCACATGTGCAAGTGCTCCTGACACCTTTCCATTATTGTCGGTGTCATGAGATTGGATTAATCAAAAATAAATTTTAATATATTCTCGCACTGCATTGAAACCTGCAATGTCAGCATTTCCCATGGGAATTCCAATGTGAAAATTCAATATGAATCTTATTCACTGAAATTTCCTGATTATATATCATCATTTACTGAATCATCAGAAGTATGTTTTACAGAGGGAACATAATGAAAGGTGGACTAGTTACAAGAACTTAAGGACTGGCTTAAAAATGAACTTTATTGTTAGTCTGTGTCAAGCCAACTTCTTTACATATGAACATACATACGCACATACAAATCAGGAGCAGGAGCAGGCTATTTGGCTCCTTGAACCTACTCTGCTACTTGATAAGATCATGACTGATCTGATTGTGGCCTTAGCTCTACTTTCCTGTCTAGATCAAGAATCTATCTAACTCAGTCTTAAAAATATTCAATGACCATGCCTTCAACGCTCTCTGTGCAAGAGAATTCCACAGGCTAAAAACCCTCTGAGAGAAAAGATTTCTCCTCACCTCCAACTGTTGTCTACAGAAACTGAAGCTGGGAAAAGCCACTTTGAATTCTATTGTCCACGGTATTGTTTTGACTTGCCTGGATCTGTTTAAATCTATTTTTTTCACCTTAACGGGGGTGTAACTAGAAGCCAGATTAATTAGGGGTTTTAAGATATTATAGTAGTAATTTGTAGACCTATGTATGTGCTTGAAATCTTTTCTTTTGTTAATAAATGTTTAATTTAGTTTTGTAAAAAATCTCTAGAGTCTTGGTGTACTTATTACTACTGAATTCAGGGAGTGTATCTCGAAATAAAACACAAATTGCAAAATTGTTGTGACTGAGTGATCAAGTTTCCCTCTTGGATTTGATCCACCTGGCACACTTCATCTGCTGCATCATAATACTCTGTACTGCAGCGTTCTGCACTCTCTTTCTATTTAAATAGTATGCTGCTTTTCGATTCTTCCTGTCAAAGTGGACAACCTCAATTTTCCCACGTTATATTTCATCTGCCAAATTTTTGTCCACTCACCTAATCTATCTATAAGCCCTTTGCAGAATTTTATGTCCTCTTCAAAACTTACTCCTACCTAACTTTGTGTCATCAACAAATTTGTTTTAATGCATTCATGTGGAACTCTGAATCTGATACTGAGACTGCAACTGTACATGTGCAGTAACTGTTCGCCCAGTGTTGCAGCACAAATAAACACCCTTTCTTTGAGTTTGCTGTTGTATTTTACTGCATTTGTTGACAAATGTGACTTAAGTGGACCCTTTTGCCTCTTAGCATGTTCCCCTTTTGTATGGCATTAAATACTTCTTTAAATACTTCTCAGGTACCACAGATTTACCCATTAACAGCCAGTTTACTGTAGCGTATTTATTTCTCATCCCTTTGAAATTTGCCTTACTAAAATTTAAAAACCTTCTTCTTTGACTCTCCTTCTCAAAACTAATATCAAATTCATACTATAGTTACTACTTCTAAACTGTTGCTAACTAATTCTGGTTTTCCAGTTCTAAAAAAAGAATGTTGCAGAATACTGTCCTAAATATATTCTAGAAATGCGTTACCTTTACTAATTCAAAGAAGAGTGCAGGAGGGCATGCCAGGAGCAACATCTTGTCCTGGAAGGACAAGGGCAGCAGATACAATGGGAACACCACCACCTGCAAGATTCCCTCCAAGCCACACAGCATCCTGACTTGGAACTATATTGCTGTTCCTTCACTGTCGCTGAGTCAAAATCCTGGAACTCCTTACCTAACAGCATTCTGGGTGTACTCACACCACATGGACTGCAGCAGTTCAAGAAGACGGCTTACCACCACCTTCTCAAGGGCAATTAGGGATAGACAATCAATGCTGGCCTCGCCAGCAATGCCCACATCCCATAAACGAATTTTAAAAAAGATCTGTTTTGCTTCTCTCAATCTATGTGATAATCAAAAATCTCCCATTATAACCACATTGTTTTTGCTAGATGCTTCCCTAATCTGTGTTTGTATACACCACCATCAATGCCACCCCCACCACCACCACATCATTACTATCAGGAAGTCTATAGACAATTCCTAACAAAGTTTGTTTGCTCTGATGTTCCTTAACTCTATCTACAGTGTTCCCACTGCCTACTGAAGTCCATTCTTTTCCATTACTATAGGATGTATTTTACTAATTTTGCTACTCTCCATCCTTTCCCAAATTTTCCAACCTTCCTAAGAATCCTATAGTCTGGAAGATTTATCTCCCAATCATGTCTGACTTGTAGCCAGGTCTCTATCAGGCTACTAATTCATACTCTTTAAACTGATTTGTGTTTATGGCTCACTTGTTTTATTTCCAGTGCTACGTATATTTATATTTTGCTTTTATATTTATGCAGAGTTCTCTTAAGGTAACTGCCTCATACTTTTCATATATCCTACTAGTCTTTTTCTCACTCGTTTCAACTTACTTTGCTGATATTCCTTCCCAGACACTGGCATTTGGTAAATGACATACCATTGAAGGGGGGAGGCAGTAGCATAGTGATATTGTCACTGAACTGATATTCCAGAGACTCAGAGTAATGCTGTGGGACTCAGGTTCAAATCCCAATTTCAAATTTGAAATTTGAATTTAAAAAAAAAATGATGACCATGAAACCTTTGTCAATTGTTGTTAAAATCCCATCTGGTTCACTAATGCCCTTAAGGGAAGGAAATCTGCTGTCCTTACCTGGTCTGGCCTACATGTGACTCCAGACCCACAGCAATGTGGTTGACTCTTAACTGCCTCCTGAACAAGGGCAATTAGGGATGGGCAATAAATGTTGGCCGAGCCAGCAACACCCACATCCCATGAATGAATCTAAAAAAAATTAGGTGTCTGGCTTATGTCCAGAAACTATTTACCACCCTGATTATAAAATCTCCTGCAACTACTACTCTCATATTCTTACAACCTCTACTGTTTCCTGTTGGGTAGCCATTTGTTCCTCAGTGCATTGTTCATACAATCATAGAATCTACAGCACTGACTTAACTAAAACTAAATGATTAAATAATCAAACCTGCTAAGCTTACATGGGATGCTGCTGCCACAACACTTCAGACCTCAGCATTTGCCCTATCATGCTCCACAGCAGAGTACAGTGCACCTGTCTAACAAAGGTCATCACACACACATCTTGTTTACACTCAGTTGAATGCAACAATGCACATCTTAACTGGAACCCTCCCCTGGCTTCCTGTCCTTGCAAACATCACTCCCATACACATCCACCAACTGACAAAAACCCCCAAGTTGCTTGAAACCATCTGTTCTGCATCTCGCTTGCCTCTCCATGATGGCCTGGTCAACCCAATTGCTGCCCGCCTTCCATCTTGGCATTCCACATGGAACACTCTTCCTGAGCAAGACCTAACAGCAGACATCCTTTGGATCAAGGAAAGGGAAACACAGGAAGTCACTAACAAGTTCCTTGAGACAAATCCCAGCTTTGAAATGCACGGTGATAGTGGTTCTTACCGCTAGGGCCTCCATACAAACTGGAAAGACACTAACCGAGGAGTGTCTCTGTCCAGACTAAGTAAAGGACTAATCACCTTAGACTCAGCAAATTAGGAGGCTATCGCTTGGCTTTGGGGATTTGCATTTGCTAAATAATAATAATACAGCACTGAATGAGGCCATTCAGCCCAATAATTGTGCCAGCTCTTTCGAAGAGCGATCCAGTTAATCCCACTCTCTAGTTCTTTCCCCATTTTCATGCTGTTTTTTCCTCCTTCAAGCATTTATCCAATTCCATTTTGAAGGCCACTGTTGAATCTGTTTCCACCACCCTATTAGACAGTGCAGTCCAAATCCTTACCAGTCGTTGCATAACAACATTTTTCTTTATGTCTCCTCTGGTTCTTTTATCGATCACCTTCAATCTGTACCCCCTAGTTATTGGCTCTTCAACCATTGGAGACAAATTTTATTTATTCTATCTAAACACGTCATGATTTTAAACACCTCTACAAATGTCCTCTTTACCTTCTCTGATCTAAGGAGAACAGCCGTAGCTTCTCCCATCTTTCCATATAATTGTAATCCCTCAGCCTTGGAACTCTCTTCAAACCTCTTCAAAGCCTTCATGTCATTCCTATGGTTACAGTGTTGTTCTCAAATTTCTGTCCTCTGCTATGGATGCTGATTCTTGCTTGTGTAATATGGTTCCAAGGGAGCCATCTGCCTTAGGCTCCTTGGCTAAGTGGCCATTCCTTTTAGGTGTGAACTCAGTTATTGGGCATTTAAGGACTATTTGGCTATGTAGGGCACCAGTGCTGATTCTTATATTGTCCTCCCTGACACACTCACTTTATAACAAGGATCAGTATCTAAAAATGAGTCACAAGGACACAGGCTGACGTTTCTCCTCTCTAGCCCAGGATCACTGAGATACTAAGCTAACTTAGCATCGGCCAAGAATTGAACTCATGTCATTTTTGTCTGCATGGCTTAGTGCTACACTGGGTGGCAATAACTGGTTGACCAGCTGCAGCATTCAATGAAATCAGTGCATAGGTTTCTTAGGTATGACGGAAGAATTTGTGATCCTATTTTGACAAGGTCACATAACAATAGATCACATTGGCTGATTCTTAAATAATTTAAATACCAACAAATTTCATGAAACTTCTGTGGCTATGATTATAAAAAGAATAAAGGTAATACTTCCACCCACAGTTTAGGAATATGAATGCATGCAAAAGAATAAGTCCAGGCCAATTACTCTGCAAAATACAGGATGCAGTGAGAGACATTGTTGTAAAATGATGGAGTATTGGGATATCATACTAGGACAGTAACATCTTAAAATACTTTGAAGCTCATGATTGTGCCTCTATTTAAATTACTATATATTTTGTATCCCAAACCAAAGGAAAGTAAGTTGTACTAGTTGTTTAGAAAAGTAGGCATAGTTTTGTGTCCTGTGAAAGTGATGTACTTGAATCTCTGAGAATTTCAGCTGGGTTTGTTGTATTTATTAAAAAAAAATTCTTGGGTGCTAACACCTTCACTGTTGAGAACACAGTAATAAATCTGTCAAGTGGTGTTTAAAGTGAAGTCAGACATATGGGACTTAACAACATGTGTTTAATATCCTTATGTTCTTGCGTCGGTTTACCTAAAATTATGAGGCTTGCATCTGCTTGAGGCTAGGCAATGTGGCATAATCAAAGCACTGAGTGAAAACATTTATTCCACAGCATTATGACACCTTTTACCTTAAGGAACAAATATTAATGGACTTTCCACTGGTGGGACTCTGGCCACTGGAACTGAGTAAAATGAATTACCACCTGTCTGTGTCCAGCAAAGCCATTCCTGAAAACTCCTGGAATTAGGATCATTTATAGCAAATTGCCAGTTTCAATCCACCTATCGCCGAAACAGTGGGTAAGCAGGATCTTCTGTCTTGCTACACCTACTTAAACACCAGTCTTCTTTTGGCAAGTCAAAACAGAGGAAAGTCTGAAAACTGTTTCTGGCAAACTAATGCAGAAGCACCCATGAAGTACAAGTCTACTTCACTGAAGAAGCTGCTCCAGCTGAAAAGACAGTATTCCAGGAAAAATCCGGATTGGATGAAAGAAATGGGTTGCTTCATGTGCCTACAGGAACAGGAGACTCTCTAACTAACTAACTAACTAACTAACTAGCTAAAAGTGTTGTACGGTATCTAAGAATAGATACCAGAAAGAGTAAATACCATCTACAACACTGAAAGGAATGGGAGCAGATGAGGACAAACTTTGTCATACTTGGGATTATATGCTGAAGTAAGGGTTCCCAAAAGCACTTTTCAGAACAGCAAGGGAAACATGCCACAAAGTGTTTTATGGCAACCTGTTATATATTAATTTGTGCCTCAAGAAAAGAACGCAAGACAACCTTATCGTTGTTCAAAAGCAAAATACTGTGGATGCTGGAAATCCAGAACAAAAACAAAAATACCTGGAAAAACTCAACAGGTCGGATAGCATCTGCAGAGAGGGATACAGTTGACGTTTCAAGTCCGTATGACCCTTCATCAGAACTAAGACATATAGAAATAAGATGAAATATAAACTGGTAGAAGGGGGTGGGTCAGGAGAGCTCGATAGGGGGCCAGTGATTGGTGGAGGCCAAGAAGAGACTGCCAAAGATTTCATAGACAAAAGGACAAAGGAGTGTTGATGGTGGTGATATTATCTAAAGGATGTGCTAATAGGCATTAAGGGAAGCAAGCTAGTTGCAGATGGCCCTAGTACAGGTGGGGGTGGGGGGGGGGGGGGGGGGGGGGGGGCAGGGATCGAAATGGGCTAAAAGGTGGAGATAAAACAATAGATTGAATTAAATTTAAAAATAGGAGGGAAACGAAAAAAATATATAGTTGTAAAAAGTTATAAATTATTGGAATAAGGGGGATTGGAAAGTGGGTGGGGATAGTTGTTCAACTGCTTATCATGCATAACCATACCACAGTGAGAACAGTTTGCAGCCCTAACTTGCAACTGGAATCATTATCATACTTTCCTCTTTAAGATGCACACACAAACATTTCTTCCAACAAAAACTATGATGCCATGCTGTTTATGTTCGGCTAGAGGATTGGGAATTAGAGGTTACTAATGTGATCCTGACACATCCAATATCTTGGATCTTCTTTGCATTTAGGCCATGTGGCACAAACATGAAAGGAGAAGATCTACACAGGAGGAGGATCCAACAGTTTCAAGTTGAGTCCTTTGAAGAGACCCTACTCAAAGTCATTGAGATTGAGAGTAAATAAGATGAAACTGTTTCCAGCAGCACTAACATCAGTGACCAGAGGAAACAGACTGGCAAAAGAACCAGTGGCGACATTCTTTTACACAGCAAGTGATTTGGTATGCATTGTCTAAAGGTGTGGTCGAAGCAAAGGGGAATTTGATATTCAGTTAGTAGTACAGAACTTGAGTATTGCTGAAAAAAGAGATATGCTGTTGAAGCTTTTTGTCTTGCACTCATCAGGACAGTCGCAGGAATACCAAATTTCAAAGAGAGCAACAATTTATCCTGCGTGAGAAAAGGGTCCTGGTTAGTTAGCAAGTTGGATGTGACATTACCATGAAGAATAAACTAGGGAACTGTTGTCCCCCACACTTCTGTATAATTCAAAATATGTGCAATGCCTGTACATATTCATATTGCCTGCAGAGGACAGCTTCCTGTGTATGAATATATGTAGCTTTTAGCAAGCATAATTAAGCCACAGTGAGCCCGACTGATAATCTTAAATTGGTTGTTGGTGTAATTCTTAGCACACCCAGGATTGTTCAGTAAGTGCTGTCCAGTCATGGAATCACATCTAATGTTAGACATATGTTCTAAGTTTTGCAAGCATTGGCTGGTTGGAATTAGATTAATATTCGAAGAGAAAAAAATTGCAGGGTTATGGGGAAAAATGAGATATTGGGACTAGCTCCACCAACAGGCATGGTGAGTCAAATGCCTTCCTTCTGTGCTGTTGTAAAGACGGTCTAGTGGCAACATTGTCAGGGTCATTGCCAGTTTTCTGATCTGACCCACATCATCTTCTTGCATTGTTAGAGCTCTTTGGCTGACAAGGTTGTGTGTCTTGTAACAGACAATGAGATTTAGGCGTCAGCAAACCTCTCACATTTTTTTTTTCTCTCTGTCCTACCTCCAAAGTGCTTGAGAGAAGTCATTAATTCAATTTTGAATGCTCAACCAAAACTACAGTAATCCACCTGAAAGCTCAGGCCATGTTTCCCAATGGAAAGCTGAATACATTGCACAATTCCTGCAATGTTCAAGATTTCGCACAAAGATGCATTATAATCCTATATTACATAAAATTGAGGATTTGTTAAGCAGTTGCAGGCTATCTACAAGAATGATTAATATTGTTGATATGGAACATAAGACACAGTACATAATGAACAGCAAGCCAGCGAAATTCACTTACGCACCACTTCCCAGCCTGTATGTTGCTGGTGGGCACATTCCTGCCAAATGAAGATTCTGCGTCATAAAGCGGTCACTCTCAGTCTGTGCTATGTTAGTTGGCCTCAACTGGGACAGTGGTAGGCCTGTTAAAATTGGCTTCAATGCTCAGTGCAGTGTATTAATAATGCCGGTATAATCAAACACTGCCAAGGAACAAAGACTTTATTTTGTAATTTTAATATTTGAACTGGCAGGTATAAAGAAGATGTTTCCACTTGTGGGAGACTCCAAAATTAGAGGCCATAAATATAAGATAATTAGTCACTGTATGTTGAAATTACAACTGGTTTTATGAGTGGAACCTATTGTACAGTTGGGGAAGATAGCATGGCTACCTTTAAGGGGAAACTAGATAAGTACATAATGGAGAAAGGAGTAGGGGTATATGCAGATAGGGTTAGATGAAATAAGGTGAGAGGAGGCTTGTATGCAGCAGAAAGACCAGTATAGACCAGTGGGGCTGAATGGCCTGTTTCTGTCCTGTAAGTTCAATGTAATTTTGTGGGAAACTGTCTATTCAGTAGGATTGCCACTGGTGACATTACTGTAATTAGTTACACTATAAATAAGTAAGGTTTCACAATGCACTTAATTATATTAATGCCATTATTGCCTTGGAGCATTTCTTTTCTTCAAATGTTTTTCCACACTCTAGAGCATAAAAATATTCACAGTGTGTACGTGGTTAATACTTTAATTGCATGTTCTAAATCTGTTTGCTACTGACAATCTGTGGAGTAATTTTATCTAAATGCAAACTGTTCCAGTGAATCTAAAGGATAACTATGAATAGTTTTGCAACACTACAATCATCTGCTAGGAATGCCCATAATTAAATTGTGAACCTTTTCAGGGTGCAGTCTATACGAATGACTGATTTGTGAGCCATAAGCAGTGATCAAATCAACATAATGATTCTTTGCAAGAGTATAAATTCATTTGTTATGGTGACTGGTTGAGTTAACTGGGCATTAAATTTGATAGCCTGCCAAAATTCCACTCTGTTCCTGTTAGACTTCTAAACTGAGTAATAATCTCCACATGGTAAAACATGGCTTGTATCGGCATAATTTTCACCATGTGTAGAACTATTGGTGCAAGCAAT
Organism: Carcharodon carcharias; assembly: GCF_017639515.1. NCBI lineage: Eukaryota > Metazoa > Chordata > Chondrichthyes > Lamniformes > Lamnidae > Carcharodon > Carcharodon carcharias. Next base: position 86,668,061 of record NC_054486.1, read on the forward strand.
TTTTTTTGTTGTTTTGAGAATATGGTAACTTCTAACGTGCAAATAGATTGTCAAAACAAGTACAGCCCTGTGCGAAATATAGCATTAGCATTCATTTAGTTCTATCAATAGCAACTATATGAATATTTATGAATGTACCCATAGAGTGCAAAGAACTATTTATTTCCACCTCCGGCAAGAACGCACAGAGGCAGAAAGCTTTGGGTAGAAGACCTCACACACTAATTCCCAATCTTACTCCCAGTCCCACCTCCCAACTTGCCTCTACGTGACCAGGAGATTCCACCCATTGTGCAGTATCACCACATTGTTTAAAGTGCTCATTTGGCATCCCAGGTGGCCATCTGAAATGATTGTTGGCCTCGTGAAAATATTTAAATAGGGGTCATGTGCTTCAATTCGAACTTCGGAGATTGCTGTCCAGGAATGGTGGATAGGAAGGTGCTGCGCAGAATACTTCATATTACTTGTAACATATAAAATTTTAGCAACTGCTGCCTAGTTAAAGACTTTACACAGATGCATTTTCAAATTCATTGTTAAATTCAAATTGTCACATTTTGCCTTTTTTCTTCACTTCTGGTACACTGAATAGATGGGTCATACCTTGGCCCAGAATTTCCTAACTTTTCAACATAATTCTAGTGGAGGGTAAAATAGGGAAATTCATCTGTAACAGACTTATGCCAATTTTACACTGAAACAACAGCGTGTGTGAATTTTCTCAGTAATTTGCACCGTTTCTGTCTATCGAAACCTTGGTTACTCATTTACATAACCCCACCCCGATGTAAAAGACCAGTGCATAGGAATTTCCTGGATTTGCTGACATGGATCTACACTTAGAACTATAAGCACAATTTGATCCAGTCACCTGGGTTTGATGTAACTGAGGTTCCTGGAGTTTGATAGTGATCTTTTCCTTGTTCCCCCCCGCCCCACCACCCCCCTGCCCGACCCACCCCCACCATATTTCTTTACTGTGACCTGCAATAAATATACTTGACCAAAGTGTTTTCAGTCTCAGTGCATAGTGTGCTGGGTGTTGCATAGTGTAGGTAACACTCTGCACTGCTTCACTTGCCCTGGTCTACCCAATAACAGAGTATTGCTGCTCAACATTTAGGAGTTTTTCCTCAAGTCACCATTGCCTCTTTTGCCAATTAGCTTAAATCAGTGCCCTCCGGTGAGAACAAATGGGAACAGTTTCTCTTATGATTTTGAATACCTCTATCAGATCTGCTCTTAACCTTCACTTCTCCAAGGAGAACAGTCCCAACTTCTCCAATCTATCTCTATCTACGTAACCGAAGTTCCTCATTCCTGGAACCATTCTCATGTACCTTTCTGCACTCTCTATAATGCCTTCACATTCTTCCTAAAATGTGGTGCCCAAATGTGGACACAATACTCCAGTTGTGGCTGAACAGTTAAAAAGAAAACATAGGTTTAACATAACTTCTTTGCTTTTGTACTCATATATCCCTATTGATGTAGCCCAGAATGCCATATGCTTTATTAGCCACTCTCTCAACCTGTCCTACCACCTTCAATGATTTATACACACAGGTTTCTCTGATCCTGCACTCCCATAAGAATTGTGCCCTTTAATTTATATTGTCTCTCTCTCTCTCTCTGTTCTTCCTACACTTGTACATTAAATTTCATCTGTCACTGATCGCCCGTTCCACCAACCTGTCTATCTCCTTTTCAGTTCTACACTGATCTCCTCAGTTTGCTATACTTCCAAGTTTTATATCACATGCAAATTTTCTCTCTCCGTTCTTCCTACCAAAACAAATTACTTCACTCTTCTCTGCATTAAATTTTCATCTGCCATTTGTCCATTGATCTCATAAACCTGACTATGTCCTACAGTATCCTCCTCACAGATCACAATACTTCCAAGAACAGTAGAGATAAGATGTTCTGAGTTCACCGTTGCAGAAAGCACGGACAGTGATATCACTAGCACAGCAATACAATGGCTGGGTAATTCCTCACAGCTGCTCCCAGTCTGTTGGAATGATTTCACCAGAACAGTGGCAGTATATCCAAAACAAAAATAGAATTACCTGGAAAAACTCAGCAGGTCTGGCAGCATCGGTATATCCATTTGCACGTGCAAGTGGGCTTCTTGCTGCAGTTCAGTGAAACAATGCCAGCAAAACAGAAGCGCTGAGAAATTTTCCAGCCAGTATCACTCAAATATGAAAATATATCGACCTGGGGATGCTCCCCTTATGGTAATTCTGAATAATTCAGAAGATAACAATGACTTTATTACACTAATGCTGGAAGTTTCCCAAAATTTCCAAATTGACACCACAGTGAAGGTATGCAAATCAATCTGTGTTACTCTGCATAGTAATGGAACCACTGCCTTTTTGGTTGCTTATAGAAATGGGAGGCTAAAACAGAAATAGGCTTCTCTCCATTATGCCTGATGATAAAATGTCAGAGATCTCAGGTGGACAACTGAGAGATCAAACCCAGTCATAACCCTGATGCATACTTCCATCCTCACATTGGCATGAAGCACCAAACTTGCTCAGACTACTAAATAAAGCAGCGCTGCTGCTGCGAAGCATCAGTGTTTTCTTTCATATTCCACACACGCAAGAATCACGATTTTACCAAAAATAAACTCCACTAAACAATTATACAGTGTGACAAACTCTGAGGAATTTAGCTAGAAATCGGAGATCAGGAGTTTGGAAGCTAAGAACTACAGGTCCTGGCAGCCCGCAGGACCTTCACATACGTGCCAGCCAGGAAATGGTCGCACGTGTGCAATTGGTGTCTTTCATGTCTTCAGACCGGGAAACAGCCTTGCACACACGCTCAGCTCATTCTTTTTTATTTCTTTAGGCCAGGAACTGGACCTGTGCATATGCGCAGAAGAAAAGTGAAACAGCATGAAACTTCAGGTCAGGTGACCTGAAGTGGAGTGCCATTGAAGACAAGTTGTCCTGAGAAGTAGGACACAGGGAAGGGGACAGAGAGAAGGTCCCAAACAAAGACGATGATCCCAAACAAGGGAGTGGGACAGAAAGGAGGTCCCAGAAGGCAGTCCCAGGTACGGGAGAAGGGCAGAGATCAGAAACGGATCCTGTTAAGGAAAGTTGAGAGAAAGGAGCAGAGGAAAACACTCCAAGTTAAAGAAGAGCTGTGAGGAGCAGACTTGAAGTGAAGTGGGCTCAAAAGAAGCCCTGAAGATCTGAGATGGCAGCCAAAGGTACCCTTTGGCACACTGGTATTCTACTTGGTGTAGCTGAAGATCTGAAATTGTGCTTGGAGGGTGAAGCTTGAGTGTACGCGGAGGTCTAGAGGAAAGGAATCTCAGGTGAGATTGGAACTCGGGAGGGGGATCCTTGTTGAAACCATCAAAGTTGGAGTGACTTCTGGAGAGAATTCCAAGGCGAGTTCTTCAAATGTGGAAATTGAAAACCCTTGTAAGAAAGACAGAGTTTCAGTGAGAGCGATTGATTCACGTGACAAGCATCTGGGTAGGTTGTTGAGAAATCCATAGAATCTGCTTTGGTCATATCTGTCTTTGGAGTGTGATGTGTCTGACCACAGTTTGCCAGTTGGTTCACACCTACCGCATACTTACCCTGAATATTAGGAGTATAAAATAGATATGTCTATATCTTATCTTTCTGAATTTGCACGCATCAGTAAAGATATAGCTAGGGTGAAGGAATCGTGAATATTTGAATAATTTTCTTGTGTTGGTATTGAGATCTTTCCAACCTTTTTGGTGTAATACAGTTCATTTCTCTTGTTTGATAAATGTTTTATTCTTTTTATTAAAAGTGTATCAGCAGACTCCTGTGAATTTGTCCAGTAACTTACCTCCACAGTTTCTAAAAGTTAGGATCTATCAAGCCAGATTTCACTCTCTCCAGTAGTAATATTAGCTGGGATTGTAACAATAGGTACACACAGGAAGCCTTTATGCTTTATGGGGAATTCACCATTTTAAAATAAAAGCATCAATTATGCTCACATAAATGGGCAACTGGTGGTGTTGGATTAGTGCTAGTTTCATGCTAGGTTTTACATTCCAACCCAGGCAAATGAGCTACTTGGGAAATTTCAGTTTAAGTTCCCATCAGTAGAATCAGCACAGAAATTGCCATAAATTTTACATAATGTTATATAAACATGATCCAGGAAATTTGGGGCCCTTGAGTCTAAAGAAAATGGCATAAAATGAAAAGACACTTTCTTTGTAGAGGTGAACACACCATCTATGAAATTACAGATACAGTATATACTAGGGCAGTTTTAATCTTTGTATTAGGAATTTTAAGACAAAGACTTTCTCTCCCAAGAAGCAGAATTTAATCAAGTGCAAAATAGTACAAATGCTCTCAGAAAGGAGAAATATTTTTAATCTAAAGTTCTGCCCTCTCACTCCAAGAAATAGATGGAGCCGGAATCACTCTGAACATATCATCCTTTAGGAGGCAACATTCTCTGTTTTGTAGCTACAAAACTCTTTGAGGTGGAAAAGATCAGCTTGAAGATGAGTAATACCTTGAGATGCCTTCTTAAGAAAAGATGAAAAACACCTAATTTCTGGCATCTAACCTGCAACTTTAGTAGTCCCCAAGAACTGTTTTTGGGAAAGTTTGTTTAAAAGAAAGGAACAAACATTATTAAATGTAAAATATTTTAAATTTACTTACACTTGTTGACTGTAGTTATCTATCTTGTGTACCTAAAGATGACATGTTTGGCAAGGTCGTATCTACTCTTGCTGCCTTGTTGCAAGATAACGGAATGAAGCATCTATGGTCACCAAAAAATGGTAAAGTGAAAAAGAAATCTAATTTCTCTAAGCCAGTGAACTACTACTATAAGTTATCTGCCTCATACAACATCATAGCAGGGGCCACCAATTCTTCCTGAGCTTCTGACTGTGTTGTTGAGAATGGTTAACTTTGCACACTCAATAAAAACAGAAACTCCATAGTAATTGGCTGGAACAGGACACTGCCCAGTTCTAGAACACAACAGGGAATAAGTTTTTTGTTTTTAAAATAAATCCTGTAACTGAATCACAAGGGCTGATAAATGAGGGCTGTGCCTCCAAGATAACAGACACTGATTGGTACTATGGCAATGCTGTCTGTGCTACATCCTGTATATGTGCCCTCAATCCTCTCATGATTAATTCTGGTTTAACAGCTCTAAATGTTTACCTATTGCAAATGGTTCTTGAGGAGACTGATGGTTCAGTGAGTTTGTCCAGTGTGTAATTGACCTCAGCTTTCTGCTGATGTGAAACTTTCTTTGAAAGCCTGGAATATATTTTATACAATGTCTAATGTAGCAATTTTGAACTCTAAGGCGCTCCCTATTAACTCAGCAATCTTATCCAGTGAGTGGCTCAGCTGTCCAGGTTCCATCTCTGATCTATGTTGGGTTAGCTGATCACTGTCACGGGAGAGTCAGGGACACCACAACTGGTCTTGGTGCCCCTAACATTTTGCAAAGTAACGGATGCTGTACTGTGTTGAATTTTTAATTAGCTAGCTAGTATTTTCACTTAAGTTCGTACGTTTCTTGCAATTTTCAGGGCAGGCTGCAGAATCTCAATTGTGTTGCTGAATGATTTATATGACAGGGTAGTACTACATTGTTTTCAGTAGAATACAGGATATTAAATTCAGGAGTAAAGGTGACCTAAGTGAAAAGAGCACCAGAGTGTACACTAATAGAACCAATACATAGACTCAAAGTGTAAATCTGCTGGCGTCATTAGTTTTTCATGCCTGATGTTTTCCAGAACTTCTTTCAACTGCAACTTGATAGACTAAGACTGTCGTCCGAATTGTTGGTACCATCTAGTGGCTACAAGCGCCACTACTATTTCCAGCATCGTCTTTTAATTTTAGATATCCAGCACTTTCAGAATGTTTTTCCTTTTTATTTGTAGTTTGCTTTACTGGCATTTCTCTTTCAGAAATACCAGCCTTAAAGTTGCCCTGTTCCCTCTGTTATGATTTTCATTTGCCCCTTGCTGTGTTATTCCCTTGCCCTATTTGTGGCTGTGCATTTGATCCTCTCCCTCATCTGTCTTCTCTACGTTTCCCAACTTAACTAACTTGCCTGCTTTTGTTTTAGTCTTCAGTTCCATTAGAGGGTATACATTTGAATAGCTGACCAATCGTGCTTTTTTACTACTGGCTGATGTGTTGTATTTCCAGAATTTTCTATTTCAAATTAGAGGAAAGATTTCCCCATCTCATCAATATAGCAGAACCCAAGCTGAGTAGGAGGATCAGATAGAATGAGAAACGGGGCAAATGCCTCTAATTCTTCATAAAAATAGCCCAATACCAAAATCACAATTTTTAGACATTGCTCAATTGAAAGCTGTTTTTGCATTTTTGTGAACTAGTTTGGTGATAAGATTCCTCGTTATTTGAATAGTCCAAGCTGTAAGTGACATCTTTGTCTTCTGTGGGTCCTCTCATGACTGTGAGATCAACATAGACGTCTGCAGAACTAGCAGTTCATGTTATCATTGTTGCTGCTTGGGGTTCTATTACAGTTGCATCACCTTTGGCCATCCTGGATTTTACAAGTTTGGTGTAGATCTTCCTCGAAACATGCTGGGTGGGCATGTTATAATGAAATGCCAATGAAGGCAAGAGGTTATACATTGTTATGACACATGTGATGAGAAATACAATGCTGGATGACACGTTTTCCTGCTATATTGCATTACTATGGCTAGGAAGTTTGGTGGAAGTGGGGGGAGGGGTTTAAATTTTAATGGCCCTGAGAGAATGTAATAGTTTGTAAAGCAATCAATTACACTCCCTATGCCTTAACTTAAAAAGACTCATCAATTGCTTCACAGGTTGCTACTTCCGCTACCTACTGCAGAGGCTTGCAGCAACAAATTTTCTTCCCCAATTCATCCCCTGACGTGTACCTGCCTACACAAGCAGGTGAAATCCTCACCATCACAGATGCCAGTTTTCAGCTAATTCGATTCACTCCATGTGATATTAAAAAAAATGACTGAATGTATTGGATACTGCAAAGGCTATGGGTCCTGACAACATTCTGGCAATAGTACTGAAGACTGGTGCTCCAGAACTAGCCGCACCACTAGCCAAGCTGTTCCAGTACAGCTACAACACTGGCTTCTACCTGACAATGTGGAAAATTGCATAGGTATGCCCTGTCCACAAAAGGCAGGAAAAATCCAATCTGGCCATTGCAAAAACAGAAATACCTGGAAAAACTCAGCGGGTCTGGCAGCATCGGCGGAGAAGAGCAAAGTTGATGTTTCAAGTCCTCATGACCCTTCAACAGAACTATGTAAAAATAGGGAAGGGGGTGAAATATAAGCTGGTTTAAGGGGGGTGGGGGGGGTGGTGGTGGCCGTGTTGTTCCGACAAGCAAGCAGTGATAGGAGGAGATAACCAAAAGATATCACAGACAAAAGAACAAAGGTGTTGAACCTTCCAACGCCTCTTTGTTCTTCTGTCTATGACATCTTTTGGTTATTTCCTCCTATCACTGCTTGCTTGTCCCAACAACCCCCCCACCTACCCCCTTAAACCAGCTTATATTTCACCCCCTTCCCTATTTTTACATAATTCTGTTGAAGGGTCATGAGGACTCGAAACATCAACTTTGCTCTTCTCTGCCAATGCTGCCAGACCTGCTGAGTTTTTCCAGGTATTTTTGTTTTTGTTTTGGATTTCCAGCTTCCGCAGTTTTTTGTTTTTACCAATTGGGCCAATTACCACCTGATGAGTCTCCCCTTGATCAAAGTGGTGGAAGGCATCGTTGACAATGCTATCAAGTGGCATACACACAGCATTAATTTGTTCATTAATGCCGAGTTTCAGTTCTGCCAGGGCCTCGTTACAGTCTTGGTCCAAACATGAACAAAAGAGCTGAACTCAAGAGGGGAACATTTGACTGAGTGTAGCAACAAGTTGGCACAATTGATGTCAACGGGAATGAGAAGAAAACTCCCCATTAGTTGGAATCACACCTAGCACAAAGAAAGATGGTTGTGGTCATTGGAGGCCAATTATCTCAGTCCCAGGACATTGCTGAAGAAGTTCCTCAGGGTAGTGTCCTAGGCCCAACCATATTTAGCTGCATCCTTCCATTGCAAGATCAGAAGTGGGGACTTTCACTATTGATTGCACAATGAAGAATACCATTGATAGCTACTCAGATACTGAAACTCTCCATGCTAATATCCACACCACACAAGAGCCAGGCAATGACCATCTCCAACAAGAGAGAATCAAACCATCTCCCCTTGATATTCAATAGAGTTATCATTGCTGAATCCACCACTATCAACATCTTGGGGGTTACCATTGACCAGAAACTGAACTGGACCAGCCATATGAATATACAAGAGCAGATTGGAAGCTGGGAATTCTGAGGCAATTAACTCCCCAAAGCCTGTCCACCATCTACAAGGTACATGTCAGGAGTGTGATGGAAGTCTCCCCTTGCCCAGGTGAGTGCAGCTCCAACAAGACTCAGGAAACTTGATACCATTCAGAAAAAAGTAGCCCACTTGATTGGCATCCCATCCACCACCTTAAACATTCATTCCCTCCACCACCAAAACACAGTGGCAGCATTGTATAGTATCTACAAGACTCACCAAGGCTCCTTGGACAGCATCTTCCAAACTCACGACCTCTACTACTTAGAAGGACAAGGGCAGCAGGCGTATGGGAACACCAACACCTGCAAGTTCCCCTCCAAGCTACACACCATTCTGACCTGAAACTATATCAGCCGTTCCTTCGCTGTTGCTGGGACAAAATCCTGGAACTCTGTGGATGTACCAGCTCCAGATGGACTGCAGCAGTTCAAAAAAGTGGCTCATCACCACCTCCTTAAGGGAAATTAGGAATGGGCAATAAATACTGGCCTAGCCAGTGATGCCCAGGTCCCAGGAAAAAATAAACAAAAAGCCCAATTATCTGACCACAACATCATTAAAAACAGATTGGTCATTTTCTCATTGTTGCTTATGGAAACTTGCTTTGTGGAAATTCTGGTTGCACAATGACAACGCTTCAAAAGTACTTCAGTGACTGTGAAATAGTGGGTTGTCCTGAGGTTTTTTTTTCAAGCATAACACGCACACACACTTTTGGACCCTTTGGGAATAGTGGGGAGGCTGTGGAAGGATTCCTGGACTGCGTTGAACTGTGTCATGAACATTCCTTCCATGGCCAACAAGTCCTGGTGTGGGAATTGAACCCAGAGCTTCTGGTCCAGACTTAGGGGCACTATCCATACTATGCCACAAGACCTCTTTTCTGAGATTCTGAACGGTACCATATTAAAGCAGAAACTCTTTTCTATGGACAGGCTTATATATAAAAAGAAAAAAAAGTGCCAAAATAATATGTTTCATAAGAAACCACGAGGCTTAAAAAGGCCATTTGGCCCATCAACCTTGTCACAGTCACGATCTCTGCCTAACACAATCCAAAATTTCTGAGGAATGTTATTTATACAAGATAACATTTCTGAAACAGCCCAAGCAACCAGCTTCCTCTACATATACTTGGTCATAACACAAGGTTTGCATTTTTTCTTTGTGGGTACATATTTGTGCATTAAACAACTTTTTAAATCTAATGTACATTTTCTCTTCTCATTTTGTTCTTACTTCTTTTCCTTAGCTGATTCCTTCATTTACCCCACATATTTCTTTATATTCTTCTTTCACTTCAAAACCCTGACTGATGGGCCCTGCTATCAAATTGGAGCTACAGTGATCCCAGGCAAAGATTTTGCAAATATTTAAAACTAAAAAAGCATTTAATTTCCAAAGTGATTGTTTACTTGTAATGCAGCTGGCTCTTCAAAACATTATGGGCCCCAACTCAAGCACAATTAAGTCCTTGGCACATTGTGTACATCTGCTTCAACTTGAAGGGCCATGGAGGCGGGATTTGTGAATTATATTATCCTCCTGGCCCCATCTGCGACACTGGGATTCAATAGGAAAGTTGCAAGAAGCATCCATCCCCACTCCCAGCATTAAGCAAGTGGAACTGGAACCTGCCAACATTGGATCCCATCCTATTTTCTACCCCACGTGCTCTCACCTGACCTAAACATTCACTAAGCTAATTTGGGTGTATATTTTTGTGTCCAGTAAATTATAGCCCTCTATAAAATTCGTCATTCAAATCTTTTCAAAGCCCAAGTCTGCATTTTTGTAACATTTCCTCATAACTCAATCCTCTGAAACTAGGGGCCTGATTAGGATTGGGAGATTGCCCTTTCAGTGAGCCAGTACAGACTCGATGGGCCTAATGGCCACCGTCTGCACTGTAAAGATTCTGTGATTCTGCCTTGTTGTCTTTCCTGTGTGGCTTTCAGGACTTGGATATTTTCCTAGCAGCTCAGTGACCAGAAAGGAATACAGTTCTCAAAATGTGGCCTGACCAGACCACTGGATAGCTTCAGCATTGTATTGTAGTGAAAAATTTCCTGTGCTATGTGGAAAGAGCTGGGCGAGAGTCTAATTGGATAGCTCTCTCAAAGAGTCAGCATAGGCACAATAGGCCAAATGACCTCCTCCTGTGCTGTATGATTCATGGCAAAATGTTTAGGCTGAAACTCAACTGATTTAACAAGCAGAATGTGGCCCTTATAAATGAAACCTGTAACATTTACTTTCTATTTTATTGACTCAATAGTCCAGTTCTAATAATTAACCCTGATCATTGCTTATTGGATTTTATATTCAATAATATATTAAACATGAAATCAGACTATGGCAACACTATTTTGTTTAAGATGTGGGTAATCCTGGAAAGGCAGTATTTATTGTACACTCTTAAGTCCATCGAGGACATAGAGTCAACCATGTAGTCTGGAACAGGAGTCACACGTAAGCCAGGTAGGCATGGCAAGTCATCTGCCGTAAAGAACATTGCCAAAGGTTTTTAACATTCATGTAACTTTCATGGTCATTTTTTAGTGCCAGCCCACAAATTATTAAGTTTTATTTTAATTCAAGTTCACACTTTACCAGGCTAGAATTTGAATCAAACATCTGAGTTATTAGCCCATTTGTCCAAGCTAAACTTAAGAGAAAAATTTAATGATTTACAGAAGCAAAGGTACAGACTCAATACCTGCACTGTACATCATACAACCACTTACAAGAGTCCATTGTTCTTCAACTCTTGAAATGGAGACATCTCTTGCTGTAATATGCAAATAGCTTGGTAGCTTGAGGAAGCACAGTAGGTTATGTGGGTAGAAGCAGAAAGTTACAAAGGGACACACAGACTAATTGACCAGCCAAAATTATGGCAAATAGAGTTCAATATTAGGGAAGAGTGAGGTCATT